>NC_134015.1:7884444-8601944 GCF_040712315.1 Castanea sativa | reverse complement strand
ATAACTTTGGCTCAAATAGCCATTCAATACACGATCTTAACAGAAACTAAAAAACAGCCCACTTAGCGAAAATAAAGCCAAGTGGTAACAGATACTTGAAACAAATCAAATACACATAAATATCCCTAAAGTCGAGGACTTTATTCTAACAGAAAAACAGCTGTAAACTCCTTCAAAACTCTCATCTTTTGGAGAAGTCCAGTTTAAACTCAAACATTGGTAGATAGGAGCAACACGGCTGAAATATCAGCACTCTCCAAGTTGGTCAAACCCTTTGTCTTCGACTTATCTCCAATTTAGAGACCTACTCGACTTAGAAGTGCAATGCCTCATAACGAAGTGACCACTATAAAAACAAGCCTTCAGTGAGCAAATCCCACTATTTTTTTACAAGTCGAATAGAGGTATGAGTTCTCTCCTTTTGTTTCTTCCTTTCTTTGGTGCAATATGCTGACTTGAATTTGCTGATCCAGATTTAATCTCAAGCTGTTTTTAAAGGCTTCATGCATGCTTTTCTAGTTTTCATCTATGATGACATATGCGAATTTCTTATCTTCTTCTTGATTCACGTTCACGCATGATTAGCCTCATAGATGCAAACATATTATTTATCATTATGTTCTTAGTGAGTATGGTATGAACTGACCTGCATCTTAGCCATATATTAGGTATACCACACGAGATACACAAGCAGAGACATAGAGTTAATTTTGACTCTCAACCAACTCTTGCTTTTTGTATGGGCTGTTATACACTACATGAACTGACTTGTATATTGGCACAACCTTGAATTTTTGAGTGTGTGTTTCTGTCATCCTTCATTGACCCTTGCAATACTCAGCCTTTCAATTCTTATTGACTTTGAAGATTTTGCACCAAGCTTTACAAGATTTCAACTTCGCAACTGTGTCAAATTTCGCATGACCTCAATTATAGAACCCCTTTAAGAGGTACATTCTTGTATTCAGTTTTTTTTATGCACAATATGTTCTTTCTGTATGTTAGTGATTTTCTTTGAACATGCTCATTTGAGATGTGGGATTTGGTTTATCTTTCTCTTAAGTGTGTAATTTTTTTTTTCGCTTTTGAAAATACTCACTTGAGATGTAGGATTTGGTTTATCCATCTCTCTCAAGGGTGTATATTTCCTTTTTGTTTTGATTTTTTTTTTGAGCAATTTGTTTTATTAAGAAGTTCAATCACATGTCAAAAAAAATTGAGCAATTAATTTCACTAAAAAGTTCATTCACATTGAAGGACCCAGTTTTTTCGTCCTGCAATTATCTCTCGTCCCAAAGAAGGGTATGATTTCTTACCCACAATAAATGTATTATGTGAAGCAAGTAAAAGAGTCACGCCTATAGTGAGATTTTGATCAACAAGAGCAGCTTGTGATCACTGTGACTGATTAGGGGGATATATGTCACAATCCCATTTTGGTGAAAATGGGAAGACGAGTGATCAAGGTTGTGGGCTTCACTTATTTGTTACCTTTCTAAAGCCAGTTCATCACCAATACGTGAATCTTCGGAAGAACATTTGGATTGGCTAAAAAAAAAGAAGCAAAGTCAGCTTCCACAAGTACTCTTAAAAAGAAAAGAACAAAAAAAGAACAAAAAAAAAGTTACACACTCGAGAGAGATGGATAAACCAAATCCCGCATCTCAAGTGAGTATTTTCAAAAGAGAGAGAAAAAAAAAATTCACTTGAGATGTGTTTGGTTTATCCATCTTTCTCAAGTGTGTACATTTTTCTTTATGTTTTTCTTTTAAAAAATACTTGTGCATGTTGACTTTGCTTTTTTTTTTTTTTTTATTCTTTATAGCTAATCCAAACGTTCTTCTTCGAAGATTCACATATTGGTGATGAACCAGCTTTATTTATCCACCTAGAGAAAGGTAACAAATAAACGAAGCCCACAACCTTGATCACTCATCCTCCCATTTTCACCAAAGTGGGATTGTGACATATATTTCTTTAATCTGTCACAATGGTCAGAAGCTGTTCTTGTTGATCAAAATCTCACTATAGGTGTGACTCTTTTACTTGCTTCACATCATACAAATATTGTGAGTACGAAATCATACCTTTATTTAGGACGAGAGATAATTGCAGGACGAACCAATTGGGAGTACTCTTTCAATGTGAATGAACTTATTAGTGAAACTAATTGCTCAATTTTTTTGACATGTGATTGAACTTCTTAGTAAAACTAATTGCTCAATTTTTTTTTTTCAAAACAAAAAGGAAATATATACCCTTGAGAGAGATGGATAAACCAAATCCCTCATCTCAAGTGAGTATTTAAAAAATAGAAAAAAGAATTACACCCTTGAGAGAGATGGATAAACTAAATCTCACATTTCAAGTGAGTATTTTTAAAAGCAAAAAAATTACACACTTGAGAGAGATGGATAAACCAAATCTCACTACTCAAATGAGCATGTTAAAAGAAAATCACCAACATGCAGCAAGAAAATATTGTGCATAAAAAAAATAGCCCATACAAAAAGCAAGAGTTGGTTGAGAGTCAAGATTAACTGTCTGTCTCTGTTCGTGTATCTCATGTGGTATGCCTAGTATATGGCTAAGATGCAGGTCAGTTCATACCATACTCACTAAGAACATGATGATAAATAATATGTTTGCATCTTTGACGCTAAGCATGCATGATGCATGAACGTGAATCAAGAAGAAGATAAAAAATTTGCATATGTCATCATATATAGAAGAAAATCATGCATGAAGCCTTTACAAAAGCTTGAGATTAAATCTGGATCAGCAAATTCAAGTTAGCATATTGCGCCAAAGAAAGGAAGAAAAAAAAAAAAGCAGAGCCCTCATTAAACATATGGCTTAATTCATAGAGCATATGTTGAATTAATGAGCCAATTATTTTAAATCATGTGAGACAATGAGATTAGTGCTAGTTTCATATAAATACATGATTGTAATTCAATATTAGATATCATTGAAGAATAACCCAATTGATTACTTAGTGCATTTTATCTCTCTCTCTCTCTTGATATTTCTCTATAGAGGGTGATTACCTCGAATTAAGTCAGTTTTTCTACAATTCACTAGGTTCATAACATTTGGTATTAGATCGAACAATTTTGATACATGTGAAGATGACCTATGATCAGATTTTCTAGAATTGCGGTGAATGTTCAACAAAGTTTGTGAGAATTTCAAGGCCTTTTGCGAATCTCACAAGGTTGTGAGAGAAGAACTCTTAAAACTAAAGGAGGATGTCGAGAACATGACAAAAAAGGAGTTACAATCTCTTGATTCAATAAAACTTGAAGAACAAATCAAGTTTCAAGAATCTACTGTTGTTGTTGCAAGTCAAGATGTTAATTTTTGGAGAAAATTACACTTTACTACCCTAAATTATGCCCAAGATTACACTTTGCACCCTAAACTTTTTGAATGCACGTTTTGCACCCTAAACTATAACAATTGTTACACTTTGCACCATAATGTTAAATTTGCTGTTATGTTAGATGATAAGCACAATCACATGCCTCCCATGTGACTCTTACTTAAGTGGCACTAAGCCAAATGACCTAAATACCCCTCTTCCAACTCCAGTAGCAAACACATCTCTCTCTGTTGGGACGGAGCCACCAGGAGTAGAGGGAAGAAGGAGATCAATTGGGATGGAGCCACTGTGAAAGTCCTTGAGAATCATCGTGTTTCTACTCCCTTTATTCATCGACATTTTCCTCTTTCTCTTTTTCTTTCTGTGAAATGGAAACTTGAATATACATATAGTTGTTTTGGTTGTGGTTTATTATTGGGAGGAAATGGAATTGGAGCAATTATTTTTACCACTGCACACTGCACTTTTCCACCTTTTTTGGCCACGCACACTGTCGCCCAATTTTTCAGGCATGACATCCACAATAAAAAATTCACATACCATTCCTATAAAAAAAAAAAAAAATGAGATCCTCTGTCAAAAACCAAATCACAACACAAATTCACAGGATACAAAATCACAAACACAAATTCGGACCGATTAAGATCCACAAACACAAATCCACACTTTCTGATCAATGCATTCAGAATTTTAGATCACAAACACAACTCTTAACCAATCCATCGCCAAGATCTGTAGTGAAAGTGAGAGAGAGGAGATGAATCGTGCCCAGCCGATTTTGAGATCACGGATGCCACTATGAGATCTTGGAGTTGACCATACTAGTTTTGAATCATGACCAAAACAAAACCCAAATCGGACCTAGCTACCATCGGCACCACCATCTGTGGCCAGCCACCATCACCACTCAACCACCGTCGTTCACTACCCTCTATCTCTACTGATCTGTGTCGATCAGTGCATGGAGAGACCCAAACCACCAAATCGTGAATGAGAGGGAAGGACTGATGCTGAGGATCTGTGTAACGCCTTTTGGGTCTTCGGACTTGGAAGAGGGCATTTGGGTCTTTTGTCTTGGTGACACTTAAGCAAACGTCACGTGAGAGGCACGTGATTGTGCTTTCTGTCTAACATAACAGCAAATTTAACATTAGGGTGCAAAGTGTAACAATGGTTATAGTTTATGGTGCAAAACGTGCATTCAAAAAGTTTAGGGTGCAAAGTGTAATCTGGGACATAGTTTAAGGTGGTAAAGTGTAATTTCCCCTAATTTTTGTGTCAAAGTGGATAATGATATCCATGTACATACTACCCTTAAATTTCAGTCCAAAGAACCAACAAAGCAGGAAATGGTGACAGAGAATCAAAGATCGCCAACAATTCTAACGGTTTTAGAATCAAATGAGGTCATAAGGATCCAAGAACATTCCAAGGTCCAAAGAACCGATGAGAGTTTGAAAATTGAAGAACCATTGAAGGCTCAAGAATTTGAGCAAAGGTTGAAGATCTAAGAAGAAGAAACCGTCATATACATGGGACCGCTTGTCAAAGAAAAGTGCATGAATATGGTGATCAAAATGTCACTAAGATAGTAGTTCGTTGAAAGATTTTCTTTGATGAAGATGACAACCACAACAATACCTTGTGGGCAAGGTGTTTTGAAGGGGAGGGAAATGATAGGAACCCCAAATTATGTCACATGCCTTATAATTGTTATGATCCTAGTGTCCCACATTGGTTAGGTTTAAGCTTAAACAGGCGTATATAAGCTCTTAGGCACCCCCCTTGTAAGGATGGTAATTTAGATCCGAACCGCGGATACCCGGCCCGGCCCGACTCTAATGGGCTGGATTTTATCCAGCCCGATAAAGAATAGGGTCGGGTATGGGTTTAAAAAAAAAAACCTGAAGCGGGTTCGGGTCGGGTCCGAGTTTTATCAAAAAAACCCGGAACCCGGCCCGGAAATAACCTGGTTGGGGGAAATTACAAAACCCCCATCTTATATATATATATATATATATATCATTGATTCATTGGAACCCTAAGTCAATAGTCACTACTCACTAAGACACTAACCCAGCCGCCTCTCCTTCCATTTTCATGCCTCAGCAGTCAGCCCCTCACGCCTCAGCCCCTCACGCCCTCACGCAACCACGCAGCCATGCCTTAGGCCCTCAGCCACGCAGCCTTGCCTTAGGCCCTCAGCCACACAGCCTCACCTTAGGTCCTCAACCACGCAGCCACGCCTCAGCCATCGTATTGTAAGTTTTTTATTTTTTATTTATCTCTCTCCTTCTTTGTAATATATTTTGTTTAGGTGCTGAGAAAATAATGGATAAAGTAAAGGAAAATTTTCTTTTTGTAACTTGCTGCAGTTTTTTAGAAAAATGGCACTTTCTTTATTTCTGTTGTTTGGATGATGAGAATATGATCAACGAATGAAATACCTGGTATTTTTTTTTTCAATTTAGAAATTATTGCATGCACCAGTAAAGTTGGACGTTTAATTATTGCATGAATATTGGTTGTTAATCTTGATATATGAAGAGTTTCTTCAATGTATAGGTCAGCTAATACAAGGGAGATTTGAATGTTGGGTGAAGTTGATTTTTAGGCATGGGGAAGAGAAAGTGAAAAGGGTTAAAAGTTTTAGGTGGGTGAAGCTAGAAATCTCTAGATTCTTGGGTGGTAGTTTTTTTTGGCAGTGTCAAAAGACCCAAATTCATGTTTTCTAGGAATTTGGTGAACTTGTCTTTTTGAAACCCAGGTTTTATTTCAACTTTGAAAATGGAAAAATTCCAATCTAATGCTTTAAAGACATGTTTTAGGAGTTCTGGACTCATCATGGTTTGGCTTCTTCATCAATAGACTTTGTGTATTTCCTCATTATTGCTGCATCGATTTATCCAGGATATTTCATATTTTTGTTAAATTGAAAAACTAAAAATTCAACCATTTTGTGGTTGAAATTGTTTATTGTTTTTGTGTTGGTTGGGAATGCATAGCCTAAAATGGAGATGGCAGACACAAACAAATCTGGTTCTTCCTCGCCAAGTGGATGGGAGTTGTGTCACAGTTGTGGAGGATTAAACATTTTGTAATAATTTAGTAGCCCTTTAATTTCTGAGACTAGTTGGATTAATTTGTTGGTTTATAATTATTCTAAGCCTTTTGTAATTTCTTAGTCTTTTTAATTTGTTGGTTTGTGGAGGATAAGACATTTTGTAATTTCTTAGCCTTTTTAATTTCTTAGACTTGTGGGATTTATTTTGTAACTTTTTAAGTGATTTATTGATTTAAAATTTTAGTTATGATTTATTGATGTATAATTAACAGGTGATTTATTGATTTATGATTAACCTATAATTTGGTTTGATTTGGCTGCCATATAATGTGGCCTAAATGCCAAATTTTGGCATTTGGGCCACATTAAATGGCTTGAATGGGCTTGAATTTAGGGAAAAAAATTTAATGGCCTTCAAAAAAAAATTTTTGATTGGGCCAAATTGGGGCCCAAGAAGATAAACGGGCCCGTGGGGCCCGGCGTGGCAGGTTTGGGCCTCGAAAAAAAACCCGATTAATAATCGGGCCGGCTCCAGGTCTTGGGTCTTGGCCTGCGGGTCAAGTTTGGGAATGCAAAAACCCGATCCGAACCTGGCCCATTGCCATTCCTACCCCCTTGCAAGCCGGTTTTCAAGAGTGAGTTATACCCATGAATTCCTAACATTTGGTATTAGAACCAACTACCATCCCGAGTTGGTTGAATCTTGGAAGGGGTGATCTAGAGGCTAGATTAACACATGACTTAATTTATAGAGCACATGTTGGATTAACTAGCCAATTGTGGGGGCCTTTTCATGTTAATAGGCCAAAGCCCATCTGCTACACCAAGGCTCATGAATTAGTGGGTAAGGGAGTTGGGACTGGTCTCGTGGGGTTACACTACAAGCCAGCTTGTGTGCAAGCCAGGCATGACCAATACTTAAACAGCGTGGAAATGGTACAACAGGCTGGACGTGGTAGATGTAGTCACAGCAGAATAACTATTACAATGAACACAATGAAAAATATGACAGCAGGATGACTTTTATAATAAAGTATAATAGAAGAAACTACTGTAGGACAACTAATACCACAAATGAAATAAAAGATAATATAGTAGAACAACTGATACAGCAAACAGAGTAAGGATGTCACAACAGAATAATGAATAACTTGAAAACACTGTAGCAAAATGAATAACAATGGGAATATCAAATAAGCTAAAATATGTTGTAGTGAGGGAATAACTACGATTCCAAGCAAGCGCGGTAGCCTTAGTTTGCTCTCTAATCCTAGGCTGAGTCGTTCAATAGGAACAAGTCTAAGAAGGTAACCAACTCTGCCATTGAAGTCACTTATGCTAGAGAAAGGGCCTAAATGGTTTTGGGTTTTGATTCACAGAGTTTCAGAGGGTGAGAATGTCAAGAGGGAGAGAAAAGATGGTTTACTGATGCATGCCTCTATTTCTACCATATTTCCTCTCTTCCTGTCTTCTTTTACCACTCTGATTTCTTTTCTTTTGTTCTCTGATTCTTAGTTTTCTTCTTACTCTCCCTTCCGTGGGTTCCTCCCTTATTCATAGCTACCTCCCTTTCTTTTTATATTGCTTCATTCCATGGGATTTCTCCCTTTTGTTCCTAAGGCTTCACCTACCGTTTTTGATTTCTTGTGAGTATTCCTCCAAGTTGCCCACTAACCTGTTGGTTTCCCAACTACTACCTCTGCTCAAAATGTGCTTGCTGCACTACTCTTCATTCTAGGACACAACTCTTTATTTTGTTTCTCCCCCTCCCATTATTTGCCTTACCCAAATGTATAATATTTAGAGGCTTTCTATCTACTTACCCCTATGGCATGAATCAAGTGGCCCTGGCACTTTGCTTGCCTCTTTTGGGTGAAATGTCATCCTAGTAACGCATTTTCCTTAGCAGAAGCCTTGACAAGAACCCCAAAATAAACCTCATTTTCTCTTTACCATCAAACCGCGCCCTCTGAATCCTTTGATTAAGGGCTCACATTTCTTGTATTGGCTAGGTGTAAGTAGGTGGTGCTTCGGCCTTTGTGTGAGTTCCACTATCCTCTGTGTTTGTCTTCTTTTACTCCCATGCCAATTCTGCCATTCTTGCCTTGTCTCATTCTGCTCCTGTTCATATTTATCTCCACGGGGTGAAGAGCGGGGGTTCTTGGGCTAGCATTGCCTCCCTTTATCCCCTTCGTGGGCCTGGGCATTATCTTGGCAGAAGCCCCTGCCCGTCCAGCCCGTTGGGCTTCCATTTTCATTGTTCCTTTTCCTACCATGCCTATGGGCTTGCCATGTTAGCCCATTGGATTTATTACCTTTTCCTTTGGGCTTCCATGGCCCATTTACTTTGCTTTTACCTTTTGTTAGGCCCATGAGCCTACTGGTTGTCATTCCTGTCATGTTGGCCTATTGAATTTATTACCTCTTTTCTTGGGTTTCCACGGCCCATTTGCTTTGCTTTTACCTCTTGTTGTGCCCATGGGCTTACAAACTGTCATTCTTACCATGTTGGCTCATTGGATTTATTACCTCTTTTTTTGGGCTTCCTTTGCTTTGCTTTTACCTCTTGTTGTGTCTATGGGCCTATTGAGCTGTCATTCCTGCCATGTTGGCGCATTGGGTTTATTACCTCTTTTCTAGGGCTTCCATAGCCCATTTGGTTTGCTTTTACCTCTTCCATTTCCCTTTTTCTCTCACCTTCCCCTATTGTTGGGCTCCTTTTGCCATTGGGCTTTTTGTCAAAAATGGGCATCAACAATAATTATCTTAAGTCACGTGGGCTAATGAGATTAGAGCTAGTTTCCTATAAATAAATGATTGTAATTCAACATAGATATCATTGAAGAATAATCCAATTAATTGCTTAGTGCATTTCTCTCTCTCTCTCTCTCTCTCTCTCTCTCTCTCTCTCTCAATATTTCTCAATGGAAAGTAATTACCTCGAATTAAGTCAATTTCTCTACAATTTCTATCCATTGCCATTAGGAACCACTAGACTCATAACACTTTTTTTTATATATACCTTTAACAATTTGCCACCTAGATTTTGTTGTTAAAGTGTTTTGTCTTTAACATTACTTTTAAAATTGCTCATTCGTTAGAAAAAAAAAAAAAGAATAAACATTTTTTTTCCAACTCTGTTTACTTTGTTGTTAATAGTGAATGAAACTATTTTTCCTTTGGATTGGATGTCTTTGCAGCTTTCATTGGCTTTAGGGGCATTGGGATGACTTCTATCTAGCCTTTCGATTACTATTGACTAGAGGAATGTTTTGCTGGAATGGGTTAGAGTTGGTTTTTCTGTTGCTTAGGGTTGGCCTAAGGCCCTACAACCAAAAAAAAAAATCCCTAGGTAAAAAGACCTCATCTCCCTTTATAAAAGACATAAAGTTTTATAAATGATTGAACACTTTTTAAATTTTTTTTTTTTTAATGAGTGATTCTAAAGATATCACAAAATTCACTATAGGCTTACAAACTAACATATCACTAATCACATAAAAAAAGTAATTTTAAACACTCATTAATTAGGTTGTTGAAGTTTGTCAATCACAATTATTATCATATTATACTATGAACATTTTGTAGTATATTTAGTATTTTTCTTTTCCATTTCTAACAAGGCTTCCAAAATAGGAGACCAATTGAAATTTAACCCAATTGAAACTCTAAAATGTTTCAAAACAAAAATGTTGCAAATGTGTCGGATCATTGATGATGACTAATCTCCCTTAATTGTTTGAGACTTTAATTTTTGTAAACTAATCTCCTACAAAGCTACACACTAAATAATATCTTTCAATCTCTTCCTTTTTTTTTCTTTTTTTTTTTTTGTGAGAAACAATCTATATTTTCCTCTTTAAAAGAAGATATAAAATTAAAATTTAGATTTTCACTAAAATATGCATAGTAATATATCCAAGTTAAAGTATGCTTCTTTTAAAAAGAATTTTTTTTTAGTTCTTTTTGTTAAAATTTATGCTTCAACTATGATACTTAATAGTATTCATCAATTTCTATATTTAATACATCAAATTAGTCTTAATTTAATTAGTATTAAATATATTTATTTATTTAATATTTACACATAAAAGGTTCCACATAAATTTTTCACTTTTAAGTAGGGGTGGTAAAATTGGACATGACCCGCGAACCCAACATGACACGATACGAAATTAGTAGGTTATGGGTTGAGGCTTATTGGGTTCGTGTCATATTTGGGTTGACATAACTGACTTATTTAATAAACGGGTTGGGTTAGTGTTCAACATATAGAACCCATTTGACCCGTCTTACATTTTTAATTAAATAACATTTTACCAATATATCTTTCAAACTATAGGTATATAAATTTATTAGTTGTTGTGGTTTATTTTCTTTGACATATTGGGATTGATTATTTGTGATATTAGAATATGCTTTAGTCTTGAATGATTATTTGTGATACAATTATTCGTTAGTTCTGAATTTTATATTAAAAATATTTATTTGTTTGTTTTTTCATAATTTTTTTTTTCATTTTGTTAAAATCTAATAAACAGGTTAACATGACTTACCTGTTTAATAAATGGGTTGTGTTAGGATTGAGAAATCTTGACCCGTTTAATAAACATGTCGGATTAGTGTTGATCTATATAGTCGGATATTTATGACTTAACACGACATGAACCCTATATGTGAACACAAATTGCCACCCCTACTTTTAGGTCCCAAATTATGTTGAGCTGGCCCTACTACTGCTACAAGTCAGTTGGTTGAGTTACATTAAATTCATTCTTGGTCATTCACTTCAATGCTTGGAGATTGATGATTTGAGTAAAAACAAAATGGGGTTATGGATTGTGGGGTTTCTCAATAATTTCTTTTGAAGCCGAGGGAATAAATTTCCTGCCATGATCATTGGGCTTTTTAGATTACATAAAAAAAAAAAAAGTAATTTCAAATTGTGGTGATCCAAAATAAAACTTTAGCTACTTTAATAAAAGAAGTTGATAAATGGAGATGTGATTGATTTGTTGTAACTTAATCATGAATGACAAAATTTAAGAACAATTAATCAAAGTATACTTTGAGTTTCCTATTTAAGTTGAATTATGTGGCTGCATTGACCAATAAACCTCAAGAGATATTTTTTTTCCGTAACAACAAGTAAATTCAACTATTTTATTTAGGACAAAGCTTAGCTATAAATTTGGTTGTAGTCCATAGTTACAATCCCTACTAAAAAACTAACATGACTACATATTTTAAAAATCTAGGGCCCATTGGGTAAGAGATTTCTAATAATGTTGTTTAAGTTTTGTGGAGATACATGTGGGTGAAAAAGTGTATGAAAATACGTGTTATGATGTTTAAAGAACAGTTTTCATTATTTAAAATACCGTTACCAAATGGGGCTCTAATTGTTGGATTACATGTTCTTTATGTTCTTAACAAATATGTAATTGTGTGCCAATTAGATATTATTTACTGTTTGATTCATAAACTTATTTTCATGCCTAATTTTAGACTAAAAAAACTTGAAATTTAAATATTTGATTGATAACATAATTATTAATCTTTGTTTTTTTGAAAATTTTACAAGCATAGAAAATATAAAAAGAAAATGTTATTCTATGGCGGATTTGTTGAAATTCAAATTCAATAAAAAGATTTTGAGTGAAGTTGTAGCCATTGGCTACAACCAAGTTTGTAACTAAACTTTGTTCTATTATTTATGACGCAATACTACCTCACAATTAAATTTAATTGGGAAATATGAGAAATGGACACCAAGGATAATGGGAATACAATCCTCTCCATTTCAAATTCTATCTATTATATGGTTCAATTTTTTATATTTTAGATCTAGCAATATACATATTGCCATATCATTTATTAGATTTGTAAAACAAAATATGAATCATAAAATGAACTAGTCTTGAAATGTTAGTAAGTTTCACCATTTAATTTGGAGCTACTAGCTTTTTCTCCTACTATAATCAATTTATTTTTTTAGTGGAAATAATAACAAAGTGTCTTTTTTTGTCTAACAATAACAGGCAGGGTCTACATGGTTTGGGGCAATCAGTAGAATTGACCATTTTTGCACCAAACCGCATAGAAATGTTGGCCCAATTCCAAGACCACACTCACCATTGGGTTGGGCCCTGGCTGACTGCTTTCAGTCGGTTGTTGTAACATTGGTAATGGTGCAGTCGGTTAAAGCAGTTCATGTTGATCACTTGGGCCTTTTGAACCAAGTCGACAAACACATGAATGACATGGTCCTCTAGAAGAATTGAGTAAATTCCCAACAAACACAATCCATGCGAAAAGAAAGACTAGTCGGCTTGCCGCACCACCACTGACCCACGCATCACGCACGCCTCCAGACGCCGCCGGTGGTTTCATTCTCCCATCCCACTTCCGATACCGGCTGCTGTAGCCTCCAATCTCCATCTCGAATCCCAAGTTGCCTATTTCAAGTATTTTATGTTGTAGGTATTGTGATCCAAAGACAGAGTTGCCTTATGCTACAAAAGAAGCATTCAAAGTCATTCGTGAATAGTAAAACAGTATGGCTTCCCTTACCTCCTTTAGTAGCCTTTGTTTACATTTTATTTAAAAATTTTCAATTCAAATAAAAATAGTTACCACAATACTCCCTTATCAGTTGCCTAACTCCAAGTTTCCATCTGTTCATATCCATTTGCCATTTTTTTTTAAGAATGCATTAGCCAACTTGAAGCGGCATGCCAAAGTTTTCGTCTTTTTTTCATTTAATTCAATTACTATTTCCTTCTCCTTCCTCCCTTTTTTTTTTTTTTTCCTTTTCCTTATTTGTATTTTTTTCTTTTTTAGAATTTTTTTTATATCATCATTGTATATGTTTTTGGCATTAATTTTTTATTTTTTATTTTTCAAGTTAATTTGACAATTAGGTATGTAGCAACCTCACAAACTCCAACCTCTCAATTATGATTTTCATTGACAATTCATTATGGATCCGAGAAAGTAGAGCCACCAGTCACATGGTTAGATCTCCATTATTTATTTATTTAAATAGTTGATGATGTGGTGATAAGATTTTAAAGACTCCATGATAGAGTTAAATTATAAAAAATCTTTATCTTTATTCTGAACAATTTTAATAGGATTTTTAGGAAAAATGATCTCATCAAAATTTAAATCAAACACAAACACTAACAAACTTATACTATTATCTTTAATAACATGCATGCTAACTTTGGTTTGTTGACTAAGGTTCTGTTTGGTTGGAGTGAAAACAGGGAAGATGGAAAAGAATGAGAGGAAAATAGGGTGGAAATGATAATTTTCTCTTGTTTAGTTCAGGAGAGAAAACAAGAGAGAAAGAAAATGGTGTGGAAAATAATCCCTCCGGGCCACATAATTTTGTCCTCCCAATTTAGGAGGAAAACTAAGGAGAAAAGATGATGTGGGTAATAAATTACACAAATATCCTCACCTTTATTGCACTCACCTACCCCTTTCACTTTCCAACTACTACCTGTGTTTAGATTAACCTTTTGCCTCTTCATCCTTATCTCTTTTTTAGCATCTTCACAGCACAACAACGTGAACTCCAGGCTCTCTCTCTCTCTCTCTCTCTCTCTCTCTCCTCATTCTCTCGTCTCTTGTCCTCATTATATTCCTCATTAATCTATTGTTTCTTGTTGATTTTTTTTTTTAAAATATCTTCCTAGTATAATCAATTTTTGTTGCCTATAAATTTTAAATTATATATAATAATAAAGAAAAGTAATATAAATGTATATGTCTTTGTGTTAATTTTTTATATTATTTAATGAGTGTAAATATATTTATTTCTTATATATTATATAACAAGGACATAATAGTTAATTTATATAAACTATATTTTTCGTCCTTCCTTTTTTCTCTCCAACTAAATAAAATTTTTTTCCACCCTTTCACTTTTCCGCCCCTCCAACCAAACACACATGAGGAAAAATCAAATCTTTTCTATCCTCCATCCTCCATCTTCCTAATTTTTCATCCTCCCACTTTTCCACTCCTCCAACCAAACGGACCCTAAAGTTTTTTTTTTTTTTTTTAAATACTTGGTTTAACCCTAATTCTTTTATCTCTCTCAGGTTCACGTACGCACAAGTTTTTTGGATTGCATTGAGGAGTCATTAGAATGGAATATTAGATAAGTTTGGGTGAGAGTTGTAAAAAAATTTCTTTTGCAACATAAACTATATTTATCATTTATACAATTCTATGTGAAATTCAATTTACATTTTTTTCTATATGTATTAATTTACTACTCCATAAAAAATGTTACGTACCTTTTAAAGGTTGTTGATATATTTGAAATTTAAACTCTTTTTAACTTATGTTATGGATGTGTAGTAAATGGCTAACTTTTAGGACTAAAAAACTAAATTTTTGGATTCAACAAAAATTGATAAATGTTATTAATTTTTTTTAAAGAACAACAACACCAAAAATAACCTGTATCTCCTGCCATAAAATTTAAAATTTAAGCCTTTATTTGCTTATGTTATGGATGTATAGTAAATGACTAAATTTTAGGATTAAAAAACTACATTTGAGGATTATACAAAAAATGATATCTGTCATACATAAAATTTGAAAAAAAACATCATCAACAACACCAAAAAAGAAAAAAAAAACATGGTTGTTTAATTACTAAATTTTAGGATCTTTTCAGGAGCAATTCCTTTAACAAAAATCTTATTAATTTACTACTCTCACTACAACAAAATGTGGATATTGATTTTAGGATCTTTTGAGATGTTTTGTACTTATCTTTAACTTGATATGGATATTGATGTGGTCTGTACTTATCTTGAACTTGATATGGATATTGATGTGGTCATTTGTTGTGTTGAGTTAGTAGCAATTGTATTCAAATTTTGTACTTGTGAATTGCTTGATATGAATAATGGTGTAGATTATGATGTTAAGTTAGTAGCAATTGTACTTATCTTTCATGTCAATACATAGTTTCAAAAAATACCCAAAAATGCCAAATACGCTCATAATATACCAAGGTATGAGGTGGCAAGATTGGATAGAATGAGGCAAAACCAATAGAGAATTGATGCTTTGGGATTGAAACACATCTCAACTTCTCTAAAGGATTCTGCTCAGTCCAATTGTGCAAAAGAGAAAAGAAGTAGAGCTAGTGTTATGGTAGATGATGATTATGAACCACCTATTGGTGACGATGACAATGATGATGAGTCATCTAATTCTATAATCCATAAGGTACAATAGATGTTCCATAGGGTACAATAGATGATAATAATTTTGTTTCATTATTTGTAATGACTTTGTTGTTTTATTAAATGTATGTTTGTTAGTTACAGATGGCACTAGGACGGCTTACACGCTTGCAAGGTAAGGCATCTGTTTCGGTGGTCCAATCTACGGAAACACCTCCTGAGGCAAATCCTCTTGCCCAAAGTTCTTCTAGTGCAGAGGCACAGGCTACCGATGCATTAACTATCACGACTGGTAATTACATAGAGATTATACTTCACTTAATTTACTATTGAGATTAGACTTCACTTAATTTAACATTGATAATGTTTAAATAGGATCGGCTAGCAGAAATACCCGTGGAACAACACGAGGTATAGCAGTACGGGCACTTGTTGAAAAAAGTGGTAAGCTGCCAGTATGTATAGCTACAGAGTACGATGCTCCTGTTGGGAAGAATGCATGCAAGCTGGTCAATCAAATTGGCGTACAAGTGCGAAGTAATTTGTCTAATTACAATGTAAAAAATTGGAAAAGTGTTGATGTTGCTACTAGAGATGTGGTGCTTCAAAATATAGCGGTAAATTTACATTGATAACATCTAACTTGTCTTTGTTTTCATTAAGCATATTAAATTTATATAATTATATTTTTATAATACATATACACTTCATTTTACAGGATCAGTTTGAGCTACACGGAGATTCCAACTTGGTAACAAAAGCATTAAATACAAAATGTGGAAGATTATTGAGTTGCAACTCCAATAAGTTGCATCAAACTTATAAAAAGCTTGTAGAATCTCACGGTGCTGACTATGCAAGAAGTCACCCGCCAAAGAATGCCACACTTGAGCAGTGGACTGGACTTATTGATGGGAAATGGACCAATAAAGATTGACTGGTAAATTATTTATGCGTATATTTTTATTATCTAATGTTTACTATATTATGTTATCAAATGATTAACTTAATATTTAGATGAAGTAAATGTATACTGTTTTATTCATGATTTAATAAGTATCTTGAATGTTCTGTATTAGGAAAACTCAAGAAAGAACTCTGAAAATAGGAAGAAAACTTCAGGCAAACATAGATGCAGGACAAAGGCACTTGCTGTTAGCATTGATGAGGAGGTGAATGTTTTTTTCATTTTCTTAAACTTCAATATATTACATGTTGTGATTAATTAACTATATCTATCTAACCTTCGAATGTTAATTAATCAGACAAATAATAATGGCAGTCAAGTTCCTGAATTGGCAAAAATCTTCAAAGATGTTCATTTCAATCCAAATACAAATATGTGAATACACCATGAGGATGAAGTGACATATGTATGTGTAGCATTCCATCCCTATCATTCCATTTATATCATGTTTGTAAAGCTATAACATATGTAGTATTAATGTTGTGATTGTTTGTTTCTTTCTCTCTTTCAAATGATAGGAAACTATTCTCAAAGTGCAAGAGGATCATTGTCAAGATCTTAATGCAATTTCCCTTACACAAGAGGAGATTTCAAACTTGATTTTTAAGAAGAAGTCTGGTATTGTAAAAGGACTTGGCATGAGACCATCTTCTTCTCTAGTAACTACTGCTTCATCTAGTTCCTCGGTGGAGTATATCCAATGGCTAGAAAATGAGATAATTGAGCTCAAAGAGGCAAGAGTTAGGGACCAAGAGGAGCGAGTTAGGGAGCGAGCTAGGGAGCAAGAGGCACAAGCTAAGGAGCAAGAGGCACGAGCTAAGCAAGAGGCACGAGCTAAGCAAGAAAAGGTCCAACAAAATATTCTTAACTTTTTGAGGAGCAAGGGCTATGACGATGCTCTTACCTATGGGGGTGGTTCATCTTCAAGTTAAAACATTTATTGGTTAGTACTTTATATTACATTTGAAAATCTATATTTGCTTTCTACAACTTATAAATTAGGAGTTGTGATTTTAATTCATTAGTGTGGCTACTCTTAATGCATTGTTAGAAATGTTTCTTATAACATAGTTTATGTTTTTACTTTATGATTTTAATGTAGTATTGTTTTTATATTTGTGCAAATTTCTTATTGGTGGCTTTTAGGAGATTTACTTTTGGCATTACTTGAAGACATATGAGGACATCTTTCATTAGTTCTAATTATATTATGCTACACTTTTTGTATTGTTCTAAAACATCTTGAGTTATTGTATGTATTGCAAACTTTTATTGTATGGAAGTTGTTTGAATTGGATGCTTCCTTTATTTTTTACTTGTGAAATGTATAGATCTTTTTTTATAAATGTGTTGTTTAAATTTGAGGTTTTAATAATGTAATGACAAGTTACAGGTTAATATCAAAGCTAGGAAAAAAATAAAAACAGAAAATAAGTTTTAGTGACGAATTTTTTCGTCACAATTATTGCAACAAAAAATTGTTTTAGTGACGAAATATTTCATTGCTAAATGTAGCAAAATTTTGTAAGAAATGGTTTTAGTGACGAAAATTTTCGTCACTATATGTGCCTGAATTTTCTTAAAAATAGTTTTAGTGACGAATTTTTTTGTCGCTATATGTACCCGAAAATAGTTTTAGTGACGAAATTATTCATCACTAAATATGATTTAATAAACTGAAGTGTTTTTAGTGACGAAATCTTTTTGTCACTGAATAATGCTTTTAGCGAGGAAAACATTTAGCGACGAAATATTTTCGTCGCTAAAAGTTTTTTCTTTTTAAAACAAATCGGACTTTTAGTGACGAAAATTTTCGTCGCTAGGACTTTTAGCAACGGGGTTTCAGCAACGAAATGAGCTTTGTCACTAAAAGTCCGATTTCGTCGCTAAAGGTTCTTAGTGACGAAAAACTGGACTTTTAGTGACGAATTTTTTCCTCACTAAAAATATATTTTGTTGTAGTGTCTATAAAAAAATGTTATGTACCTTATAAAATACTAGCCTCTGAGCACGTGCGTGAACACTTGTTCAGAGGCTCTTCTATTTTTTGTGCAAGAGTTAATTTAACGCATTTTATTATAATTTGGGATTACTCCATTTTTCAATCACAAAAAAACCTAGGGGTGTGATAAAAAATTATTTCACCACACATAATACTCATCACACCCCTAGGTTTTTTTTTTTTTTTTTTGTGATTGAAAAATGTAATCTCAAATTATAATAAATGCTCTAAATTAAACTTTACCCAAAAAATAAAAAAGTCTCTGAGAGGCTAGTAGATAATAAAGAGAATTGCTAAGTCTATAATATTTTAACAAAATTCTAAATGGCAGGTTGTTATAGGTTGTTATTGTGGACAAAAAAGTAATTTCAGTGGTATGTTCAAATTAGCACCAATAACAACTTATCACCTATGATTTGTTGTGAAAGTGTTATAGAGACATAGCACTTCTCAAAAATAAAAAACCAAATAACAATAATAAACATTAGAGAAATTCTATGGACACAACAAAATTTCACAATATTTTTACAACATTATGATTTTTAACTATAGTGAGTTCTAGTTTAATATTTTAATATTTTATTTCGATCTATGAGGGACTGATTGTTGTGAAATATTGTGATAATTAGTTGTGTGCCTAGCACAACTCTAAAAAATATCCCTAATAGTAGTAAAAATAGCTACCGCAAAAAACAAGAAGATTAGGCAAATTAACAACAAATAAAAACTATATTCACCAAAAAGCCCGTTCAAAAAATAAAATAAAATAAAACTACTAATTACTCAAATTCTTAACTCATTTAACATGTATATAAAAATAATGTCTAATTGCATTTTTCCTAAAACACGGTACTAAGAGAGTTATTGTGGCCATAACTTCTCCTCGACTTTGCAATTGCAGCATCTTTACTCTCCCTGACAACTCGGCTTGTAGTCACAACATTTATCACAACCGTTGCTCTCTCTCTCTCTCTCTCTCTCTCTCTCTCTCTCTCTCTCTCTCTCCATTTTATTAAATTAATTTTTAATAAAAAAACCACAAGATAATTTATCATAATTTTATTTCAAATTCCTACACATTCTCAGCAACCAAATAACTCAATACCCATAAAAAATAAAACCAATTTTTTGCACTATCTCACCAACCAAATAATTACAACTCAAATCCACAAATAATTATTAAAAAAACTATTACTTTCTCACCTACCAAAAAACTTTTACCCACCTAAAATAAACAAAAGTTCTCATTTTTTTGTACTTTCTCACCAACCAGAAAATACAAAACGACTAAGAGATTTATAGTTCAATCTTTGTCTATACCAAAAATTGATTGGTGTCTTGATCTGATAATAAAGAGCTATCATCAGGAGTGAATATCATAGGTTAAAACGCTCTAAAAAAATCATTGCTCCAAAAAAAAGGAAATATGAAAAATATATATTGAATAACACGTATTTCAAATTATAAAAAAGATATTCACATTGGAACCTAGAACCAAGGAAAAATAACAAATTTCTACTATAAAAAAAAAATGCACAGTGTAACTAGTGGTGGTTCCAAGGTTTTTTTTTCTAGATAAGTCAACAATGTTGGAGCTAAGAATTTGTTGATAAGGGTATAAAATATAAAATGATTATATATATATAATTTTTTTCCTGTATATTCAATTTTCATATTATATACAATAATATTCCAAACACAATTTAGTATACAATACAACTATATCGTATAATAGTTTAAAAACATTATTAATTGTTTAAAAATTAGTAAAACAACAACTACTTAATGCATAAATAAATAACTAATTATACATTTTTGTCAAATTAATAATAATTCATTATATTTATATGTAATATCAATTAAATAAAAATATATGAGTCTACGTACGCATAGTCTATGTATCTATCTATCTATAAAGATCTGTGTTTTCTCTTTGCCCTTCTCTCTCTGGACGGACCCATGAGGAGCCCAAGGGGCCCGGCTCTCCTGCCCCAAGACCAAAAAAAAAATTTATTAGATATACTTTGGGTTTTTTATAGTTGGGTCCCCCTCTCCTAAGATATTAACCCACAGCCCAGCCCAGCCCAACCCAAAAAAAATTAAAACCCATTAACCATTAACGTTACAAACCAAATTCAGAAAAAAAAAAAAAGAGAAAGTCGAGAGAGACCGAGAGACAGAGACTGGAGATGGACTAGAGAAGAGAGACTCGCAGGCTTGCTGCGCTGCCACAGCCGTCAGCCACTCCGCCGGTCATCCATGCAAGACTCACACCGCCGCCACTGACCCACGCATCAAGCACGCCTCCAGTCGCCGCCGGTCGCTTGATCCGCCTGCCCCACTTCATATACCGGCTGCTGCAGCCTCCAACCTCCATCCCGAATCCCAATCTGCCTATTTCAAGTATTTTTTTTTTCTCTCTCCTTCATCTTCGTAACCTTACATTGATTTTGATATGAGTTTTCTCTCTCCACTCCATACGTTTATAATGTTTGTGAATCCGAGACTGTTATTTGTTTTTGCAACTGCTGAGTGATTGAGACATTGAGATGTGAATATAGTTATACTTATTGGCCTATTGGGTAATAGTTTGTTTGGGGCTGAGGGTGAGTGACAGAGTTTAAAAAAAAAAAAAAAAAGAGACAAAAATTATGGAGATAAAGATACATAATATAATAAAAATGTTACACAAATTGAACAAAACAAAATTGGGACTTGCCCACATTGCTAACTCATAATGCTATAACTAATATTTTTCATGTCCGTGCTTCCTATTAGAGAAGTGAAGAATGAAAATAGCACGTTTTAGTAAATGATTTTCTTGGACTTCTTTCAAACAGGAAAAATTGTGCGTTTGAGCAATCTGTTTCTTTCGCTGATGCATACGCCAACAAGGTGATAAGCACACTTAATGTTGCTGAAGCATTCATTTCTAGGAACCTGGAAGCGGAGTGTCTCGAGGAAGAGTTTCAAGTTCTTCACAACCCTTTGTCAATCTCCACAAGCCCCTCACAACTACATAGTTTCTACCAACATTTCTATAACTAAGTACTCCAAAAATGGCCAGCTCGACTTTGCTCGGAACCTGTTCGACGAAATGCCTAGACGAACTGTTGTCTCATGGAACACCATGATATCAGGTTACTCCAAATGGTGGCAATACTATGAAGCTCTGAAACTAACTTCAATTATGCACAGTAGTAATATAAAGCTCAATGAGACCACTTTTTCGACTACTTTAAGTATATGTGCGCGGTCCCGGTCAGTTTGTGAGGGAGAAGAGCTACATTGTCTAGTTTTGAAATCTGGGTTTGAGAGATTTGAGCTTGTGGGTAGTGCATTGTTGTACCTTTACGCAAGTTGTATTGATATTGAAGGAGCAAAGCGGGTGTTTGATGAGTTGCACGGTAAAAATGAGTTGTTGTGGAGTTTGATGCTTGTGGGGTATGTGCAATGTAACTTGATGAGTGAGGCTTTGGATGTGTTTAATAAGATGCCATCCAGGGATGTTGTGGTGTGGACTACGTTGATTTCTGGGTATGCAAGGAGGGAGGATGGGTGTGAATGGGCTTTAGAGTTGTTTAGGAGGATGAGGGGAAGTGGTGAGGTGAAGCCTAATGAGTTTACTTTGGATTGTGTTATAAGGGCTTGTGGAAGACTAGGAAGCCTAAGAGAAGGGATGATTGCTCATGGGCTTTTGATAAAATATGGGTTTGAATTTGATCACTTGATTGTTAGTGCATTAATTGAATTCTATTGTGATTGTGAAGCTATTGATGAGGCCAAGAGAGTTTATGATTGGATGGGAAACCCAGGTTTAAATGCTTCAAATTCACTTATTGGAGGGCTCATATTTATGGGTAGGATTGTAGATGCTGAGTTTATTTTTGGTAGGCTAGTTGAAAAGAATCCAGTATCATATAATATGATGATTAAAGGTTATGCAATGAGTGGCCAAGTCGAGAAATCTGAGAAACTGTTTAATAGAATGGCGGAAAGAACTATAATTTCTTTTAATACCATGATTTCTGTGTATTCCAGGAATGGAGAAATTGATAAAGCTTTGAAGCTGTTTGAAGAAACAAAAGGGGAAAGAAACCCAGTGACATGGAATTCAATGATGTCAGGTTACATTCAAAATCATCGACATGAAGAGGCTTTCAAACTATACATGACTATGCACAGATTATCAATAGACCATACTAGATCAACTTTTTCTGCTCTTTTTCATGCCTGTACATGCCTTGGATCTCTTCAGCTAGGAGAATTACTTCACGCCCATGTGATCAAAACGCCATTTGAATCAAATGCTTATGTTGGAACATCTCTTGTAGATATGTACTCCAAATGTGGGAGCATCTCCAATGCACAAAAATCATTTAGTAGCATCTCTTCCCCCAATGTGGCAGCGTGGTCTGCTCTTATCAATGGATATGCACATCATGGGCTTGGCTCCAAAGCAATTTTACTCTTTGAGGAAATGTTAAAGCAAGGAGTTGTTCCCAATGGAGCTACCTTTGTGGGGATTCTGTCTGCTTGTGGTCGTGCTGGTCTAGTCGATGAAGGGATGAAATTTTTCCATTTAATGCAAAAAAGTTATGGAGTAACACCAACTTTGGAACACTATGCATGTGTGGTGGATCTTCTTGGCCGTTCAGGCTATCTACAAGAAGCTGAGGAGTTCATAAAAGCAATGCCTATTGAAGCAGATGGGGTTGTCTGGGGAGCTTTACTTAGTGCCTGTTGGTTCTGGACAAAAATGGAGTTGATTGGGAGAGTGGCTGAGAAGATCTTCAATTTGGATCCTAAGGCAGTATCTGCTCATGTTATTCTGTCTAACATGCATTCAATATTGGGCAAATGGGGAGAGAAGATGAATGTGAGGAAGAGATTAAGGAGCTTAGGCATAAAAAAGGCTCCTGGGTGTAGTTGGATTGAGTTGGAAAGCAACGTTCATGTGTTCTCTGTAGAAGATAGAACCCATCCTCATTGTAATGCCATTTATGCAACTTTGGAGCATTTAACGTCAAATACAAATTCCCTTGTTCAATATGATTTATATTTTGGTTTTAAATCAATAGTGGAGGCTGACTTCTTTAAAGCAAAATGCCCTTATTGATAAAGGTCATGTTAGTTGTGTGATTCATTCTCCTATCTCATAAACAAGAGGAAGTGTGGGCCCTTTCTGTGATTTTTCCGTGCTTTCTTATGGAAGCAACCGGTTTAACCATTTCATGGGAGTAGCACTACTTGCACAATCCAGTCCTAGAAAACTACAGAGGGTAAGGTGGGCCTTTTATAGATTACGGTATATACAGACTAGTGGATTGATTCTGTCTCCATTGTTTTCTATCTTTTCATTTTTGCTTCTCTCCTATGCATATGTCATTCTCTCTCTATGTGATAGTTTCTTGTCATACATATCTCTCCAACAGATACTGCTCTCAAATAGAGAAGAATTATGCCATTAAAAGAGAAGGGAAAGATTATGTTCTTGCTGAAATCTAAAGAAAAAGAGTAACAAAATTTTCTGTTTTTGCTGTAGTTTTTATTATTATTATTATTATTATTATTTTATTTATTTATTCATTTTTTTTTTAAAGGAGAAGAAACATGATTGAAAAGGGAGAAAAATCTGGATTGGAACTTGTAGGTAGAATTGAAGAACAATCAAGAGGATTTTATTCTTGTATTCTTTATGTCCAAAACCAACTGTAGTAAATAAAGAAGTGTTCTTTAAATCTATGTGCTTCAGTTTATGTTTTTTTTCCTTGTTTGGAATCGAAGGTTGTCTTTAGGAATAATTAACAATCAATAGAAAATACATGATACCTCTAGTCTTTGATGCCAGTAGCTAGAAAATTCACACCAACCAACTTAGTGTTGGAATGTTGCACCATAGATGTTCTGGGTTTAGCAAAACCAAATGGGTGTTTTCTTTGGGCTTGTAATATATATGTCTCTTGAATGGAAGTACTTATCAGGAAAGAAAAAAAAAAGGTTTCTAGAATGGAAGAAATAATAGAATTTTCAAATGCAACTTCAGTGAGGGTGACTATTACCATTAGGGACTGCATATATTTGGGATTTGGAAATTTAGGCTTCAGGGCATATCCATGTCGAAGGTCCAGACTAGAATCTGGCATCCCTGCCCTACCCTATTGAGCATCCTGTTCATGTTAGTCGGACCTCGATCTCTTGTAGAAAATTGATAATTGAACGTAGATTCTCTCAGACGCCCTTGTCTGGTTTGATGTTCCTTCTTTACTACAGCCTTTCATCTTCCATACCAATGAATGATGACTGCAAGTCTAGGGATGTAAACAAGCCAAGTGGCTTTGGCTTGGCTTGCCTCAATGAGGAACGACCAGAGCTCAGTCTCAGCTTGAGCTTGATTTGAGCCTCAAGATCGGCTTGTGGGGTGCTCGATTGGGCTCACGAGTAGTTTGAACTCGTGAAATTTTATATTGGTCTGTATATCTTGAATCTGAAATGGTTGCTGGCCCAACATTGTGCCCAGTAGAAGCACCCCGAGAAACAAAACTAATTGTACCTGATCCATGTTGGAAAACCATCTCTCATGCACATTAGCAGAGAATGACACGAGTTCTTTTGTAAGGGAAACATGGTCCTTAGTTCTGAGTTTTATTCCAAGTATTCTTGCACAGTATTTAGAATGCGAGGGTGTGGATCAAGGCTTCTCAAGGTGCCATTCTTCTATTCATCTTCCAAACTTAGATTCCTAGAGGTGAAGGGTGTGACCGTCTTTGTTGGCGTCTCAATGAAAGTGGAAAGTTTGACATTCGTTTTTTTTATCATAAGATTCGAAATGCAACTCTTTCTACTTTCCCTTGGAAGGGCATTTAGAAAGTTAAGGTTCCTAAAATGGTGACATTTTTTATGTGGACTGCAGCTCATAGTTAGATTCTAACTTTAGATAATCTTATGTTTCGTGGTCGCCTTTTGGTGAATTGTTGTTGTATGTGTTGTTGTAATGAGGAATCTATGTATCACTTGCTAATTTTTTGTTCAGTAGCTCATTCTTTGTAGATGTATATGCTTCGGTTGTTTGGATCGATTGGGTCATGCCAGGTTTAGTTGCGGCTTATTATTTTCTTAGTATCATTGGCTTGAGAAGCATAATTCTGATGTTTGGAATTTGGTTCCAGGATGTTTAATGTGGACTATTTGGACTGAACATAATTTGTGTTCTTTTGAGGATAGTGGAAAATCTTTGGTTTAGTTGTTAGATTTATACTAACGGACCCTCTTTGATTGCTTTCGGAGTTAGGGTCTCTCATATTGTTCTATACTTATGGATTTTCTTTTATCTCTTAGAATAGCTTAGTGGCTACTTGTTACTTTTTACCCTTTATTCACTACCATGTACTAGATCTATGTATTTTTCTTACTATTCCTTTTTCAATAATATTTTCTTCTTACTTATAAAAAAAAAAAAAGATGAAAGCTCCCAGTCTCCATCAATTTTTGAGCTGGAGTACTTTTTACAAGGTGTCATTTCTCTATTCATCTTCTTTTCACACTTTTTTATATTTTTGATTTGTTTAAGCCCCTTTTTATTTTTATATTTAAAAATACATCTTTTATTAACTTTGTTCTCTTTTCCTTTTTAGGTGACTCTCCTCTGCTTGTGGCGTTTTTATTTTTAATTAATTAATAAATTAATTTTTAAATTCTTTTTGATAGAAACTTAGAATATGGTTTAGAGATATGAAATATTCTAAGACTTTAATTTTCTCTTACTTTTGTGAATATGACAATGCAAATAACTGTAAAATATACTATTAAAAATTTGAAACTATGAATATATTATATACTATATATTAAAGCAAAGGCTGAAAGAAAGTTGAATCTTAAAATTAAAGTTGTTCTTCAATGTAAGAAAAAAGCCCAATTAAAATTCTGCCACTTTAAAAGTTAAAACGCGAAAGGTTGTACAGTATGAGTCTTAAAACTCTAAAAAATCAAATGTTAAACCTATTCGTTCAACACAAATCAGCAAAAGAAAAACCCTTCCCTCGATCTTTTCAATATTCATTCTAACTGCCATTTGCTCTATTCGTTCTCTGCCCCATTTCATCTCGCAATAGTATATTCTAAAGGTTAGCATGTTTTTTTCGCTGCTTTTATTTTATTTATTTATTTATTTTTAATTATTTTTTCCCTTCGAATTTGTTTTGAACTAAGAATATGAGTTAGTTTTGGGTATTTTGGTTGGGTTGGTTTTGATTTAGGTTTTTGGGTTTCTGTCTCAAAGCTAGAATGTTTTCCTTTGATTTGAGTATAACTAAGATTTATGACTTAGTTTTGGGTATTTTGGTTGGGTTTTAGGTTTTTTGGTTAGATTTGTGTTTTGGGTTTTTGAATCAAAGCTTTGTCTTTTCAATTTATATTCTTTGTTTGGCTTTTAACATTTTGAATGATTTCAGGAATATAGGACTAACACAGAAGATTAACCTCAGGTCGAATGTTGAACCTGTCAAGGTAAAAAAAAAAAAAAGACCTTTGTTTGGGTTTTTTAATGCTAGAGTTAATTTTTTTTTTCATTTTTTAGAATTCTGTGAGAAACTTTTATTGAAAAAAACATAATTGCTCCTGCACCTTCAAGAAGAATAGCAACAAAAGCCTCCAAAAAAAAGTATTTACAAAAACTTAACAATACGACTAACCCATCTAACAATTTATGTACGTAGAATTAATGATAATCTGTTAATCCAGTTCCAAATTTTTATAAATACAAATGGATCCCACATATTTCGGATTGAAGCCTGATTTATAATCTCTTCATGTCATAAAATAAGCTGTTGTGTACAACCTGCGATTTTGTTTTAATGTTGTTGTTCAGTAACGGATTTTTTTTCTTTTTGCCATGGGTTTTAAATTTTTTTATTATTATGGAAAAGGGTCAAAAAGAAAAATTAAGGAATAGAGGACATGGTGTGTATACAGTGTCTCAGGTGAATTTGGAGAACTATGTTGAATGGTTCATACACTCAGAAGTTTCTTTTTGCCTATAAATAGGAAAAAAAAACTATAAAATTAAAGCAGAAATAATAGTCTATCTAAAGAATTAACTATTTGAATTACAACTTATCAAAAAATAAAACTGTTTGAATTACAAGAATTATATGCTTTTAATTATTAGTAAAAATATGCCTAACACTATAGTGCTTATGACCATTACACACTTGAAACTTCCATAGTGGAAATTTGGTGGCTAGAATTGTAAGATGCATTCTTAGAATTCAGACTACAAAAGACTGAGCAAAGTGTAACTTGGAAGAGAAAAAATATGTATTTTTTTTCTTTTCCAATTTTGTTTTAGGTTCTTTTGTTCTTTTATGGTTTTCAAAGATTTAATTTAGATGTTGTTTGTGTATTAAAGATTGCATTTGTTAACTCTGTTCAATGCATTTTTTATTTATTTATCTATTTAAGATTAGAACATCAATCTTGGGCGTCTACATCCCAATTTGGATTTCCTTAGCAAGAGTAAGTGATTCTGTTGCTTAGTGCTAAGGCTATAAAAGATCTTATAATAGTTTGAATGGATTATAAATAGAAGTGCACTTCTACTAAAGAAATTTTTTTTGGAACATGGGGCTCAAAAGGTTGTTTTCGTTTCTATCTTTTCAAAGGTTACAATTAAACAGGTCTTCATTATGCTATTGCCTCTACTTGGACAACAATCACCCATAGAGCACACCATAGTTACCAGTTTGTTCCTATTGTGTATACCTTTGTAGTTGACATGTTCAAGATGTACTACATTTGAGGGGATTTCTATACGTACTATAGTTTTTGTAGGTGGATGGTGAAAACTCAATTCATCCAAGTGGAACAAAGCTAGCATTTACAGTTTATTAGGGCTAGAATATGGCTAAGCTCACTAAATTGTTTTTTGGTTAATGAGTTCTTAGACTTAATTTCTACTATGGGGAATTTTGGACTTTTGACATTGTTATTGAACCTGACTCTATATCGCACAATTGTCAATTTTTTTTTTTTTTTTTTGTTGAAGTCATTGGCATTAAGAAAGCCTTGAATAAAAATATTAACTGTTGTACATCATGTAGAGTGCCTTACATATTATTAGAAGCTTTTGGAACTTTAGAAAAAAATGGGAACATGTTTATATGCTTTAATATTTTCACCCATTCGCTTATTCATGTATGGTCAGTAGTGTAAAAAAGCGTATTACAAGTAGAACAAATGAATGGATGTACTACATTACCCGGATGAATTTTAATGTATTTTATTGTATTGTTATGTCAAACTGGTGGTATTTTAAATATGTAAAATGTTCTCGTGCATTGCGCAGGTTAAATGCTAGTCTAATACTATATATAATAGCAGAAGTTTTATCCTACAATTAAGTTTGTATTGTTAGGTAAGAAAAAAGCTTATCTAAAAATCTGCCACGTTTACAATTAAAAAACGATAAATTATATTGTTTCAACAGTACTGCAACACCGTTTAATAGCCTCTCGATATAAAAAGAAAGCTAGCTGCTTAAAAAATTAAACATTAAACCCATCCAAACAGAGAGAGAGAGAGAGATCCTGTTAGGCATAGAAAGTGGAGAAAGAAAAAATTTGAGAAGTCAGTCACACCTTTGCCTCCATCAGACCTTGTACCCTCCACTAGTATTTTTTGGTTCTTTAAATTTGGGGTTAAATATGATTTAGGTCTGGGTATTTTGGTTAAATTGGATTGATTTCAGGTTTTGAGTAAGGAATTTGGATTAGAATGGTTTTTAATATCAATTATCTATCTTAGATTTGGTTTTCTGTGTGTATGAAATATGATTTAGTTCTGGTTATTTTGCTTGGGTTGGTATGGATTTAGGTATTTTGGTAGATTCAGTTTCATTTTTGAGAATTTGGGGGTTCTCTCTTAAAACTTTTCTCTTCCCAATTTGATGTACTATAAGTCTTCGTAATTTAATATAAATATTTTTTGTTATATACTTAAAGATTACAGAAATTGCATAAAGATTGTTTTGGTTTTGGGACTTCACTGTAAATTAACGGAACTAAAAATATTTACATGTGATTGTTTTTTATGATATCTTTGGGATATAATTAGCATAAGATTGAACGTTGTGCTGATATTTATTCTTCTTTTGCAATTTTATTTGAGGTTCTTTTGTTCTGTTATGCTTTGTGCAAATTTAATTTAATTTGAAGTATTGATTGTTAAGACAACAATCATTGAATACATAAACAAATAGAATTCAATAACTAATCATACATTTTTATCAAATTAATAATAACTTATTATATTTATAAGTTATATCAATTGAATATAAAAAAATATAGAATAAATAAGAACTACACACTTAGGAGTAGGGCTGGGACTAAGTATGAAACTAAGAGAAACAATTAATACTCCAATAATAAATTTTTGCTTTTGAAGTATAGTGTATGGTTTTTTAAATATACACGTGGTCATTCTCTTGGAATTGGAGTACGTGGTATAAGATTTCTTTGACTTGGAAATATATAGAGCACTTATCAAAATACTTGATCGGACATAGAGAAAAACTAGTAAAACATAAATACAAATCAGATATAGAGAAGAAAAAAAACATAAAAACTAAGGATCATGTTCAAGCTTATTTCAATTGGGCTTAGCAAAAAATTTAAAGCCAGTGTGTTCAAATTTTTATTGTGAGGGTCAAAATAATAATTTTTTTTTAATTATATATAATTTTTCTTTTTGGTCCAGATTGGGGGGGGGGGGGGGGGGGGGGGGGGGTTCCCCAGGGCTGGTCTTGGAGCTGCCCCTGTATGGGAGTAGATAATTCTACAAGTTTACTCTATTTTAAAGTAGTTTTCCCCCTCATTTTCACAGAAGTTGCTACATGATTTTAACATATACCTACTTTCCAAGAAATGAAGACATTTGTGTGCGTTTGATTAACATGACATTTTTTATTTGGACTAATTTTACACACACGACAATTTGATTTGATATTTAATAAATACATCAGCTAAAAACAATACAAATGACATATAATTTCAAGGCGTAAAATTTTGTAAATATAGAAAAGAGGCATCCCCACCCATTTTTCTCCCCATTTTGAGGAGAAAATATTTTGGTGGGCATGGGAAGAAAAAACTCGGGCCCCACCATTTATTTTCCTTTCTCTCCAATTCAACCAAATACATTTCAAAAAAGTTTTTCTTCCCATTTTCTCTTCAAAGTTTTCCATCCACTCCATTTCACCTCCAAACAAACACACCCTAAGAGAGTAAAATTCAAAAACTCCAAAATTTCAAAGACGTGACCTAATAATAAAAAATAAATCAAATTATAAAAAAACAAAAACAAAAAACAAAGAAATTTCATTAAAATCTATCTACTACCATAAATACTAATGAATAGGATCTTGATTCTACCATCCTCTTTTTATCCAAAATAAATAAATAATAGAGTCCCATTTGATTTGAGGACCTTTTGTGAAAAACTTCCTCTTTAATATACTATTTTCTAGTGAATTTTTATGTGTTTTACAACTAAAATCCATAAAATAAGGGTTTGGGGCCACTCCTAGAAGGTATGAGATTTGTTCCAAACTGAATTTAAATGCAAAAAACTTGCCTTTCATAGTTTCTGAAATCTTAGCATGCATACACATGCCCATGTATGTGTATGCATGCAGAAAGTGTGCGTATGTAGAGCTTGAGTATGTGTACGCATATGCGTGTATGCGTATGCACATCCTAGGGTTTCCGTGGCTTTTCTTTTCCAAAAATAGTTTTATTTTCCAAAAATAAGTTATATTTTTCATAAACACTTTTCTCAAGTCAATTTTCATTTGATTGGACTTTAAACTAATCTTGGGCATTAAAGTTCTAACATTATTGGAGAACGGGGGTTCGAGTTGCAAGAGATACAAAATGCGGTGTTTACAATACACACACACACACATAAAATTTAGTATTTTTCATAGTGAAATCCTTAAAATTAAATGTTTTATAGAGTTAAATTCTTCTTTTACCATATTCTATAGTGAAATTCTTAAAATTTTCATTTTCAAAATAAGTTACCAAATTGTTTATCATGGCAAGTAAAAAATTTTCAATTGCACTAATGAAGTGTTCAGACATAAATGATCCAAAACTTTAAAAGATACGAGAATACATTTTACAACAAAAAATGAATTTGACAAACGATACATCCTCTATTACTACTATGACCAATTGGACCATCTTTTTAAAAAAAATTATTGGACTAACTCAAATACTTGGGGGTCAAGTCCTATTTTTGGGGGCTAATTTTTAAAATATTATATATTTCTATATAGCATAAAAATATTCACACAACCGTGTAGCTCCCCCCTTACTAAAGAACACAATCTGAGCAGCAGATTTGAAGTTAAGTTTAGAGATTATCTCTTATAAAAATAAAAATAAAAAAGTTTAGAGATTATTGGTACAACTAAAATAAATGAAACTAAGTACAAATGTACCTTAATAGAATGAGTAAATAGCGAGAAAAAGACCACTCTTCCCCAAAAGGAAACAAAGAATTACTAACAATACCATAAACAGCTTGACATTCTAGCTAGGAATTGAAAGACCAGATAGGGAGTCACACAGAACGTTAGAAGACATTAAACAACAGAAACCGGTACAGAGAGAATGGATAATCCACTGTCCAACATAGATTTTGAGGTGGGCTTTGCATTGACTAGGATGCTCAACTGACTAACCCATCTGCCAGTCCCGAAACCAGCCCACTTAGCGCTGCCGGGCCCAATAATTTTGCCAGTTTTCTGATAACCTGTCTTCGGCTCCTCTTCTTCGTAATATTCAGCAATGTAGGATTATCAGCAGTTGGGTCCTCGAACTTATAAGAAAATGTTAGTTTCCCTTGTCCTTGCTCCGTCCCATTACTCTCATCCGAACAAGTGTCAACACTTCTACTCATACGTCTTTCATTTCCTGCAGCACCTTCCAGCAGTTCTGTGATGAGCACACGGACTTCACCGATATTTTTGTCCCTTACACCGTGAGTTCTCCGGCACGACCTGAGTTTAACAACCAGCGCAAAGGAGTTCTCTTGGGCCATGGCTATGTCAATGTTGAACTTAACCTTAAAGTTCCAGGTAGGATTTGAACCACCTTCTGCGTCAGCCGATGATTTTTCCTTGGAAGAACGGAGGTTATTTTTTATGTCCCACATGTAAACCACGGCGTAAGGCTTCATTCTTGTGACATGATTTACATTTTCCAACCCCAGGGCAGACTCAATCACAACTTCTAAAGGCGTGAAAGAGTTAGCCATATGGTGTGGCTAGCTATTGGAGAGACTGGCTTGGGTGAGTGAATATGTATGCACTAATATATATATATATATATACTCGTTTGTGTTTTTTACACACGACACACCTTAGTGTACATGTACACACAAACTGCAATTTGCAAGAGAATCTTTGACTTGATTTAAAACTAGTTTTATTGTAACATATAGTTATGTATATACAGTGTACACTTAGCTGTTTCAACTTGTCATTTTCTTTTTGCTGAACAAGATTCTCAACTTGTCATTCATTTATAAGCGCATGTATGCACTCATTGGTAAAGAGATAAACTGGAAAGAGTCCTTTGGGGGGCGGGGGTGGCCCGGACAATTAAAGCGTGTGCTTCACGTCTTTTAAAAATCAAACCTTATATTTCAAACTAAACCCTGAAGTTTATAATTATTACAAATATAAATTTTATAATTTCTTTGGTTTTAAATGGAACCATAATTTCATTGCAGTGTTGGGAAACAACTTTATATCAATAAAGTTAACTTTTTGTCAAATTTTTGACCAATTTTATAGAGTGTAGAGTTAATAAAGTCAATTATTTTAGTTTTATTTATCATTTCTATACTATTTTCAGTCCTTTCATTAATTTTTATTAATATTTTATTAAATGAACTCCAGGATAAAGCATCATCTTAACGGATACCTTACGATGCTCTTATTAACCGGGGCCTAAACGTGTCAAATTCTACGACATGGTATGTGATAAATAGGGGGGACCAAAAAATTACAAAAACCTACGACAGAAACAGGGAAAGCTTGTGGATATGACTTGAACACTAAGGTGGCGTTTGGTATGGGGTAATGTTTTAGGATTCCCAGGAATGTTTAAAGATTCCCATGTTTGGTTGCAAATTACGCTAGGGAATCAGATGCCAGGGGAATTCTTAAACCCCTCTCAGTAGGAATGTGGATTCCCTTTAAAACAGGTGGGAATCCAGATTCCCAAACTTAAAAGAAATTGTATTTTTTATAAATTGACAATTTTAACCCTTTTTCCTTATCATTTAAGCAATTAAGATAAACTATAAAACAAATTATCAATATCTTCTCTCTTGTCTTTATCTTTTCCCGCCAAAACAACATAAACAGGATAAATAACTCTGCTAATAGTTATTTTTGTATTATTCTTGTCATTTTGAAATGTTAGATCACAGTTTTAATGAATGTGTTGCTAATTGATAGTTTATATAATGTTTTTTATCTATCTATTTAGAGTAAGATATTTTTTTAAAGGACTAATTAATAGTTTATATATATTTTTTCATTATTTATTTAAGGGAAGATTTTTTTTTAATGGGCTTGGTACTTCACATTCAAATCTAAGGACAAAATGGGAAAAACAAATAATTCATTTAAGATTCCTGGGAATACACCAAACATTATCATCTCACATTCCTAGGAATCTCCCAATGAAACCAAACATAGGAATAGCTACATTCCTAGGAATGTGATTCCTAGAAATCACATTCCTGGGAATCTAGATGCCAGGAGTAATGTGGATTCCCCGTACCAAACGCCACATAAAATCAGGGGCAGAACCAAGTCATTAACAGTGACTTGTCAGCCCTTGTTCTCCGTTTACGTTTTATTATTCTCCTTCCACCATCCAACACGTTAGCCACCCATGCTAAACTTTGTTTTATTAAATTTAACTTTTTTCTTTATTTATTTTAATTATTTCTAAGGTAATCCTGATTTTCAAAATGTATATATATACTTGCCAAAAAAATATTATATGCTCAACTAATCTATTATAATTACCCTAATGAAAATTTTGAATACCTTGACTTGAGAATTATAAAATTTTGAGTTCAACAAAAATAATAGTGGTATTACTATATTCATAACATTTTCATAATAATTTCATAACAAATCTTATGTGATAAGCTATTATTGAATCTAGTTTGGGCCAAATAATAATATTATTTTTTTACCTACCAATAACAACGTTTTGCATAAGATTTATTGTAAAAATGTTGTGGAAGTAACATTACTCCAAAATTAATTCTAGCCTCAAACATAATTCTTAATCCATTTTTTAATTAATTAAGCTTAAATAACAACAATAAATATTAGCCCAAATAAAAACAAACATAAAAAAAAAAAAACAATACAAGACCAAACAAAAACAAGTGAAAAAATTATTCAACAAAAAACCTATTATAAGACAAAAGATAAAACTTGTAATTCGTTCAACCTATTCAATAAAAATAATTTTTAAATTATTTTTTCTAAAAAAAATGGTATCAAGAAAAATATTAAACAACAGAAACCGGTACAGAGAGAATGGATAATCCATATGGTTAAGTTCAATACAAACGAGTATATATATTGAAAAATTATTAGGTACTCTCGAAGTACTATAAAGACGTACTCCAAAAATACACATTAATTTCTTATATATATATTATATTTGTGTTTATTACACACACGACACACCTTAGTGTACATGTAGTACACACAAACTTCAATTTGCAAGAGAATCTTTGACTTGATTTAAAACAACTAGTTTTATTGTAACGTATAATTATGTATAAACAGTGTACACTTAGCTTTCTCAACTTGTCATTCTTTTTGTATTTTTGCTGAACAAGATTCTCAACTTGTCATTCATTTATAAGCGCATGTATGAACTCTTTGGTAAAGAGATAAACTGGAAAGAGTCCACTGGGGCGTGGGGGTGGGGGGTTTTACAAGAGCACATTGCAAAGTTGAGATTATGAGAGGACTTTGGCAGCCTTATTTCGTATTAACTACACGTTCTTCACCTTGATTAATATACTTCTATCTATTCAGTAAAAAAAAAAAAAAAAAACTATTAATACTAATATCTTATTTTCTAATTAAGGAAATCATTATCTATATATATATATATATATATATATATATATATATATATATATATATATATATATATATACACTCTTTTAATTTGCTTCTAAAGTGGACACAAATCAACGTCTATTTTTTAAATGACAATAAATTGATGTCCGTAGAGCCAAATGACATATCATAACCATTATCCAAGCCGGCTCAACAACTTTTGAGGTTTTTGGCGAAAATTTTAAGGGGATTTTTTATATTTAAATATTAATCAAATAATATAATATATATTAAATTTTTTATTTAAAATCTATTTTTCTTGCTTTTTGAAAAGCAAAATTGCTAATTAAGTTTTTGTATTTAAGTTTCTCTAACATTTCTTTTTCAATTGATAACATAGCTAATCCACTTAATTTTTCTTGTGACATAGTAGACCTTAAATAAGATTTTATTAATTTTAATTTTGAATTTTGGAACAATTTATAATTAAAAATGATAATTTAACTAAAAATAAAATTGAAAGTATAGAATAATAGAACTTAGTTATTACAATTTTTCTAAAGTCGTGATCACTTTAAAGTCTAAACTTGCTCAAGTAAAAATTTATTTATTACATGGTTCAATAAATTAGTGTCACTATAGTACAAATGAGTTGATATAATATACATTAAATTATTAATTGATATGATAATTTATAATAATTGATAAAATAAGAAAACATGTTGTCCTTATGATTGTGGGTTGTTCAGCCTATTCAACCTGCGCAGTGTGCAGAGTGCAATTGTGCAGTGCGCAACTGTGCAGCCTGTGTTGCTGTGCAGTGCGCACTGCACAGTTGCACAGACACATTGCATAGGTTGCATAGGCTGTAATGGGTCTTTTTAATGCATTTTATTGATCAGTAAAAGTACTTAAATTTTTTTAATTAAAATATATAGATAAATATATTATATATATAATTTTTTTTTTAACAAGTGGAGGCCTTCTTTTATTTGGAGGCCTTAGGCCATTGCATCAACTGCATAACCTATTGAGCCGGTCCTACCATTATCTTTGAGTAGGTCAAAGTCTCATCTTTTTTTTTTTAAAAAAGAAAAAGATTTTGACTTAAGCTCAAACCTAACTTCAATTTATTAATACAATTTGTCAAAAAAAAATTATTAATACAACTTAAATTTAATATATTTTGGATTTAGAACTTGTCAATGCATTGGATACTTTGTTACATTGGAGATTGGACCCAAATTATCAAACCATTAGAATCATATTATATGATGAAACACAATATGTCAAATGAAAGAAATTTAATAGCTAGTTGACCTATATACCTATCCATAGATAGGTTGTAATAATGATACTTGAGTTTGGAGAGTATTGTTTAATAAAGCTGTTAAAGTGAAAATTCAATTTCTAGAATTTTCTAAATGAAAATTTGAAATTCAGTATTCTCAATCGGTCGAAGCTTGGCTCGATTGATTGAAGTTTTGGCTCGATCGATCGAAATGGTAAAAAAATAATCCTAGAGCCTCTGGATGAATCAATCGCTATTCGATTCCTGTTCAATTGATCGAAAGGAGCATTCAATCGGTTGAAATGAACTTTCGACTGATCGAAAGTCATAAAACATGATTTTTCTGCAGAATTTTCTAGAAACTGTTTTGAATGTTTGAAGAGGTATTGAGCTTTGTAAACGGTTTTATGAAAAAATTTGACTCTCCATATGTGCCTCAGGTTTTTTTTTTTTTTTTGCCCACTTTTGGGAATCTTTTACCACCTTGTAGTGGTGTATTCCTAACTAGAGTGACAATTGGTTCTAATGTTTAGTTGCATTGGATTTATCGAGATGATGAAACATGTCCAACAATTGAACATGTGTCATCATCTAGTTAGGTTCAGTGCAAGGACAGACCCATGTGGGGGCCCGGGCCCCTCCTAGGTCCATAATTTTTTATTTTTTTTTACAAATTATATACATTATTTTTCTAGTTGCCTCCATTCTAAAACCTTAGGCCCCCCTCCAACTAGCAACTATTCAACCCAAAAAGCAACTATTCAACCCAAAAAATATTTTATCATCAAAGAACCAAAAAACCATGTGTTAACGAAAAAGCTAAAGCTAAATTTTTTGCAGCTACAATAAACTGGTATAAATACCAATTGACTGTAGCAAGTTATTAAAAATAAAATACAATATTATATTAAGATTTTCTTTCTAACTTCAATTAAAAAACTCAATTCCCTCTCTTCCTTTATTATTTTAATGAGTTATTTATAATATTTTAAATGAAGTGGAAAAAAAAAATAGAGCATAAGAACATTTGATGGTGGGTGTATTGTAAAGTGAGGTGGAAACATAGATAAATTAAGTTTTTGAGGTGCTATAAACTAAATTTTTTAGTACCACTACTGTGAATGTTCTAAATTAAAAAAAAAAAAAAAATCCTAGCTAGCCTAGTCTTTAAAAAAACATTATTTTTTTATTTTATTTTTTGTCTTTTTTGGTAGATGATTGTATTTTAATGTATTAAGAAATAATGATTTTCTGTATTTATATTTTGTTAATATTGTATGGATGCCTATTTGGAATTTTTTCTTCTTCTTATACTTCGGCTCCCTCTAACTTGAAATCCTAGGCTCGTCCCTGCTTTAGTGTAACAAGACATTGGACCCAATCAAGTCTTTTGAGTAATAAAATGACTATTTCTTTAGGCACTATCAAAGATTTATAGCAATAGACTTAATCCTTTGACTAATCCAAGTCCGTTGTATTTCTTTGGGACTAAAGAGGAAAGGAGAAAATAGTGAACGTATTTATCTTCCTTTGTTTAGTTTGCAAAAGGAAAGAGAAGTTGAAAGAAAAATAATAATTATTTTTACTTTCATGTCCTAATGAAATAGAGAGAATAACAAAAATTCTTGGGCATAAAAATAATTTTTGGGGTAACAAAAATCAGCTTGTGAAGTTTTCTCTCAATTTCCATTCAAATTGGGCGGACACAAATTGTGGACATGAGTGATTTGAGTTTCTCTCATTTTTACCTTCTTTCTCTCTCCTCTCCTATCAACCACAAATGAAAAGATTTTTTTTTTTCTTTTCTCTTCTGTCTTCTCTTTCTTGGATTGAGATATATATGGAGAAATTCTTGTATGAACCAAGTGTATAAAAATTGAAAATTAGAAATTCACCTTTATTCTCAACATTTAGATATCAAACACTTTTTTTTCTTCAACTTTTTACCTGTTTTACATATAGATGCCATGAATGAGAAATTGGATAAATTTATACTGCTCCTGGTAAATATGTCATGATTCGGTTGTGGTTTCTCGAATTATGAGAATTTTTGAGTCTGTTACACATGAGATCAATCACCAGTTGAGACCATTTGCGGATTGATATTTCGGCAAAAAGGAGTATAGCAGGTTACCAAAAAAGTCATTCAACTTATATGAATGAATGAGGAAATTATTGTCTACCTACATTACTAGTAGATTTCATTATAAATTGAACCATTCATATGAGATCAGGAGGGTGTACGAACAATTCTATGAGCTTCCTCCCTTTATCAGTTCTAGGTGGAGAATGAGATCTTGTGTTTAAGACCATGAAAAAGTATAAAGCCACATATTTTGTATGTTTTGGAAGAACTATCTTATTGTACATGTACTTCTCAAAAAAAAAAATAATCTTATTGTACATGTACCTTATTGGCCGGTTCTTTGTCAAAAAAAAAAAAAAAAATAGTAGGTGTAATAATCAATAGTTTCTAAAAAAAAAAGTGTAATAATTAATAATTTGTAAAATTAAAATATTTTTTAAAAATACACATATTCCATATGCACATCACAATTATAAAAAGAAAAAATCATGAATATATATATGTATGTATGTATGTATAAAATACTCGTGACATTATTGAAAAGGGATGTGAAGATGTTTTATATGTCTTTTTTTTTTCAATATATATGCAGCCATTAGTACAATTTTTTTTTGGGGCAAAATTAGGAAAAAATTTATGACCACAAATTATTTCCAACTATAATGTGGTAGTGTGAGAGTGGTAGAGGAAAAAATTGTGAATTCATATGAAAGTGATAGACAATTACTCACAATTTGACACGTTAGAATTGTGATAAATTGTGGCAAAAATGTATTAGCCCTAGAACCACTCAATCACTAGAACAAACTTTTTATATATCTTAGAGAATATAATTCACAGATCTCTTATATACAGCTTTTGTATATGCCTCTCATCCATATATATAGTTGATTTTAAAATTAAAATTACTTGATGTAATACTGATGACATAGGTGGGAGACATGCATACCATAAAAAAAAATGGTGGGTGACATAGATAGAATTGGTGTATAAAAGTATTTATGCAAATTATATTTTTTAATATTCATTTTGTGTTTCCATCTTCATTTTGTATAGTGGTGAAAAACCTAAATTATGCTTACAATGATTAGTTAATGTCCTCAAAAGAGTGTTCAAAAGGCAAGCCTATGAAAGAGAGTAGGTGTGTCCATTGAATGAGAGCAAGTGGTTCAGGATATGCACATATAGGATTTGGTGTCAACCTAGCCTCCACAAGCCTAGTAATTTTTGTGAGGTGATATGCTAATTTAGGAATATTGTGAAGTTTTATTGTTTTTGTTTATTTGTTCATTTTTTTTGATAAAAAGTTAAGTTATTTTATTAATATAAAGGAAATTCAAAATAGAATACAACATCCAAATCACTAGGTAGTTCTTCCACCCATACATCAATATCTGTAGCTGAAACTACTCTCCTAACTAAGGCATGAGCCAAACTATTGCCATCTCGGGAAACATGCAAGAATTGACAATGCCGCAAAGACTCTCCAAGCCTTCTAGAGTCTTCAATCACTTGACCAAATAAAGTATTGCAACGACCCGAACTAGCTAAAGCTTGCACAACCTGAAGACAATCGCCCTCAACAAGCACATTGGATAGACTCAATCCCTTAGCAAAAACCAATGCTCTCTTCGCCATCAAGGCCTCTACCATCTCCACAGATTGAGTCAAGCGAACACGTTGACTAAGGGCAGCAATGATACACCCTTCATGATCCTGAATGACGACCCCAATTCCAGTGCAATCCAAAGCCTCAAACATGGCAACATCCACGTTAGCCTTATAACAGCCCAACAGAGGAGGAACCCAGCGAACACGTCGACTACTTCGTGGCAATGGCGAAACTGGTTTATGAGCATCAAAGAACTCCCTAACTAAGTCTTTACCGTGATCACCAATCTCATGCAAGTGCCAAGAGGACTGATGCACCCTCATACGATTACGCCACTACCACAGACCCCAGGCAATCGTGGCAAACAGAGCTATCCTGTAGCTAGATCCTTCCTTGAAAAAAACTTCCACTAGCTCAAGAAAAGACCGACACTGGTTCCTGAACAAAAACAGAAACCCAGGATCAGACCTCCAGACAGACCGAGCCTCATCACATAACCACAAGCAATGCAAAATTGACTCCATGCTTCATTGCATAACAACATATTTGAAACATCTGTAGAGGAAGAACTAGCCAAATCCCGACTATCATTTGCCACCAACAAGCGATAAGCACTTCGCACACTGTATTCTTCATCCACTATAAGAGGCCAGATCAACTTGTCTTCACTCCATGCTTCATCCACCTGGATTCGGCCAACTAGCTCACCTTCCCATGGCAAAAAACATCTATTAATCTTACCGGGGTCCCAAATCCTAGTATTGGTATAGAACAGATCGCTTACCCATTCGACCCCCAAATCAGGTCGAGGAGAAATAATCTTGCTATGATTAGGATCCGGCAGCCAACGATGCTCCCAAACTTTAATTTTCAGACCATCTCCAACCTCCAAATAGCCTCTTCCTCAATCACTTTCCTAGCTTGCAAGATACTCCTCCATGCATAGGAGCATTTCGAATGAACCTGAGCTTCAAGAATACTGCCATTCGGAAAATATTTTGCATGAAAAACTCTATAAAGGAGAGTATCCTGATTATTAAGGAGACGCCAAGCTTGTTTAGCCAACAAAGCATTATTAAACTTTTGAAAATCTCGGAATCCCATACCTCCAATGGATTTGGATGAAAACAACGAACTCCAATTAATCCAATGAATCTTCTTGGAATCACTATTACCCCACCAAAACTTGCGGACCATTGCCTCAATATCTTTGCACAAGCCAACTGGAAGCTTAAACACACTCATAGAGTAGGCTAGAATAGCTTGGACCACCGCTTTGATCATAATTTCTTTACCTGCTTGTGATAGAAGCTTTTCCTTCCATCCTTACATCCACCCCCAAATCCTTTCTTTAATTTGAGTAAAGCAAGCCGTCTTGTTCCTACCAACAAAAGAAGGAAGCCTCAAATATTTCTCATAATGCTATATAGCTGAAACATTTAAAGCCCCCTTGATTGCTTCCTTGGTTTGCTCATCCGTATTCTTACTAAAAAAAAGAATTTGCTCATCCATTTTCTACTTATTGATCATTTGACTCGAGGCTACCTCATACCATGCTAACAACTCCTGAATCTTACTGCACTCCTCCAAGGTAGACCTACAAAAAAGTTGACAATCATCTACAAAAAAATAAGTGGGTTAATTTTGGGCCATTCCTACAAAGTTAAAAACCCCTTATCTCCCCCTACCATCTGCATTATTAAGCAAAGTATTCAACCCTTCTGCACAAAATAGGAACAAATAAGGAGAGAGAGAATCCCCTTGTTTGAGGCCCCTTGAAGGAGTAATCATGCCCTTAGGCTCACCATTCACAAGGATAGAATATGTCACTATAGTGATACATTCCATAATCAAGGCCACCCATGAATCTGGAAAACCCAATTTAACTAGGATCTTCTCAAGAAACACCCACTCCACTCTATCATAAGCTTTGCTCATATCTATTTTCAGGGCCATAGAACCAGTCTTGCCTGTGCAATTAGTCTTCATATGGTGTAAAGACTCAAAAGTTATCAAAATATTATCAGTAATTAATCTGTCAGTAATAAAAGCACTCTAAGTTTCTGAGATAATAGAGTCAATCAAGGCTTAAGACAATTTGCAATCACTTTGCTAATGATTTTGTAAATAACATTGCAAAGGCTGATGGGTCTAAATTTCGTCACCCTTTCCGGATTTTGGATATTAGGAATCGAAGCAATATAAGTATGAATTATAGATCTAAGAATAGAACCCAAATTCAAACTAGACAAAACAGCTTGAGTAATATCCATGCCCACATTAGTCCAATAAGTTTGATAAAGGGGGCATACCATTCGAGCCTAGTGCTTTGAGTGGGACCATCTCCGTAATTGCTACCCCCACCTCCTCACTAGTATAAGGATGAACTAAGTCATCCTTCATCTTAGTGCTTACCACTACCCAAACACCCTCCAAAACCCGATTCACTTCCTGAGGGTTTAAGGAGGAGAAGTGTTGAGTATAGAAATTATTTAGTAATGCCAAAACCACCTCCTCTTCTTGCCAAACCCCCTGCTCATCTTGTAGCCCCCTAATGAAATTCCTCCTCTTTCTTTGAGTGGATGACCCATGGAAGAATTTTGTATTTTGATCACCATGCTTCAACCATTGAATTCGAGATCGTTGTTGCCACATCTTCTCTTCCTTGTCATAAAGCCCATTTAAATCAGATTTCAACCGAGCCACCTCCTCAGAATCCCCACCCCTAGCTGAAACTGCCTCTGCTTCCCACAACCTACCTTTCACTTGCTTTATAGTTTTCTACAAATTACCGAAGTGATCTCGATTCCAGGCCTTTAGACTCTTTTTACATCTCTTTATTTTAGTAGCTACTTTGAACATAGGTGTACCATCAGGAGCACAATCCTATGCCCTAGAAATTACTTCTCTACACTCCAAGTCCAAAATCCACATAACCTCAAAATGAAAAGGTCTTCGTCTCCATTTTATCTTTACGCCATTAGCATCAAGGGACAAAAGGATCGGTCTATGATCTGAAGTGAAGCAATGTAGATGCTACACCCTACCAGTAGGGAATCTAGCTAACCACTCATAATTTGCCACTCCCCTCTCCAATCTTTCCCAAATCAACTCCCCCCTTCACCGCCCATGCCATGTGTACTTCGGCCCTATGAAACCAAGATCTACAAAACCACAATGATCCAAAATATCCCAGAAGTTTTGCATCAAAGTATAAGCCCTAGAGACCCCTCCCATTTTATCCTTTACTTCTAATAATTCATTAAAATCTCCAAAGCAACACCATGACAATTTAGGCTTCGAACTCAACATAAGTAACTTATGCCACTCCTTATCACGTTTACCTATATCTGGTTCGCCATAGAATCCAGTTAGTCTCCATGCACTTTCCATACCACCATTAATAATAGAGTTAATATGGTATTTTGAAAAACTATCCACCCAAACATTCGCTCTTGCTCGCCAAAGGAGAGCCAAACCACCACCCCTCCCATCAGACAACATAGTGAAACAACCATCAAAATTAATTGTCTCTAATCCATCTCATATGCTCTGTAGTTGACCATTTTTCTGACAAAAACACAATCAAGGGATCTTGTGCTTGCACAATGTCAGCAAGCTCCTAAACTGCACGACGATTCCCAAGCCCTCAACAGTTGTTCATTTAATTGTATTGAAGAGAAGATGAAGACATTATTAGTATTATGTACTTTGATTTTCCTTTTTTATTACTGTATTTTGCATGTGAAAAAATATGAATCAAAATTAAATGAAAGCTAAACATATCCCAACAGGTCACATTCAATTAGTGGTGAAGTCCAGAATTATTGTTTGCGTTTGGTATTTCCTGAAAAAGCCAGCTAAACGCTAGGGACTCATAAGCATACTTTTTTCTTTTTTGAAGCCAAAGCGATAGTTTTATTAGACTAATGAAATCTGAAGTTACACTGGGGGAGGACGAAAGTAGGACATACCGACACGCTACTCCTGACCAAACAGAATAGTCCTCTATCTCCTTAGCGTCAGTCATTTTTATCAATGTTGATGTTACTGTTATAGACTTTTATCTGTAGGCATTTGTGGTTGTATTTTGCTTGTTCAATGAATATGATATCAGAAAAAAGGAAAAAAAAAATTCCATGCCTAACCTATGTAGATATGTTTGAAGTGAAAATCAAAAGATGGCTTTGTTTGGATGCAGATGGGGAGAAGCGAAAAGAAAAAGAAAAATGTTCCCCTCAATTTTTTTTGGGACTAAAGAGGAAAGGAGAAAAAAAAAAAGAATATTTATCTTCCCTTTTGTTTAGTTTGCAAAGGAAAAAGAAATGAAAAAAAAATTATTTAAAAAAAAACTTTAAGAGAATAACAAAAACTCATGAGCATAAAAATATTTTTTGGAGTAACAAAAGATCAACATTTGTGGCCTATGGAGTGATTTTAATTTCTCTTATTCTTATATGTTTTTTCTCTTTTCTCCTATCAACCAAACAAATGAAAATGATATATTTATAGAAGAATCATTTTAGTCAATATTCTTGCCTCATGGTTTAAAAGTGTAGAGTTGTGATTTATGACTAATTTGTGTTGGCTTTAATTTTGTGCCAAATTTAATTGTAATTTTGTTCAATCTTATGTATCATGTACATTATGTGGGATTTCTTTGTAAGGGTTGTGTGTGAGAGAGAGTGTGAAGACTTAAGGCAAATTGAAGACCAAAGAAGTTTTCGTGGGTAGCTCGCTAGCAGTCTTCCTGCGAAGTGAAGCATGTGCTCAACACATGACTGGAATACGAAGAGTCATGACAAATGGTGACAACTGGTTTTCGCGAGTGTCTCACGGGTAAGGCCTTCCCATGAGATACCTGCGAAACATTTGGTTTTGCTATTTTGTCATATTTGCTCCACTACATCCTCACCCACATTATATATATTATTATTACCCACATATTGAGAGGAATGCTTTCAAAGAGAAAACCCTAGCCATTACCCTTGAGAGTGAGAAATTATCATACCCACAATTCTCTACACAATCCATTGTGGATTTCCTTAACTCCTACTTCTCCATTTCCAAATCCTTGAGAAGTTGATAACCCAAACACTTATCATACCCATTCTGAGTGTAAAGTGAGGTTTTGGTGCTGCTGGAAAGCATTGGAAGAAGCCATTTGTTTGGTGGATGCAATCGAGTTGAATTGCGCGATCCAGAGAGTTAGAGAAGACAAGACTTGGTGAAGTCAGTTGGTAGCAGGAGCTTGGAGGGCTCGAGTACATAGGGTAGACTAAGCTTGGAGGGTCTTTTGTTATTTGTGTACTCTAACTTATTCTTTAGTGGATCAATTTACCACTTGGAGGGCAGCGGGGAGGTTTTTCGCCGAGTACTTCGGTTTGCTCTTCGATAATACATCGACGTGTTATTTTGTGTTTGCATTCTCTTCCCTACTCTTTTAGCTTTCATTTTATTGCTGTGATTTGATAAATATGGCTTAGAGTAGTTATATTGTTTATCCGCTCGCATTTACTGTATTCCGCACTTAGTTTAAGTTAGAGTAAAATCAATCGAGCCGTAATTTTATTTTGGGAGTCTAAACAATTCTTGTGTTTTCACACAATTTTGAGCTTTCAAAAAGGACTACCAGGAAGGTTGTATAATCAATTGTTTCGAGTTTCAATTGACGATTTCAACGTGGTTCTTTCTTTGATTTTCTAGGAAGTTTCGACAACATGACTTTAATATACACTTACTTTCCAATTAATGTACGGTCCCTATGTTCGTAGGGAAAAAAAAAAAAAGTTGTTTTGAAAAAAAGGAAAACCCATGTGAAATTTCATTAAAAATCAAAATTGCTTCCACTCTCCCATCTATGCTATCTATAAATAATTAAATATACTCCTCAATAGGATCCTGAGTTAACCTGTCATCCTCTTCTCTTCACCCTAAGCCTTCCATTCTCTTATTTCACACGATACATGCCAATGGATACTTCTTCATTCAGATTTACTATGGAAGCAATTAATGCATTACTTCGTCTCGTACGCCAGATATAGATTCCAAATTCAAATCCGCCTGGAAAGTACTGAAGGCCATGATTGAATATGTAGATTCAACGATTGAAAAGAATAATAAGTTTAAACCAAGGCCGAGAAATTAAGTGTTGTGGAGAATGAGGTGAGGAGGCTTAAAGAAGCGTTAATGGAAGCAAAGTCACTTGTTGGTAAGAGCTCGAAAGGTTGCTTGGTACAACTTCTCCAAGAAGGACCGCTACTCCAAAATTATGAAGGAATTAGAAATTGTGTGGAAATGAATGAGAAAAAGGATAGAATTGTGTGGAAGTTCGATAAGCTGGAGCAGATGAAAGAGAATGAAGTTTTTTCGACTCCCTTGCCCAAGAGATAAGTTCTCACTTGAGACCACTTTGGAGGTATTGCTTCATTTTTGCATAATTTTTGCAAGTTTAGTCAATCACATAAATTTTGGTGACAATTATTGAATAGCTTTGGCTTTCAACCGTACCAAAGTTGTTTGTATTACATTTATATATGGAAGTTACAGATAAATAATTACACTTTCTGAATTTGAATTTACAAATTAGTTTCGTCATGGAAAGTAGGAAGTTCAAATCTTTTGCCACATTTTTCTACTTCACTATACGTTCCACCAATAAAAACATACTATTCATTCTCAAAAAATAATAATAAAAATAAAATAAAAACATACTATTTGTCCACCTATTTAATTAAATTTACCATTATGATTTTTCTTATTTCAACAACCTAAAATAAAACCAACCTTCTCAAAAAAAAAAAAATCCCAAAACCCAACACCTCTCCCCCACCATCAACCTTTGCCAGCGCTGGCTACCGATGCCATCAATATTGCTGGTCACGACCAACCACCATCACCTAGATTAATTCTTTGTTTTTGCCATATGCCTCATTTAGAGCTAATTTGTCATTGCAGAAGATGAATTCTATCAAGGAGAAGCAAGAGAGAGGGAGGTCTAATTGATTCATATTGAAGAAAGTTCCAAAATTGGCATACCTTGAATATCACTCAAAAAGGGTATTCGGCGATTGTTCTGCTATGAATATAGTAAAGCTGGGATTTTATTAAGCAAAAGAGAGACCTCTGAATACCCTTTTGAGTGATATTATGCTAGGAGTATATCAATAATGGGCATCTTTCTTTTGCTTAATATTAATAAAAACCCATCTTTGTCATATTCATAGCAGAACAATCGCCGAATTCCCTTTTGAGTGATATTCAAGGTGTGCTAATTTTGGAACTTCTTCAATATGCATCAATTAAACCTACCTCTCTCTTGCTTCTCCTTGATAAAACTCATCTTTTGCAATGACAAATTAGCTCCAAACAAGACATGTGCCAATAACAAAGAATTAATCTAGGTGACGGTGGATGGCCGTGACTGGTGATATTGATGGCATCAGTGGCCGGTGCTGGCGAAGGTTTGTAGTGGGGGTAGTGTTGGTGCTGGGGGAGAAGTGTTGGTTTTTTTAAATAAATAAAAAAAAAAATTTAGGTTGTTGAAATAGGAAAAGTCATAATGGTAAAATTTAATTAAATAAGTAGACGTGTGGCGTGTTTTGCACATGGCAGGCTTCAAATAAGAAAAACATTGTTGTTCTGTGTTGTTCCAAACTTCATGACAAACTCTGTTATCTTCTTCGGGAAAATACCCAAGAGGTCTCATTTCTCTCCGTGGATTAAGTTGCAGTTTGGCTGTTGGTACACGGGTAACTAATTTCAGTTAGCAAGCTTTCAGGCGAGATTCCCAACGTTAGATATGGGGATTAGAAGTTAGTTTTACTGCCAAATTTTCTTGAATGTATCTAAGGGTTAGCTCTCTAAATAGTGGATCTTACTGTGTATTATTTACAATGCAATAATACAATTTCATTTTCTCAATTTTGCTTTTGAGTCCACCATTACTATTTTTCTTCAAACCCTTTCATGGTCATAAAATTAAATTTCTTAGAACCGATTATGGAGGTGAATTTGTGTCTAAAGCTTTAAATGATTTTTGCCTTACTGAGGGTATTACTCATCAGCTTTCTTGTCTAGACACACCTTATTAGCAGAATTCGCTGCCTGAGAGTAAACATAGCTAGACACATCATAAAGTGCTCTCTACCCATTTTTTCTCAATCCTAACTTCTCCTTACCTACTGGTCTTATGCAATCTGTACCACTGTCCGCCTCATAAATTGGTTACCTACACCTAATCTGCACCATAAAGCCCCTTGGGAACTACTATACAAACAGAAACTTTCAAACAGAAATTGTTGTGTGTAGTGGCGAGTTCTAATGTAATTTTATTTTATTTTAACTTACCGTGGTTCGACATTTCAGTTTGTGAAAATATTATAAAATTTTATTATGTTCATAGGAAAACTTTGAAAAAAGATAAGCATATATGTCTATACAGAAAGAGGCTTTTGGTTGAGTTTGAATATAAATTGTTTTTATCATACGTCAAATTTATTTAAGTGGTTATAGATTATGACAACTACAATATTCTTTGAATAGGTTAGTGATGGATTTTCACTCTTTCTATGTATACTACGATGGAGAGATGTATTATCATGAATTGCATGGTTTGTCATACTAAGGCTTGAACCAGAAGCATAAATGTGTTAAGGTGAAGCGTGGGATAGGCCTTATGCCATTGCAATGAAGAATATTAAAGGCGATGGGGTTAGACCACTCTAGGCATAACATTTCCTTTGGGTATCGAGCACCTTAACGGGTTGTAGACTCCCAGGTTTTCTACAATTCACTACAGTTATTGGATGGCGTCGAAGTGAAGATGATGTGGGAAGTTGTTGAACAAATCGTGGTGAAGGGATTTATTGCTTCGAATCTCTATGTCACTATTGAGTCCGCCATAGTAGAGGTTGGAGAGGGTTCATAATGTACTGTTTTGAATGAAATTGTAGATGAGCACATCGACTCAATACCGTTACAGTCTTATCAAGGGTGTGTAGAAAACACAGGAGATGAGTATGGCAGTGAACTGTGGTAGACATTTTCGCATGTGAACTCAATTGAGGAGGAGGAAGGGCCCCAAGGAATGCATGAAGGAGAACATTTATCTCATGATGATGTGCATGGGGGCACATCCAAAAATGAAGATGATCACGGACTTGGTGATGATGCAACCCATATTGATGTTACTAGGGATGACTTCGAGGAGCTCCTAGATACCATGGGTGAATATGAGGATGTTGATCATATTAAAGATGTGGTTGTAGAAGAGAACAGAGACACATGTCCGATCCTACGCCAGAATGGTTCACCAAAAATACTTGGGACAATATGTTTGATCCATCACCGGTTATGCAAGCAGAAATATCAAGTTGGATGCCTGGATAGCAGCCTATTAAAGATATGGTATTCGCGACTAAATTGGCAGTACGACATGCATTGACCTGGTACGCAGTGCGAGAGAATTTTAGCTTCAAAATTGAGTATTTAGACTCAGTGAGGCTTATGGTAAGTTGCGAGGATGATTCCTGTCCATGGTCAGTTCATGTGATCTGTTGCAAGGGAGACAACGTTTGGAAGATCGCAAAATGCAAGGGCCCCCACACGTGCGACAAAATTCAAAATGCTCATGATGGTCGAATGATTTATTCGGCATTCCTAGCATACGTACTTGAGCGCTATATACGAGAAGACCCTGTGTATAAGACAAAGAACTTACGCCATGTTGCTTTGGCAAACTTAAAACATGAAGTATCTCACTACAAGGTATTCTTTAACTTGAATTCTTTTTTCAATACAATGTAGAGACATCAGTCTTTATGGAAGTATAAGCATGATCTTTTTTCCCAAAACCCATGAATACCTTATATTATGAAAAATGAAATTGAAAAAAAGAAAAAGAAAAAGGAATAAAGAGAAATAAATTTTATCTTCATCTTATAGCCTTACAAGTCTTGATTTGTTCTCTTCAACTATAATTGTTTAGCTTGTATTCGTTCCTAACATAATCATTATGGTTCACATATAAGATATGGAAGGCCAAACAAAAGGCCGTTGCAGCTATATACGGGGATTTTAAGTAGTCTTATTTAGAGTTGCCGTGTTTTTTGGCAAGACTTAAGGATACAAATTTGGGTACAAAGTCTAAGTTACTAGTGGACGATAATTATGAATTGGGAACCTGTACATTCAAGTCCGTATTTTGAGTGTTTCATCCATGTATTGTTGGGTTCAAGCACTATAGGCCTATGATTAACATTGATACAACCCACCTCTATGGAAAATATAAAGGGAAACTGATGATTGCAATGGCAACAGATGCTAATAATAAAATTTATCCACTAGCCTTCGCCATTGTCGAGAGCGAGAGCACAAAGACTTGGGTTGGTTCTTGGCTTGTATAAAAAGGTATGTTACCAACCAAAGCAAGCTGTGCATCAAATCTGACAGACACTCCTGGGATACAAGCTGTCTTCAAAGACACTAATTAAGACTTTTTATAACCTCCTATGACAATACATTGTTACTGTCTTCGTCATCTATGTAGTAACATCAACACTAGATGGAATAATGAAAATTTTAAAAATCTAGTATGAAGGGCAACAAGTGCTACCCAGGAGCGAAAGTTCAATGCCACCTTCAAATTAATTGAGAATGTTAATCGGGATGCGCACCAATATCTGAAGGATATGCCCAGAGACAAATGGGCTCTAACCTTTGACGAGGGTTACCATTATGGGGCGATGACTACAAACGTCTCCAAGTAATACAATGGTGTTCTAAAAGGTGCTCACAGCCTGCCCATTACCGCAATGGTGAAATACACATGGTTCAAACTGAATGCTTACTTTAATGATCGTTGCAATAAAAGTATAGCGCAGTTGAATTCGGGGTAAAATGGTGTAAATATGCCTTGGATGTCTTCATGAGAAATAAGGCAAAGGAGCATCACAGGGTGACGAGATTGAGTGCGCAATAACAACCATGTGAAGTAGATACACCGTATAATTCAAAGACTGCTGGACATGAGGATCACACACATGGAGTTAATCTGCTACAAAGAACTTGCACATGTCAGAAATGGAAACTGCACAAGATATCATGTTCACATGTCATTGCAGTTTGTATTAGGTATCAACACAATGCAGAATAGTACATTGATCCATGCTATAGCGTGAACACATTGTTCCGAAGCTATGCTCCCATTTTCCCTGCGTTGAAAGATAGACTATCATGACTAGATCCTAAAGAAACTAGAAAGGTCGTCCCCAACCCCCGATTGATTCAAGAGAAAGGTCGCATTGTCTTAACACGAATCAGGAATGAGATGAACGAGGGTGGGAAACGGCCGAGAACCACACCATGGAAGGAGGGGGGGGGGAGGAAGGTGCAATGCGGGTTGTGTAACCAAAAGGGGCATAACCGAAGAACATGCCCTAAGCGGAACGAGGTACCGACGAGTGGTGGTCTTACAGACTAGGTATGCTAAGTTTGAATTGTGGCATCCTTCTAAATGCAACTTGAAACAAAACGCATGATATATGCCATTAGATCAAAATGCATGCTATATGCCATTCGATTATGTATTTTTAAAACTTGAGAAAAATTGGATAATTTTAAGGACCAAATATGACATTTATACTATAAGCTACTTTCCCTACAGGATGCATACAAAAAGTCATTAGCATTGCCATTTGGTTTGTTGCAAAAATTGCATACTAATTGGTTAATGTAATGTAATGTGTAATTGCCCTATGTGTAATGTAATGTTTTTCATTTTTTTTTCTTTCTCTGAAGGGTCATTTGTGGGTTGGCCATGATTTCAATTTTCCACTTTTAACCTATTGGATCTTAGAAGTTTTCTTTGATTGCATATTTTACGATTGTGAAGGCACTCTCCTTAGCATGATCATCTTCTAGTACCCTACCATTAAGGGTGTCAACTTTGACTTGGCCTCTGTTAACATGATCATCTTCAAGTACCCTACTATACATATACTGTGTATAGTTTATGTTTTGTGATTTTTTATGTAATCAATTATATGATCTTAGTTAGTACTGTTTATTTTTGTCTTGTTATGTGACTAGGAGGTTGAAAAACAATAGCTTGTCTAGGCCTTTTCCAGTGTTTTTGGCCAGAATCCCTTAGCTTGCTTTCTTGTAAGTATGGTTTTCATTGTTTCTCACTTTATGTTCATCAATTTATTTGTTGGTCATCAGTATGTCTTGAAAACTGAAACTTCCTTTTACTTTAGGCTACCTTATGGATGCTTTTTTCTTTCCATTTACAAGCTATATTACTCAACAAATATGTGCTTAATGAGTTTTAAGGAGGCTCTTTGGTAATGTTTTTAGATCTTTAAAATTGCTATGAGACTATTTGATTTGTATGTTTATCCACTGGCATAATCTATTTCTGTGATTGGTTCAACAGAATTTGGCATTGAGGATGGAATTTATTACTGACAGCAAGAAGTTCAGTTTACTACTTCTATTTACTACTTCTATTATAGTGATTTCTTTGCTTGTGAAGAAGTTCAGTTTTAGTTATGTGTGATCTCTTTGGTTCAAACTAAGCCTAATTTAGGTTATATTGAAACAAATACTTTTCATTGTAGATATTGAGAAAGGGCTAGGGTCAGATATGGAGAATAAGATAAAAGCATTTTGACACAAGTCCAGAATAGACCTATGCATCAGTAAAATTTAGAGGGAAAGATTTTTTCATGAGCTTTATGTTGAAGCTAGGGAGAAACTTAAGAAGGTTAGAGAGAGTGTGAGAGAATATATAAGCTGGTTTTGTCATGGTTAATTTTCATGTTTGTCTTGTTGGTGTGTTTTGCCTCAGTGAACAACAATATGGGTGAAGAACCTTAGTCTATCATGAAGAATCTTATTGTATCTATCTTTCGAAATACAAAGTGTGGTCTTTGTGCAAATGTTCCATAGTTTAATTTTTTTTTTTTTTTACTTCATTTTGGGATTTGGATATATGTTGCCATGAAGTGGTATGACAAATGTGCATAATAATAAAAGAGATAGCTATGGTACTCGAGCTTATTTCCAATGAAAGCCCTAAAGGACAAAATATTTTATCATAGAATGGTGAAAGTCTATACTCATGGGTATGTATACTTTATACATGCAGAAAAAAAATGATAAGCATGATAGTTTCCATTGTACATGACAACACTAAAAGGTGTATAGGTGGAAGCCATTATGCAGTATCAAGAGGCATCTAAAGACAAAACTCGAGTTTAAAGGACTTGGGTACTGCTACACAGTACTCAAGTCCATGAAACTCGAGTATGAATTTGGATGATTTCACTTATTTTGCTTATTATAACCAAGCCATTCTTGAATTTAGAGGACTTGAGTATTGCTAACACAATACTCGAGTCCATGAAACTCGAGTATGAATCTAGATGATTTTACTTATTTTGCTTATTATACTTGAGCCATACTCGAGTTATAGAAACTCGGGTACACACAAACACAGTACTCGAGCTTCTTACACTTGAGTATTAGGTGGCATTTTTTAATGCCCAAATGCCAACTCAGCAGCGCCACGGTGGAATAGAAACTAGGAACTCGAGTTCACTAAACTCGAGTACCATTTAGAACTCGAGTTTAGTGAACTTGAGTACCTAAAAAGTGGTACATTGCTAAGTAATTCTGGAACAGTGCTAAATTGCTACAAATTTTGCAGAATGGTAGTATTTGGACATTTTCACCCACTCTCTTTGACTCTTTTCACTTTTCATCTTGAAAATTTATTGGATATTCGGGAGCAATATTCCTCCCACATGAGAGATGAGCCCCATGCGCACGTGGAGCAATGCTTCCAATAACTTCCTTGCTATATATTTTTCTCTACTTCAGCTTTTCGTACCTTTTTCACAAGCATTGATAGCTAAATTCCAACAATGATCTATTTTCTTTTCCAAATCCTAGTCTTTAAACTGGAAACTGAAATTTATTAAATACTCTAAGAGGGCACACTCCTCATGTGAGGATGGGGAGCGCTCTTCCTAATTAAAGCTGAATAAGCTAACAACCACGCCATTAGTCTATGCAATGCACATTTGCACAGCCAGAGAAGACAAAAGCTTATGGTCCATAGACAAAAAAAATCATGTCTCTCGCTTCCCCCAAAATATGTACCTACCCTATGAGGTATTCTAGAACCTAACTAAATTACAAGATAACTGTTTCCAAAATTCTAAAAGAAAAGAAAAGAGTTGTAAGAAGAACTTAGGGTCCATTTTGTTGGAGGAGTGAAAAAATGGGAGGATGGAAAATTATGAGATGATGGAAAAGTGGGAGGATGGAAAATATTTAGTTTTCCCTCTTGTGTGTTCGGTTGGAGGGGTGGAAAAGTGGGAGGGTGGAAAACTCTTTTGTTCGGTTGGAGAGCAAAATGAAAGAATGGAAAATGTAATTTATATAAATTGACTATTATACCCTTGTTACATAATATGTAAGAAATAGATTTATTTGTACTCATTACATAATATAAAATTTATCACATCCTATATATAAATTTATATTATTATTTTTATTATTATAATGTAAAAATTAGATTAGGTCACGTTGAAAAAAAAAAAGAACGTTCAGGTCACGTTGGAAAAAAAAAAAAAAAAAGAGAGAGAAGAGAACGTTCAGGTAACGTGAAAAAAAAAAAAAAAAAAGAACGTTGAAGTTCAGGTAACGTTTAAAAAAAAAAGACGAGAACATTTTCAGGTCACGATTGAGAGAGAAAGAGAGAGAGAGAGAGAGAGAGAGAGAGAAGAGAACGTTGAAAAAAAAATTAGGTGAGAAGAGGTTATTTTTGTAAAAGTGCTACTATAACACTTTTCTCTCTAGATTTTCCTTCCGATTTAGAAGGAAAAAAATAATGTGGGCCCAGAGAGAAAACTTTCTCCCCAGTTTTCTCGCCTTCTTATTTTCCTTCCCCAAACGAACAATGGAAAACAGTATTTTCCACCCTATTTTCTTTCCTCTATTTTTCATCCTCCCTATTTTCCACCCAAATGGACGGACCCTTAATGATTAAAGTATTCAATTATTTTCCTAAAAAAATATTAAATATTCAATTAAGAGAACCCAAAAACAACCTGAAATGCCATCAGTAGCAGTTCCAATAATTTTTTTGAGGGTGGTCCTTAAGAAACTTAAATTATACAAAATCTAATAAAAATAGAATTTCATACATTGACAAAACACACACACACACACACACACACACACACACACACATATGCAAATACATAAAATCTTACAATTTTTTTCTACAAATTTTTGTATTTTGAAATCGTTACATGATAGTCTCATTATTAATGTTACAAGTTACATCTCTTCAAAAGTTTAATTAAATAAAATTTTTCTTGGACTTTTATTTTTATTTGTAAGGGCTTAATATATTGTCAAGGGGATTAAAGTTTAAGAATAAAAATTGGTTACAAACTTTGTTGTAGTCACTCTCGCTAAATTAATTAATATTGTTACATATTTTGAAAATCTAATCAATAAATTGCATGTTTTCTATATTTTTAGAACACGTTAAAATTTCATACTAATCATATGTTATTTGCCATTCAATCCATAAAATTATTTTTTATGTATAATTTTAGACTACAAAAACTTGAAATTTAAATATTGATTGATAACGTAGCTATTGATCTTTTATCTTCTTGAAATGGTGCAAGTATATGAAGGATTTAAGAAGAAAATGTAATTAAATGGTAGATTTATTAAAATTCACATTCAATAAAAAAATATATTGAATAGAGTTATAATCTCAATTTACAACCATGCTTGTTGCTAAATTTTGTCCAAAATTTAATTATATTTGGCCTAAAAAAAATTTCGAGTGGTCACAAAGTTTTTTTAAAGATAAAAAAATCATAAATTTTTTAAATTTATAATTAAAAATTGTCTTTTTTTTTTTTTTTTTTTAGTCAGATGGCCTTATAACCACCTGAATTGTACGTAGAGCCGCCCTGAATGCCATGCCGTATTGAGCGTGCCTTTGGGAATTGTTGGAAAAAAATTCAACCTTTTACTTTTTTTGTTTCATCTTTTTTACAAATAATTTAGCTTTTAACTTTTTTAAAAAATAAAGCATGAGGTTTACGCCCTCCAATAAAAGAGCTCCACAACAGCATTTTACTAAAACGTTAATACAACTGGCCACACCTATTGACTACTCATTTAAATCCTGCTATTAACACCTCATCCATACTCCCTTCCACAGACCACCAATAATGGCCACCGCACTGCTGCTTCGATTTCCCCCTTATTTTGGCAACGGTGACCCACAGACCAAACAATGAAACTGATACAACTTCGTAGGTGCCTGATTGAGAGGAGACCCAAAAAAAATTCCTTCAACCGTATGGACCACCAATAACTGTCATTACTCCGCTTTCCTCCCCTTATTCCAGCAACAGTGACCCACAGATCCAATGGATGAGACCCAAAAATTTCCTTCTGAAGACAACTAAAACTCAACAGATCTAAAGATCCTAAATTTCTCTTTTTCCTTTCACATCTTCCACTTCGCACACCCCTCTTTTACTCTCTTAAGTCGGCATATAGGCAAAACAACAAATAATTATGAAGAAAAATGAGTGATTAAACATGGGTTTCTCTTGAATCATCCATCTCGACAATAAATCAAATCCACACCAACAAATCTTACAAAAAGAAACCACCAAACCAATCTTACAAAGTTTTCTCTGTATGTTTTTCTACATTCTGGTGGTGTCTCTTGTGGTTAGAGGTTGAAGGAATTGGTTCTCAGTTATGTGTGGAAGCTGGGCTTTTGGAGTTTTGTGAAATTGGGTTTTACGAAGAGTGATTGTGTGTGACAGATTTATTTCATTGTTCAGTGAAATGCTGACGTGGCTTGTTATTATTAGTGGGTGTAAAGTGTGGGATTTACGCCAAGATCGGACGAAATGTTTTCTCATAATTTATACACATAACCAAAAGAGTCTTTCGTTTTACTGAATCATAGCAACATAATAATACTCTACTTCTAGCCTTACCCCTTTCGAGGCTCTTTAAAAATCAATCAAAATAAAGAACGAAAAAAAGTATTAAAAAAAAAAAAAAAAGCTAATCAATTAATAACGCATGTTTGCCACTCATTCTTCAGTTTTTATCTTGAAAATTTATGAAGTACTTTGAAAGAAATATTTCTTCTCTCTCACATGAGAAGTGGGCCTTACACATGATCCTCTATCACATGAGAGATGAGTTTCAAGATGGACCACGTGTGAGCCTACCTCCTCTAATGAGAGGGAAACATTGCTTCTGACCTAACGAATTCCCTTCTATCTTTCCCCATTCCACCTTTCTATAGCTAAATTCCACAAATGGTCTCTCTCTCTCTCTGTCTCTCTGTCTCTCTGTCTCTCTCTCTCTATATATATATATATATATATATATATATATATATATATATATATATATATATCCAAATCTCTGTCTCTAAGCTTAATACGGAACTTAATGGTTGTAAGAATTCTACAAGACAACTCTTTCCAGAATTCTAAAAGGAAATTTTTTTTTTGAAAAAAGAACTTAATGATTAAAGTTATATCTTATAATGAAAACTGTGTGAATAAGTTTCATAAAATAAGCAATTCTATGCTGAAAATGGGCCAAAATTCATAGCGAAATGATAAAAAGCACTTCCATTTAAAACAATGTATCTAATAATTCTTGAGGAAGTTGCATACTTGCATGCACATGAAAGAGAAGGGAATATGGTTCCAAATCCAAAAGAATTGAGCCCGAAACTAAAGAACACAAACTGAGCAAAATATTAGAAGTTAAGTTTAGAGATTATCGGTGCAACTAAACTGAATGAAACTACGTACAAAGGTACCTTAATAGAATGAGTAAATAGTGAGAAATTGAAAGACTAAACTCTTCCCCAAAAGGAAACAAAGAATTACTCATACACGTAATAGAACATTAAGATACATAACAACACCATAAACAGCTTGACATTCTAGGAAATTAAGACCAAATAGCTAGGGAGTCACACAGAACGTCAGAAGACATTAAGCAACAGAAACCACGAGAATGGATAATCCACTGCCCCACATAGATTTTGAGGTGGGTTTGCGTTGACTACAATGCTCCATCGACAAACCCACCTGTCAGTCCCGAAATCAGCCCACTCAGCGCTACCGTGCCCAATAATTTTGTCACTTTTTTGATAACCTGTTTTATTCTCTTCTTCTTCGCAATATTCAGCAGTGTAGGATTATCAGCAGTTGGTTCCTTGAACTTATAAGAAAATGTTAGTTCTCCTTGCCCTTGCTCCGTTCCACTACTCCCATCTGAAAAAGTGTCAACACTCTACTCATACGTCTTTCATTTCCTGCAGCACCTTCCAGTAGTTCTTTGATGAGCACACGGACTTCACCGATATCTTTGTCCCTTGCGCCATGAGTTCTCCAGCACGACCTGAGTTTAACAACCAGCGCAAAGGGGTTCTCTTGGGCCATGGCTATGTCAATGTTGAACTTAACCTTAGAGTTCCATGTGGGGTTTGAACTATGAAGCACGGGTGTGGCGGCCCGCCGCACCCGCGTCCGACGGAGGTTATTTCCTTGGAAGAACGGAGGTTATTTTTTATGTCCCACATGTAAACCACCGCTTAAGGTTTCATTCTTGTGAAATGATTTACATTTTCCAACCCCAGGGCAGACTCAATCACAACTTCTAAAGGCCTGTAAGGGTTAGCCATAAGGTGTAGCTAGCTATTGTAGAGACTAGCTTTGTGGTTTTGTGTTTATTACACACATGAGGGGTGTACACAGTTCGGTGCGGTCGGTTTTGGAGAGATTTTTTGCACCATACCTATAGGGTGTAGTAAGAACTGATCTACACAAAGGTGCAGTTAATCTTAGCGGCTTGATGCTGTTTGTTTGATTATGGCCCAACTTAAGAAATCAGACTATAAGACAGAAATGACCCAATTTACTTCACTTATTTATGTTAGGATATATGTGGAATTTGTTATGAACATATGTTAATTAGAATTGACTAATCCTTTAACAAAATACACTTTACTTGTAATTGGGTAAATTTAAAATGGTTTAAGGCTTCAAGAAACATGTTATTTAAGTCTAGTATTGAAGCCATGCAAATCTATCCAAAAAACAAGTGAAGAAATGTTAATTCGTTAAACCTCGACAGTTGCTCAACAGATAGTATCTATCGAGGTTCTTGACAGATAGTATTTATCAAGGTCCTCGACAGCTTCTCGACAGATAGTATCTATCGAGGTCTCGACAGATAGTATCTATCGAGGTCTCGACAGATAGCTTGACTAAGTGTTTCGTTCTATAAAAAAAATAAAATAAAATTATAAAGTGTTTCTTTCTATTTAAAAAAAAAAAAAAAAAATCCAACCAAGTGTTTCGTTCTATAAAAAAAAAAAAAAAATTATAAAGTGTTTCTTTCTATTTAAAAAAAAAAAAAAAAAAAATCCAACCTCAATCTAGCAACAACACCTTTAACCATATCCCTGAACGCTGCCACTGCCCTTTGGACATGCCTCATGCACTTACCACTCACCAGTGCTCTTGTGGATCTTTGTGGTTTTGTTGCAAAAAAAACTTGCTAATGGATCTTTTGTCTTTACTGTTAGGGATGGCCATACCCATTGGGTAATGGATATCCAACCCTACCCGATTCAAATATTTCGGGTAATACCCGGTCCTTAATGGGTAGAGCTTCATCGGGTAGGGTATGGATATTACCCGAATTATTCGGGTAGGGTATGGATATTATCCATACCCGACCCGTATTTAAAAAAAAAAAAAAAACCCTAAACCTCTCTAACAGTCTCACTCACACTCAAACACTTTCTCTGCCTCTCTTCTCCTCACCGTCACTCTCTCTCTCTCTCTCTGTTCTGAGCCAACGAGTCCCTGAGCCCGTGTTCAGTTTCTGAGCCAACAAGATTTTGACGGCAAATTTGAAGGGGAGGCCGATGATCAGTCCGCATTGATTTACTTGTTGCTTTCAAAGAAGGATCGGTGGATGGACAAGGTGTTTCTGGAGAATTCGTATTATTTGCATGGGCATTGATCTGCGAGTGTTCAGCTTCTCGGAGCTGAAATCGGCGACCAAAATCAGTTCAGCAAGTCGTTGTTGAACCGTATTTCAGGCAAGCCCAATTTCTTCCTTTTATTTATTATTTTGCACAAATATTTTTCTGGGTCTTTGTTAGATTTTAGGAGTATTTAATGAACAATTATACGTTTTTTTTTTTGTGTATGGTTGCTGAGAAAACAGGAGGAAAATAAAATTGAAGATGTGGGTGGGAAATAAGTGTAGGATTTTAAGTCTGTTGTGTTGAATTCTTGTGTTTTTTAGTATTATTATTATTATTGTTGTTACTGTTGGGGTTTTACATACTGTTAATGTTTAGAGTCGAAGACTTTAGCGGTACTCTGGTTTGGCCTTTATGCTTCTAAAGCTTACAATATATCTTAAGGTTAAAACAGTTTTTAAATTGAGTCATGAGTCAATGAGTCTTGGATTTCAAATTTTGGATTTAGACATGCACTGTAAAGGAACGCAGCACCTTTTTTTGCTACCAGGTTTTTGTTTTTATTTGCGTTTTTGCTTTAACACCAAAAACAAAATGCAGAAAACGTTTCAGGTGAAACAAATATAGCCTGAATTGCAGAGGAAAGCAGTGACTTTTGCAGTAAAGAAGCAGGCAAATACATAATAATTGGATCAAGATATGCATATAGGTGAATCCTACACAAGATGAATTCTGATGCTTTATTTCTTGATAGCAGAGATGGGACAGTAGATGGGGACTCGAACGTGAATCAAAAGCTGGAGAACTTTAGTGGAGATGCATTCTGCAAGTGTGGTGAAGAGTTGTGTCATCTCCTATATTGAAGGGCCTAAAGCAGGCAAGGCCTTTTTTGAATGTGCTGATGGTTGCACCTGTACCACTGAACTTTCTACTAGCAATGAAATAAATTTATGTGCTTGTTGAGATAAGGGGTTTTAAGATTTTAATAAAATGACATTTGCTACCTATTTTTTGGTTGAATTGCAATGCAAGACTCAAAAAACTGATTTTTAATTTAGAGATGTCTAAGCTCTCTGTTTGGCAAATGAAGAAAATTAAGTTGTCTGATATTGTACTCAAGTATCTCAACCAGGGTCATGTGAGATGGGATGTTTATGCTTTGTATATATAGCCATATTAATTCCAATCATGTGTGGCTTAAATTAGCATCATTGTTTCAGATCATACTTTTTTGAGTTTCAATGGTTGAGGCAAGGCTACAGATATCTGTAGCATACTTTCTCTTCCTCTTTAAATTTATATGATCATTGATTCATCTCCAAGGGGAAAAAAAGAGAAACTTTCCATTACATGTGGGTATGATAAGAATAGTGACCTTTATAGCATGTGAACATACTATTGGAAGCTAAGCAAAATTTACAAAGCAGCTCAAATGGACCTAATCTAAGCTATATCTTCCTTGGTTTTAGTTTTATTGGATTTGATTGTGTATTGGAGGGGTTTGTTTGCATCGTTTTAGCTAGATGCTACTCAATGTAATTTCTTATGTAAGCTTTCTATGGTTTCTGCAATAACTATTGAATCCCAGTTGAAAGGGTAAATATAAAGTCTGCTCTTGTTTTTGGGCAGTGTAGGCTTATGTTTATTTGGAAGCACTTCATAATATATATATATATATATATATATATATATATATATATATATATATATATATATATTTTCTTCAAGTGGCTTGATTGGTTTTGTCAAGAGAATTAGTGGATGGAACTTGCAGTTAATTTTATATATAATTTCATTATAAATGCAAAATTATAGTTGTCCAGATAAGAAAAGATGAATTGGGCGATGGAGCATGAGAACAATGGCGACATTTCACAGCAGCCAAAGATGAAGCACAAGGGGAAGCACGACAAGCCGAAGCCATGGGACGATGACCCCAACATTGATCGCTGGAAGATTGATAATTTTTTATTGATTAGTTTTTTCTTTTTTAAGATAAAGCTATTGGTTAGTTTTTAAGTTAAAATAATTCGGGTAAGATTCGGGTAAGTTTCGGGTATGGATATTATTAAAAAAAAAAAAAAAGGTTTCGGGTAGGGTATGGATATCCATGGATAATAATTCGGGTAAGATTCGGGTATGGATACTAATGGATATTGATATTCGGGTATCCATGGGTAAAATTTTCGGGTAGGGTATGGATCGGGTATACCCATACCCTACCCATGGCCATCCCTATTTACTGTCAATTACTGTGGATCTACACCGTCAAGTATATGATGGTGTGCGTAAAATGGTAGGTACAATTTTCAATTTCAAATCCTTCCTCACACAACTTAAAGACGCGATTGGATCCGTGAAATCAATGATTGAAGAGATTGATCAGTTGGTCCAAGGCCGAGACTATCATCTGAAGCGTGAGCTAGAGAAGTTTAAAGGTAAGTTAAAGGAAGCTGAGGATTTTGTTGCCAAGTGCTCGAAGGATGGTCAATGGAACTACTACAAAACAAGTACTCCAAGAAGATGAGGAAATTGATTGATCTTCTTCGTAGTCTGCTGGATAAAATGCCACTGGAGCGTTTGTTTTTCAATCTTCAGCGGGTTGAGGATGAGTTAAGGGCAATGGATGTGAAATTGGATCGTAATGGACAGCTCTCAAGAAATGACTTTGATATTGCGCATATGATTTCTAGATTACAGGGAATTTTCGAGCCCTTTTCATGCTGCAGGTGGAAGAGGCAATAAATGAGAAATTCATGGGCGGTGGCATGTTGAGAAATTTATACCCCAGTTAATAAAATTAACAAGTTTTAAACTCAAGTTGTTAATTAGATTTATTATATATAAAACTTGTTAAAACAAACAAATATCAATATCATGCCAAAATCATGCACAACGAAAAATTAAATAAGACAAAATATGATGACTCAAGAAAATCAATGAAACAAACTAGTTTTACAGTAAAAAACCTGGGGGGAAACTTTCCCGAAAAACAATCTATTATAATAAAGAGAAGTTTCAGATCTAGTACAAAACTTTTGTCCATAAACTCTATAATCCTCGTAAATGAACTTATTGTAGAAATCTTCTACCACTTCAGAACCTCTGAATTCTCTAATATATGAACGCCACCATTTTGCCCGAATCCTAGTACGTGACTAACCAATGATGCACGGATCTTAGTACATGACTAACTCCACCAACTTGAAAAAGATGTTGGCTGTAAAGTTATTCACTTCATCAACAATGAAGATCAAGAAATACTTGGTTACAAAACCCTAAGGCGTAAGCGATGCAGTAACTTCGTAAAGAGAGAAAAGGCACTTGGTCACTTTTTGCATGTATTCTTCTTATATTCTCTTATATGATTGCCTTTAAAATAAGCCTTATATATGTCTAGGGTTGTGAGAAAAGAAACCCTACACATACATGTTAGCATGAGCCGAAAATCAGATTTGGAAATCTAAATTTCGTAATTCTAGATAGATACAGCTAACGAGACCTCGATAGATATTATCTATCGACAGCTGTTAAGACTCATTAAATCTCGATAAATATTATCTGTCGAGAATCTGTCTAGCTTTAATAAACAAACCTTCTTCAGTTTTTTTTTGGTCTAATCTTCATGGTTTTAATACTTGACTTAAACAACATATTTCTTGAAGTATTAAATACATCCTAGATCTATCCAATTACAAGTAAAGTGTGTTTTGTTAAAGGATTAGCCAATTCTAAATAACATATGTCTTAACACGGCACATAGGTCTCTGATCACAGATCAGCCCAACCTAAAACCAAACAAAAACACACATCAGTGCATCCCAAAACTTTTAGTTATAAAGTTAGTGATTTAAGAAAAAAAAAATAGTAAAGTTAGGAATGTTCAAGCTTTTTATTAGTTATGTAACTTAGATAGAGAAAAATCTTATTATGGTTGAGTCCGTGTTGGCTTATGATAATGTGTTTATCTTCTTCTCAATAAAGTTATGATCTTTTTATCAAAAAAAAAAAAAAAAAAAAAGATACTTGGTACATTATTTATGCATGAATGGATGTGTTAATACAATGAGTTAAGCTTTCTCAATTAGTTCAAAACATTTTTTTATTTATAAAAACAATGAAAAATGCATAAAAATAAAATTGCTATACAAATTTAACAAAATAAAATAGTCACACCTATCCATACTAAAAATAGATAATGACAATCGATAATGAACTATCATGTAACAATTTCAAAATATGAAAACTCGTAGAAAGAAATTGTAAAATTTCAATTTATGTATCTGTATATATATTTTTTTATTTCTTATCAATAGCTCGATATATTTAAGTTCTTTTTTATATTAAATTTTACTTACTTTAAGTTTCTTAATGATCCTTCTGAAATAAATTTCTAGAGCCGCCATTGGAGAAATTGGATCAAATTTTCTAGTACTTTTCATTTGAGATATAAAATGTTCACAAATTACAAATATATTTTCTCCATGGTAGGCTTTCGTTTGTATTTATTCCTCCTTCAAAAATTACAAATATATTTTCTCCATGGTACATAAAAATCCAACATCATCTATTTGACCCTATTCGAAAGAAGTGGTGGTGGTAACTACAAGCCTATTCCCATCTTCTCAAAAAATAAAAATAAGAAACTAAAAAAGCCTATTTTCAAGCCTACACGTTTTCTAGGTTATGTAATATCTTTCACTAAATCTGGTTTTTATTTTTCTTATTTAAAGATCTGGTAAAATTAGACATGGACAAAGTTGTAAAAACATGAATACTATGTTTTCCACACAAAAAAAAAAAACATAAATACTATGGTGAATAATTTTTTATTTTTCATATCATATATACATAATAAATTTGGAACATATTCAACTAATGATTAATTTTTTTTTGCACACACACACACACACACACACACACACACACACACACACACATATATATATATATACACACACACACACACACATTTTTTGAGAAATAAATTTTTTGTATATATAAAAATTAAGGACCAATTTAATCATCAATTATGTAATAATTTTTAACAATAGTAATTAAATAAATTAAATTAACACGTGTTTATAACATATATGTTTAAATTGATTAAGCCCAAAAGTGTAATATATAACATATGAGCCAAACTAATCTTATTGTGAATTCTAGTTAGCTTAATTAATAAAACTAACTTTTAACTCGCACTATGTGCGGGAACTTTCTTATTTACATTTATTAGAAATAATTTTTTTTAATAATATTTAAATACACTTGAAACATGGCAGGTTTAAATAAAGAGAGGTGCTATGTCCACAACATTTTTACAATATTTTTACAACAAATCATAAGTGGTTAGTTGTTATTGGTTCAAATTTGAACCTAACACTAAGATTACTTTTTTGCCCCAACAATAACAACCAGTAACATCCTGCCACTTAGGATTTGTTGTAAAAATGTTATGAAAATGTTGTGGACATATCATTTCTCTTAAATAAATGAACAGTAAAAAATAAAAACATTTGAAAGCTGAGTAAACCGAACTCAAGTTTAACAATTTAATATTTCTACTTCATCTAGAATATAAGTGGTCAATAAAATGGAACATGGTGGTTATAATGAAGGCCATTCATATTATAGTAGCATACTGAATTCACAAAATTGGGCATATATATACTTGGACAATAAAAATGAAATTAAGCATTATATTAATGAACTAATTTATGAGGAAAAAAACATAAAACTTCATATCCAATCATTTTGATAGGAAACCAACTTATTTAGAATTAGTACCTTAAAAATCAAAACACTAAAACTCACAAACACAGGTAGGGGGAAATAATGGAGACCATAAACCATATATAAAAACTCAAAAATCAACAATTCCAGTGCATGAAATGTTTTATGAATCATAAGCTTAACCACCAACACTGAAAAACTAAAATGCTAGAGACCACAAATCAAATACACAATAATGGCTTGAAATTGAAATTAACAATTACTGAACCCTCACTATTACAAACTAAAATCTCTCAAAACCCAACACAATGTTGTCACTAAGCTAGACTGAATTGTAAGATCACACAAACACAAATAAGCCAAATTTATTACAAAGCATAGCCTAAAATTTTAAAAAATAAAATAAAAAGAACTCTAACAATCTATTTGGCTACTGGGAAAAGGTGGGTAAAAGTTAATGAAATCATAACAATTTTACAGGTCAATTGAACTTAGAATAAAAACTAATTGAATCCAATCATTTTTTTTAGAAGAAAAAAATCGACTAAAGTATACAAAACATTCATACAGCCAAAATCGGCATATGTATCTACAAAATTAACGAAGCACGTTAATCAATACTAATCCAACTACAAATCAACCAAATTTAATTCATATTATGCAAGCTATGTATCTGTTAGTGATTTCAATCAACTTTCTTATTTAATTCCCAAACCAAACAAAATTTGAGTGCAAGAGTTGTTCGCCCATTAAAGCAAACAATATATATTGGAGTGAAACAATCTATTTGTTAAATTTGAGAGAAATTTTATTTAGACTCTATTTCTTTACAATGTAAAGCCAAGACTAAAATCAATTTGTTTTTGTAATTTCTATAATCTATAAACATATAACAAAAGCAGATGTATAAAATTGAGAAGGTTTATTGTAGAAAGACAAACATTTTGAGAGAGAACCAAAAACCCACAACAAAAACAATTCTAACTCAAACATGTAAATCAAAACTAATACAACTAAAATAACCAAAGAAAAGTCATATCTCATCCCCAAATTTAGAAGAAAAAAAAATGTCATATTCAAAAATTTGCTACTCTAATTTTAATTGTGAAGATGAAATTCTTCCAAGCAAAAGTATATTTTCTCTATTTCTTGTCTTCTTTGATTCTTAAATTTATGATATATTTTCAAATCTTTTCCTTTCACTTGTGACTTATTTAACTTGAAATTTCATGGAATCAAATAACTAAATATATAGATAAACTGCTGATTTACATCCTCTTTCTAAGAATAACTCCATTGCCTAACCTTTTCATTAATATTCTTAGTCAAAGTTAATATAAAGAACATTAAAAATAATAAAAAATATTATTTCTATATAGTATTTTTATAGAATTCAAAACAGAGTTTATATTATATAGTTATTGATGCTCAAGAAGCTTACATGGTAGTAACGATTACATTGTCCTCATTAGCTTGAATATAAATATCAAGACCAAAAACTCTGGTAAATAATTCCTTAATATGCAGTAACATAGAGTTTAATAAAATCTTCACTCTAAACTTCACATTTGGCTAATAAAATCAATTTGTAAAGAAAAAAGCTTGCTAAAACATGCAAATTAGAGCCAATTCAAACACATACACTAAATGGACAAAATCTAATTCGAAGTATGAGATTAGTAGAAGGGAAATTAGACCATCCTAACCTATCAGTTTGTTCCAACAACTCTTCTTGGAAATTACCCAAGTGTTGTAATTGACAAAGATCTCAACAAATCTGTAATTTCAATAGAATTACGGGGTCAGAATTAAGCTTTCAGATCTGACTATTAAAATCAAGGGTGACACTCCCAATATCTTCAAAACAAAAAGAAAATATGATAAATTAGGTTTACAAATTAGGTATAAAATATTTCGGATTTGACTATTAAAATCAAGGGTGACACTCCCAATATCTTCAAAACAGAAGGCAAATATGATAAATTAGGTTTACAAATTAGGTATAAAATATTAAATTATATGAAATAAAATTCTTGGTAAATTAATTTAATAACTAAATAGAATAGACTGAAAATAACATAAGCAAATTTTTTTAATAATAAACAGATTTTGCAAATAAACAAAACAAAACTCACAAACATAATAATAAATGATGCTAAAATACATTCATAACTGATTATGCATGATGTGTGGAGAGCAAAACTTCATCTTTCTCTGAATTAGAAGGTGAAATATAAAATCAAAAAAACCCAAATATGCAAATTCTATTCTCATCCAAAATACCCAAAACAAAACTATTCCTAACCAAAAAACCTAAATCATAACCGACTGAACCATAATACCCACATGTAAATCATAATTAATGCCTAAATTTCAAAAATAAAAAATAGAACATAACTCTGTCTCTACCTTTCAACAGCAATCATCATATAAGGATTGAAAATAAAAGAAAGAAGGAAGAAAAGGGAAAAAAAAAAATGAAATAACATTTAGAGAATGAAATTGAAACGCTTGATGTTTTAAAGTCACAACCCTTCCAATTTTTTATTTTGTTAAGATTAGAAACGGAAGTACAAAATTAAGATCAATATTTTTAGTGATTTTTGTAATCCAAAATAGGGGGGAAAAAAAAGTTAATATCAGAAAATTGAGAAAACAAACATTTTCAAGGAGAACCCAAAAACCCAAAACAAAAAGGAATCAAATCCAAAATCAAATCTAAACCTATCCAACAAAAAAACTCAATATAAAGTAATATTTCATATCCAAATCTTAAAAAATAGAGAAAAATGTACCGGAGCCGATTCAACGATCTGATGGTGACAAATAGATAGCCTAACGGTGTTGATGCCCATATATTTTTATTTCACTATGCATGAGCTTGCAATTACGATGCTTTAGTCTACCGATTGACGGATTATGAACATAGTTTCTTCTCTGTATCCTGCGTTTTTTTTTTTTTTGGAGTATTGAAGCCTTTAAACTGTATTTTAACCAGTTATTTTTCCTTTAATACTGAGATGCTATCAAATGGTGTGTTAACCTAATGAAACAATATAATTTATCCTTTTTTAATTGCAAGCGTGGCAGAATTTTAAATGGCCAAACTGTGCAACGTGCGGCTGGTTTAACTTGAAAGCTATATACGTGGCAGCATTTTAAGGGACCTTTTTTCCTACATGGCAACACGCCCTTAATTGCAGGAAAAGGCTTATGCTATATATATATATATATATATATATATATATATATATATATATATATATATATATATATATATATATATATATATATTGTTGAATAAGAAATTAGGAGTTGGAGACTTATTAATAAATAAATGGGTATAGTTAGAGTTTTTCGAACCCATGAAAAGTAGGTTAACCCATAGAAATGACGGGTCAGATCAACCCATGAAAAGTTGGAGTCCAATTTTTCGTCACCAAGAACCTTTAGCGACGAAATTAGACTTTTAGTGATGAAACTCATTTCGTCGCTGAAACCCCGTCGCTAAAAGTCCTAGTGACAAAAAATTTTGTCACTAAAAGTCCGATTTGTTTTAAAAAGAAAAAGCTTTTAGTAACGAAAATGTTTCGTCGCTAAATGTTTTCCTCGCTAAAAATACTATTCAATAACGAAAATATTTCGTCACTAAAAACACTTTAGTTTATTAAATCATATTTAGTGACGAATAATTTTGTTACTAAAACTATTTTTAAGTACATATAATGAAGAAAAAATTCGTCACTAAAACTATTTTTAAGAAAATCTAGGCACATATAGCGACGAAAATTTTCGTCACTAAAACCATTTCTTACAAAATTTTGCTACATTTAGCGACAAAATATTTCGTCACTAAAACAATTTTTTGTTGCTATATTTGTGACGAAAAAATTCGTCGCTAAAACTTATTTTCTATTTTTATTTTTTTCATAGCTTTGATATTAACCTGTAATCTGTTATTACATTATTAAAACCTCAAATTTGAATAACACATTTATTTCAATAACACATTTATAAAAAAAGATCTATACATTCTACAAGTAAAAAAAATAAAATAAGTATCCAATTCAAACTCATTCCATACAATAATTGTTTGCAACACATACAATAACTCAAGATGTTTTATAACAATACATAAAGTGTAGCATAATATAATTAGAAATAACGGAAGATATCCTCATATGTCTTCAAGTAATGCCAAAAGTAAATCCCCTAAAAGCCACCAATAAGAAATCTACAAAATAATTTTTTTATAATTGATTAAAAATCACATATTGGAGCTGACTCAAATTTCCCCTTGACAAATTCACTACATAAAAAGTCAGCCCTTTTGTAAAAATCATTTGGCCATGAAAAGTTATTTAATTAACTTGAAATTAAATATGGATAAGCTCTTATATGTGTAGTTTGTACCATAAAAAATTCAGCAGAAAATAAGTTTTCTATAATTTATTAAAAATCACGTATTGCAGCTGACTCAGATTTCCCCTTGACAAATTTAGGTTCCCAAAAGAAAATTGCTATAGTTTTAAAACTAGTCCAAATGCTTTGATACTTTATTCACATTAGAACTACATGTTAATTATATTAAAAACATGGAATGAAACCCTTTATCTCATATAAACAAATACCACAACAACAAATCAAGAAACCAAAACTCATAAATCATAGAGACAAATAATCAAGGAAAATTACCTTGGAATCATGTTGGGAGAAGGAAAAAGTTTTGTAGGGCAGCTTGATAGCCGAATATTCCATTGCAAGAAACCAAAAGGCCAAGAAAAAGAAGAGACACTACAGGGCACTTAAACTTTCATGGTTAATACTTCATTATAAATTTGTTTTAAAACAAGTTTATAGCACCCAAACCATCAAAGTATCACATACTCACCTCTAGAGCAAAATAATTTAAACAAAATTTCAGATTTCACAAACTTTATATATATATATATATATATATATATATATATATATATATATATATATTTATTTATCACATCGTCCAACTTCAAATTAAATAATTAACAACAAACAATTAAAGTCATCTTCATAACTCATTGAGGTAATATATCAAACACTTTATGTGCAAAAAGCAAAACCTCAAAGCACTTAAACTTTCATGGTTAACACTTCATTACCTATTTGTTTTAAAATAGGTTCATAGCACTCAAACCATCAAATTATCATATACTCACACCTCCACTCTACCAAGACCTCCAAATGCTTCAAGTATTGAAAAAAAAAAGTAATCAACAAATATAACAATCATCACAACACAAGTCAAGAAAACTAGGATTACAACCCATAACTTGATTAAACCTTAAAGCTACATGTGTTAGTATATATAAAAAACTAGGATTACAACCCATAACTTCATATAACAATCATCACAACACAAGTTAAGAAATTCAATCTCATAACTCATATAGACAATTTATCAAATATTTGGTAAGCAAAAGACACATGCTCATATTATTTGCACAAATTTATAGTTAATACCACAATCACAACCACATATGCCAAAGCCATTTCAAATGCAAGGAAACCCTTTTTCTAAAATTAAGCCAAATGATTTCTTAAAAAACCCAACTCACATAGTTGCCAAACAACAAAATCCATTTCACTCCATTAAATTAAAAACCTCCAATAAGATTTTAAATATACCAACAAACACAACAAACTACTTCTAAAACAAAACCCACAATATAAAGAGCAATCCTAACAATATAGGATAGAAACCCAAAGATATTAGAAGGTGGGTCATGGAGATTTTTCCTTAGATTCATGTTAGGAGAAGTCAAACCATGGATAATAATTTGATGACTAAAAATCTAGTAGAAGTTAACCAAGAGACCAAGAGGGAGGAGAGACTTGGTAGAGAGAGAGATAGAGGGATGTGTGTATTTGTGTTTGTATTTGAGTTTGTGTTAGGGAGTGAGTGATAATGAGAGAGGGGGGCTGAAATTTTTTTAAGGGAGTGGGTGGGAGAAATGAAATTTTATGTGGGAAAGGAAAATTTTTTTGCTAAAATTTAAGCTATACTCTTTAGTAATGAATATAATTTCATCACTATAACATATTTTTAGCCAGATTTTGTTACGATTTTTAGCGACGAATATAATTTCGTCACTATAACATACTTTCAGCCGGATTTTGTTACGATTTTTAGCAATGAAATTCAGATTTTGTCGCTATAGTATACTTTTAGTGACGAATTATGATTTCGTCGCTAAAACTATGAAATGAAAAACCTATTTTGTGTGAATATTTTTAGTGATGAAATTCAGATTTCGTCACTATAGCATACTTTTAGTGACGAATTATAATTTCGTCGCTAAAACTATGAAATGGAAAACCTGAATATTTTTAGTGACGAAATTCAGATTTCGTCGCTATATCATATTTTTAGTGAAGAATTATGATTTCGTCGCTAAAACTATGAAATGAAAAACCTATTTTGTGTGAATATTTTTAGCGATGAAATTCAGATTTCGTCTCTATAGCATACTTTTAGTGACGAATTATGATTTTCATCGCTAATACTATTCACAGCAACACCTACAGTGATGAAATCTTTCGTCACTAAAAATTTCGACTTTTAGCGACGAAATATTTCGTCACTATAGATTAATTAAGTTCCCGCCACAATTTTCCCCTTTGGCTCTCATATTTTAGATCATCAATAGTGACAAAAATTACTTTTTGTCGCTAAATGTTATAATTTTTTTCATTATTAGCGAAGAAATCCATATTTCGTCGCTAAATTTGTATTTTTAGTAACGAAAAATATTTCCTCACTAATTTTTGTCGCTAAAAATACATTTTGTTATAGTGAGTAGTGACGGGTTTCACAATTTGACCCTTTTCTATAGAGGGATTTCGTTTTTTGTTTGTTTTGGATTTTTAACTTTGTGTAAACATGTTTCACACGTTCACTTCTTCTTCTTTCCTAAGTTCTTTTCTCTCATAGATTCTTTCAGCACTGTCAAATCATGAAGGATTCAATTTAGTGAACCTTGGTCTATATAAATTTAGGAATTTGCGTATTATTTAATTTTTACTTTTGAGTGTTTTGTTTTAAAGTCATTCTAGAGATACACCAAAAGTTTACAACAATTTCATACCATTTTCAAATTAGTATTGAAATTTTTATAAATTGCACATTGTAGTGGGCCCATGTGTGAGATGGTATGCTAATTTAAGAATATTGAGAACTTTTATTGTTTTGTTTACTCATTCATTTATATATTTGTATTGAAAAGAAGATGAAGAAAATATTATCTACTTTCATTTTCCTTTTTATTATTGATATTTGCATATGAAAAAATTTGAGTCATATCATGTTGATCCAACTCTAAATGGGCCAAGTATGAATCATAATTTTTACAACCCGTATAAGACAACTTGTTTCTGACTCAAAATCGTAAGGGTCAAATTTAAACCCAATCCACCGTTTGTTAGGTTTACCTTCTACAACCCACACGTTTTGGCCAGTTAGTTCTCTTAGTTTGTTCCCTTAATTAATGAGATAAGCTATAGTTTTATCTAACAGTATGATTTGTAATGATCATCTACCAATCATGGGTCAAACTTAAAAGTTAAAACCCTACAATCTACTTCAATGTTAGATTGAGCACAAATCCAATAAAAACAAGATATATGAATGCTCAATAACTAATATGACCCTAACATAGACTTCAAAAAAAAAAAAAAAAACCCTAACATATTAACGAGCCCTAATATATATATATAAATAACTCGGTCACGACCATCCAATTTTGATGTCACTAACTGCCGCATGCAATTTTGGTGTTGGCGTATAAGTATATTCCCTTATTTCATCTCCCTTCCCTTAAAGATATGTGCATGTGTTTCTCAAAAAAAAAAAAAAAAAAAAAAAGAAAAGAAAAAGGAAGTCCAATTCGAAAATTATACAGTGTGCAACAAAAGTCCACAGTCAATTATAGTATACATGATATAATACTCTTCTAAGTTCTACACGTCACCGTAATTGTGGGAGAAATAGTTTTTCTTTATTTTTTTGCTTTACATTCTCATGAAAAATAAAAAATAAAATAGAGAAAGGAATTGAACCTCTTTTAAAATCTATCCAACTGAGATAAAAGAAAGCTAAATATATCCCAACAGGTCACAAGTGGTAAGTCCAGAATCATTTTTTGTGTTTGGTATTTCCTGAAATATATCCCAACAGGTCACAAGTGGTGAAGAACAGAATCATTGTTTGTGTTTGGTATTTCCTGAAAAAGCCAGCTAAACGCTAGGGACTCATAAGCATACTTTTTTTTTTCCCTGTTTTTGAAGCCAAAGCGACGGTTTTATTAGACTAATGAACTCTGCAGTTACAATGGGAGAGGAGGAAAGCAGGACACACCGACGCGCTTCTCCTGACCAAACGGAATAGTCTGCTATCTCCTTAGCTCAGTCATTTTTATTAATGTTGATGTTACTGTTATAGACTTTTAGCTGTAGACATGTGTGGCTGTATTTTGCTTGTCTTCTTCAATGAATATGAAATCAGAAAAAAAAAAAAAAAAAAAAAAAAAAAATCATACCTAACTTTTTCCTTAGAATCAAATTCCATACCTAAGATAAGTTTGAAGTGAAAATTAAAAGATGTCTTTGTTTGGATGCAGATGGGAGAAGAGAAAAGAAAAAGAAAAGCGTTCCCCAAAATTTTTTTGGGACTAAAGGGAAAAGGAGAAAAAAAAGAAAAAAGAAAAAATTTATCTTCCCTTTTGTTTAATTTGCAAAGAAAAAAGAAATGAAAAGAAAAATACTGTAATAATTTTTTTTTTAATTTATTTTTAATTTATTTATTTTTTATAACTTTCACGTATTTTTTTTGTTTTGTTTTTTTTTGTTTTTAACTTTCACGTACTAATGAAGTAGAGAGAATAACAAAAACTCATGAGCATAAAAATATTTTTTGGAGTAACAAAAGATCAACATTTGTGGCTGTGGAGTGATTTTAATTTCTCTTATTCTTATATGTTTTTTTTTCTCTTTTCTCCTATCAACCAAACAAATGAAAATGAAATAAATGAAATATAAAAAAATATTTTTAGTCTATATATATATATATATATATATATTCTCGTCTTGTGGTTTAAAAGAACTACGAGGAAGGTTGTATGGTCAATTGTTTCGAGTTTCAATTGACAATTTCAACTTGATTCTTTCTCTGATTTTCTTAGGAAGTTTCAACAACATGATTTTAATATACACTTACTTTCCAAATAATGTACATATGTTCCTAGAAATAAATAAATAAATAAAATGAAGTTGTTTTGAAAAATAGAAAAACCCATGAGAAATTTCATTAGAAATCAAAATTGCTTCCACTCTCCCATCTATCCTATCTATAAATAATTAAACATACTCTTAAATAGGATCCTAAGCTAACCTATCTGAAGCAAAATTGAAATAGAACTCTTATCCAAGTAAAACACTAAAACAGTAAATATCCGAAACATATATTTAAATGGAGAGATAAGAGTGAAATAGTGTTTGGGTTGCAATGAGTTTTTTCACTCTGCAAAATTTTTTGTGTGGTTATCTTATTTAGAGATCTCAAGTGGGATATTTAAGACCCACAAAAGTTTGTCAACGTTCATTTCAGTTCCTACAAATTAGGACATAAACATTAAAATCTCTAATATTTATTTAAACGTTAAAATCACATCTCTTATCCACCCCACTACCCTTACTCACAACTTATTATCTTTGAGAAATCTCAACTACATATTTGACCATATCAAACCACACACAACCAATGAAGGCCAAAACATGCAATTCCATTTTTTTCAAACAATTTTATTAATAATAATTATCTCATATATAATATTGTGTAAGATAATTTCTTTTGAGAGTTATACAGATACACATTATGGGTTATTTAACCACACAGTTCAACATCCATATTGTGGGCTATTTGGCCACACAATCCAACACTATCATCCTCTTCTCTTCACCCTAAGCCTGCCATTCTCTTCTTTCCAAGGAAATCAATATCGTACCAGAGGTTGTACTGGTTTGGCCAGCGGTACGATATATTTCGGATATCGGTCAATACCGATGTATCGTTTCGGATTTACCACTATTTTATATATATATATATATATATATATATATATATATACACACACACACACACATACACACACACACATACACAAAATCTTTAGAACCATGTTTATAAGCATATAATATTTCACTAATATTATAATAAATATAAAAATTTATCATAAAACATTACTTCAATTCAGAACAAATTATTCATAAGTTTTAGACTTTAGCATCAATTAAAAGAAAAAAAAAACACAATATAAAAAATAGAAAGCTTAATTGGTCATTGCATACTAAGAAAACAAATAATACTAATAAGTTAATGTAAATAAGTTACCATTATGCCCTTACAAAAATTACAAAAAAAAAGTTTTTTTCTGTACCGGCCGGTTCGTCTGGTACCGACCGGTATTGCCCGAAATTGGTCGGTATAGTTGGTATTTAAACCAGTACGAAACGTTATTGTTTTGATACCGGTATACGTACCGGTACATTACATACTAGCCGGTACAGGTATGGTATCAACTTCACTATTCTCAGAAGCTCACTAGGATACAGAAGATTCAACTAAGAAGGCTTGTTCTCAAAAGTGGTAAAGCTCTTTTTCAATGAAATTTATAGCAAAATTACTTATTTTGTCAATTCAATTGAAGATGGTTATATTCTATAGTATAAAGCTTGCTGTACATTTGCACGTATGCATTTTTTTATATTATAAAGTCTTTATATTGGATTTTGAGGACCCTTTGGCTTAAATTGATGCTAAAATCCCAGACTAAACCTGTTGGTGCTCTGTGTTTTTTTTTTTTTTTTTGGGCAAACAGTGCTCTGTGTTTTGACACTGGGAGATTAAGTCTGTTCCTTACTTGAACATAAAAAAAATAAGGAAGTGAATGTAGAGGATGGGAGAACCGTAAGTAGTGGCTTTAGTTGTATTGTAAAAATAGATTTCTAACTTAATTATTTGTATTATTTGTTTTTTTTTTGTATACAATGAACAAATAAGTTTCCTATTTTTTATATTGTGTTTATTTTTTTTGTATGCAATGAACAGTTGAAATAATGTTTTATAGTAAACAGAGATTTTTGAAGTAATGTTTTATGGTAAATAGAGGTTTTGTGTGTGTATAAATATTAAATATATAAAATAACTGTAAACCCGAAACACTACACTGGTATTGACTGGTATCTGAAATATATCGTACCGTTGGTCAAACTGGTACAGCCTCTGATACGGTATTGACTTTCTTGAAAATAACACACATCGAGCATCCTTGCCCATCATGCGAAATTAATAGAAGACTTTGTAACATGGGTTGAGGAATCCCCAAGTTTTCTTGGAGTTGATTATTGAAATCTCTCAAGATGTATCTCAGTGTGATTTAAGTTAAATGAAGCTATCTTATGAGTTTTCTATTAAAAGAAAAAGAAGAAATGAAAAAAAATTAAGGGTACATCCTTCCATCCATGTTAGATGGAGAATTTTCCATCGGACACAAACGGTAGCAGCTGCCTTGTCTAACTTCGAGATAGTCTTGTCCACTTGGGCTGTCATAAAGACTACCCTTGCAAATTAAGAATAATAATGTTGGCAGTCTATAAATTTTTTATTTATTTAACACTTCAAGGATACCAAATAAGTCCGACATATCCCCTTAAAATGTTCTTCCAAATTTCATTTTGCAATTACGAGCTTTATAGCTCAATAGTCAATTTTTAGTGCTTTCAACTGGGATATTTAAAGTTTAAATCTCTCACATTCATTGGAACTATTAAATTGTCAAAAAAAAAAAAAATCTAACCGAATTCCCATTATTTTAAAAAGAGAACTGGTGTATTTGTTTAATTGAGAAAAGGCCATATAAAAAGTGAATTAAAAAAAAATATCTAAAAGAAAAAAAATCTGCTAACACAGATAGCTCTATTTGCATATGGATAGCCCCTTTGACTGCTCCATATAATTTATAGAAAAATTACAATTTAGTTCAAAACTTTCAAGTGTTACATTTCACTTTTTAAATTTAGATAAAATAAAGTTGCTAGGCTCCGTCTAAAGTGCTACTAAATTTAGAGGTCAAAATGTGACAATTTAAAGAACTTGTGAGACTAAATTGTTATTGGGTAAAACCATATGGCGGTATTTTTTTTATGGAACACAAGGGGGTAATTTGTTTGTTAAAAAAAAATAATAATCTATTTATTTGGAAGAAAATCCGTAACAGTTTCATTTTAAATCTACTCAATTAAATTACATTTGAATGGAATGATACAAAAAATATGGAATGACACAAAAGCACTACCATGCTATGAAAACGTCATGAGATTTTGTTGTGATTGTAGAACTCATATTAAATTTAAAAAGTTCATAAGCATAATAAAAACTCACAACATTTTTACAAGTAGCTTAAGATTTTCTTAACAAGAAAACAAAGCACTAAGGGAATGATCCCAAATGACAGAGCACAGCAGGGTCCAGAACAAGGGAACCTCCCAGTTAATACACACACAAACTAAAAGCTTACAAAGAAGCTAAGCAGTATAAAAAACAATACAAAAAAGAAGAAAGCTCTGACCCACCTCCAACTGGTCGATCCAAATCCTCAACCAACTCTCCCACTCTCAAACTCAAACTTATGCTTCACATCTGTTTATTTTTCCTACTATTAGCAACATGCCCAACATATTATTCCTTGAGTCTGTGCCAATTTGTTTGGGTCCCTAGAAACTAATTGTGAGAAATTTTTTGCTTATTTGGGTCCCTAGAAAATGTTTTTAAAATTTAAAAAAAAAAATTGAATTATTTAATTTTTTGGTTTTAGTTCTTATTTTGACTATTTCCAAAAAAAAGTTTTTTATTTTAATTATTTAAAATATTTAGGCTTTTTTATCTGACATGGAATAGATAAATCCACGTCACATTTCAATTGGATCAATTAGTACACTTTATAATATTATGTGACATTTCATAGACACGTCAATAAAAAAAATAACGAAGAGGCTATTGATAGAACATAGTATAACTTCAAAGTGTAAAATCTAATTCCGAAGGTTTAGGGTGTAAATCCAAAAATTCCCAAACTTTAAGGGTATTTTAACAAAAAAAAAAACCAAAAATCATGAAATTCCTAGGCCTTCTAAGAATAACACAGCTTGAGTCAAATAAAAGAGTATCAATCTACCAATTAATATGTGTTTTCACAACTAGTGATGATGGTGTTCCAAAGAGGTTTCTCTATTTAAAGACTAGAGGAATACTGAGAAACTTAAAAAAAGAAAAAAAGAATAGAAAAAAGAATGGCATAGTATTATGTTGGAAAATTAGATCCAATGAATAAAACCATTGTAATTGACTATTCTTCTTCTTTTTTTCTCAAAATTAATGAACGGGAAATGTTTTCTGAAATAAATTAGTCAAACACAATAACTAATATAGATGAAAAATTCCACAAGCAATATACCTAATTTCTAGGTAAAAAAAAAAAAAAAACCGCCAATGAGAAGTAAAAGAGCACAAAAGTTCAACCTTTAAGTACTAGGTTTACAATAATTATCTTTAACAAATATTAGAGGCTAAAAAAATAATACATATTATTCTTATATCACAACAAAGGTTCATCACACTAGGACAATTTTCAACAATAATAATAAAATAAAATATCATCCATCAAGGTGTTTTAGTGGTAAAAAGCTCTTCAACTCTTCACCTTTTATTTATTTATCTTTCTTAAGATTCGGTATTGACAAATCCCATTAATTGTGTGGACAGGCCATGCTATTTATTAGACATGGCAAAATGGGTCAAAATTTTTTGACTCGACCCGACCTGACCCGAAAAATATTCGACTTGAACCCGATTTTTTGACCCGAAATAAAAATGGGTTGACCCATGACCCAACTCGAGTTTTTCGAGTTTTTGCGGATCAACTCGGTCTGGCTCGACCTGACCCGAACCGAACCGAACCTGAATCACTTTTTTAAAACTTTTTTTTTGGTAAAAAAAAAAAGAGTAAAGTTAAGACAATAGTAGTTTAATTATTTATTGTGAGCTTTAAGGTAACAATTGATATATTTACATATGAAAATTAATTGAAAGATAAGAGGTTGAGCATTTTATAATGAGTAAAGATCTTTAGATATCAAATAACAAAGTACATGCCAAGATAATATGGTTACAGTAGAGTTAAAAATATAGATTTAAAATTGTAGACATGAGTGAGAAACATTTACAAGTGTAAAAATAGTGAAGCCAAAGTATCAAATTAGCATAAATTATGAATGCTTAAACTTATTTTTTTAACAATTTATGTCCAAAATAAATGGCTTTTCAAAATAAATTATGATATTTCCTAGAGTGTGTGTTGCTTAACAATGATATGATATTCATAAAAGAAACTATGTATAAATAAGTAAATAATCAAATTTTAATGTATATCTCAAATTGAAATAAAGTGCCAACCACAATTGATAATAGATTATAAAATTAATTTTTAAGATTGTAAATTTCTTATATGTTTTTATTCTTTATCAAATGAGTTATTCAATAAGTCATTTGCAATTTTGTTTTATATTTTGGAATGTTAATATTGTGTAGAAATAAAACATGTGTATTTGTTTTACTTATGTTTGTGTTATTTTGTTTTAGATAACAATGTTAGGATTTGTATAATTTTAAAATTATTGAATAAGTATTAATAAGTTTAATTGAATTCATTCTTGATATAAGTGATGAAGTCAAAATAATACATTTTACATCAAATAATTTGTTGCATAACTTTCCAAATGACAAATACATGTTGTTTTATTGATATAAAAAAAAAAATCCATGTGAAAAATACGGGTCAACCCGACCTAACCCGCAACCCGATTGACCTGACCGAAACTCGACCCGACCCGCCTGTTTTGTCATTTTCTTAATTATTAAATAATAAAAAAACCAATAAGAAAAAAATCTCACAAAATATATCCATATTAACACACTAGCAAGTGGAGAAGAATTTCATCAATTAACACTAATTAGCTCAAAACTTTAATCGTACTAAAATTTTATCAAAATAAAAATAAAATATCCATTCAATCATGGCTTGAAAGAATGATTGATTTTGTAGACACCTTATAAAGCATTTACACTATGAGTAATGTTATAACTACAAATTATTTTATAACATTTTTACAAAATGTTGATGTGACCAACCTCTTATTAGTTTTCATCTATGCTCATCATTAAATTCATTTTTTCATCTACCAACAATCACTCATCACATCAGCAGTTTATAAAAAAAATTTATAAAATAACTTGTGTCTCTAGCATTATTCTGTACACTATTTATGCTTACCATAAATTTAAATTTGTGGGAGTATTTATTACACACAAACTTACACACGCAACTCCTTTAATCATTTCCCTGAATTTACTACAATAATGTGTTTGAACTTAATTGATAGCCCAATATACATAAGCTCCATCCTTTAAAAATGATGCATATGTAGCATGTACCCCTTTAGATACTAAGATTTTTGCACTTACTATATGAAGGGCAGCTAGGAAATTAGATTTCAAGCTATTTAGCCAGAAAAAAAGAGCACCAATTCCCCCCGGGCAGCGCCACTTACCAATTCACTGGTCCCTCCAACTGTGGAAACGCGTCAAATTCTACAACCTGGCCTGGTGAGTGATGAATAGGGGGGACCAAAAAATTACAAAAACCTACGACAGAAACAGGGAAAGCTTGTGGATATGACTTGAAGACTAAAATCAGGGGCAGAACCAAGTCATTAACAGTGAAAGTCAGCCCTTGTTCTCACCGTTTACCTTTTAGTCTTTCTCCTAGCTTCCACCATCCAACACGTTAGCCAGCCATGCTAAACTTTGTTTCATTAAATATAAAATTTTCTTTATTTTTTTTTAATTATTTCTAATTTTTCATATATAGCAGCAATGGGGTCCTTCTGAACGCAAGCCAGGGTAGTTCTGATTTTCAAAAAAATGTATATATACCCTTGCTAAAAAGATATTATATGCTAAATTAATTTATTTTAGCTACTCTAATGAAAATTCTGAACATCTTGACTTGATAATTACAAAAATTTGGGTTCAATAAAAATAAGAGCAGTGCTATTACGTTCATAATATTTTCATAATAATTTCACAACAAATTTTATGTGGTAAGCCGTTATTGATTATAATTTGGGGCAAATACTAATATTATTTTTTTACCCACTAATAACAGCTTTTTGCATACGATTTATTTTAAAAATATTGTAAACGTAACATTACTCCAAAATATTACCCCCAAACATAATTCTTAATCCTTTTTTTTAAGCTTAAATAACAACAAAAAATATTAGCCCAAATAACAACAAACACAAACCAAACAAAAACAATACAAGACCAAACAATAGCAAGTGAAAAAATTATTAAACAAAAAACCTATTATAAAACAAAAAGATAAAATTTATAGTTCGTTCAACTTATTCAATAAAAATAATTTTTAATTCATCTTTCCTTAAAAAACGGTACCAAGAAAAATATTGTGATAATTTAAATTTCTTATTGATCACCGTAAATAAAATTCTTAGAGCCACCGCTATACAACAACCACCATTTATATATAGTTTATTCCTAATAAAATGACTAATTTTACCTTAGCCGTGAACTTACGCAACCCTCCTCCTTTTCTAGGACTTGGGATCGGCTGTGAACTAAATATATGGTACTAAGTACTTGCCTTCTACCCTCTAGTAGTTTAGTCTCCTCTCTTCTCGTCTTTATTCTATTTAGATGACAACTGACACGTTATATATATATATATATATATATATATATATATATATATATATATATATATATATATATATATTATCAATTTAGATTAAGGTCACTGACCTAACTTGTTTATTACTTTTTTTTTATTAGTTTGAGGTCTTTGGACTTCATTTGGAGGCTTGAAATAAGCAAAAAAAAATTGAATTTTCCTTTATAGTATAAAATCTTTAGTATTGTTATGGGATTGGGATCTTAAGATCCAAATTGGTATTCCACGTAGATTTCACTTTAGTAGAAATCTTAGTGAGATTCTAGACATTTTAGAGATATAGGATATTAGGATCTTAATATTCTAATATCCGGATCAGGATATTGATAACTATTATGCCCATGATTGGGAGTTTTATTCCCAATATTTGGATTAGAATACTGATAACTATTCTTAAAAAAAATTATTTTTCTTCTTTTTTCTCAAAATTAATGAACTGGAATTTTTTTTTCTAAAATAAATCAGTCAAACACATTAACTAATATAGATGAAAAATTCATTGAGTAAGGTTCAAGTGGGTCAAGAAAGTAAATACACCTATGAGCTCATTTTCTTAATTATTAAATAAAAAAACTAATAATAAAAAATCTCATCAAATATATCTTAACACACGAGCAAGTGGAGAAGAATTTCATCGATTAACCCTAATTAGCGCAAAACTTACTCGTGCTAAAATTTTATCAAAATAAAAATATCATTTCAATCATGGGTTGAAAAGTGTTTGATTTTGTAGATACCTTACAAAGCATTTATGTTTACTCGTGCTTAAAAAATGATACATATGTAGCATGTAGCCCTTTAGATACAAAGATTTTCACACTTACTACATGAAGGGCAGCCAGGAAATTAGATTTCAAGCTGTTTAGCCAGAAAAAAGAGCACCAATTCCCGCCTGGGCAGCCCCACTTATAAATCCAACTGCGGCCCCTATCCCCAACTGAGAAAAAATGCTGTTAGGCTTCTGCTGAGGCTGCATCTGCGGAGCTGCGTGCCCATACGGCCAAGCTGCTTGCCCATATGGTGGCTGAGCTGCGGGCCCTGCGTGCACATACGGTGGATATGATGGCTGAGCTGTGTACCCATACGTTGGATATGGTGACTGAACTGTGTGCGCATACGATAAAAATGTTGGCGTAACTGCTTGCCCATATGGTGGCTGAGCTGCGTTCCCATACGCTGGATATGATGGCTGAGCCGCGTGCCCATACAGTGGATATGTTGGCTGAGCCGCGTGCCCATACGATGGATATGGTGGCTGAGCTGCGTGCCCATACGCTAGATATGTTGGCGGAGCTGCGTGCCAATACGCTGGATATGGAGGCGGAACTGCATACCCAGAATGTGAATATCCACAATAACCTGGTTGTTGAACATCATGTGCCACCATCTTCTGCAAACAAGTAGGAGTTTTGAAGACAAATTTAGAGGGTTTTTTTTTTTTTTTTTTTTTTTTAGGAAGGACAAAATTTAGAGGTTAGTCCCTCTGGCTTTGGAAAGTAAAAATATATAGAGAGGGTTTGGATACACGTCTGCGTCTGCGTCTAAAGCATTTCGCATTTTTTTTTTTAAAGACCAGCGCTTAGTGCACTGTTCATGGGACATGAACAGTGCACTAAGGCATATAAACAGTAAGAAAAGAGTAAACAGTAATTTTTTACACATTTAAAAATTATTTTGCTACAGTGTTTTCAGTTTTCAGCAATAAGTTCTATCCAAACAGACCCATAGTATTAGTGTGCGTTTGGGAAGCACGTTTTGCATTTCCTTTTTTTTTTTTTTTTTTGAGCCAAAAAATTTGACTTTTCTTGTGAACAATGCGTATCACTGTTTACGGACTCACAAATTTTATTTTTTAACAACTTTTTCATTAAAAATAGGTCCCACAGTACTATTCACATATTAAAAAATTATTTTGCTACAGTGTTTTTCAGTTTTCAGTTTCAGTTACATCTAAACGGACCCTTAAGCTTGGTCTAAAGAGACGATGATCGCTTAAGGTCAATTAAAGCGTGTGCTTTACGTCATTTAAAAATCAAACCTTATATTCAAACTAAACCCTAAAGTTTATAATTATTACAAATTGAATTTTTTAATTTCCCTGGTTTTAAATGGAACCATAAATTTATAAATTCGCATAATTAAACCCTTCACTCAAACCTCCAAATCAAAGTTTAAGATTTAAATATAGGGTAATCAACCTCTCACACAATTTACTTCGCATCAATTTTTCACATTTTAAACACACAATTGACAAAACATATATACATTAATATGCTATCAATTCTACTGCTCAAACTCTTCCCCCTAAACCCCCAAGTATTTCATGCATGAGAATATGTCAATTGGGCCATAAGGTCTTGACCATTATTCTTACTTTTAAAAATGACTAATTCAATTTATGGTGATTGAATTAGATTTCTATTAATCCATTTTTTTTCCTCAATGCTAAAGTTATAACAAATTATATTACAAAAAAAGTTTACACATGATGTGATAATAAATATGATTGGTTGCACTTGAAGAAGATATTACATTAGTTGATTCTCAAGAAAAAAAAAATTACAAGAGTATTTGAATGTTGCTAGAGCTAAATATTACAAATTTTACAACTTGAGACTTACAATAAGACGTATCACCAATTATAAAATGTGATTGAAAAATGCATTTATTAGAGTATTGAAGTCTATTAATCATATTTATTGTTACATCAATTTGTAAATGTTATGTAGTAAATTTATAGTATCAGTGGCTTCTAATTAATTTAATTGGTAAAATCTCTTATCGTTGAATAATAGATTTAGAGTTCTATTATCGTTTACATCAAAAATCAATTGGTATCTTGGTTTATTGTAAATGACAATCAGCAAGAGTAAATGTCTTATGATGAAACTCTCTCTCTAAAAAACAATTATAGTATCTCTAGCATTTTCATGTTTGTTTTATAGTACTTCTTGTAATCTATTTGTAAAACTTAAGTATTTAAATTTTTATTACTCTTAAAACAATTTGTATTACATATTTCCAAAGTTACTCAAGTTTTTTAGCTTTCTAAAATGTGGAGGAAAATATCTCAACTAAAAAAAAAAAAAAATTTAAACCTTGTTGCCTTACATTTAGGGCCTTTCTCTAGTAGGGCCTTTAGGCCTAGGTCACCCTGTGTGGACATCACCTTTTTACATATTAAAATGTGTATATTAGCTTAAGCAATTGTATATATTATTTATAAGAGTGTGTGTAAAAGAAGTGTGAAAAAATATTTAATAGACTGCAAATATATTGATACGATTTATTTGAAACTTGTGGAACTATAGGACTTGAATTTAGTGTTATTGTAACTTTCGAAGAAAAAAATACGTCAAGAAACTTCTCTGTAGTTTCTCTGTAGTTTATATGAAACTTCTCTGTAGTTTATAGGACTTGAACTTGTGGAACTATAGGACTTAAATTTAGTTTTTAATTTGAAACTTTCGAAGAAAAAAATAGGATTAAAATGTAAGTTACCTGTAATATTAAGAATATTTTCTTTTGAGATATTTCGTGACACGAACAAAGAAGGTTCATCACTTCATCGAACTTGATTCTGAGTCTAAATATTTAGGATATCAACTTCCTAGACATTAAGTCTATGGATTTTGGTGTATCAGAAACTTCTCTGTAGTTTATATGAACAATGAAGTTTTTTGTGGTAAATTTGATATCTGAATGTTTCCCAGAATTCATTCAGAATCTCAGATGCCAAAAAAAAAAAAAAAAGTAAACAATTTTGCACTTTCAACCCAAAAAAGTAAAACCCAAAAATAGTTAAGAAAAATTAATGGTTCTAGTGTTGAAGCAAGACTTTAAAGTTAATTTATTTTCTACCAATGAAATCTTGCAAACGATCAAAAAGGTCCGCTGAAGGATAACCGGCTTAGCTTCTGATCAACTGGATAACGTTTTTCCTTCATAATTCTGTACAAAGTTTATAAAACACCATTAATGATGACCCTAGCTAGTATTGTACCAACATCTGCCGAAACTAAAAGCGTCAAATTCTACAGGGTATATATATTGTTAACCCCAATATCAAAATTACTTATTGAGTTAAATTACAGTTTTAGGAATTAAGAAATTAATAAGAGAAAAAGACAACCAAGTCGGGTTAGGCCTATATATAGTTTAGAACATCGAGTACAAATCACAATTTTAGGATTGCACATAATTTTTTTACTTTCCCAAAAAATAGATGTACATGTAATATTTTTCAAATATATTACATAAAGCATTTTTTAAAAATCGTGATGTCAAATTAAAGTTTCAGTCACTTTTTCATTTATGTGTAAATAAATGTATAATAGTTTCTATCTAAAACAAAAAAAACCAATGCTAAATGTGGGTCTAACAGGTGCCATAAGAGTTTGGAATTCACTTATTTTGTTGAAACTGAAAACTTTTTGTTAAAAATAATGTAGATAAAGGTATAAGTTAACTAAAATAATACGGTAAGATTCATTAATAATACCAAAAAGTACAATGGGACCTATGAATATTAGTAAAAATGAATTGAATAGTGAAATAAGTTGGCAAAAATAATACATGCCAAATAAATGTATCTCATGATTTTAAAAACTGGTACAGTCAAAGAACTGAAATAGAGAGTGATTTTCGATTTTATAATTAGACCGATGGTTGAACCGATGATGTCATAAATAATTAATTAATAATTATAAAACATAAATAAATAAATAATTTTATAACTATAAATTAAATAACAGTAAAACATTAAGAAATAATGTCCACAATATTTTCATAATATTTTTACAATAAAATCTTACTATTACTAGTTATTATTATTACGACAAAAAAATAATTTTAATGTTAAGTTTAAATTTGAACCAATAATAATTAATTACCTATAATTTATTATAAAAATTTTGGGTACATATCATCCCTTAATTTGAAACTCATGTCAAGCCCACTACAAAAATTATTTTAATTATTCTTTCATTTTTCACATAACAAAAAGTCACCGGTTGAGTAACAATATCCTTAACTTGATATTTCTTTTCCACCACATATCCTATACCTACCTTTACACGTTGAAACTTCTCCTACCACATGTTTTGAAATCATACATCCATATCTTTATTTAAAAGCTCTGAACTAGTTTCTCTTTTTCCTTTTTTCTAATTTTCCATCTCTTTGCTTCGGTACTCTCTCTCTCTCTCTCTCGTCAATGTATGGGCATCAGTGCAGCTCTGAACTAGTTTCTTCTTTTTACTTTTTTCTAATATTTCATCTCTTTGGTCTTTGCCTTCAATACTCTCTCTCTCTCTCTCTCGTCAATATATGTGCATCAGTGCATGAGCAAGTCTACAAGAGCAGCAACAAAAACTCTTAAACTGAAGCGGACAGATTGACATTGTACCTGCATCTCTTTGGTTTGGGCTTCCTCGGTTCTTTCTCAACTGTGTCAACTTATATATAGAGTCCGTTTGGGTAGAACTTATTGCTGAAAACTGAAAACATTGTAGCAAAATAATTTTTAAATGGGCAAAAAATACTGTTCATTCCAGAAGTTACTGTTCATTGGCCTAAAATCACTGTTTATGGCCAATAACAGTAACAAACACGCGTTGAAAAAAAAAAAAAAAAAAAACGTGGACGCAGCTGGAAAACGCTGAATCCAAACGTATTCATAGTAAATCTAATGTCTTAGCTAGGCTTCACAGCTTTATAGTTAACAGTATCTTCGAAGGCAAAATCTCTCGTTTTCTTAAATTTGAAACAAAATCTCTTATTCTTTTAATTTTTTGTCAGAAACACAGTGGCTGAAGCGTTAATCGACAAAGCAGCGTAGAACCGGTTTAATCGTACCGGTTTTCGGTTTTTTCATTTAACCGGCGGTTTTTTCGGTTTTACCGCGTTTTCCTTCATTTTCGATTTTTAATAATAATCGGACCAAATTAAGGTTCGGTTTCCGGTTAAACCGGCCAGTCCGGTCCGGTTTACTTTTACTTTTTGTATTTTTGTTTATTTAAAAAAAAAAAAGAAGAAATTCAACTAGTATGCGCTTGAAAATTGAAATTAAAGCTACAACTGTGCCCACTTTTTTGTGTTTTTCTAATTAGAGTGAGAATTGGTTCCAACTGTCATCATTTAGATAGGTTTAATGTAACGAGACAGTGGACCCAATTAAGTCTTCTTATTAATAAAATGACTATTTCTTTAGCCATTATTAAAGACTTATAGCAATAGACTTATTCCTTTGACTAATCCAAGTCCGTTGTATTTTTTTGGGACTAAAGATGAAAGGATAAAATGTTGAACGTATTTATCTTCCTCTGTTTAGCTTGCAAAAGAAAAGAGAAATTGAAAGAAAAATAATTATTAATTTTACTTTCATGTCCTAATGAAATAGAGAGAATAACAAATAATCAACTTGTGAAGTTTTCTCTCAATTTCCGTTCAAATTGGGCAGACACAAATTGTGGGTGTGAATGATATGAGTTTCTCTCATTTTTGCCGTCTTTTTCTCTCCTCTCCTGTCAACCACAAATGAAAAGATTACCTTGTTTTTTTCTCTTCTGTCATCTTTTCCTTGGATTGAAATATGGAGAAATTCTGGTACGAACCAAGTGTATATAATTTGAAAATTAGAAATTCACCTTTATTCTCAACATTTAGATATCAAACACATTTTTTTTTCCAACTTATTACCTGTTTTACTTATAGATGCCATGAATGAGAAATTGGATAAATTTATACTGCTCCTAGGAAATAAGTCTGATTCGGTTGTGGTTTCTGGAATTATGAGAATTTTCGAGTCTGTTACACATGAGATCAATCACCAGTTGAGACCATTTGCAGATCGGTACTTCAGCAACAAGGAGTATAGCAGGTTACCAAAAAAATCAACTTATATTATTGAATGAGGAAAATTATTGTCTACCTACATTAATAGCAGATTCCATTATAAATTGAATAATTCATATGAGAGGAAGGTGTACGAATAATTCTATGAGCTTCCTCTCTTTATTAGTTCTAGGTGGAGTATGAGATCTTGTGTTTAAGACCATGAAAAACTATAAAGCCACATGTATTTTGTATGTTTAAAAAAAAATCTGATTTTACATGGACCTTACTGGGTTCTTTGTCAAAAAAAAAAAAAAAAAAAAACATAGTAGGTGTAATAATTAATAGTTTCTCAAAACAAAAGGTGTAATAATTAATAATTTTTTGAATTAAAATATTTTAAAAAAATAGGTGAAAATGCATTTTTGGTCCCTACATTTTGGGTTAATTCTCATTTCGGTCCAAAAATTGATTTCTTTGCTAATGTCATCCTAAAAAAAAAGAAAATCGTTTTTAAAATAGTCCTTTCCGTCAGGCTAGAAACGGAGAAATCCTACGTGGCTAACAGAATGCCCTGTTTGCTGATGTGGCGCTGACGTGACTATTAAAATATTATAAAAAAAGATTATTTGGCATATTTAAATGCCATGTCAGCATTTTAATTTTTTTTAAATAAAGCCACGTCAGAAAATTTATATAAAAAAGAAATTAAATTAAAAAAAAAACCTTAAATCTAATTTAATTAAAAAAAAACTTGTTTCTCAAAAAAAAAAAAAAAAAAAAAACTTGGTGTTCAATGTTCTTCGTGTTCTTCCCCATCAAACCCAGGAAGAACTCAAACCCACATGCCCAGAAAACAAACCCAGCAACCAAAACAAAAACAAAAACCCAAACCAACAGCACACTACACGGCCAAACCCACAAATTTGACCACCACTTCCACCGTCGACCACCAGCCACAACCCCAAACCACAACAATAGAAAAAAAAAAAAATCAACCACAACAAGAAATCACCACTTCTTCCTCCACCACTTCTCAAGAAATCACCACCATCCACAGCAAGAAAAAAAGAAGAAAAAAAAAACCCACAAACCAAATCAACCAAATCGGACCACGACTCCTACGATCCACGCTCCGACCCATGAACAATCAGACCCACGCTTTGATCCACCATTCGATCCACGCTCACAACTCCTTCAATCCACGCAGACCCACGAAGAGAGAACAAAGAACAGAGAAAGAGGGAGAGAAGAACAAGCCTTTGCAACATTGGGTGCTGGGTTGGTGGGTTTGGGTCTTGGCGAGAATAGAGAAAAGAGGGAGAGAAGAAGAAGCCTCTGTGACGTTGGGTGCTGGGTTGGTGGGTTTGGGTCTCGGCGAGAACAGAGAACAGAGGGAAAGAAGAGAGAGCAAAGAAAAGAAGTGAGAGAGGAGAGATAAGAATAAGCCTAAATTGAAATAGCTCCTTTGCTATGGGATGATAGGTGTTGGTTTGTGTTTGTTCTTTGGTTGTTGGGTTTGAGTTCTTCTTGGGTTTGATGGGGAAGAACACGAATAACAACTAGTTTTTTTTTTTGAGAAATAAGTGGTTTTTTTTAATTAAATTAGATTTAAGGTTTTTTTTTAATTTAATTTCTTTTTTATATAAAATTTCTGACATGGCTTTATTTAAAAAAAAAATTAAAATGCTGACATGGCATTTAAATATGCTAAATAATTTTTTTTAATAATATTTTAATAGCCACGTCAGCAAACATGGCATTCCGTTAGCCACGTAGGATTTCTCCGTTTCTAGCCAGACAAAAAGGACCATTTTACAAACGATTTTCTTTTTTTAGGGATGACATTAGCAAAGAAATCAATTTTGGGACCAAAATGGGAATTGACCCAAAATGTAGGGACCAAAAGTGCATTTTCACCTAAAAAATATACATGTTCCATATGCACATCACAATTATAAAAAGAAAAAATCATGAATATATATATATATATATATATATATATATGTATGTATGTATGTATGTATGTATGTCACTACAAAAAAAAAAAAAAAGTCTTATAGCCACGTTTTTAAAACGCAGCTATAGCTCCTGAAAATGTGGCTATAGTACAATTCAGCCTATAGCCGTGTTTTTTTTAGCCGTGGCCTAGAACCTGTAACTATAGGCCTAAGGGGTTTATAGCCGCATTTTTAGAACCGCAATTATAGGACATACTCTAGCCACGTTTATTAAAAGCGGCTATATGGGACAACTATAGCCGCGTTTTAAAAACGCAGCTATAGTTTTTTTTTTTTTTTTTTTAATTTTCCTGGCCAGATGGCAAATGCATTGGATATATACGTATATATGCCACTTCTATAATTTGTGTTTTGTACTATAACAACAATCCAGAAATATTATATGTACGACAATCAGGAGAATCAAATAAAAAACTAGCTGAACAACAAAACTTTAAGATGGACAACATGCAAGCCATGGCACAATGGACAACATTTCATAAGCATTCACACAAGCACGATATTATTGTCACACCCCAAACCCAATCAGTGCATAGAGCGCTAGAATCCTCAAATTTTCTGACCTATATATAAAGTAAAATCTTCCCAACCACAACGATAATGAATTCTTCTGACCCAAAGGAGGTTCCAACAAAAACAATCCATTTCTATTGAGTCTAAATTTCTCATAAACTTTTATTACATCCATAATTCTCCAAAATAAAATATCCTTCACAAAGACACAAAATTAAAATTCCTTAAACATACAATTAGAGCTCAATGGTAAAAGTTCTAATCTCATGAGGTTTTGTGACATTACAATAACCCCCCTTCCTGTTTTATAAGCTAGACTATGCAATAGCAAGAATACTATCCTTTTGAGTAAAAGAAGGCAAAAAAAAAAAAAGGATAGTTTCTTCTTTAGAAAATAAAAATCCTGTTATTGACACCATTGACCCTTTTTGTTGTGACAACAAAGGCCATTGTAATATTCCATACAAGGAGGGAGGCCATTATAATTTTCAAAAAACCTACTTATCAAAAATCTAATGATAATTTTCAAAAAAGAAAAAAGGGTTGTCTGATTGAAGTAGGAAATTTTATGTAAATATTCGATAAAAGATATTAGCACTGTATTGAAAAAAAAAAAAAAAAAAAAAAAAAGGCAGTATATTTCAGGATGGAAAGATTGCCAGATAACTCATAGCAAAGGGTGCATACAAACAAGCAATATTGTTCCAAGCCTCCCCGTTATCAGGATCAAGTTGAACAGCATGAGTAAATCCATCCAGAGCCTTCTGAACATCTCTAGCTTGTAACAAATTATTTAGCAATAGATTCAAAAATTTCAAATAAATTGAAGAATATAATGCAAGGAAAAATCCCTTAAATAGAGAATTTAACACAATGCAAATCACATAAGTCACCTTCAAACCAGCAGCCCCAAAGGCAAACCAACCATATGGATACAAAGAATTCAAGGCCATCGTAGATTCCATGAAACATTATAATCATAACGAAATTTTTGTAAAACCAAATCAGCCATGAAGTACACATATTATCATCAGTACTAAATAACAAAAATCATATAGTAGAAGCCATTAGAGGAAACTTCCCAAAGGATTTTACATGTCTGATAGTCCCCTCTATTGTATGCATTACGAGCAAGAGATTGCTGACAAACAAACTCGATAATATTAACATAAAGTCCACATAAAAAACATATTTGAAAAAGGTTGATAGCAAAAAATGGAATCACCTTAGCTCTAGCTGACTTATCGTTTGAAACTTCCAGGGCTTTTTGGTAGCAAGCATCATCATTTGTAACATCACCCAATGAATACCTAAGAATAATTTTTAAGCAAGTAAGATATATTTGCAAACCCAAAGGTAAATTTTAAGCAAGTGAGATAATTTTAATAAATAAACAAATAAATTTTACGGCAAGCTATTTTAGTTTTAGCATTATTTTGAGTCATGCAAATAGCACTACTAAATAAAATGTTAAGCGACAATAATCAACACCACAATAATAATAATTTAGATCCCTCTTGATTAAAACATGTTTTAGAAGTAATTACCAATAAGATTCCAATTCCACTTGTGTTTTCCTATTTATTCTCTCATCACCTAAAATAATGCATTCGGAAAATACCTCTCTTATAAAAATCTAAAGAAGCCTTTTATAGATAAGCTGATATGTATGCAGTGAACAAGAATATATAAAACTGACACAAACAAGAAAGCAAGCTGATATTCCTATGAATAACCAAGTGATAAGCAATGGACCAACCTTCTTCCATATGATACACATATTTTAATGAAGTGTCATAATTTTGTATTTGACTTTAAATTATTGAATTATTAATCTTATTAAATTAATTCAGTAGCAATCCGTGATTGATTGCTGATTTAAATGAGCACCTACTTATCTCTCTCTTTTTTAATTTTATTTAATTTTGTTTTTTTTTTTTGGGTTCAATAGTTTTTCTAGTTTTAATTGCTAGCAACATATCATTGTAATAAAATCTTCTAGAAGTATTACCACTGCTCTTCCTTGGTGCGGTGGTCACTCTACAAGTATAATTGCTTGTGGGGGTGTGGGGGGTAAGGGCTGGAGTTCAAGTCTCCAGTAGGGAGCTCCACACAAATATACACTTAGATTAGGTTAGAGTAGAAATTCTATCTTGTATCAAAAAAAAATCTCTTAGAAGTATTTGTCACATCATTAAAATAATAAAATTCATGGAAATAAAGAAATAAACACAAAAATATTTAAAAATTACAAATTTAGTGTGAAAAAATCTAGAAAAGCTGAGAGAAAGAGAAAATTGGAAAAACCTAATAGCTTTGAGAATGGAGGAGTGGTGGGGGCAGAGAAGTGGAGGGACTGTGCAGTGAAGGCCATGTGAGAGAACAAGAGGTTGAAGGTGAGGGAAGAAAAGAAAAGAATAAGGGTGAGGTGGCTGAAGTATCTAATGTAGAGATTAGGGTTTTTTTTCTTTTTAAGTTTGTGTATAAAACAACATAGTTTTGTGTTATAAGGAGAGTAAAAATTAAAATGTATTTGGTGGGGTTCGAACTGTTAGGATGCATGCCCTTAAATCATATTATATGATGCTATGTATGACATTATATATGACTTAATGTTGTGATTAATAAAACTGTTTTATTATTATTTAAAAATAATAGTAACATAAATATTGGGACATTATCATATATTCCATGAGATGCATAATATGTAATCCATGTGATTTAGTCACAGAAGAAATAGATCACAAGTTCTTTGTAAACTTAGAATTTTAGTTTGTAGTCAGTAATGAAATTAGGTATTTCATCTGCGAAGACTATAACATATCAACTAAGATGATTTGTCTTGATCATGGAAATGGAGATTTCTAGTTGGTATGCTGATATGTTTTAAGAGTTAAGACATATTGAACTGGACCGCAGTGAGATTTATTATTCTCCTAACGACTGTCAAATGAATAATAAATCTCACGACTTATATTTACATGAATTCTTAATCCTGAGAGAATAATGGACCTGATCATGAGGTGTAAGTTACTTTGATATATCAGGAGTGAGATCTAAAGTCAATGATCAAAACCTCAGTATATTGGGCAGCCACATTTAGTGTTGATGAAACATATATTCTCAAGATGAAATTCATAGTCTCTTAACGGATATATAAAATATTCCATTGAGATAAGTTTAATGGGTTTGGTTATTCAGAGTGTTAGGCCTAACCACTTTAATAAGCAGTTACTAAAGTATATATTTATGAAATTGGATTTCATAAATATATGATGAATAATATTAAAGGATTAAACCAGGTACTCAAGGAGTTAAGATGTAGTAATCTGCAAAATGGTAGTCTATATTCATGATTTTGTATTACTATGAATATTTTATGAAGGGGTTGCATGTATAATAAAGTATTGGAATATAATTTATAAATAAGGCCTAGAGTGCAACTATATTTATATAGTTGTATTAAATTATAGTTAAATATATAGTTGTAAGTGCACAATTGCACCTGGACCCAAGAACAGTTATGGGCTCAGGCCCAATGAGCCTTAAACAATAAGAATTTGTAGAGTGTGGGCTTGAAACCCAGGTTAGAAGTATATGAGGATTAAATGACAAACTAAAGATCGCAAGTAATTGAAAACAACAAGGAATATTGTAACTGGGCCTCCTCGGACGTAAGCCGAGAGCTGTTCTTATATTATATCTCACCCTTTGTCTTTTTTCTTTTTAGGTTACAAAAAGTTCTCTCTCTTTCTGTTTTCAGGTCCCTCCTTAAATACTCCTCTTTTTAATACTTTATACACGTGTTGCCCCAATTCCTCCCTTAGCCTAGATATTTCTTTTCTTAGTGCCTTTGAACAGTAACTAGAAGTTTCCCTTCCACTGTTCAAGTGTCACTTCCCCATTAATGCAGCCAGGGTGGTAGGTGCAGGGTCTTTAATGTGGAAGTAGCAGCCTTTCTTTTTGACATTTCTTCAACACGGTGCTTCGGGGGCGTTCGGGGTTCACCCCTTTAACCATTGGTCTTGACCGTGCCATTCCCTAACCCGTACCATGAAGTCCGGGTTCTTTGGTGTCGATCAGGGGAAAAGCATCCTCGGCTCGGTCCTCGGATCCTCGGCGTATGGGCCGACCTAGAGTATCAACAAGCCCTAAACCCAAGAGTAGGTCGGCCTTCCTTAGCAAGGCCCAATGGCCCATATCCCTATTAAGATATTTTTACTCCCCACAATAGCCCCTCAAAACTCTAATTTTCAACATCCGAGGAGAAAAATAGGGTTTTGATCCGACGAGAACCTGCTCTACACACTTTATAAGTGACGGCACGTGTGGAAATCGTTTCGCGTCCCAGAAGATGACACTTGGCGGTTTCATTTTCGAAAACGCGCGCATTTATTACTGTAAGTTACTCTTTGTCTCCCACGCTCAACGGTGAGATGGGCATCCAACGGTTCTCCTCACTCCACGAAATTTTAGGCGGGACAGACATAATTTTCGAGGCCGCCTTTTCGCACGTCGTGACGCTTCGGGAACCTGCGCCTTCATTTAAGTCATCAGGGATCAATCCCGTCAAAACAACAACAATCATTCTTCACCAGCAGAAAGCCGTGGAAACCCGTACCTTCAACTTTGTAAGTTCTTGCTCTCTCTAGTCTTGACCTTTTCTCCTCGGATACAGTCCTCGGCTACCAATACAATCACTCTCCCTTTTAAAGTTTAGTCTATCGTCTCCCTGTAATGGGAAGATTCAAGTGTCTAGTTGATACCGCCCATTTGGGATGGAAGGCTTTAGAGCCAAATACCATATTCCCGGCGACGTAGGGTTAGAATCTTGCCGGCAACGGCCGTGGCTGGTTCTAGGAAAGAGGGAGAGGTTATCATTCCTATGATAGCCTTCATAGAGGGTGGGATGACCCTACCAATGAAACCCGTAATGAGGGAGTATCTTCGCAACCACCGGTTGTGCCCCGACCAATGCCTTCCAAATGTTTTTAGAGTTTTAGGTAGTGTAGATGCTCTAAACGAGCAGATGAGTTTAAACCTCACATGGCACGATGTCGTGTTCCTATATGAGTCCCACAAACTCTCTAAGGTAGGCTATTATATGAAATCTCGGTTTAGCACCGTTAGGCTAATCTCTGTACGCCCAAATCAAACAAAGGCATGAAGGACGACTACACGATCGTGTACGGGAGCGGCACGACGGCCTCCATTGCCCGGTTCGGTGGGGGGATCCGGGTGCGACACCATAGGATTAATCTCCCCACAACACAACTTCTCCTAACACACACACGAAATGCGTATTTGTATTTACTTAAATTCGTTAAATATTTGTGTGAATCGACCGGGTTTGTTTGTTTTGACGTCTTTTTGCGGATAAGCGGCACGTGCGTCCTCGTGCGAGTCAACGTAACGTTGCCGATCTAAACCGAGTACTTCGCTCCGAGGTATTCGTTAGTGCGGACCTACAACTCCGGGCTGCTCATCTTATTCTAGGATACACCCCCTTTCCAAAGACTTCCGGGAGATAGAGGACGCCATTATTGCCGGCGGCCAGAAGACGAAAGAGGATAAACGTAGCTCGGCCCCATTTTTTGGACGGCCGTGACCTCCGGACGCTCACGACACTATTTTGTACAACCGGCCGATAGCGGCGGTCCCCCTCGCCATACACTCACAAACAGCGTCGTTCCGAGAAGAGGAGGTGTCTTCTTCACACACTCTTGACGACGAGATAGACCAATTCCATCTCGAAGACACCGAGAGACCTCGCGGAAACCGGTTCGTGGTACTTTCCGACGAGGAGGAAGAAGCCACCGAGGCCTGCGGAATCGCGGGGTTTGTAGCTGCCCTTCCCGAGGACGAATCCGTAGAAGACATGGGACGAATGGAGGGTCTTCTCACTAATAGGGCTGCCAAAGTTGCGAGAGAAGAAGAAAACGGGGACGTCCCAAGTTCCCCCGGCTTTACCTCCTCCTCCTCCTCTGGGCGAGCCAAAGCGCCGGCCGAGGATCCCAAGAAGAAGAGAAAGGGGGATAATGACGGGGCGATCACTAAAGACCCCAAGAAACCACGCCAACAACTCCCACCGGCCCAGCAGCAGAAGCTGGACAAGTGCAAGGGTAGAGCACGTTCAGCTGAACTTGGGGAAATCAGGGATGAGGCTATAGTGCACCGAGCACCGGCCACCTGGTCCCTCGATCTAAGGCTGGACGGCGCTCCTATCTCCTGCCAATCCAGTATAAGGGCAGTTCAACAAGGCCACGCCCACCACCTGGCCGAGGTCCTAGAACGCCCTCTTCTGCTACCCAAGGACATGGAGACCTTGGAAAAGATGGGCCAACCACAACTATTCCTCTCTCTAAAAAGAGACTTAGCACTGGTAAGTGTTTCTCCTTTTAACAATATTTATAAGTAAATTAGTTTTTGTTATTCCTAACTCCATCATGCTTTTTTACAGGCTATTCAGGAGGTCTTTGTAGCTGAAAAGTTTATTGAAGACGCTCGGAAAGTAGCCAGGGCTGAGCTCGAAACTAGGGTGGGCGAGAAGACCTTAGGTACGGCCCTTGCCGAGGACGAGAAGGCGACCTCGGAGCTAGCGGGCGAGGAGAGAGAAGAATGGGGTCGAGTCAAACTTGAAGACCATGAAGACCCGGATAGAAGGACGGCGCAAACTCCTTAAGGAAAGAAATGAAGAGCTCTCCCAAGCTCAAAGGGAGTGCTCGGATGCGAAGAAACAAGCGGCGCTCGATGAAGGAAGAAGCCGGCTCCTTCCAACTCTCTCTTCAAGCGCAAGCGAGGCAAGTTTTGACGAAGGGGTAGCGACCACCGAGGAACAGTGACGAGAGGAATTCGCGGCTTTATGCCGCGAATGCTGTCAAAAAGTATGGGGGAAGCTTTAAACGTAGCGGGAGTTCCCTAGTCTTCGGATTTGAGGAAGTCCGAGAACGTTTGGCTTCCCCTAGAAATACGGGAGATTGAAGAGGCTCCTGCTGCTACTCCTACCCACGAGCCAACTCTTCTGTCCTACCTCCGATGGTCCCACGGCAAATTCACGATCCTACGAGAACCTTCGGTTCCAATAAAGAAAAGGAAGGAGGAGTGGATGCAGAGAAGGACTTGAACCAGATAGTGGAACCCAACGTCCTTCCTACAAAGACAGCGGATAAAGGAAAGCAAGTTATGACTCCTTTTGAGCTAGAGTTGAGAAAGACCAAGGGCACTAGTACCTCTCAGCAAGATCCTCCTCCAACAGCTTAGGATTTAGCTTAGGGCTTCTCTTTTTCCATTCTTTTTTTTTTGTTTTTCAATTATATATTGTAATGTATATTCACCTCGATTAATGAAGAACAATTTCGTTTGCTTTTCACTTGGATTGTGTCTGCTTTTTCTTTATTCTTTATGTATTTATTACAAAAGTTTTCCCATTAAGTCATATCAGAAGTTTCTCAGAGCATCAAAATCTAACTCCAAGGATTGCATAGTCATAACTTTCACATAATCATGCGTATATTATTAAAGATTTAATACAAGGTGACATGGTTAATTCATTTGAATAATACCTCGATTAAAAAAGGAAAGAGGACTTCATATAACAATTAAGCCCTTATAATGCATAACATTGTTTTTAGTAGGTTGTAAGATCTGAGGACCATTCCTTACACAAATTTCCTCAATACGTAGAGATATAAAACTTAAGATCCAAGTTAATAAACAGTAAGGTATTAACATCCAGACACAATCAGAAGTTAAGTTTAATCAAAGCCATAGTCCGAAGATAAATCTTAAGCAATCTTTCGTTTAATTCTTCAAAATTGTAACTGTAAATGATAAGACATCAATTTCCACAAGGTTTGTGGTCTGAGGACTACACTTAACCATGTTTCTGTTTGATTCTTTAAAACAATAACTTCAAATGTTAATTTTCCCAAAGTAGGAGATCCGAAGACCCGACATAACTAAGGTTCTGTTTAACAAACGATAAGACATCAATTTCCACAAGGTTTGTGGTCCGAGGACTACACTTAACCAAGTTTCTGTTTGATTCTCAAAAATTGTAACTTTAAATGTTAATTTTCCCAAAGTAGGAGGTCCGAAGACCCGGCATAACTAAGGTTCTGTTTAACAAATGATAAGACATCAATTTCCACAAGGTTTGTGGTCCGAGGACTACACTTAACCAAGTTTCTGTTTGATTCTCAAAAATTGTAACTTCAAATGTTAATTTTCCCAAAGTAGGAGGTCCAAAGACCCGGCATAACTAAGGTTCTGTTTAACAAATGATAAGACATCAATTTCCACAAGGTTTATGGTCCGAGGACTACACTTAACCAAGTTTCTGTTTGATTCTCAAAAATTGTAACTTTAAATGTTAATTTTCCCAAAGTAGGAGGTCCGAAGACCCGGCATAACTAAGGTTCTGTTTAACAAATGATAAGACATCGATTTCCACAAGGTTTGTGGTCCGAGGACTACACTTAACCAAGTTTCTGTTTGATTCTCAAAAATTGTAACTTCAAATGTTAATTTTCCCAAAGTAGGAGGTCCGAAGACCCGGCATAACTAAGGTTCTGTTTAACAAATGATAAGACATCAATTTCCACAAGGTTTGTGGTCCGAGGACTACACTTAACCAAGTTTCTGTTTGATTCTCAAAAATTGTAACTTCAAATGTTAATTTTCCCAAAGTAGGAGGTCCGAAGACCCGGCATAACTAAGGTGCTGTTTAACAAATGATAAGACATCAATTTCCACAAGGTTTGTGGTCCGAGGACTACACTTAACCAAGTTTCTGTTTGATTCTTAAGAATTGTAACTTCAAACGTGAGAGCTAGCCATAACTTTGAAATATTAATTGACAAAAGCTTATTTGATTAATAATAATACCTTCTAAGATTATTTACATTCCATGGACGTGGTACAACTCGTTCATCTAGGTCAGCTAGCCTATATGACCCTATGCCTGCTATTGAAACAATGCGGTAGGGGCCTTCCCAGTTAGGTCCTAGCTTACCCCATGCTGGGTTCTTAGAAGTGCCTACAACTTTCCTTAATACAAGATCACCAGGTGCAAGTGGCCTTAGCTTCACGTGGGCATCATACCCTCGTTTTAGCTTCTGCTGATAATACGCCAATTGGACCATAGCTGCCTCACGCCGTTCCTCAAGTAAATCAAGATCTTTCTCTAGAAGTCCCTCGTTTTTCTCTGGACAAAAAGAACTTGTCTTTAGAGTAGGAAAACCGGATTCCAGTGGTATCACCGCCTCGGCCCCATAAGTCATAGAGAATGGAGTTTCTCCAGTGGACCTACGCGGTGTGGTCCGATACGTCCACAGGACATGAGGGAGCTCTTCTACCCACCTGCCTTTCGCATCGTCTAACCTCTTCTTAAGCCCGTTGACTATGACCTTGTTAACGGCCTCGGCCTGCCCATTTCCTCGAGGATAAGCTGGAGTAGAGTATCTATTTATAATACCCATCTCACCACAGTATTGCCTAAAGGCCTTGCTGTCAAATTGAACGCCATTGTCCGAGACGAGTGTATGTGGTATACCGAATCTAGTAACAATATTTTTCCAGATAAATTTCTTGGAATCAACATCTCGGATATTGGCCAAAGGCTCAGCCTCGACCCACTTAGTAAAGTAGTACGTTCCCACGAGCAACCATCTTTTGTTTCCGGCGGCTCTCGGAAAGGGCCCTACAATGTCCAAGCCCCATTGCGCGAAAGGCCAAGGGCCGGAGAGAGGGTTAAGAACCCCTCCAGGTTGGTGGATATTAGGGGCGAACCTCGACACTCGATCACATTTTACGGCATAGTCACGAGCCTCCCTCTCGCATATTGGGCCACCAATAACCCCGAGTCGTGGCTCTATGGGCTAAGGATCTTCCTCCAGTGTGGCTTCCACAAATTCCCTCATGCAATTCCTCCAGTAATGATTCTGTTGATTCAGGGTGTACACACAACAAATACGGTCCCGAAAAGGATCGTTTGTATAGCTTCTGGTCATCGGACAACCAGAAACGCGGCGCCTTTCGACGTACCTTTTCTGCTTCAACTTTGTCTTCGGGAAGGATGCCATTTTTGAGAAAAGATATGATCGACTCCATCCAACTAGGACCAGGCCTTATTAGATGGATGCGAGGTGCGTCAGCAGCTATAAGAGAAGGTTCTACCAGATCCTCAACGAGAATCACCCTTGGTAGACCTTGAGCCGAGGATGTGGCCAATGTAGCTAAAGAATCTACATGAGTGTTTCCACTCCTAGAGACATGAGCTAAGGCAAATGAGTCGAATTCAGCTCGCTGACGTTTAACCTGGGCCAAATATTCTTGCATTCTGGGGTCTCTAGCCTCCATGGTCCCCATGACTTGGCCGACCACTAATTAAGAGTCCGAGAACACATGGATTTCCTTGCCACCCATCTTATGTACCATTCGCATGCCTACCAAGACTGCTTCATACTCGGCCTCATTATTAGTAGCCGAGAAAGCCAATCTCAAAGATTTTTCAAAGACAATTCCTTCAGGGGACATTAGAACACCTCCACCGCCAGACCCGTTCTGATTAGCAGCCCGATCCACCTAAACTGACCCAGCCGAGGGCGATCCGGCGGTGATCACACCAACCGCTAGTTCCCCCATGTGCGCGCCCTTTGCAGTTTCTTCTAACAATGGTTCGGCAAACTCGCCACCAAATCAGCGAGGACACGACCTTTCACCGAGGTGCGAGGCTTGTACTTAACATCAAAGGCTCCCAAAATGGTTCCCCATTTTGCCACTCTGCCGAATAGTCGGCACTACGCAACACGGCCTTGAGCGGCAACCGGGTCAAAACAACCACGGTATGAGATTGGAAATAATGAGGAAGTTTGCGCGTGGCGTGGACTACGGCCAGAAGTGCTTTTTCCAAGGGCAAATAGCGCACCTCGGCTTCATTCAAGGACTTACTAACATAGTAGATCGGCCTCTCGCACTCCATCTTCATTCCTTATAAGGACTAGACTCACCGCATGAATAGCCACGGCCAGATAAGCGAATAAAACCTCGTCCACCTCAGGGCGAGATAAAATGGGTGGCCGAGATAGATATTGCTTAAGCTGTTGGAAAGCTGACTCACAATCCTCGGTCCACTGAAACCCTTTCCACTTGTTCAACAACCGAAAGAAAGGACGGCACCGGTCACCGACCGAGAAATAAATACGTTCAACGCAGCAATCATTCGGTCAATTTACGAATCTCCTTTGGAGTTCCGAGGCGGCTGCAAATTTTGAATAGCCCTAACCTGCACCGGGTTCACCTCTATGCCCCTATGAGTGATCATATATCCTAAGAACTTTCCGGATCCCACGCCAAAAGAACACTTGGAGGCGTTAAGGCGCAACTTATACTTCCTCAGCATTTGGAAGGTGTTGGCCAAATCTGTCATGTGCGAAGGTACCGTCTTACTCTTTACCACCATATCATCCACGTATACTTCTATGGTTTTCCCCGATTCTTTGTTCAAACATTCGGGTCATCATTCTTTGATAAGTAGCCCCGGCATTTTTTAACCCAAATGGCATGACCTTATAATGATAGTTCCCGTTGGAGTAATGAAAGCGGTCTTTTCTGATCCTCTAACGCCAAGGGAATTTGGTGGTAACCACGAAAGGCGTCCGGGAAACTCATCCGAGGATGTCCGACAGTAGCATCTACCGGTTGATCAATCCGTGGCATTGGGAAAGAATCTTTAGGACAGGCCTTGTTCGGATCGGTAAAGTCCACACATACTCTCCACTGCCGTTTTTCTTCTTAACGACAACGGTATGAGCCAACCATTCGGGGTAGAAAACTTCTTTGATAGCCCCCGCCCTTTTGAGTTTAAGAACCTCTTCCTTCACGGCCTCGAATGTTCTCGGGAAGATCGCCGAGGTGGCTACCTCCTCGGAACGATGGCCGGATTGACGTTTAAACGATGACAAATAAAGCTCGGATCTACGCACGGAGCCTCATAAGGGTCCCACGCAAAGACATCTATATTGTCCTTGAGAAATTCCAACAACTTCATCTTCTCTTGGTATGGCAAAAGTATGCCAACTTGGAAGAACCTCTACGGATCATCTGCTATTACAAACTTCTCTAACTCCTCGCGAGACGGCCTCATCTTCTGTCATCGCTCCGAGTGCCTCCGAGCCGTTAATTGCTATGACTCTGGATGGGCAAGGTTGATAACTCGACTTCGGCCGACGAAGTCTTGCGGCGGAGATGCATTGTCCGGCCACTACCCGATTGCCGAGGATTTCCTCAACATGTTCCCCGAGGGAATTTAACCTTAACGTGCAAGGTAGAGGAGACGGCTCCCAGGGCGTGCAGCCATGGCCTGGCTAGGATGGCTGTATATGGAGAGTACGCGTCAACCACAATGAAATCTACTTCAACCGTTTATGTGCCGGATTGAACGGGTAAACGGATCTGTCCTTTTGGCACAACGGCTCTCCCTTCAAAGCTAATAAGAGGTGAGTCATAAGGAGTTAAATCTTCCAACTCCAACCTTAGCCCCTTAAATAGATCAGGGTACATGATATCTGCACCGCTGCCCTGATCTATCATCACCCTCTTCACGTCGTAATTCCCTATTCTGAGGGTAACCACAAGAGCATCGTCATGGGGCTGGATAGTTCCTATTTTATCCTCCTCGAAGAAACCCAAGACAGGTAAAGTGCTCTTTAATCTCTTCGGCCTACCACCCACATCCTCGGCCTGCGGAAGGGAAACCGCCATGACCCTAGTGGGACCTGAGCCGGTCCTACCAGGTGCGGCGAAGATAACATTAATTTTTCCCAATGCTGGCCGAGATGAACTGTTCCTTTGGTTGTTTGAACCAACTTGACCGACTCGCCCGGTGGCCGACACAAATGCTTGCTTCGGCTTTCCCTCTCGACGAGCTGCTCTAGATGGTTCCACGAAGTCCGGCAGTTCTCAGTAGTGTGGCCCACATCCTGATGGTATTGACAAAAAAGGTTTTGATTTCTTCTCGTAGGGTCCCCTGCCATCTTGCCGGGCCATCTAAAGAAGGGCTCTTTACGAACTTTTTCTAATAACTGATGTATTGGTTCTCGGAACACAGTATTTACAGCTTGGGGTGCTGCCGAGCCGGATTGTCCGAAATAATCCCTCCTCGGCTTGTTGTTGTGATATCTGTCCGACCTGAAATCCCTTCTCTCCTGCGGGATAACCTTCTCCTTTCCTTTTCCCCGTTCTTGGTCTTCCTCTACCCTTTTATATTCATCAATACGAGCCATAAGGCGACGTACGCTGCGGACGGGCTTTTTCGTCAAAGACTTTCTTAGGTCGTGATCAGTAGGGAGGCCTACCTTAAAGGTATTTAGCGCCACCTCATCAAAGTCGCCGTCTATTTCATTAAACATCTCCCAATATCTGTCGGAGTATGCTTTCAGTGTCTCCCCTTCCTTCATGACCATGGATAGCAATGAGTCCAGTGGCCGAGGGACTCTGCTACAAGTAATGAACCGAGAAGCAAATGCCCTAGTTAGCTCCCCAAACGAGCCTACGAGACCCCGACTTGAGACCGTTGAACCATCTCATAGCCACAGGTCCCAACCGGAGGGGAAGACTTTACACATCAAAGTCTCGTTGTGTGAGTGCCGCCATCCTTTGGTTGAAGTGACTCACGTGCTCCACCGGATCAGTCCGGCCATTATAGATGGTAAACGTGGGCTGGGTGAACCTCTGGGGAGCCTCCCTCTCAATCCTACGTGAAAACGGAGATTTAGAGAGTTGGTGCAACGCCCTACTCATGGTATCGTTGCCTAAACCCCTAGGACGAAGCTTCTTACGTACGCGGATTGGCCGGTCGTTCTCCTCACTAGAGGATGTTGCACTGGTGGGGGAATATGACCTTGAACCGTAGCCATGTCCCCCATCCTTCTCTGAGGAAGAACTAGATGAGGACGGGGAAACCTTACGTTTAGCACGGCGTAACTTCCTCTTCAAACGATTGATTTCCTTACGCATGGATTTAGAGCCCTCATCGTGGGTAGTGCTACCCCCTCCATGAGTATGGCTAGCCCTCGGATATTCTGTATGGACGCTTCCCTCACGATCCCTACGATGTTCAAGACGTTCGAAATGATCTTCCGGTTGTGATCCTTGTGACTCTGCATGGTGAGAGCCTAAGCCTGCCATAATATCCCTACTACCTCTAGACTAGATTTCCCACAGACGGCGCCAATTGTAAGTGCACAATTGCACCTGGACCCAAGAACAGTTATGGGCTCAGGCCCAATGAGCCTTAAACAATAAGAATTTGTAGAGTGTGGGCTTGAAACCCAGGTTAGAAGTATATAAGGATTAAATGACAAACTAAAGATCGCAAGTAATTGAAAACAACAAGGAATATTGTAACTGGGCCTCCTCGGACGTAAGCCGAGAGCTGTTCTTATATTATATCTCACCCTTTGTCTTTTTTCTTTTTAGGTTACAAAAAGTTCTCTCTCTTTCTGTTTTCAGGTCCCTCCTTAAATACTCCTCTTTTTAATACTTTATACACGTGTTGCCCCAATTCCTCCCTTAGCCTAGATATTTCTTTTCTTAGTGCCTTTGAACAGTAACTAGAAGTTTCCCTTCCACTGTTCAAGTGTCACCTCCCCATTAATGCAGCCAGGGTGGTAGGTGCAGGGTCTTTAATGTGGAAGTAGCAGCCTTTATTTTTGACATTTCTTCAACACCGGTGCTTCTGGGGCGTTCTGGGGTTCACCCCCTTTAACCATTGGTCTTGACCGTGCCATTCCCTAACCTGTACCATGAAGTCCCGGGTTCTTTGGTGTCAGTCCGAGGGGAAAAGCATCCTCGGCTCGGTCCTCGGATCCTCGGCGTATGGGCCGACCTAGAGTATCAACAAGCCCTAAACCCAAGAGTAGGTCGGCCTTCCTTAGCAAGGCCCAATGGCCCATATCCCTATTAAGATATTTTTACTCCCCACAATAGTGATATTAAATATAGTTAAATATATAATTTACAAGAGTTGACAGAAAAGCCCAAGGCCCATTGGAGCTAGTGTCCTATTAGTCCCTTTTAGTCTCACTCCAACCCACACACTTAAGCCCAATTGGAAATGTCCAAAAGGTTCGCCTAATTAGATAATCAGTTAGATACAAAGGGAAAAACATACTGAATTTTATAAGTGAGAGACACTATTGTGAAATGGTGTGTATGTGTAAGTACAAGCCACTTTATTATTCTCACTTGGAAACTGATTGAGAGACTACACTTCTTGGGCATTAGTTGAATTGGAGTGAAGATTAAAAGTGTTCCCAAGTGCTTCTGATCTTTGTTTTGAAATTCACCGCTTCAAGGTACGCTCTCTTGTTCTTAAATTCTGAAATTTTCATAGTACATGTTATCAATTGCGAATGAAGTAGATCCGTTAATTTTCCGCTGCGTAAGTTTGTATGTGATACAAACATGTATTTATCCAACACGAACCTAGGCAAAATACTATCACATGTGTGTCTTACTACTAAACTAGTGGAATTCTATATGAATATTTTAAATAGTAACATTTAATATATTATAAGACGACGTAGTTTTGTGTTATAATGAGAGTAAAAATTAAAAAAATTTTAGTGGGGTTCAAACCTAGGCAAAATATTATAACATGAGTATCTTACCACTAAACTAGTGTAATTCTACATAAATATTTTATACATAAATATTTTATAAATAGTAATATTTAATATTTAATAAAACAACGTAGTTTTGTGTTATAAGGAGAGTAAAAATTAAAAATGTTTTTTGTGGGGTTCAAACCTGGGCAAAATATTATCACATATGTGTCTTACCACTAAACTAGTGTAACTCTACATAAATACTTTATAAATAGTAATATTTTATATTTTATAAACGTAGCTTATAGCTGCCTTTTTTAAACGCGGCTATAGGTCTTTTTAATTTTTTTAAAGACCTATAACCGCATTTAAAGTTAAAAAATGCAACTATAGCTAATCTATAGCCGTGTTTTAGACTTAACCTATAGCCGCATTTAAAAAATGCGGCTATAGGTCATCTTTAAAAAAAAAATTATTTGGCTGGACTTATAGCCACATTTATAAGTGGTTTTAGCCGCATTTTTAAAACACGGCTATAGGTTAAGTTTATAGCATGTGGATGTGAAGATGCTTTTTATGGCTTTGTTTTTTCAATATATATATATACACACACATACAGCCATTAGTACAATTTTTTATTTTGGCAAATCATTAAAAAAAATTTATGACCATAAATTATTTCACAACTGTAATGTGGCAGTTGTGTGAGTGGTAAAAAAAATTGTGGATCCATATGAAAGTGATAAGTAACCACTCACAATCAGACACATTAGAATTGTGGTAAAGTTGTGGCAAAAATGTATTAGCGCTAGACCCACTCACTCATTAGAACAAACTTTTTATATATCTTGGAGAATATTATTCACACATCTCATATATACAGCTTTTTTTATGTCTCTCATCCATATATAGTTGATTTTAAAATTAAAATTACTTGATGTAATATTGATGACATAAGTGGGAGACATACATACCCTCAAAAAACCATTGCGCACCCTTGGTGCGGTGGTCACTCTACAAGTATAAAAACTTGTGGGGTGTGGGGGTAAGGGCCGAGGTTCAAGTCTCCAAGAGGGAGTTTCACACACATTTACACTTAGATTAGGCTAGAGTAAAATTATATCTTGTATAAATAAATAAATACCATAAAAAAAAATGGTGGGAAACATACATAGAATTGTTGTATAAAAGTATATATGCAAATTATATTTTTTCAATATTCATTTTGTGTTTCCATCTTCATTTTGCATTGTATGACCACAACATACTATGAATGCTCAAATAATTAATATGACCACACCATACTAACGAGCCCTGATAAATGTCCAACCAAATTTAATAACAAATTAGAAGCCTAATTAGAGGTAGTCCAATTCTAAAATGATACCGTATGCAACAAAAGTCCACAATCAAATATAGGATACATGCAATAATACTCTTCTACCCGTCACCATTTTTTTTTTTTTTTTTGCTTTACATTCTCATTAAAAAAAAAGAAAAAAAAAAAAGGAGAGGAATTGAGCCCCTTTTTAAAATCTATCAAAAATGAAATAAAAGAAAGCTAAACATATCCCAACAGGTCACATACAATTAGTGGTGGAGTCCAGAATTATTGTTTGTGTTTGGTATTTCCTGAAAAAGCTATCTAAACGCTATGGACTCATAAGCATACTTTTTTTTTTTTGAAGCCAAAGCAATAATTTTATTAGACTAATGAAATCTGCAGTTACAGTGGGGGAGGAGGAAAGCAAGACATACCAACATGCTACTCCTAACCAAACGGAATAGTCCTCTATGTCCTTAGCGTCAGTCATTTTTATCAATGTTGATGTTACTGTTATAGACTTTTAGTTGTAGACATGCGAGGTTGTATTTTGCTTGTCTTCTTCAATGAATATGATATCAGAAAAAAGGAAAAAGTAAATTTTATACCTAACCTATGTAGATATGTTTGAAGTGAAAATTAAAAGATGGCTTTGTTTGGATGCAGATGGGAGAAGGGAAAAGAAAAAGAAAAAGGTTCCGCTCAGATTTTTTTTTTTTTTTTTTTGGGACTAAAGAGAGAAGGAGAAAAAAAAGAAAAAAGAAAATATCTTTGTTGGGTTATATAGCTTGACCTTGGTTAATTATTTAATTACCCAAGTTGGTTTATTAAGTTCAATTTCCATGCAAATTGTGAAGGCACCGACAAATCACCAAATTACTAAGTGCAGCGAAAAATAAATTTAACTCTGTGATTTGTTGACAAATAGGGAAAACCTTGCAAGACAAAAATCTCACTGCATGATTTTAAGGTCAGCGCTCCTAAGAATCCACTAAGTAACAATCAAGCGGTTACAAGTATAAGGAATCTTACTAACTACCCTGGCCTATCCTAAAATACCAACCTACAGTTGAACCTTTGCTCTAATACCCAATTGAACTTGATGATCTGAAAGCACTTGGTTACAAAATCCTATAGCGTACAAACACGGTAGCTTCATACAGAAAAAATAACTCTCTTGGTCGTTGAATGCATGTGTGACGACCTTTAAAATAAGCCATATATATGTCTAGGGTTGTAAGAAAAGAAACCCTACATGAAAACACAAAACTGGGCAGAGTTTCAAATCTGAAAATTCTGAAATCATAGTTCTCGATAGATCGAGCTGCTATCGAGCTATCTATCGAGATTCACATAAAGTCTCGATAGCAGACATCTGTCGAGCTATCTGTCGAGGCTTGATGAATAGCTTTCTTCGCTTTTTTCTTGGACCAATCTTTATGTCTTTAATACTTGACTTGAACAACATGTTTCTTGAAGTACTAAACCCATCTTAGATCTACCCAATTACAAGTAAAATGCATTTTGTCAAAGGATTAGCCAATTACAATAAAATATGACCCTAACAATCTCCCACCTTGGCAATTCATGACAAAACCACAAAACAGCAATTATGAGAGAAGTCTAACATAACTATCCCATAATTTACAAAAGTACATAAGTCTAACTCTACAATGAACTCTTGAAAACTTTGCAAAAAGAGAGATTATGGCATGATAGACTTGCAACCTATCTTATCTGAAACACTTAAACAAAATTCATCAAGGCATTAAGTGTGAAATATAGACAAGTTGTATACAAGAAGAAACATGTGTATAAAGATAGAAAAGAAACAACGCATTTGAGACAAAGGTGAAGAAAACATACATCATCTCATTTATATATCAAGGAATACAATGTATGTAATAAAAGTGGTCATGGTAATAGCTTAATTTTGCATATTTATATTATTATTAGAAAATAATTATTATACTTATTTTGAGTTAATTCATGTATTTTATAGTTGATTTTGGAATAATACTAAATAATCAATTTTATGCTTAATTGAATTTTAATGCGTGAATTTGTCTTTTGTAGGATAATGAAAATAAATAAGTGGATTTGTGCAAAGAAGAAAGCTAATATGTACCAAAAAAAAAAATTATCTATAATAGAAATAAAAGAAAAAGATACATCAAAATTCTCACTACATCCCTAAAAAAAATGAACACTTAATAACACTGTCCCTATCTCCTAAACTATCCCTTCCCCTATGAGTATGACTACTCTTATCTCAAAACTACTCTCCCTTTTTGTCACAAATGACAAAGGGGTAAGTGCATCAAGTAGACATCTCATCATCACTAGGTGATCCAGCATCATCAACATCCTTATCAACATCATTGCTGGAGCCGTCGTCACTCTCATCTTCGGAAGCCGGTGGAGATGGAGATAAAGCAACCGTGAAACCACCCATCACAACCTGTCATCATGCAATATGACCTACATGGGTGTTCACCTGACACAACTCATCACTAGGTGTGTCAAGGCAAGCATCCATGCACACAATGTCTCGGTCTGAGTCTGCCTCGAGCGAAGCTGTGCAAAACTCCGCTTAACGGTAGCAGCATCAATGGCACACATGAAAGTGAAGTGGGAAGACCTAGGATAGGAGATAGAAAAGTGACGAAGAAGCCGTGTGAAAACTGAAGGGAAGATGAACTTATCACGGGTCGTCGTATCCTTATAGACATTTATAAGGGAGAGTATGAAGTGAGAGGGGAAATTTATCGTAAGATCCTCAATGAAGGGAAGCAAAAAGCAAGCAAGAGGCTCTGTGATAGTGTTATAGTGAGAGAGAGAGGATGGAGAACAAAAGTCATAACCATGTTAAGGAACCTTGGACCTTTAGCAAAGGCCGAGCAATGGATCTACTGACGATCACCCCAAAAAGAATGTGTCTCACAGAAATGAGACGAGAGTTCGTCTTTGGACACTGTCCTCAGACGCTCACAACCAGGATAGTTAGGATGCGTTACCCTAGGAACAAATTTACGCTTAGGTGCCATGATGCAACTAACATAAGAGGGAGAGAAAGAGAGAAAGAGAAACACGCAGAAAAGCGCCAAAAACAATCAATATATGAGAATATAGAGAATATAAGGTACGTATGCATAAAAATGCATGAGCATACGAAATGAAATAGTAAAAGCATTATGGGCTCTGCCCAATCCAAACCTACCAGCACACAATTAGTTCCACAATGTAAACACACATCTAGTATGCATAAGGCAGTGTTATAATGCACATGTGATGCAATGCATGATGTTTTAAGATCAATTATACAAAACCCATCCCAAAATTTTTCCATAAACTCTTCAATTTTGAAAAATCCCCCAAAATTTTTTCAAAACTAAAAACTTAGGTCACAAAAGAGTGAAATGCATGATTAATGAGTGAAAAAAAAATCATACCAAATGAAGAACACTTCATTTAGGCTGAAGATCAAGTGAGGAATGTGAGGGGTTTGAGTTCAAAGAGTTTTGGAGTGAGAAAAGAGAGAAACTATCGAGAGAGATCGAGGAAATGAGTGCAAAAATCACGATGGCTCCTTATATAGAATCTTCGCAAAGCTCGATCGATCGAGAACTATCAAGCTTTAAAAAGGCGCTTTTCAGTTGTTGAACCAACTATTGAGGATCAAACGAGAGGTTTCTCAACAAAGAAGCTCAATGGATCGATGTAGCTATCGAGAAGCTATCGAGGAGACATAAAGTTTCTCGATTGATCAAGTTAGCTATCGAGATTGCGATAAAGAAAAGCTGAAGGGTCATGATAGATAGCCTAGCTGTCGAGGAGTATCAAGATTGCTTAAAAACAGTTTTTTAAGGAAGGGAAAAACACAGATATAAATGCAATCAAGCATGCTACTCAACCAAGGATCTTAACAACATTTTAACCTCTCAAAAACATCTCTTAACAAGAAAAATGTGAGCACATAGATCCCAAAACACACGTACACACACCAAACAAGTCTAACCAATTTTATATTTCAAAAACAAGTTAAGATAGTTTAGTGAGCATACATTAGCGCATGTAAACCTTGTGATGGCCAAATCACATTATACCTGCATATGTATCAAAAGTAGCAAAGAATGTTGCATGTTGTGTGAAAACATCACAAGATTGCATAAGTGTCTCTATGTTATGACGATTTAAGATATGAGTAAATCAATTTAACTCACACACGATCATAACTGTTTAATGGGGATTATCAACTTCAAGGTACATCCTATAACTCCCACATCTCCTAGAATACATATTTCCAATCATATATAAAGCATTTTGATCTTTTTTTTTTTTTTTTTTGCATCTTTTTCTTTTTATTAAGTATATCATGCATGAGCATATAAGAGAGAGAAAAGAAATACCCAATTATGTTAAGTTTTTTTTTTTTTTTTTTACATTGCATTTTTGCTATGCCAAAGCATACAGATGTCATTTCATGATTGGCGGGTAACAGTAGTGAGATGATTATTTGTGCCTTTCTCTTAGGATTTTCTAGTTCTTCCCGTAAAAAAGAGTGATACGAGTGTTAAGTATAAGAGATAACTTAATTTTACTCATCATAAACACGAGCCACAAAATTCATTTGCTTAGTTGTGCATAGAGATGCTTATCTAAGTTACAAAAGATACAAAATTTAGAAAATTTTGTTTTATTGGCCATTCAAGGTACATAAGTACCAATGTACACAAACACACACTGTTTTTGTATTTTTCTGATTTTTCAATTTTTTTATTTTTATTAAAAATTAAAGACAAAATTAAAAAACAACCAAACAAAATCATGTCAAATAAAGCAATGCATAAAAAACTAGACTATCTCAAATAAAACAAAACACACAAGTAATGCAACCATAACAAAAAGAGAGAGAGAGAGAGAGAGAGAGAGAGAGAGAGAGAGAGAGAGAGAGAGAGAGAGAGAGAGAGAGAGAGAGAGAGTGAGTGACTAAATCACTTTGGGCCCTTTTCCTTCCACACCTTGGGAGAGCCTTTCCTTTGAGCAAAACCTTGAACTGGCGGTAGGGGGGAAGAATTGAAACAGTTCAAGTTCGAAAGGAACATGAGGGCTTTGAGGAGAATTCCAAGAGAAGCAAGAGAGGATGAAAATTGATTCTGCTTTCCCGATGAAATCATTCTGTTGCTCTGTGGAGTGGCTAACCACTTATAGCAATTTGGTCGAGTATGTCCAGCTGCACCACAGTGATAACAGAGATGCTGCTTCTTCTCTTTAGATTTTTGAGCACTACTCTTCTTAGCCCTAGGATGTTTAGTTTTTTTCTTAGCAAGCTTAGGGGGTGCTCCTAGGATAGATTTATCCTTGTCTATGTTCTCATTAGCTATCACATTTTTAGCATCATTATTCTCAGAATCAATATTGTTAGCAGGAAAAATAAAAATAGTAGTACTAGAAGAAGCAATATTAGGAGAAGAAAAATCATACCCTAAACCGGAACGATCAAAGGCAGATTTTTGCATGCTGAACATCTCATCAAGCTTTGCACTTAAGGTCCTCTCTAACTGAGCTCTCACTTGGAACAATTCTGCCTCAAGCTTCTTGGTCTTCTCAGCCAAGAAATTGTTCTCAAACCTCAATGCTCCAATAGTTTGAATTGCTTTATCAAACTTTGTGGAGAGTTGTTCACGTTCGAGCTCCACATCACTGAGCTTCTTGGTGACCAACCTATACAGCTTCTCATGTTTCTCCGAGACCTTGTACAACTTTGCATAGGCCGTGTAGATGTCATCTTGCTCATCCACCTTCTCAAATTTTGACTCCACTAAGTTTTCTTCTTCATCCACATTTTCTACAATCTTTTCAGTAGGATTGACAATAGCGGTGAAGGCATTCTGGATTCCGTCATCTTCATTTTTGGAATCATCCTCAGGTTCCGTGTCACTCAAGGTAACAGCAAATGCCTTGCTTTTCCCAATAGACTTGAGATAAGTGGGGCACTCTTGTTTCATATGACCAAATCCTTGACACCCGAAACATTTGGGCCCTAAAGGAATAGTGTACTGACCACCATCTCTAGCACGCTTCTTCCCTTTGTTTTGGCTCTTAGACTGAGAAGAGCTTGATAGCCTACGGTCCTTGTCGAAGCCCTTTGCATTGGCATTTTTGATGAACTTCTTGAATTACTGGGTAATGTAGGACTTCATTTTAGAATTTTCATTGTCGAAAGACTCATTTGTGTCACTGCTCTTGGCCTTGAATGCCATGCTCTTACTCTCGCTTAACTTCCCAATCCTAGACAAACCCAACTCATAGGTCTATAGATTTCCAACTAGATATGTCAATGGAATCTTGTCCATATCCTTTGACTCCTCAATTGCGGTGATGAAATCTCTTGGTTAGAGATCTGAGCACATTTCTCATCATCTTGGGTTCGAGAATGGTTTCCCTAAGATTGAAAGCTGAGTTCACTATGTCCTTGAACTTGGCATAGAAATCATCAAATGACTCATCCTCCTTCATCTTTTTTCTTTGAAGCTAGTAGTGAGCCTCTGAAGTTTCGAATCCTTAACATCCTTGGTTCCTTCACAAGTTGTCTAAAGAATGGTCCACACCTCCTTTGCAGTTTCAATGGAGGAGATCTTCTTGAACTCCTTATTTGTGACCACACTAAATAAAGCATTCAATGCTCTACTGTTGAAGTTAGCTGTCTTGATCTTAGCATCATCCCAATCGGTTGGCACTTCCTTTAACTTGGTCCAGCCTATCTCCACAGCTTGCCACATCTTCTCATCTAAGGACTGCAAGAAAGCTCTCATGCGTACTTTCCAGTATACATAGTTAGTTCCATAAAATAAAAGAGGTACAATAAGAGACTGTTCTCTATCCATGACAAACATGGGTCAATAGATCTCACAACAAAGATTAAACCCTAATCAGAGTGTGCCTGCTCTGATACCACTTGATAGACCAAAAAAGTATTAACCCCTTGTGATGAATTAACCAATTAATTAGCCAAGTGAATTAATTTGGTTCAATTACATGAAATGAGCGTGGTAGAACAAACAAATCACCAAATAACTAAATATGCAATGGAAATTAAATGACACAGTGATTTGTTTACAAATGGAAAAAACCTACATGACAAAAATTCCACCGGGTGATTTTAAGGTCACCACTCCCGAGAATCCACTATTATCAAAACAAGCGATTACAAGTAAAGGAATCTTAATACCTTATATCAACCTACAGTTGAACGCTTACCCCAATACCCAATTGGACTTGTTCTATAGTGACAATCTCTCATTGTATTACTCGGTTCTTAGTATGTGACTAACCAATAGATGCGTAAATCCTAGTACTCGACTTGATCACCAACTTGAGAAGAATGTTAGCTGCAAAGTTCTTCTATTCTTCAACCGATGAAGACCACGAAGTTGCTTGGTCACAAAACTCTACGGTGTACAAATACAGCAACTTCTTCAAGAACTATGGCAAACTAGGTTTTCAGGTCACACTTGAGAAATTATGCTCTTATGCAATTGTACTATTGGTTGTGCAATGTGATACGACCCTTAAAATAATCCTTATATATGTTTAGGTTTGTAAGAAAAGAAAGCCCAAACACATACTCACGGATTGGATGTAAAACAATCCCGAAAAAACTGAGTTTTATAAACCTCGATAGATAGCCATCTATTACGCTAGCTGTCGAGCCACGGGCTTCAGCAGCTTTTAAACCTCGATAGATACTAACTATCGAGTTTTAAAATCCAGCACTTTCTCACTTGATTCTTGGATAGACTTGTATGGCTTTAACACTTAAAATTAAAATTTTTTTTCTTGAACCATTAAACACATCCTAGATCTATTCAAATACAAGTAAAGTGTGTTTTGTAAAAAGATTAGCCAATACATAAAATGTTGACATATGTTCCAAACATCCAATCACATACGTCCTAACAAGAAGAATCAAACTCCCAAGCCAACAGGCAAGATAGGACCTCTGGAGTGATGGAAAAATACATGCTTGTATCGTATACAAAATATACGCAGCGGAAAATTAATGGATCTATTTCATTTGCAATTGTTAACATGTACTATGCTTTCAGAATTTAAGAACAAGAGAGCATACCTTGGTGTGGTGAAAATCAAAACCAAAATTAGAATACTTGGGAATACTTTTAATCTTTACTCCAATTCCACTTTATGCCCAAAAAGTGTGGTCTCTCAATCAGTTTTCAAGGGAGAATGATAGAGTTTCTCACTCTCACATACACACCATTTCACAACGAAATCTCTCTTTTTCATACCTTTAAATTCTGTATGTTTCTCTCCTTATAACTGATTATCTAATTGGGCTAGCACTTTGGGCCTTTCCAACTGGGCTTTAGTATGTGGCTTGGAGTGGGACCAAAAAGACACTAGCTCCAATGGGCATTGAATTTTTCTATCAACTCTTGATAAGTTCAAAGTTACCATTAAATATTTTTAATACCACTATATAAATATAGTTGCACTCTAGGCCTTATTTATAGATTATATCTCAAAATTTTATTATACATGCAATCCCTCCATAAAATATTTGTAGTAATACAAAGTCATAAATGTAGACTGCCACTTTGAAAATTACTACATCTTAATCTTTAAGTAACTGGTTTAATCCTTTAAGTTATTCATCATATATTTATGAAATCCAATTTCATAAATATATACTTTAGTAACTATTTACTAAAGCAGTTAGGCCTAACATTATGAATAACAAACTCATTAAACTTATCTGAAGGGAATATTTTGTATTTTCGTTAAGAGACTATGAATTCTGTCTTTAGACTATATGTTCCATCCACACTAAATGTGGTTGCCCAACATACTGAGGTTTTGACCGTTATTTTAGATCTCACTCCTGATATATCAAAGCAACCTACACTTCATGATCAAGTCCATTATTCTCTTAGGATTAAGAGTTTATAAAAATAAAAGTTGTGAGATTTATTATTCATTTGACAGTTGTTAGGAGAATAATAAATCTCACAGCAATCTAGTTCAATATGTCTTAACTCTTAAAACATATCAACATACCAACTAGAAGTCTCCACTTCCATGATAAAGATAAATCATCTTAGTTGATATGTTATAATCTTCGCAAATGAAATGCCCAATTTCATCACCGTCTACAAATTACAATTTTAAGTTTACAAAGAACTTGTGATTTATATCTTCTGTGACTTTTTACATAAATCACATACTATGTATCTCGTGGACTATATGATAATGTCCAATATTCATGTTACCATTATTTTAGATTATAATAAAACAACTTTATTAATCAAAACATTACGTCATAGATAATGTCATACATAGTAACGTACATAGTATCATAGATGACGTCATACAATAGGATTTAAGGGCACTAATCCTAACATGGAAAAGATTCCTCAAGGATAAAGAATGAGCTTCGCAACATGAGGAAGAAGATGGACGAGTTAAAAAGTGCCATGAAGGATAAAGGCGGGGAGAATTTGGATGGGATGATTCAAAAGACGGACTCACTGTTCACCACTGAAGTACTGAATTGTCCCTTCCCACAGAAATTTTGTCTCCCACAGTTGGAATCATATGATGGTTCCAAGGATCCCTTAGATCATATTGAATCATTCAAGACACTGATGCTGTTGCAGATGACTCCAGACGAGGTGATATGCAAGGCATTCCCAATGACACTGAAAGGAGTAGCTAGGGTATGGTTCAGCAAGATACCCCTGGAACTATTGCAAATTTTGAACAACTCAGCAAGGGTTTTGTTCGTTATTTCATTAAGGGGCAGAGACACAAGAAGCCAACCGGTCATCTTCTCAACATTCTACAAGCGGAAGAAGAATCGCTAAGGTAGTACGTGACCTGATTCAATAAGGAGCTACTACAGGTAGATGCAGTTGAAGACCAAGTCATCCTAACAACTTTCCAGGTAGGATTGCTACCTGGGGATTTTTTTCTTCTTAATCACCAAAAGCCCTCCAAAAACAGTCGCGGGATTGCTCCGAAAAGCACAGAAATACATGAATGAAGAAGACGTGGTGCTTGCAAAAAAAAATGAAAGGAAAAAGGAAGAAAGACGAAGGAACAAGCAACAATCACGATAAGAAGAAAGAGACATGAAGTGTTGGGTAGCCTACAAGGAAAAAAAAGGAACTTCCAGATAAGAAGCCAAAATTCACTAACTTTACTCCTCTTATAATGCCAATTAAGCAAGTCCTGATGCAGATAAGGGACGATCGCTCCTTGCAATGGCCGAAGCCAATCAGTACTCCAGTAGAAAAAAGAGACAAGAACAAGTACTGTGGGTTCCACCATGACTACAAGCATCGCACCAATGAGTGTAAACATTTGAAAGACCAGGTGGATACTTTAATCTAGCAAGGGAAGTTACAGAAGTATGTCAGGAAAACGGAGCCCTACAGATACTAAAGAAAGGACGATAAGGACAAAAATCGAGTAGCAGGAGATAGCAAACCCCCTGCAAGAGAAATAAAGACGATCACAGGAGGATTGACAGCAGGCGGAACGCTGAAGTCCCTAAAAAAAGCCCATGAGAGAGAAATAAATAGTGTCTATTCATGGCTCCCTCCAGTGAAGATGCCAAGGAATGATGAACCGGATATTGTTTTCTTAGAGAGAGATGGTTGCGGCATTAGGCAACCCCATGACGATCCACTGGTAACCATTCTTAGAGTAGAAGAATTCAACATCCACCGAGTACTTATTGACAACGAAAGCTCAGCAAATATCATCTATTTACCTACGTTTCAGCAAATGAAACTGGACAAGAGAAGGACCAGGCCTTTCACCTCTCTTTGGTAAGCTTCACTAGGGATAGAATCGTCCCTAGGGGCATCGTCACTCTAACCGTAATTGCAGGCACTTACCCAGCACAGGTCACCAAGGAAATTGATTTCCTCATAGTTGACTGCCCTTCAACATACAACATTATCTTGGGAAGACCTGCACTCAACAAGCTAAGAGTAGCGACGTCAACATATTACTTGAAGGTGAAATTTGCAACAGCCCATGGAGTAAGAGAAATCAGAGGAGATCAAGTTCTGGCAAGAGAATGCTACCAAGTTGCCTTAGCATCTGGGGAGAACCACACATGAGTGATCAATGAACCATAGCCCATCCCCAAACCGTTAGAAACACCACAGGAAGTCGCGATCGTCCCAGGATATTTGACAAAGGTATTGAAGATAGGATCAGCACTCCCAACTCTGGAGAAAGAGAAGATGGTTTCCTTCTTGAGAGTAAACCAAGATGTTTTTGCTGGGAAACACGAGGATATGGTTGAAATTGATAGGAAGATCATACAGCATCGTCTTAACATCAACCCAGAATGCAAACCCATACAGTAGAAGCGGAGAATATTTGCGCCAAAGCGCAACAAAGCAATAACTGAAGAAGTAGAGAAGCTACTAGAAGCTTGTTTCATTAGGGAAGTCTTCTACCCAGATTGGCTAGCAAACGTGATAATGGTAAAAAAGAGCAATGGTAAATGGAGGATGTGCGTTGATTTCACAAACCTGAACAAGGCTTGCCCAAAGGATAGCTTCCTTTTTCCAAGGATTGATTAACAAGTAGACTCAGTTGCTAGACACAAGCTCTTAAGTTTCATGGACGCATTTTCTGGATAGAACCAAATCCTCTTGGATGAAGAAGATCAAGAGAAGACCTTGTTCGTCACCAGCTAAGGGTTGTACTGCTACAAAGTTATGCCCTTTGGATTGATAAATGCAGGAGCCATGTACCAAAGATTGGTAAATCGCATGTTCTCTTACCAAGTTGGAAGGAATGTGGAAGTACATGTAGCCGATATGCTGGTGAAGAGTAAGGATGAGGCCAACCACTTGGACGGTCTGAAAGAAACCTTCAACACACTACGTAAGTACAAAATGAAACTAAACCCTGCAAAGTGTGTTTTTGCTGTTGCTTTGGGGAAATTCTTAGGATTCATGGTGTCCCAACGAGGCATAAAGGCAAATCCAGAAAAAGTAAAAGCAATAATCAAGATCAAATCACCAAAAATAGTGAAAGAGGTTTAAAGCTTGACTAGAAAGGTCACAGCTCTAAACAGATTCGTCTTCAGGGCAATGGACAAGTGCATGCCATTCTTCAAGGTCTTGAAATAGGCCTTTTAGTGGACTGACGAGTGCAAAGAAGCCCTTGCAAAATTAAAAGAGTACTTGATAAAGCCACCATTTCTAAGTCCCTCGGTGATGGGAGAAAAGATGTACCTTTACTTAGCAGTATCTAACATCGCGGTAAGTTCGGCACTTATTAAAGAATAAGAAAATGTATAGAAGCCAATCTATTATACCAGCCAGGCATTCTAGGGAGCAGAGGTAAATTACCTAAGGATGGATAAGATAGCATTCACATTGTTGGTTGCTTCTAGGAAATTCTGTCCTTACTTCCAAGCCCACTCCATCGTTGTAATGACAAATCAACCAATAAGAAAGACGATGAACAAGATAGACGCAGCAAGACGACTCATTCAATGGGCAATTGAACTGGGCCAACTTGACATCGAAATTCAGCCTCGAGCAGCAATCAAAGTCCAAGTACTAGTAGACTTCATCACAGAATTCACTTACCCCTAAAAGGAAGAAGAACTCCCCATGAAAACATGGACGGTCCAAACGGATGGGTCTACAACAAAGAAAGTAGGAGGGGCAGGAGTAGTACTCATATCTCCAGAAAGAGAAATATTGAAATATGCAGTTAGACTGCAATTCTCAGCAACGAATAATGAGGCAAAGTATGAAGAATTGCTAACAGGACTAAGTCCAGCAAAAGCTCTTGAGCAAAGAATCTTATCGTCCAAGCTGATTTTCAACTAATAATTGGATAAGTGAAGGGAGATTATGAAGCCAAAGAAAAGAGGATGCAGAAGTAGCTGAAGATCGTCCAACAACTCTTGCAGCACTTTGACAACCTAGACTTTGTGCAAATCCCTCAAGCCAAAAACATAGAAGCTAACTTCCTTGCAAGATTGGCCTCGTTAGACGACTACAACGCGACCTTCGAATTATGTGTAGAGATAAGGGGGCAACCAAGTACAAAAGGTGAGCAGGTTCTAAAGAAAAAAGAACAAGACAAGTGGATGACTCTCGTCGTCCGTTATTTGAAAGAAGGGTGGCTCCCAAATGATAAGATGGAAGCAAGGAAGATACAGATCAGAGCAGCCTGCTTTGTCATTATTGACGATGTACTGTACAAAGGTTATTCACCTCCATACTTAAGATATGCCAGCTCAGAAGAAGCAAATAATGTGCTCTGCGAGACACATGAGGGAATTTGTGGAAATCATGCTGGAGCAAGGTCTTTAGCAAGAAAGGCACTTAGAGCAAGATATTGGCCGACTCTACAGAAGGACGCACACAACCTCATCAGAGCATGTGATAAGTATTAACGTTTCGCAAATGTCTAGGCATGACTAGGAGAGACAATGACACCCATATCCTCACCATGGTCCTTCACCCAATGGGGGATTGACTTTATGGGCCCCTTCCCTTTAGGGAAGAAGTAACTCAGATTTCTGATCATCACAATTAATTACTTCACAAAATGGGTAGACGCAGAACCAGTAACAATGATAATATAGGCTAAAATCACCAACTTTGTATGGAAGAACATTGTTTGTAGGTTTAGAGTCCCACACATCATCATATAGGACAATGGAAAGCAGTTCGACAATCCCAAGTTTTGAAAATTTTGCCAAGACATTTACATGATTCAGCTAGAAGGGTTCATTGTTTAGGGACAAAAGAATCTAGTTTGCAAACTGAGAGAGAGCTTGTATGGCCTAAAACACGCTCCTAGACAGTGGTAGAAGAAATTTAACAATTTTATGCATAGAATTGGGTTTAAGAGATGTGAAGCTGATCACTGTTGCTATGTTAGGTTTTTTGACAATTCTTACATCATTTTACTATTGTATATGGATGATATGCTCATTGCAAGGTCTAGCATTGAGGAGATTAATAATCTGAATAAGCAATTGTTAAAACAGTTTGCAATGAAGGCTTTGGGAGCTGCAAAGCAAATCCTTGGTATGAGAATCATTAGAGACAAGGCTAATGGTACATTGAAGCTTTCACAGTCAGAGTATGTGAAGAAAATTCTCAACAGATTCAACATGAATGAAGCTAAACTAGTGAGCACACCCTTGGGTAGTTATTTCAAACTAAGCAAAGAACAGTCACCAAAGACAGAAGAAGAAGAAGAAAGGGACTATATGAGCAAAGTGCCCTATGCCTCAGCTATTGGCAGCTTGATGTATGTTGTGGTAAGTACAAGGCTAGACATTGCACATGCAGTGGGAGTTGTGAGCAGATTCATGAGTAGGCCAGGAAAGCAGCATTGGGAGGCAGTCAAGTGGATTTTGAAATATTTGAAGGGTTCATCAGATACATGTCTTTGCTTCATAAGCACAAGTTTGAAACTGTAGGGTTATGTAGATGCTAATTTTGCTAGTGATATTGATAGTAGAAAGAGTGCTACTGAATTTGTATTTACTCTGGGTGGTAAAGCTATATCTTGGGCTTCAAATTTACAAAAGATTGTTACTTTGTCTACTATAGAAGCTGAGTATGTTGCAGCAACTGAAGCTGGAAAGGAGATGATTTGGCTACATGGCTTCTTAGATGAATTAGGTAAGAAGTCAGAGATGGGCATTCTACATAGTGACAGTCAGAGTGCAATTTTTCTTGTTAAAAATTCAGCTTTTCATTCAAAGTCGAAGCATATACAGACAAAATATCATTTTATTTGGTACCTTATTGAAGATAAGCTGGTAATACTTGAGAAGATTTGTGGATCTAAGAACCTGGTAGACATATTGACTAAAGGTGTCACTATTGAGAAGTTGAAGCTATGTGCAGCTTCAGGTTGTCTTCTAACTTGAGGACAGGAGGATGAGTTACAGGGATGGGGGATTGTCTTCGGAAGATAGTGGCTAATGTTAGTGATTGAACTAGTCTCCAAGTGGGAGATTTATTGGGTTTTGTGAAGCCAAGTTGTGTTTGATCCGGTTGACGACTTGACTCGACCTGAATAATGTTGCATGGTTTTTAATGGGAGATTTTCAGAGACTTAGTCCATGGAGCGTAGGCTTGGGCCGATAGGCCCAAGTCGTAGCACTCATGGACAAGCCTCCTGGGGGTCTAGGAACAAGGCCCCTGGGAAAACTTTTTGGCCTGTTTTGTAACCCATTGTGAATCCTATGCACATGATATAGAAAAAACGTTGTTTTGGTGATTAGGGTTTTTGTTGTTGTTTTTGAGAGAGTGAAAAAAATTGTAGCCGAACTTTGTATTTTTTCCTGATAATAGTGAAATCCCTGCAACTCCGTGGACGTAGGCAAATTGCCGAACCACGTAAATACTGTCTTGTGCATGTGATTATTTTTATTTAGCGTGCGTTTTCTCTATTTTTGTTTCTCACAGGTTGGGAATTTCTTGTTAATTCCCTACAAAAAAAAAAAAAAAAAAAAAAAAATACCACCTTTCAAACCATCTTTGCCTACATGGAATTTTTTTTGTGTTCTTACATAAAAGGACCTGTCCATATATAGTTGTGTTGATGCAGGAATTACACAAACTAAAGGAGCGCTTGCATTAGTTGACTACATAATGGATGGTAGACAAGCTTTCTACGCTGCCTTTTTTTCCCGAGCAGTAAGCTCAACGAATAAGTGTTCCCCTTCTGTGCAGTAGCTTCTACTCGATTCCCACCGATCTACAAGTTATTTTTATTAACTACTCAATCAAATCAAAGTAAACAATGCTGAAAGGTATCCAAAAATTATAAGCATAGTCCACGTAGTAGGCACACATTAGTCATCTACTTTTGGAAATATTTTATGAGGAATTAAAAAAGCTGTAAAAAAAAGTTTTAACTTTTTCATTTTTTCATAGACAGATTTCTTAAAATAGTTTATTAATGTACATTAGTAAACCCCATCATAAAATATAATACAGAATCTATTGATTTAAAGGCATAGAAAACGCCTTGTCCATGACCCAATAGTCAATGGTTGGCATGTACTGCACCAAATACATAACAGCAAGCACAGGCTGTACGAGATAACCAAAAGTATTGAGATTATTAAACAAGAAAATGTCATAGTTATTTGGTTGCACATTCTAAACAAAGAAGAAGTCTATATACTCCTATACTGTACCATAAAAAGCGAGGGCACAAGGACATTTTGGAGCATCGTACGAAGCCAGTCTTTCATGTCTTGCTTAATAGTTTCAAACTTCCTATTTTTCTAGTATACTTTATAGTTGTTTCCATTGTCATATTCACAACAGTAGAGAAAATTAGAACCATTTTCTAACAAAAAGAACAAGAAGAAGAAGAAGAAAGAAATACAAATAGAGGAGAGTCACCTCAAAAGGAAAAGAGCACAAAATTAATAATGATGCGTTTGGATGAAGGATTTGTAGGCAGAATTTAGGTCCAGATTTCTATTTAAAATTCTTTCAATTAAAATTCTTTTGTTTGGGTGTCATAAAGGGAATTCCGAATTCCATGAGAGAAATTTAGCCAGAATTTGGGACCTTCAATTTCTCTTTTCAAAATCACCCTAGATCTTGAAGACTAGAACCCACCCACACCCACCATACCAATATTTTCAAGAAAAATGCTAAAGATACAAACTTTTTTGCAAATTTTTTTACAAACTGCTGATATGATGAGTGATTATTAGTAAATAAAAAAGTGATATTAATAACAGACCTAGATGAAAACCAATAAGAAGCTGACCATATCAACAATTTGTAAAAATATTGTAAAATGGTTTGTAACTATAGCATTACTCTATCAATCATAAATAGCCTCCGAACTTAGATCAAGGGTTGATAGATCAATTCTTATCTATATAATTTTCAATCTCTAGATTGTAACTATAAAACAAAGTCATGTACTTTATCTTAGATTGTATCTAGGTCTAAAGGCATGTAATTTCCTTTCACCAATGTACATTTCTTCTCAAATCAATAAAATGAGGAATTTTTTAGTTTTTGTTTTCTTATTTTTTGTCCAATAATTAAATAAGTGGCAAGTCCATTGTAAGACCCTTAATCTAAAAGGGAAAATATAATTAGTCGAACCTCTATTTTGAGAGGCAATAACATGATTCCACTCATTCACATGGGTTTAGCCTAATACAAAAAACAAGTTGAGGGCGCAGTCTCTCATAATGGGGACTCCATTGAGGATATTTAGGGCTAAGCTTTAATTAGGTTGTGGTGGCCAACCATGTCATTGTTTGTTTATTACATTTTTGTATATAATATGTCTAATATGTCATTCTATTGCATGTCATGCATTATTAGCTTGAATCAAATTTATTTTATTTGTGTGCTAGCCTAAAAGCCTGGTAGTATTAGCCATAGATTTGTGGTCTTCCTGAGACTCACATACTCAATGGTGAACTTATCACCCACCATAACAAGGATCATCATAGTTATGCCATGATGGTTCATAGGGACAAATCGTACCGTTTGGACCAACGCGGCGCTCCTGGCGTCACAAGTTGGGAGGTACGACGTTCTAGCTTATGGGGACCTTCAATCTACCTTCTACTCATGTTGTGAAATCCCATAAAACCTACCTTTAGTTCGGTCAAGTAAATTGCATTGCATTATGCATGTATTTGGCAATTGTTTGAACCATGATAAGCTCAAGTCCAAAGCTTGGGCCTATCATAATTGTTTGAACCATTTATGTTATGAATAAACTCAAGCCCAAAAGCCAATGATTGAACTCTAATTGGCATGGAAGCCTATATTGTTTCTCAAATGAGTCAAAGCCCAACACTTGAGTCCATCAAAGGGACCTCTGCTCACCATTTCATTGATATCTCTCAGAATATTTTGAATTTATGAATGAGGTTAATTTTTCCAGAAGCTAGACATCTAAGGTTTCAATTTGAGCATAAGAACATGACAATTTCGATCAGAATTGAGTAAGAAATTATTTTTTGAATTTGGCTCTGTGGGCTGTTACAGTAGTTACAGAAAAATTGAATTTTGCTTACTCATCACTCCTACCAATCTTTACATTTAATGCACCCGTTTTCCCCAAAGTCTAAAATAGGGTTTATGTTCACGATTAATTCTTTTTGTTCATTTATCAACCCTCATTAAATGACCTTCCATTCATATTTTCTTCACTACTACTATATAAACCCCCCCTTTCTTCCATTCCAAAGCACACGAAAAACCCCCTCTCTTCTCCTCTCTTGAATTCTAGTGAAGTAAAGTAGTTGTGTCATATCTTGGTTTTCTTGAGACTCAAAGTATTGAGTGAGACTCACTCTCCCTCTCCTAGTTCTTCTTTTCTACTCTACTATTAGGACATCCATCAAGAGACTCCTCCTCCATTGCGTGGATCTTGCATGCAGGTATAATCCTTTTCCCTAACTTTTTTTTCTATATTATTATGATGAGATTAAGATTAGAGCATGATAATGTTTATTTAAATTCCTTGAATATGTTTGAATGTTTTTAAATGTTCATATGCGTTCTTCACATGTTTTTGATTGTTCATTACATGTTCATGCATAACACTAGTTTTGATATTAATTCCACATAAAAAAAATTGAAAAAAGTGTTTGTTTCATAATTCTCTCAAATCTCTAAATTTGGGATATCTCCATTCACTCACATTCACTAGAATTTATTTTTCAATACAAATGCAAGGATTAATAAATTGATAGGGTTTATCACTTGCACACACATTAAATTCAAGCAAAACAATAAAGATGCAATTGATTGATAATATGTTGGATGATGTGACATGAATGTTGGCCACCATAGTCTAGAAGACCAGTTTCACCGGGAAAGGTGGGTGCCTAACACCTTCCCACCTTGTAACATAACCTCCGAACTTAGATCAAGGGTTGATATATAGATCAATTCTTATCCATGTAATTTTCAATCTCTAGATTGTAACTATGAAACAAAGCCATGTACTTTATCTTAGATTGTATCTAGGTTCAAAGTCATGTAATTTCCTATCACCAATGTACATTTCTTCTCAAATCAATAAACTAAGGAATTTTTCAATTTTGGTTTTTTTTTTTCCAATAATTAAATAAGTGGCAACTCCATTGTGAAACTCTTAATCTAAAGGGATAATCAGTCAAACCTCCATTTTGAGAGGAAATAACACAACTCCACCTATTCACATCGGAAGGTGGGTGGATTTGTGTTATAAAAACTCCACCCGTAATGGGTTCAAGTATTTTGCATACTTGGCCCAAACTCGACCCGTATATATAATATTAAAAAAAATTAAAAAAACCCTAGGTATAAATACTACTCTTTCTCATTTCTCAATTCATTTCCTTAACCCTAATCCCTCACCTCTCAGCCACCCTCCCTCTCCTTCACTCTCAGCCGCCCTCCCTCTCCCTCACTCTCATTCTCCCTCTCACTTGCTGCCATCGGTCTCTCCTTAACCTCATTAGTCCCGTCGGTCCCTATCTCCCTCATCACGCAGCTCACTCATCCACCTCGTCGGAGATGCCGCTTCTTCCTCCCTACCTCTCTCTCCTCACCTTGATTGGAAAAAGGAAGGATTATTGTTGGTTTTTCATGGTTCAGTTTTTGGAATTTTGGAGGGGTTGAAATAATGGTTGGCTTAGACTCTGATCTGATTTGTATATTTTTTTTCTAATAAAATTTTTGAACTATATTTATGGTCTTAGACTCTAATTTGTTGGGTTTTTTGTGGTTCTGTTTTCGAGGGGTTGAAATAGTGGTAGGCTTAGACTCTGATCTAAGTTGTATTTTTTTTTTTAATTATATATCTGATCTATATTTATGGTCTTAGACTATGATCTGTATTATTGAGCTGGATCTTTGTGCTTTTTACTTTGTTTTGCATTGTTCTTGTGATGGTTTATGTTCATGTTTTGATGTTCTACACGGCTTAAAGATTTAGACAATTTTTTTTTATTAGGCCATAGATTGGACCTAAGGTGGCATGACTAGGTGGGGCCCATGGGGCCCTATGGGGCGGGTTTGTGGTTAAAAAAACCCGTTTATTACATGGGGTGGGTTTGGGTTTTGGGGGCAGACCCACGAGGCGGGTTTGGGTATAAAGAAACCCGCCCTGAACCCTACCCGTTACCATTCTTAGTTAAAATCTAGAAATTGAAAATTACAGGGATAATAATTGATCTATCAACCCTTAATCTAAGCTAAGAGGCTATGTTACAAGGTGGGAAGGTGTTAGGCACCCACCATGCTTGGTAAAACTGGTTTACTAGACTATGGTGGCTAACATTCATGTCACAACATCCAACATGTTATCAATCAATTGCATGTTCATTGTTTTGCTTGAATTTAATGTGTGTGCATGTGATAAACCCTAATTCAATTTATTAATCCTTGCGTTTGTATTGAAAAATAAAATCTAGTGAATGTGTGTGAATATTGATATCCTAGATTCAAAGATTTGAGAGAATTATGAAACAAACATGTTTTTCATATTTTTCATGTGGATTTAATATCAAAGCTAGTGTTATGCATGAATATGTGATGAACAACCAAGAACATGTGAAGAATGCATATAAACATTTAAGAACATTCAAACATATTCAAGGAATTTAAATAAACACTATCATGCTCTAATCTAAATCTCATAATAATTATATAGAAAACAAGTTAGGGAAAGAGATTATACTTGCATGCAAGATTCACAAGATAGAGGAGGAGGCTCTTGATGGATGTCCTAAGGGTAGAGTAGAAACGTAGAACTATGAGAGGGAGAGTGAGTCTCACTCAATACCTTGAGCTTTAGGAAGATCAAGATATGACAAGACTACTTTACTTCACTAGAACTCAAGAGAGAAGAAGAGAGGAGGTTTTTCGTGTGCTTTGGAATGGAGGAGAAGGGGGGGTTCATATAGCAATGGTGGAGAAAATATGAATGGAAGGTCATTTAATAAGGGTTGACAAAGGATTAAAATGAATCATAATCCTAGACCCTATTTTAGACTTTGGGGAAAGCTGATGCATTAAATGTAGAGATTGGTGGGAGTAATGAGCAAGCAAAATTCGGCTTTCCCATAGCTATTATAACAGTCCGCAGAGCCAAATTCAAAACAAAAATCATATCTTACTCAATTCGAATCGGAATTGTCTCATTCTTATGCTCAAATTGAAGCCCTGGATGTCTAGTTTCTAGAAATATTAACGGCATTCACAAATTCAAAATATTCGTAGAGATATCAATAAAATAGTAAGAAGAGGTCATTTGTTAGAAAATAATTTCAGCACAATTAACATTAATAGACTCTAATCACTTCCATTTCAAACTTAATTAGTTCCAAATTTATCTTAATTAAAAAGATAGTTTCACAAAATTACTCATTATATAATTAATATTTGACTATCTAATTAATTAAGTGTGTGCAATCTTACCGTAAAATGTAGTCTTAACCAATCAAATTATGAGATGTTATTAATCTCAAATTGATTATAATTATAATCAATTTGAATTAATTTTTCATAATCACATATAGTTGGACTCAATTTTTGATAGTGCATCTTGGCCATCAAAATTTGATTTGATGATAACTTTCATTCTGATGGTTTGATTAGGGTTTATGACCAGTCGATCTAATTGTTACAACATCAATATCATTTTGATGAAATGAAATTAAGGATCTAATGACCACAATTAAGATGTCTGTTTTCAAGGTAAAATTACCCTTTTACCCTCCATTTGCAAAATGGGGTGTAAACTAGGCTTGTCCAACAAAACTGCAAACCCGACCTATCTGACCAAACCGAACGAACCCAAACCGGCAATTACCTGACCCGACTACTTGGCGGTCAGCAGCGGGTTACTGCCATCCCAAATTGATTCTGGCAGGTCAAGTGGCAGGTCTTCCCTTCCAAAACCCGATCCACCTAACACGACCGTGTATATAACCCAATTCTTAGTCATTTTAGATTCTCCACTCTAATTCAGACCATCATCGGCTCACTCACCGTTAGTTTCTTTGTCCACTCACTCTCTCAGTCTCGCCTCAGAGTCTCATGCTCTCAATCTCTCTCGCGCTTAACAGCCAACACCATCGCCAATTGTATCTTTAGATCTTTGAACCTCCACCATCGTTGAGCTACGATTCTCCTTCATCACACCATCACCGATCTGAATCTTTAGATCTTCAAACCTCCACCATCGCTGAGCTACGAATCTCCTTCATCACATCATCGTCGATTTGCTAGTAACACTCTTTATTTCTTCGTTTTAGTCTCATGCAAGTTCAGATTTGCTATTATTTCTCTCTATTTCTGTCTAGGTTCTTCGAATTTGTGGTTACTGATATTTGGGTTTGTAGATTTTTTCTTAAGATTTGTGAAATTTGTACCAAGTTTCATCTTTGTTTTTTGTCTTTCAGTCGAGTTAGGTCCAACCACCGTCCACCTGAGCCCGATTCGACTCGACCCGTAGTTTTTTGCTATAGCAGTGGGTCCGTCGTCCTTCAACCCAACAGAGTCGGGTTGGTTATGGGTTGAGCCCAAACCCGAGCCGACTCGACCCATGGACACCCTAGGTGTCAACACATTGTTGTGATAATCGATAAGAATGAGTTTTTTCTTTTTTTTTGGGGTTTTTAAAGTTACCTTACGTAGTTGAAATATTTGAATTCAAATAGAAATAGAACAAAGCGGATAGTTGAATAAATTAGTAGTAACCATTTTTTTCTGAGTAGTGGGTTTTCGATGGAGTTAATTATCTAAAAATGTTGGTAGTGATAACTGATAAGGATTAAAGAGATCATGATAGAGAACATGATAAGAAATATTGGAATTTTGAATTCCTAAAATTTGCATTAATTTAGGAACCATTTAGTGGTTGTAGTCTTGCATTGTGTAGAGTGTAGATAGCTTTAATTGGATAATTTAGATATACTTAAAAGTTACATAAATTTTTAAAAAAAAATTCTTAATATATATATATATATATAGAGAGAGAGAGAGAGAGAGAGAGAGAGTATTTGTTTAGTAGTGGTAGACGTGTAGAAGAATTTTAAAAATTGGATGTATTTGGTGAAAATGCAGTTAGAAATAGATAATCGTGGGTAATAAAAATTAAAAACCTGATAAGAGAGTGATGGGTGTTTTGGAATTTAGTATTTGACGTTGTTGACCCTATTTCTAAAAAAACTTACTATCTATTCATGAGGCTATTATGGTGTTGATTTCTAAGACATTTGTAAGAAAAGTTATTGGATACTTGATGAAGGTATTTTTGTCTTAAAAAAAGTTTAGTTGAAGAAGAGGAATTCTCTTCTAGAGAGTATAGATAACACATTAACTAAGATAGTAAAATAGTATAAGTGAAAATTTTAAACGAAGTTTGACTAAAATTACCTTGAGACCCATGCGAATCATCTTAAGGTAGCTTATCCAGCATCACTCATCTTCCACTTATAAGCGCATGCAGACTTTAGATAACATTGGAAGATTCCTGATATCGCTAGTGAGAAAGTTCTCAGTTAAGGGTAGGTTGACTCTAGGTCTAGGAAGACTTTAATTATATATTTTTGTGGATGGCATGGTTGAGATTTGTGGAGGAGGTGTGCGGTGGCAGAATTTATTTATTTATTTATATTATTATTTTTAATTTCATTTTGAAGGAAGCCATATTTAATGTTTAAAACCATGTTTTGAATTACTAACATTTTTTCACAATATATTTTGTAATTCTCAAGTATTACTCTAATTGAAAAACAGAGAAAGGGATGAATGTTTCTTCGCCTTCTCATTTTGATCTTCCAAGAAAGTGAAAGAGAAACTCAACAAGTGGCTGTGGGAGATAAGAGACTGAGTCTATTTCCTACGCACGTTTCATGGCTATTTATTGACTGGTTCACATTAGTGGTGGGACAAAACTGGACTTCATGACTGTTATATATGGTTAGGGCCTACGTTGTCCCTCACGTAACCACAAAAACAAAGAGTATACATGGGCAATTGGCATAGCTTTGCGGTAACTTAAAATTGAAACAAACACTATGTGATGAGGGATCACATTGGATGGTTTTCTGCATTGGGCATTCGGCTCAATTGTTGAACCATTGAGGATCATATTATGTCAAAAATCTTATTTAGATTCTTTACATGTACTAAAAGCTATATTACCAAATTCAAAGATTCTGTTTAGTCCCCAAAGAATTATGTATGAGATCAATTTATCAAGTTATGATTTTTTTTCCCCAAACAGAGAGCAATAATATTTCAACCTTAATTATCAATCACCAAAAGGACTGTTAAGTTACCATTGTAGCTCATCGATCATAATCACTTATAAAGTTACCATTGTAGCTTATTGTAATCATTTATAATCCCAAGAACCACTTAATAATTAAACACCAACCAAATGTGGGACTCAACATACGCTCGTACAACATACACTCAAACAATCCAATCAAATCAAACTCGTTCAATTTGGGGTATCATAATCTCTCTCACCTAAATTCCCGACTTCCTCAACATGACCTACATTGTGTTGCAGTTCCCTTGAACTACATGGAATTATTAGGTTTACTCTAATATCATTTTATTGTCACGCCAACTCCAACCAAACCAATAGCTTAGACACGTGACAACGGTTGTGCACTTATAAAGTTTTCACCCAACAAGTGTACAAGGTCTACATAAAGAGCGGAACTATCGTCAAATAGTTAGTAAGTAAAATCAAATCCAATTATCATCGATAATTTGCTTGTCAAAGTTTCCAAAGCATCAATCCAAAAAGAGTCCAAATTGTTATCTTCAGTACTAAATACATCCAAATCTCATTGCAAAATATTCTTGAACTCCTCTCATGTGTACACCCCAATCAAAGCCCCAACACTTGCTATTCCTTAATTAAGATCTGAATCTGAAAGGGGGAGAAAAAGGAGGGGAAGTGAGTTTAACAATTTAATAAATAACCAAGTCCTAATTAACTGGATAAATTATATTTACAAGTAAAATAAATGAGCTTACCTAAGATGAAACTTAATAAGCTTAAAAATTTCTCTTCAATTCAAATGGATTTGACGTACGAAATGCAGATACTTTAAGAAAAATAACATTATAATTTTCAGAGAGTTCTAGATGCATGAAAATTATAATTTGCAATGCCTTCACAAAATTCAAAGAATTTCGTTGGAGTTGAAACAATAACTATATTCAATTAGATTTTGTACTCTTGATCAATTTCATTTTTTTTATGATTATGGTCATGTTATATTCTCATTACTATCACCAGAATCACAGATAGACCAATGATAGGCTATAGAAGAAACTAATACTATGCTAATGTATATCCTCTAGTGTCTGGGTCCGAAGCATAGTTAGTCTATATAATTAATTTTTCAAAAGTACATATAGTTTCATTTTAGTCCATACCAAAAATCATATTTTAGACAAAATTTCATTAGAAAATCATAAAATTCCAAGGTCTTCTAACAATAACACAGCTTGAGTCAAATAACAGAGTATCAATCTGCTACCAATTAATATGTATTTTCACAACTAGTGATGATAGTGTTCCAAAGAGGTTTCTCTCTATTTAAAGACTAGAGGAATACTGAGAAACTTAAAAAAAGAAAAAAGAATGGCATAGTATTATGTTGGAAAATTAGATCCAATGAATACAACCATTGTGATTGACTATTCTCCTTCTTCTTTTTTCTCAAAATTAATAAACTAGATATTTTTTCTGAAATAAATTAGCCAAACACAATACCTAATATAGATGAAAAATTCCACAAGCAAGACACCTAATTTTTAGGTAAAAACAAACCGCCAATGAGAAGTAAAAGAGCACAAAAGTTCAACCATAAAGTACTATAGGTTTACAATAATTATCACACTAAGACAAATTTCAACAACAATAATAAAATAAAATATCATCCGTGAAGGTGCTTAAGTAGTAAAAAACTCTTCAACTCTTCACATTTTATTTATTTAATTTATTTATTTTTCTTAAGATCGGGTATTGACACACCCCATTAATTGTGTGGACGGGCCATGCTATTAACTTAGTAGGGTTCAGGCGAGCCAAGAAAGCAAATACACCTATGAACTCATTTTCTTAATTATTAAATAAAAAAACCAATAAGAAAAAATCTCACCAAATATATCTTAACACACGAGCAAGTGGAGAAGAATTTCATCGATTAACACTAATTGGCTCAAAACTTTAATGGTACTAAAATTTTATCAAAATAAAAATAAAAATATTCTTTCAATCATGGCTTCAAAAGTGTTTGATTTTGTAGACACCTTACAAAGCATTCACACTATTCTCGCATACTGTAAGTTTAAATTTGTGGGAGTATTTATTACCCACAAACTTACACACACAACTCCTTTAATCATTTCCCTAAATTTATTACAATAATGTGTTTGAACTTAATTGGATAGCCCAATATACGTAAGCTCCATCCTTAAAAAAATGATACATATGTAGCATGTACCCCTTTAGATACTAAGATTTTTGCACTTACTATGAAGGGCAGCCAGCAAATTAGATATCAAGCTATCTACCCAGAAAAAAGAGCACCAATTCCCCCCTGGGCAACCCCACCTATCAATCCACTGATCGCTCCACCTACGAGCCCTATCCCCAACTGAGCAAAAATGCTGTTAGGCTTCTGCTGAGGCTGCATCTGCGGAGCTGCGTGTCCATACAGCGGAGCTGCTTGCCCATATGGTGGCGGAGCTGCGTGCCCATACGCTGGATATGGGGGCGGAACTGCATACCCAAAGTGTGAACATCCACAATAACCTGGTTGTTGAACAACATGTTGATACTCCCTAGAACTTGGCTTCCCCAACTTGTACGAAAAATTTAGTACTCTTTTGGGCTCCCCAGCCATGGTTCTGACAGGGTAATTCACATTTTCTTCATCTTCTTCTGCGTGGCCAAAACTGTCCGTCAGAAAATTCTTGATGGGCACATTGACTTCACCGATATCGACATCGCCATTTGGTTTCAATAAGTGGATATTTCTGACCGACTTGAGCTTGATGACAAGGGTGAGCTGGTTCTGCTGTGCTGCAACTATGTCGACGTTGAACTTAGCGAAGAAATTCCATTTCGGGTTTGAATGACCGTCTATGTCAACAGGTGTTCTTTGCTCTGTGAGATTTAGATTAGAATTGTCGCTGCCGCAAATTGAAACCACAGCGTACACTTTCATTTTGAAGACATGATTCACGTTCTCCAAGTCCGTTGCTGACTCAATTATAATTTCCAAAGGACTGTACGCCATCATCTTCTTCAAACAAGCAGGAGTTTAGCAACAACACACACACACACACACAAAGAGTTTTGGGGACAAATTTAGAGGTTAGTGGATCTGGCTTTGGATTTTTTTTTTTTTTTTTTTTTTTTTTTGAGAAGAGTCTGAATTTGATGGAAACTGTACTTTTTTTTTAATTAACACACACAAGACATGGAAAAGAGGTTATAACATAAAAGAAAATTAGTATTTTATATAAGAATTTTAATATACAATTATTAGGCTTTGTCATTTTTTTTTTTTTTTTGAGAATGTGCTTTAGGTCAATTAAAGCATGTGTTTTAGGCTATTATAAAATCAAACCTTATATTTCAAATTAAACCCCAACTTTATGTCAATAAAGTCAATTTCTTTATCAGATTTTTTACTAATTTTATAAGTATAGAGTCCATAAAACCTACTTTTTGAGCTCCACTTAATATTTCAATACTATTTTCAGTCATTTCATTAATCTATACTAATTTTTATTAATTAAGTGAATCCCACAACAAATTATCCTTAATGGACACTTTAAAGGGTTGGTTAACCTTTTCCTTATTAACTGCCGAGTGCCGAAACGCGTCAAATTCTACGACCTGGTCTGGTAAGTGATGAACCGGGGGGGCCAAAAAATTACAAAAGCCTACGACAGAAACAGGGAAAGCTCGTGGATATGACTTAAAGACTAAAATCAGGGGCAGAACCAAGTCAGTGACAATGCAAGTCAGCCCTTGTTCTCATCGTTTACCTTTTAGTCTTTCTCCTTCCGCCATCCAACACGTTAGCCACCCATGCTATAAACTTTGTTTTATTAAATTTAAAATTTTCTTTATTTTATTAATTATTTCTAATTTTTCATATAGAACAGCAGGGGGGGTTCTCCTACATGCAAGTTAGGGTAGTCCTGATTTTCAAAAATAAATTGTATATATGCATTTGCCAAAAAAATATTATATGCTAAACTAACCTATTGTAACTACCCTAATGAAAATTTTGAACACCTTCACTTGAAAATTACAAAATTTTGGGTTCAACAAAAATAAGAATAGTAGTACTATATTAACAACATTTTCACAATAATTTTATAACAAATCTTATGCGGTTAGCTATTATTGATTCAAATTTGGGTCAAATACTAATAATATTTTTTTCACCCTCCAATAACAGTTTTTTGTATAAGCTTCATTGTAAAAATTTTCTGAATGAATACATTTCTCCAAAATTAATTCTACCTCCAAACATAATTTTAAAGTTAAATAACAACAATAAATATTAGCCCAAATAGCAACAAACATAAACCAAAATAAAAACAATACAAAACCAAACAACAACAAGTGAAAAAATTATTCAACAGAAACCTATTATAAAACAAAAAGGTAAAATTTGTAGTTCATTCAACCTATTCAATAAAAATAATTTCTAATTCATTTTTCCTAAAAAAACAGTATCAAGAAAAATATTGTAATAATTTAAATTTCTTAATGACCACTCTAAATAAAATTCCTAAAGCTACCACTGTAAAACAACTACCCTTTATGTATGATTTATTCATAATTAAATGACTAAATTTTGCCCTAGCCATCAACTTACGCAACCATCCTCCTTTTCCAAGACTTGAGATTGATTGTGAACTAAACATATGGCACTAAGCACTCGCCTTCTACTCTCTAGTAGTCTAGTCTCTTCTCTTCTCCTCTTTTTTCTGTTAAGGTGACAACTGACAATATATATATATATATATATATATATATATATATATATATATATATATAATCAATTTATAGATATATTTTGTATAATTTAAGTTTCATAATAAACACCTTCGAAAAAAAATTCCTAAAACCACCACTAGTGGTGGTTTTCCAAAGGATCCATTCAAAAAGCTTACAACTTTTATGCAATTATGCTATTAAATGAGGCACAAAAGATTGACCAAAGAGGAACGAAAGTTCAATCCATGATGGGTTGCCAGTTGAGGTCCGACTTCTATCCGGAGAGTATAGGGTTCAAAATATGTCTATATAGTGTAAATTGTTGGCTCTAAGAGCATCTCCAATAGATGCTCTATCTTTACTTTTTTGAGAAAAAAAGTTCACTATTCACGCTCCAAAGCATGTCTAAACCCAAAACTTTTCCAATTTTTTTTGGAAGTTGCTACAATAATTCTCTTAATCTAGAGAACACTGTAGCAACTCCAAACCATTATTTTATCTTAAAAAAATACCCTGCTTAATAAAAAAAATATTCTCTCTCTCATTCCTTTTCTCTTTCGTTCTTCACTATCTATCTCAATGGTAATATACCACAATCAAAACAAAAACACAAAACTCAATCGAAAGATTTGAAACACAAAAACAATCTTTCTCATAAGCCTAATGAAATCTGAACAATAAAATAAAACCAATCAAACCAGAACACACACAAAAAAAAAAAACAAACAAACAAACAAACAAAAAAACATGTAGAACGCCAATCTCCACTTCTCTGCCGATGATCTATGTGCGTATGAGAGAGAATTTGTTTGTGTGAGATAGAGGGAGAGAGTGTTCTAGAATCAAGTAGAAATGGAAAAAGTAAAAAAAAAAGAGATAGTTAGAGAAAAAGAGAGAGAGATAGCTGAAGAAATATTGGGAATGAACTAGAAAAAGAAAAAGGTAGATAGAGGAAAGGAGTGGGATACATGTATGGTAGAGAAAAAACCAAGAAAAAAAAAAAAAGAAACACATGGATGACAAATGGTGTGAAGGGAAAAATAATATTAAAAATAAGAAATAGCAATTAAGAAATGCTACTACAATTTTCACAATAAATCTTAAGTAATAGATTGTTATTAGCTAATAGTGGTAAGTAAAAAAATAATTTCAGTGGTGGTTTTAAATTAGAACTAGTAACAACTTTTCACATAAGATTTTGATGTGATTCTTGTAAAACTATTACAAAAAATATTGTAAATATAACGCTTTTCAATGAAAAATATAATTGTTGGGAATGAATATAGGAAGAATAAATGGTGATAAAAAAAAAGAATAAAAAATGAATGAAGAAATTATATTTAAATGAGATTGAGAATCTGTTGGAAAATGTATTTGAAAAAGTTGATAGTTAAAAAGTAATCACTGTTCATTTTTCAAACAGTACAAAAATTTAAGAAATTTGCTGGAGATACTCTAGGCAGCAAAGAATGGAGATAATCCATCATCCAATATAGCTTTTGAGGTCCATACTTCCTATATTTGACCAACCTAATGTTTAGAGCACTTCAGATGCCACACCTTTAGCCACAATATTGGCCATAACTCGCCTATGTGGCGAGTTGTGATTGATGGAAATGTGATAATGGGTCACCTCTTTACCAATCACAACTCACCACATAGGCGAGTTGTGGCTAACGTTGTGATACTAAAAATTTTTCAATGTTTATATTCATTACGAGGTGAGTATGCATCAGAGACAAGCACAGTAGTCAGTCTCCAGGCCAACCCGAGACTACGTACGTGCTGAAATTGTTAGTCCTCTGCCGTACCTTTGGCACTGCCTTCCCATTTATTAGTGAAGGTACAGCTAGTGATTGCTCGATGGTACAATCTTCCCCTAATTTACAAAGTTAAGGCTAGTGCTCCTTCAATGAAGGACCAGCGTAAGCCTCTCTCTCTCTCACATAGCCATATGAGAGGAATTGACAAATGTCCATCACTTTTGAAGATGTCCTTTTTTTTACATGCAGAGGAATGGACAACTGTTCACCACTTTCTCATTGTGATCTTCTGAGAAGTAAAAAAAAAAACACATTAGGGGGTGGGTGAGGGGGGAGATTTGCAGGGGCCGCTCTACATATATAAGAACACCTTGACCTACCAAAAAAAAAAAAGGAAACAAACAAACAAAGTACACTCATAATTATTTATGTTTTTGTCTACCCACAAAAAAATTAAAAATTGAACATCTTTAACTTACAGAATTCCAAGAATTTTGGTTTGACAAAAATATAATCTTAACCCCTCGAACATAGTCATTATCCCCTTAAATAATAAAGATAAAGAGAAATGCTAAATTTATAATATTTTATCAACAAATTCTAAGTGACAAGTTGTTCCATGTTGTTATTATGGGCAAAAATGTAATTTCAGTGGTATGAAAATGTAATTAGAACCAATAATAAATTACCACCTATGATTTATTGTAAAAATATTATAAAAATATTGTAGACCTAACGCTTCTCAAAAATAAAAATCCAAATAACAATAATAAACATTAGAAAAATTCTATAAACACAACAAAATTTCACAAAATTTTTACAACAACCTTGTTTTTAATTATAATGAGTAGTTTAATATTTTATTTCGATTTATGAGGGACTAATTGTTGTGAAAATATTATGATAGTTTGTTGTGTGCCTAGCACAACTCTAAAATTTTACCAAAATAGTAGTAAAAATAGCTACTGCCAACAACAAGAAGATTAGGCCAAGGAACAACAAATAAAAAATATATTCAACAAAAAGGTCATTCAAAAAAAAAAAAAAAACCACTTGTGAGGGCAAAAGGGTCAGAATATGTTTTTGGGCCTTGGGCTAGATTCGAAGGTATTAATTTGTCCGAGGAGGATTTAGTGGGAATAACTATGTCGAACTTAAATGTCCACAGGCCTACTATTGTTAATAAGGTTGATGGGAATGGTCCGAGGAGGGGTGTATCCTTGGCTAAGTCAAGTGAAAGCCATATGATACGTCATGATGTATGAAAAGAAGTTCTAGAAGATCTGGTGGATAAAGATGTGTTCCACCAGGGCATAGAGAGCAAGAACGAATGAGAAATATCTTAAAAAAAGTTGTTACCACCGCATTAAAGACTCTGCACCTACCTCTCTGGCCTCATTAATGGGAAAATGACATCTAAACAGTGGTGATCAACCTTACAGCTATTATTTGAAGACTTCTAGAGGGCGCTGGATGGGACAAGTATCTGGGTCACTAATCTGATCTATACATGGAAAATGGAGGGAAAAAGAAGAATGATATAAAAGGAAAAGAAAGGCATTCTAAGTGGGGATGAGAAAAAGAAAGAAAAAATATATTGTATACATCACCTATAATTGTACTTTGTCTTTGGAACAAGGAAAGGCAATAAAAGTGGTCATTGGCTTACGTCCGAGGAGAGTTTCCTTGGCACAAACAATTTGCTACATGTGAATCGTGGGTATAGCCCATCATTTTTGTTATCCTATATCCATAAAACCTAGGTTTAAAGCCTACACTCTACAAATTTTATTGTATTGGACTTTTTGGGCCTACTCCCTTCACACTATTGGGTTCGAGTGCAAATTGTGGCCTTACAATTGACGCCGTCTATGGGAAATCTTGTGTTAGAGGAAGGGTAACGTGATGGCAAGCTCGAGTGCACACCATGCAGAGTCTTTGGGGTCCCAACATGAAGACCACTTCCAACATCTTGAGTGGGAAAGAGATCGGGAGGGTAATGTGCATACAGGGCACACCACTAGGAGTCATTCACGAGGTGGAAGCAGGATTCCTCAGCAGGACGATGCTAAGGCCATGCAAAAGGATATTGACCATTTGAAAAAGAAGTTACGCTGTGCGAGACGGAGACGAACACCTTCATTTTCTGATCCTTCTTCCGACGATTCTCAAGGTAGTAATTATAGGCCCAGGTCAAGAACTCCTCCTAATGAATCTTTCTCGTATGAAGGGAATAACCGTCATGGTCGTAAGGATAAGAAGTCTTCCTCTAGGGACTTGGGAAACGATGCTATGAGCAGAGCATTGCACCAAATTTCGAAGTCACCTTTCACATGCAGGGTGGAAAAAGGAAAACTTCCTCGGCGCTTCACCCAACCAAACTTCACTATCTATGACGGTCGAATAGATCCTGTCAAACATGTGAGTCATTTTAATCAAAGAATGGCGGTACACTCTAAAAAAAAACTTTGATATGCAAAGTCTTCCCTTCTAGCTTGGGACCTGTTACAATAAGATGGTTTAATGGCCTGAAGGTGGGTTCTATTGATTCCTTCATGGAACTCATTAGGACATTTAGGTCTCACTTCATCACTTGCAGTAGAGTTTCTTGGCCTCTAGATTTATTATTGTCCATGGCCATGAGGGAAGTGGAAACCTAGAAGATATACCCTGACAGATATTGGGAGATGTTTAATGAGATCGATGGTGACTTGGACGAGGTGGCAATCAATACTTTTAAGGTTGGTCTGCCAACCGAGTATGACTTAAGGAAATCTCTGACCAAAAAGCTTGTAAGGAGCGTACGTCAGCTCATGGATCAAATTAACGAGTACAAACAGGTTGAGGAAGATTAACAGCAGGGTAAGGGGAAGACGAAGGTTATCCCTCAGGAGAAATTTCGCTGGGCAATCCAGTCCTATTGTTCCACATGTGGTTAACACTATATTCCGAGAACCGGTACATTAGCTATTGGAGAAAATCCGAAATGAACCATACTTCAAATGGCCCAACAAGATGGTTGTGGATGATACGAAGCGAAATCAAAATCTCCATTGCCACTATCATCAGGACGTATGTCATACCATAGAAAATTGCAGGACTCTATGGAATCATTTGGAGCAGTTGGTCAAGGAGGGTAGGTTGAAGCAGTTTTTGTATCATCCCAATGGGTAAGGGAACCATTCAAGTTCGATGAGCCAAGGGAATAATTCATCAAGGCCTCCTCTGGGAATAATTCATCAAGGCCTCCTCTGGGAACAATTAATGTTATTTTTTCTACTCCTGGCAGAACTGGTTCTAGTCCTACCGGGGTGATATCTGTGTCATGAACTTTTGCGAGGAGTCTAACTCTGGGCCGAAGAGGCTTCAGAGAAATACTCCACCTGTTTTAGGTTTCTCGGAAGGAGACAAGATTGGGACTATCCAACCATATGACGATGCATTGGTAGTTACGTTGAGGATAAGGGGTTACGATGTGAGAAGGGTAATGGTTGACTAGGGTAGTGGTGCCGATATTATGTACCCTGACTTGTTCAGGGAGCTCAACTTAAGGCTCGAAGATCTTACAGCTTATTATTCACCACTAATAAGCTTCGAGGGAAAGGCTATCATACCAAAAGGGCAAATTCAGTTACTTGTGCAATCAAGTCCAGAGGTTGTAGATGTAGATTTCATTGTGGTAGACGTTTATTCTCCCTACACGGCCATTGTGGCAAGGCCTTGGCTACATGCTAGGTGTTGTTTCCTCAATTCTACATGTCAAGGTGAAGTTCCCATCTAGGGAACTGATCGAGAAAATTATTGGGAGTCAATCTATGGCAAGACAATGTATATTAGCTGCAATTCTGCATCAGTCTGGGCTATGGTCCTCGACCTTGGCTACGGTGGACTCATAGCAATTAATGTCTTCAGGTGGGAGTAGAGGAAGCTACATGTGAGGAGTTAGAGAAGGTTCTTAAAGATGATGACCCTGAAAAGTTCTTTCAGGTGGGAGTTCAACTGCCACTTCAGGAGAAGATGGAGTTGGTTATGTTTTTGAGAAAGAATGTAGATGTATTTGCATGGGACGCTTACAAAGCCCCTGGGGTTGATCCGAATTTCATCTGTCATCACCTGAACGTCAATTCAGCTGCTGTTCTGAGGAGACAACCACCTCGGCGTTCCTCTAAAGAGCATTCAGAGGTAGTCAAGGAAGAAGTGCTCAAAGAGGTGTTTTTCCCAGAGTGGTTGGCTCATACGGTGGTAGTGAAGAAGAAGAATGGGAAGTAGAGAGTATGTGCGGACTTCAAATATTTGAACAAGGTTTATCCTAAAGATTCATTTCCAATGCCTCATATAGATCAATTGGTGGATGCTATGGTTAGGCATCCTCGGATGATTAGATGCATTACAGGGTTAACACCAAATACCTTTGGTTTTGGATGATCAAGAGAAGACGGCCTTCATTACTCTTATGGGGAATTATCATTATAAAGTAATGTCTTTTGGTTTGAAAAACGCAGAGGCTACCTATCAGAGGATGATGACCACGATGTTTGAGTCACAGTTGGGAAAAACAATTGAAGTTTATGTGGATGACATGGTGGTGAAAAGTAAAATGGTTTCCATGCATATAAAAGATCTTAATGATACTTTTCAGACGCTGAGGAAGTACAATTTGCGTCTTAATGCTTCAAAGTGTTCTTTTGGTGTAGGATCGGGTATATTCCTAGGCTATATGGTAACTCACCGGGGAATTGATGTTAACCTTGCGCAAGTCAAGGCCATTAATAGCCTACAGTCACCTCGGAATCCAAAAGAGGTTCAAAAGTTGACAGGTATGACTATTGCCCTTAATCGATTCATCTCTCGGTCGGCAGCTTAAAGATTACCTTTCGCGACTGCCCATTATGTCTCGGCCAGAGATCGATGAAGTTTTATTTGTGTATATTGTTGTGGCTAATCATGCCATAAGCTTGGTTTTGATACAGGTTGATAATAATATACAGTGACCAGTTTATTACGTGAGCAAATCTTTACATGAGGCCGAGATGCATTATTTGCCGTTGAAAAAAGCAATCCTAACAATAGTATATGCTACACATAAGCTTTCCCATTACTTCCAATCTCATACAGTTGTTTTGACTCAGCTTCCTCTTAAGTCCATACTTCGAAGTGTTGACTACATGGGAAGAATTGCCAAGTAGTGTACTATATTGGAGGCTTTTGATATCAAGTACATGCCTCGTACTTCCGTGAAGGGCCAAGTCCTTGCTGATTTGGTGGTGGAGTTTGCTAAGCCCTCATTAGAGGAGACTGTTAAAGGCTTGGCCATGGATGAAAAATCAGTTAGCATGATCTCGTGCAAAAAACCTTTAATTTGGCGAGTGTATGTCAATGAAGTAGCAAACCAAAGGGGATCCGGAGTGGGGCTAGTTCTGGTGTCGCTTGAAGGATTTGTTTTTGAGAAATCCTTAAGACTGGGGTTCTCAGCCACCAACAATAAGGCAGAGTATGAAGCTCTTTTGACAGGCATGGATATGGTTCAAAAAATGGGTGGAAAAATAGTGCAGATATTCTCGAATTCACAATTGGTAGTCGGCCATGTGGAAGGGAAGTTAGAAGCTAGAAATCTAAGAATGTAAGAATATCTAGCCCAAGTCAAGTATTTACAGTCAAAATTTGAATCCTTTACCTTGTTGCATGTTTCCAGGAGTATGAATACCCATGTTGATTCCCTAGCCACCCTTGCAACGTCCTCGGCACAAAGCCTACCCTGGGTCATCTTTGTTGAAAACTTGTGTAAGCCTTCTAGAACGAATCGTGATACCATACGGGTTCATCAAGTAAGGGTAGGATCTAGTTGGATGGTACCTATAGTGTCTTTCCTTAAAAATGACGTCTTGCACAAGGAAAAGTCTGAAGCAAATAAAGTATGCAAGAAAGCACCTCGATTTTGGCTATCCGAGGACAAGAAGCTATACAAACGCTCCTTCTCAGGACCATATTTGCTATGTATACATCCTGAAGCAACATAATTACTTTTGGAGGAATTGCATGAAGGGATTTATGGAAGTCACACAGGGGGAAGGTCTTTAGCTCACAGAGCTCTTACCTATGGATATTGGTGGCCTAACATGCAGAGAGAAGCACAGGATTATTTGAGAAAATGTGATCAATGTCAGAGGTATACTCCCAACATTCATCAACCATGAGGTGTCCTTAACTCTCTATCTAGTCCATGGCCTTTTGCTCAGTGGGGCTTGGACATTGTGTGGCCTTTCCCAAAGGCAGCAGGGAATAGGAGGTGGCTACTTGTTGAAACAGATTATTTCACTAAATGGGTTGAAGTGGAGCCATTTTCGAATATTAGAGATGTGGATGCAAAGAAGTTTGTCTAGAAAAATATTGTCACCAAGTTTGGAATCCCTCATACTCTTATTTCATATAATAGCCTGCAATTTGATAGTAAGACCTTCAAAAGGTATTGTAGTGATCTGGACATCACGAATAGGTACTCCACTCCAGCTTATTCGCAAGGGAATGGGCAGGCCGATGCAGTAAACAAGGTTATAGTCAGTGTCAAAGGTATGCTCCCAACATTCATCAACCATGAGGTGTCCTTAACCCTCTATCTAGTCCATGGCCTTTTGCTCAGTGGGGCTTGGACATTGTGTGGCCTTTCCCAAAGGCAACAGGAAATAGGAGGTGGCTACTTGTTGGAACAGATTGTTTCACTAAATGGGTTGAAGCGAAGCCATTTTCGCATATTAGAGACATGGATGCAAAGAAGTTTGTCTGGAAAAATATTGTCACCAAGTTTGGAATCCCTCATACTCTTATTTCAGATAATGGCCTGCAATTTGATAGTAAGACCTTCAGAAGGTATTGTGGTGATCTGGGCATCACGAATAGGTACTCCATTCCAGTTTATTCGCAAGGGAATGGGTAGGCCAAGGCAGTAAATAAGGTTATAGTCAGTGTCAGAGGTATGCTCCCAACATTCATCAACCATGAGGTGTCCTTAACCCTCTATCTAGTCCATGGCCTTTTGCTCAGTGGGGCTTGGACATTGTGTGGCCTTTCCCAAAGGCAACAGGAAATAGGAGGTGGATGCTTGTTGGAACAGATTATTTCATTAAATGGGTTAAAGTGGAGCCATTTTCGAATATTAGAGACGTGGATGCGAAAAAGTTTTTCTGGAAAAATATTGTCACCAAGTTTGGAATCCCTCATGCTCTTATTTCAGATTATGGCCTGCAATTTGATAGTAAGACCTTCAGAAGGTATTGTGGTGATCTGGGCATCACGAATAGGTACTCCACTCCAGTTTATTCGTAAGGGAATGGGCAGGCCAAGGCAGTAAACAAGGTTATAGTCAGTGGGCTCAAGAAAAGGTTGGATGATGCTAAGGGCAGATGGGTGGAAGAATTGCCACATGTTTTGTAGACGTATCGAACTACACCTCGCAGATCCACTGGAGAGACACCTTTCTTTATGACTTATGGAGCCGAGGCTGTAATCCCTCTGAAAACTGGGTTCCTGACACTGAGAACAAGTTCTTTCATCCCAAGTAATAATGACAGTTTATTAGAGAGAAGTTTAGACCTAGTTGAGGAATGGCGAGAGAATGCTATGGTTCAGTTAGCTTATTATCAGCAAAAACTTAAACAGGGATATGATTCTCATGTGAAGTTAAGGCCGCTAGCCATTGGTGACTTGGCACTAAGAAAGGTCATGGGAACTGCCAAGAACCCAGCATGGGGAAAATTGGGACCTAACTGGGAAGGACCATATCGTATCACTTCAGTAGCTGGCATAGGGGCGTATTATCTTGCAGATTTAGATGAAAAAGTTGTACATCCCTGGAATGTAAATAATCTAAGAAGGTACTATTATTAATGAAAGGCACTTCTGCCATCTTAGTTCTGTTATCATTGTGTTGTGTTGATTGTTAGTTTTATAAGTATTAAACAGAAACTTGGTTATGCCTGGCTCCTAGGACCACATACCTTGTGGAAATTGATATTTTATTAAGTGTTAAACAGAATCTTAGTTACGTCTGGTCCTTAGACCATCTACTTTGGGGAAATTAACACTTTCGTTCATTTTTCTAAGTATCAAACATAAACTTGGTTATGTCTGGCTCCTTGGATCACATACCTTGTGAAAATTGTTATTTTGTTAAGTGTTAAATAGAACCTTAGTTACGTCTAGTCCTCGGACCATCTACTTTGGGGAAATTAACACTTCTGTTTATTTTTCTAAGTATCAAACAGAAACTTAGTTATGTCTGGCTCCTCGGACCACATACCTTGTGAAAATCGATATTTTATTAAGTGTTAAACAGAATCTTAGTTATGTCTGGTCCTTGGACCATCTACTTTGGGAAAATTAACACTTCCGTTCATTTTCTAAGTATCAAATAGAAACTTGGTTATACCTGGCTCCTCGGACCACATACCTTGTGAAAATTGATATTTTATTAAGTGTTAAACAGAACCTTAGTTACGTCTGGTCCTCGAACCATCTACTTTGGGAAAATTAACACTTCCATTCATTTTTTTAAGTATCAAACAGAAACTTGGTTATGTCTGGCTCCTCGGACCACATGCCTTGTAGAAATTGATATTTTATTAATTGTTAAACAGTACCTTAGTTACATCTGATCCTTAGACCACCTACTTTGGGGAAATTAACACTTCATTTCATTTTTATGAGAATCAAATAGAACTGTTGCCATGTCTCAGCTTTTGGACCGTATACCTTGGTGAGATTGATAGTTTACTTTTGTGTCTTAATTTCACATAAGATTTGGTTACAAATCATATTTCTCTCGTTTTAAGTTCATATATATTTCTACGCGCTTAATTATTTGTTGCTGCATGATAAAAATTCCAATGTATTATTAAGATCTACATTGTTCATTTACGCATTAAGTCATTTATACTATGTACACAAATTGTGCTAATATAAAGAGTTAAACATTCACAGTGAGTAAAATTTGCAATGAATTAGTAATTAAAGTCTTGAATTCGTCATTATAAATGAACGTGATTACATGGGAGGTAACAAAAACAAAAAACATAAGACAAAATAACGAAAAGTAATTTTAGAATAAAGAATAGCTATCATGTCTTGGCTTTCAGTGGAGGGTCCTCTTTGGATTTTGTCTCAGCTTCTTTGGTTTTATCCTCCGCCCCCTTTGGCCCAGTCTCTGTGGATTTGGGAGCCACTTCCTTAATAACAAGAGGAACATTGGAAGGCTTCATCTCGGACAAGGTCATAATTTGTTTTCCTTTGTCTTTCGCCCTAAGTGGAGGATCAACCTAGTCAGCCTTCTTATTCAGACCCTTGTCAGTCTCCTCACCTTGGGCTGCAGCCTAATCAAAGCCTGTAGATGCTTTAATGGGTGGAAGTAAGCCCTGGACAACTGAGGGTTAGGTAGGAGGCGCTGACTCAGAGGTAGTTGGAGGAGGAGGCAGGGCTTCAATCACACGGATAGCTGGGGGAATCCACGTGTTTCGGCTTTTCTCCATTCTAAGGTAGCAAGGACCCCAGCAACATTAAAGGCTTCTGCCCATACCTGTTGACAACATTCCCTGTACACCTCAATGAATTCTTTAGTCAGCCGAGTCTCAGTCTCTTCAACCCCCTTATTGTAGGAAGCTAGAGAGGCAACATCCACAGTCTCATTGATAGTACGGGCTGCTTCTTGGGCCTGAGCTAGCTCACCCTTTAAGTACAGAATGTCTTTTTGGGCAATGGCTAGCTCCTGTTCTTTGTCAAGAAGCTGTTTGCACTACTCCTTTGCTTACGCCTCGGCTTTTTTAAGTCCAACCTCAGCACTCTTCCTTAACTGCCCCTCTATTGTCAGTTTGTCAGTGGCTTCTTTCTTCTCCTGTTCGGCTTGACCCAGAGCTCGTTCAATCTCAATCTTGACCTTGATCTCGTCATCAGTCTTGTTCCGAGCATCTTCTACCCATTTTTCGGCCACAAACACCTCTTGAATAGCCTATGAAGAGGTGGTGAACAAATACGTTATGATGGGAATAATAGGAAAGTACGTATGAAAAAGTTTATATAAAGTGAACAATTAAAATAACGAAGTGGAGATAATTGAGTAACATATACCAGAGCTAAATCCCTTTTTAGGGAAAGAAAGAGTTGTGGTTGCCTCATGTTCTCTAAGGCTTCCATGTCCTTTGGTAGAAGGAGGGGCTGTTCTAGGACTTCAGCCAGGTATGAGCATGCCTTTTTTGGAATTCTCTTATAGAAGAGCTGCGGGAAATGGGAACCCCATCCAATTCCAATGAGGGTGACCAGTGGGATTGAGCTTGGCGCACCTCAACCAATTCATGGCTATCCCTACTTCCCATAGAATAAGCTCGAAGAAGAGGAAATGGCCCCTCTTGTTTTTTGGCTTCTTCTTCTAGGCCATTTCCTCTTCTCTGACCTCATTCACTCTTTTCTTCTTAAGGTTAGGTGTGGGAAGAAGAGGGGCCTGGAAAAGGGGGAGGGGGTGGGAGATTGGCAGGAGGTTGAGACCTTGAGGCACCCTTCGTAACGGCTTGCTTATTCCTCATACCGAGAAGGTCCTTCAAACTTGTGCCTGTTTTTTGAGACATTGCTTCTTCTTCCTCCTCGTCACTGCTATCAAACTGTGCAACTATGAAATCCTGAATACCCGAGCCCTCAACGAATTCGCTTTCCTCGTCCGAGAGGTTGACAATTAGGTCCTTTGAAGGTTTTTTCGCTTCTTCGAGTCGGAACTGATCGATTTCCTCTTCAAGGGACAAGTGAGGAGATGTGGGCTCTTCTCGAATGGCTGTTGTCTCACGTTGCACCCGAGGAGGGACTACTTTTAGTAGGCAAACGTATAGGATGATGGAAGGATCGTCCGGTAAATTGTGTGGAGCAAGGAAATCTAGTTTCGACAAGTCTATCCTTCTACTTCTCCGGTCTCCCACGATGAACGCATTGTCGATATCTTGGAAAGTCGCCGATAATGGTTCGTATCCCAAGATGAGATGGGCGGCCCTCACTTGTAGGTCTTCACTCACGAACACCTCGGATCTTAAAACTCTATTAAGTTCGCGATGCTAGATAAGCTTAAACGGGGAGATACATGTTTTTTGTCTGCAAGAATGTCTGAGGAATCAAATATGGTCAGGTCAATAATAAATGTCAAATAAATAGGAAAATAAAATACAAAATCGATCTAAATGATAAAGTTAGAAAGCATGAACCCCAGGCTAGGGGACTTAAATCCTATGGAATCACACCTGGATTTCTCTCTTCAACTGGACAATGGGGACCGTTGTACCACTCCCCAGAGGCAATTAAATAGTTTTCCTTCATGCTTTTGTTAGATTTGGGAAGGCACAATATAAGTCTAACAATGTTAGACCTAGACTTGAGATAGTACCCTACACCCTTAAGTTTTTGACACTCATACATATGGGCGACATCATGTCATGTGAGGTTTAAACCCATTTGCTCATTAAGGGTATCGACACAACCTAAAATTCTAAACATGTTAGGTGTACACTGGTCTGGACATAATCTATGGTTACGTAAGTATTCACTAGTTACATTCTTCATGGGAAGTGTCATCCCACCCTCTAAAAAGGCGATTATGGAAATGACGACTTCCCTTTCTTTCCTATCGTCAACTATGGCTTCTGGGGGGGGGGGGGCAATATCTTAAACCCACTTCTTGAGGGATGTGGTATTTGGCCCGAAAACCCTCTACTGGCATTGATATCTACTAGACACTTGAATCTACCCATTTGGTTGAAATGAAAATGGAAATTTAGAAAGGGAAAGGGTACAGTTAATGGCCGAGGACTATAGCTGAGGAGAAAAGGAACTTAAAAGAGTAAAGACTTACAGGAAAATGAGTAGACAATTCTTCACGAGCTTCTTGGAGAAGGAGAGAAAAAGGAAGTTTAGAGATTTGATTGATTTTTGGGGTAATGAGTTGAGTCGCGATTTCCTAAGCGTTTTGATGTCTGGGAGGCGGCATTGAATGAGGGTTATCCTGCCCAAATTTTAAGGAAAAACCCGAACCGTTGGGTGTGCATCTAACGGTTCGACATGGGGGACAGGGCATTACTTGGAGCAATTAATGGGGGCGTTATGAATTTCGAGGTATCAAGAGTAATTTGAAAAGAAATGAGATGACATTCTCACATGTAACGGTTTTATAAGCGTGCAAAGGTTGTGGTGTTAAGCCAAAACTTTATTTTTCTCTTCCGATGGGAGAAAGAATGAATTTTTGAGGGGTTATTGTGGAGGTAGAAGGGTCAGAATATGTTTTTGGGCCTTGGGCTAGATTCGAAAGTATTAATCTATCCGATGAGGGTTTAATGGGAATAACTATGTCGAACTTAAAAGCCCACAGGCCTACTATTGTTAATAAGGTTGATGGGAATGGTTCGAGGAGGGGCGTATCCTCGGCTAAGTCAAGTGAAGGTCATATAATAAGCCATGATATATGGAAGGAAGTTTTGGAAGGTTTGGTGGATGAAGATGTGTTCCACCAGGGCATAGAAAGCAAGAACGAATGAGAAATATCTTAGAAAAAGTTGTTACCACTGTATTAAAGACTCTGTACCTACCTCTCTGGCCGCATTAATGGGGAAATGACATCTGAATAGTGGTAATTAGCCTTACAGCTATTATTTGAAGATTTTCAGAGGGCGGTGGATGGGACAAGTATCTGGGTCACTAATCTAATCCATACGTGGAAGATGGAGGGAAAAAGGAGAATGATATAAAAGGAAAAGAAAGGCATTCTAAGTGGGGATGAGAAAAAGAAAGAAAAAATATATTGTACACATCACCTACAATTGTACTTTGTCTTTAGAACAAGAAGAGGCAATACAAGTGGTCATCGGCTTATGTCCGAGGAGAGTTTCCTTGGCACAAACAGTTTGCTGCATGTGAATTGTGGATATAGCCCATCATTTTTGTTATCCTATATCCATAAAACCTAGGTTTAAAGCCCACACTCTACAAATTTCATTATATTGGACTTTTTGGGCCTGCTTCCTTCACACTGTTGGGTTGGGATGCAAATTGTGGCCTTACACCACTAATTACTCAAATTCATAACTCATTTAACCCATTCCATAAAAATAATGTTTAATTTCATTTTTCCTAAAACATGGTACTAAGAGAGATAATGTGGCTATAACTTCTCCTCGACTTTGTAATTGCAGCGTCTTTGCTCTCCTTGACAACTCGGCTCGCAGTCACAACATTTATCATAGCCGTTACCATCTGCCTCTCCATCTCTCTCTCCCTCTCCATTTTCTCATCTCAATTATTATTTTAGACTCTCTCTCTCTCTCTCTCTCTCTCTCTCTCTCTCTCTCTCTCTCTCTCTCTCTCTCTCTCTCTCTCCCTTTTATTAAATTAATTTTTAATAAAAAAATCATATCATAATTTTATTTCACTTTCCTTCACTTTCTCAGCACCAAACAACTCAAGACCCATAAAAAATAAAACCAATATTTTTGCACTATCTCATTAACCAAATAATTACAACTCATATCCACAAACAATTAAAAAAAATTCTATTACTTTATCTCCTTCTAAACAACTTTGATCCACCTAAAATAAACAAAAGTTCTCACTTTCTTGTACTTTCTCACCAACCAGACAATACAAAACAACTAAGAGCTAAATTAAATACACTTTTATTTGAGAGCAATTTCAAGCCATCAAAGGAAGATATGTAAAATTGAACAACTAGGGTTTAGGCTAGTTCGTTCAACCAGAGAATCGATGAACGAGTCTTGGTTCTTAGGTGGCTAGGGTTCCGATCAGAGAGAGAGAGGGGCTAGGGTTGAGAGAGTGGGGCTAGGGTTTGAAAATATATTAGAAGAATTTTGTAAAAAAATATTTATTAACATGGACAATTTTATCAATTGAATAATTATATACTCCCCACCAATAGTTAATGTAAGATTACCCCCATTTAGATTTGAGTTTGTTACAGCTTTATTTCTTGGGTATAAAATTACTATAAATAATAGAGAAAATTGTAATTATGATTTTACATTTGTACTTTTATCATTCTTTCAATCAATCATAGAAATATTTTCTATTTTGAGAGTTTTAAAATGGTAATGAAAGAAATATTTTCTATTTGGAGAATTTTAACATAATATCAGAGCTTTGGTTATGCTCGTCCTTGGCTTCCAACACTGAAACTGGTAACTCTACTACAAAAACCTGTGCTTCAACTTAGCAAACTTCTCTGTCATTGGCAGAAGATCTTCTAGTCCATTCTTTCTCCATATATAGTGGTGATTAATCAGCCATTTCATTGGTTACGCAATCACTAATTTAGGCAAAGAACTATCCAGCATGGTCAAGATTCATGATCGATCATGACATTGACTATGAAAAGTAGTAATTTTTTACTGAGTAAGGTGGCAATAATTAATTTTCCAAAACAATATGCCCATGGCACCTCAGATGATGCATTTTAATATACAATAAAAACCTAAAAACTAAAAGTAGAATAAAGAGTTTCATTTATATTTTACAAACATACAATATGTGTTTGGCAAAAAGCAAAGAGGTTTTAGTTTTGGAGTAGTTAAAATTTTTTTTTCAGCTTTTTTTGAATAAATATCGTATAACCATTTTTTATTTTTGTAAAATAATTTAATGTTTTTTTTTATCTCATATTTAGTGGATATACTACCAAAAACTAAGAAAAACATTTATCAAATAAGCTTTGGAATAGGGTATATGCCATAACACTCTTCTAGCCCTCAACACTTTTATGGATGAAAATTTATGTTTTTCCGTTACATTGTAATTATGGAAGAAATATTTTTGAGGCTCTTTAAAAATCTATCAATATGAAATGAAAGAAAGCTAAATATTTAATTACTTCATATAACAACACATCCTATATATTTTTAGTATTTCACTTTATTTTCCAATAATTATAATTTGTAACCTATAATTTTTCACATCTGATTATCTCTCTACTTTTTCTCATTCACGGATTCACCTACTACATGTTTCACAACCATTGATGAGATTCTTTCAATGGTCTATTTTCTTTTCCAAAGCTCAGCCTGTAAGTCTCTCTATACTCAAAACAGTACTGTTGAAAGCATAAATTATTTTACAACATTTTTACAAAGTGTTGATGTGGCCAGCATCTTATTGGTTTTCATTTAGACCCACCATTAATATCAATTTTTTATTTACTAATAATCACTCACCATATTAGCAGTTTATATATTTTTTTGTAAAATAATTTGTATCTCTAGCATTATTCAAACTAGGGGTGTCAAATGGGTGGGCTTGGGTGGGTTTGGGGTGGGCATTATTGGGTTGGGTATATAAAACTCATTTACCCATTAAAACCCATTTAACTAATTGCTTCTAACCCAAATCCAACCCAATCCAATTATTATAGATAAACCCCAACTCACCCAATTATCAAAATTACCAAAATGCCATTAAAGTGAAAATGAACAAAATTTAAAGTGTTATGTCATGCCTAGTTTTGGTTCAATTAAACAGTGACATGTGTAATTATCTATTCCATGTCATTAACTAAAACTAAAATAAATCTTTAAAAATATTTTTCTTTTACAATATTTCTGATTTTCTGGGTATTCAAAATTTTCCCAAGAAAATCAAGATTTTCTTTCCAAATAAAGAATAAAAAATCAAAAATCAAAACAAAAATCCAAATGAAGCTAAGCACATGGAAACAAACAAGCACAAAAATAAAGAAAAGAACTCAGATATAAATTTCTTTCCACCATTTTTTTCTCAGTATCCAAACGAAAATCCATCAGTTTTCCAACCATGAAAATCGAGCCCAACTATGAAAACCCAGCCAAGAAAGCATCATGAAAAACCCAGCCATAAAAACGAAGACCTAACCAACCCTTTAAACCCAAATTGAACCATGACAGGTTAGCAAATAAAAAACAACAATCCAAGCACACAAATCGATCTCCAGCCCCAGTAGCACCAATATCAATTCCACTTAAGGAAATCATCATTAGTGGCCTCCGACGAATTATTAGCCATGAGGTGGAACAACCTGAGTCGAACTCAGCCTAGTCGTGGTGAGTCGCGTCGACGAGTTACGAGTTTCAAAGAGCATCTACATGCAAATAACAGAGAGAGAGAGAGAGAGAGAGAGAGAGAGAGAGAGAGAGAGAGAGAGAGAGAGAGAGAGAGAGAGAGAGAGAGAGAGAGAGAGAGAGAGAGAGAGAGAGAGAGAGAGAGAGAGAGAAGTGTTTGGAGGCAGAGAAAATGAAGAAAATGAAGAAAATGAAACTGAAACATTGAAACGTCTGACGGTTTTTTTTTTTTTTTTTTATGGGAAGGGCTAGGTTGAATTTGGTATATTGATTTTTGGGTTAAATGGGTCTCAGTGGGTTTTTAGTTAAAACCCAACAATCATTTGGTCTAATTGAGTGTTTGTCTATTTAACCCAACTAATAATTGAGTGCGTTTGGGTTTAATTAAAGTGAGTGAGTTTGGGTGGACAAATGGGTTTGGGTTTAATTTGCCAGCCCTAATTTAAACAATATTAACCAAGAACCAACTCACACCGAAAAAGGGGCCCAAAGATATAAAGAACAACCTCACTTCCATACAAAATAGTGAGTCTACTACTTCTTGAAGATGTTGCATTGCATGCACTTAAAAGATATAAAGAATATTATATTGCAAATATCCGATGAAGTCGAAATACACAAACTCTAAAACTGACCAAAACTGTCAGTTGTCAAAAATGAAACAAACCTATCTGAAGATTATTTTAGAGAGTGCTAGTGCGCCACTGAACTAATGAAAAGTACAATGGGTACCTTAATAGAACGAACAAAGAGTGCAAAAGACAACTAAAACAAGAGTAAAGACAGATACACGTAATACACAACATTAAGATAATTTGATAGTAAATTATTTAGAGAACGACACGCAGCTAGAAAAGCCATAAGCACATAACAACACCATAACACTTCATCACACCCTGCAACTCGCTTACTACAAGACATTATAAGAATGACAAAAACAACACGAAATTAAACAGTACATCAACCATGCACCCCAGTACCGAATATATCTTTTGAGGTGGGCTTGCATTATTATATATAACTAGATAAAACCCTTTAGATCCCTGCACTTCCTTGAGCAAAGTCAGATTTCAGTATCATCATTATCATAAGAAGGAGACATGCCAGCAGCAGTGGTGAGGGGCGGAGCCACGTAGTGGCTTGGGGGGCCCAGGGCCCTGCAAAAAAAAAAAAAAAAAAATCCATGAGACTATATAAAAAATAGTTGGCCCCCCAATTTTGGACATTTGGCCCCCATAGCCCATATATATTCATGGTTCTCCCAAGCCCAGCTGAAGTTTTAGGCCTACTCCAAATATTAAAAAAAAAAATTTGGCCTACTTACATTTAAATACTCAAGTACAATTTTAAACACTAAGAGCATTTGCATCAGTTCATGCAAAATTTTCATCTATTTTATACTAAAAAACCTACTTTTTTTTATTTTACACACCCACTTTTACAAAATCCTCACATCAGTTAGTCTATTATACACATTTACTCAAATAAAATATTTATTTCCTTCCCACCTTCATCTCTCTCACAAACCCAACACAACCCGGCACAGCCACCATCACCGTCTCCGGCCTCCAATCACACCGGAATCCAAAGAAAACCAGTAAAAAAAAAAAAAAAAAAAAAAAACCCAATCAAAAAAATCCAACACAACCCGGCACAGCCACCGTCGACGCCTCCGGCCTCCAATCACACCGGAATCCAAAGAAAACCACAAAAAAAAAAAAAAAAAAAAAAACCCAATCAAAAAAATCCAACACAACCCGGCACAGCCACCGTCGACACCTCCGGCCTCCAATCACATCGGAATCCAAAGAAAACCAAAGAAAAAAAAAATCCAACACAACCCACACGGCCACTGTCATCAGCCACCATCTCTCTCAAGATCGACGCCTCCGGCCTCCAATCACACCAGAATCCCAAAGAAAACCAGAACAAAGCCTTAGGTTTCTTCATCAGAAAACTCCATTCGTGTTGTAGGCGACGGACTCGTCCGGCGACTCGGCTTGCTCGATCTTGTAGGCGACGGACTCGACTTGCTCCTCGGCAATCGGTGGAAGCTAGAGCAGGCCAGATTGATGAGATGAGAGAAAGGGAGAGCTGTGCGCTGATGAGTCTGATGAAAATGAGAAAGAGAGGAGAAAGAGAGGGAGGTGAGAGTCAACACAGAAGAGAGAGAAAAAATTATTAAAAAATCAAATAAACATGCTACAGTGCCTGTGTAAATTTACACGGTACTGTAGCAAGATGGATTTTATACACGAATTTACACCACTAATGTGGGCGTTTTTTCCTCCAAAATGTGTAAAATTATTAGTTTTTTTTCATTTTGCACATTTATACACATTTATGCATCCACTGATGCGGATGCTCTAACAACAAAATTACACTTTCTTTTCATCTCAAAAAACCCACACATGACCCACAGAATCCTCTTATTCACTTTACATATATTCTTTTTTTTTTTGTTTTTTTTTGTCTTCTTTAACACACTTCCACTTTTCAATCCCACACTCCCACTCCACTACCTACCAGCCCCAAAACTCAGCTCTGCGTACTGCACCAGTCCTCTATCCTTTGTGACTCTGTCCTCACTCACAGTCCGAAAAAAAGAAAAAAAAAATCTGGTGGGTTTGGTGACTGCCTCTGCCTGGCCTGGTGGTGAGTTCGATGTTTCATGTTTGTGTTTTCACACAACTTGCTATCAAGTAAAAATTTAAAAAAAAAAATGATTGAGACCCAGTTGGGTTTTTAAGTTTTTACTGTGAAAAAAAAGTGATTTTCATATGGAAATTTGGTTAAAGTTGTGATTTTTTTTTTGCTTAATTTTGTTGTTGTAGGTTGTGGTGAATAATTTGGAAGATGCACATGACTACATGAGTTGATTGATACAACCAAAACTCAGCTCTCAGCCTCTCAGCATCAGTCCTCTACTCTCTTGCTCTGTCCTCAAAGTCCCGAAAAAAAAAAAATCCTAGTGAGTTCGATGACTACCTGGCCTGGTGAGTTCAGTCATCGGTGTTTGTGTTTTCAGACTATCACTTGCTATCAGGTAAAAAAAAAAATTTTTGATTGAGACCCAGTTGGATTTTTTAGTTTTTACTGTAAAAAAAAAAAAAAAAAAAAAAAAAAAAAAAAAAAAAAAAAAAAGTGATTTTCATATGAAAATTTGGTTAAAGTTGTGATTTTTTTTATTAATTTTGTTGTTGTAGACTTGTAGGCTGTGGTGAATAATTTGGAAGATGTACATGAGGTGATTGATACAGCAATTTCGACTTTATTGAAGGAAAGCAAGCCTGTTTACAGTTTATATTAGTATAAGCTGTAACTAGTGGTGAGTTTTCTTCTCTTTAATTGATACTGTAATGTTGTTAAATTGTTTGGTTTATGTTGTGTTTTTGTTTTTATTTTTCTTTGAGGGGTTATTATTAATTAAATTTGTATTAAAAATGGGTTGATTGTTTAAATTATAGTGGAAATTTTGTTTTTTCTTAAGTGTGAATAACATTCATATAACTAGAGGGTTTGTATATGTCTATAGTGAACTTTTGTGTGAAATTTTGTATTGATATTTTTGTATATGTCTGTAGTGAAATTTTGTATGAATTTTTGTGTTGATATTTTTGTATATATCTATAGTGAACTAAACAGTTTTTGTATGTTCATTAATGTTTAAGATATATCAAAATTAGAATTTCATATTTATTAGACTTGTGATTTATATTTTTTATATCAATACTTTGAATTGGCCCCTTTTGTAAAAATTCCTGGCTACGCCCTGAGTGGTGTAATCAGGCCCATTCGGGTAAGTAGCATATGTAGCAGGACCAGCTGACCGGGCAGCAGCAGAAGGGTCAGCAGATCCGTTGGAACCAAACTGGCTAACACCAGAGTAACCAGGGGTGTAATCAGGCCCAGTTTTATTGTGCACATCAAAGGCAGACTTCTTTTTGGACTTAGCAAATAACTTATCAGGTGTAGTAGCAGATGTAGTAGCGCGAGACATGGTTGCTTGAACAGGGGGGGCAAGTTCAAGCTTGAGCTCTAACTTTTACAGTAGGGTTAACAGTGTTGTGAGTATTAAGAGAGAGAGAGAGAGAGAGAGAGAGAGAGAGAGAGAGAGAGAGAGAGAGAGAGAGAATTCTTTTGGATTACATGCATGGCAGACTTCTTTTATTTTAAAATGCTCCCAAAATGTTTGTTCTGAGGGAGGTTTTTTCTCTCAAGCAAGCCAAACAAAATATATTTGGTCATGTATCGCTAGTTCACTAACCTACATGACATGCATGTTAGAAAAAAATAATTTAGGTCCTTAATCAATTCATTTTTGTCTGGAGATTAAGGTCAAAACCTCTAGTATAATTTTAAATAAATTATATGAATGTCCTTTTGAATTACATGCATGGCAGACTTCTCTTATTTTAAAATGCTCCTAAAATGTTTGTTCTGGGGGAGGTTTTTTCTCTCAAGCCAAACAATATATATTTGGTCATGTATCCCTAGTTTCACTAACCTACATGACATGCATGTTAGAAAAAAATAATTTAGGTCCTTAATCAATTCATTTTTGTCTGGAGATTAAGGTCAAAACCTCTAGTATAATTATGGTGACCTTTATAAAATTAAATAAATGATATGAATGTCCTTTTGAATTACATGCACGGCAAACTTCTCTTATTTTAAAATGCTCCTAATGTTTGTTCTGAGAGAGGCTCTTTCTCGCAAGCCAAACAAGATATATTTGGTCAGGTATCGCTAGTTTCACTAACCTACATGACATGCATGTTAGAAAGAAAAAATTAGGTCCTTAATCAATTAATTTTTTGTCGAGAGATTAAGGTCAAAACCTCTAGTATAATTATGATGATCTTTATAAAAATAAATAAAATTATATGAATGTATAAGTATGTTGTTAGAATAGTAGTTAAACTATTACAATTCACTATTTATTAAGTGAATAAATTTAGAAAAGTCATAGTTTATTTTATCTTGATTATTAAAAATGTTCTTATGTTATATGCTCTATACCTACATTTAGATAAATTCTAAAAAAACCCTAATGGTGGACATCAAATTAGTGGTCATATTTTCCAACTAATTAATGCCCACACTTTCATAGTGGGTGTATACGATGTGATGTTGGAGAAATCTCTCTTATCGTTAATTTGGTTCATATAGTATCTCTATATTTTAAATGTAATTCAATTTTTTGACAAATATCATTTAGTTTATTCTATAGTTGTGTGTAATTATGTTTAAACGTAAATTCATGTTTTTAAACTTGGAAAATATAAATAGACTCAATTCAAATTATTGTACTTCTAGGTAATATTATCAATGTGTACAGTTTACTACTTATTAGGTATAAATGTTATATATATATATATATATATATATATATATATATATATAAATACTATTCACCAGGTGGCTACCCTTTTTTCTTTTTTTTTTCTCTCCATATTTATAGTCTCAGCTGAAAAATGAAGACTAAGATAGGAGTTTCATAGAAAATAGAAAAAGGCTTGCCCAATATAATTTAGGGTCCAAGGTGAAAAATTTATGTGAGGCCTTTGAATTAAGACTAATTTGAACGTTAAATTCAAAAATAGATGAATAATAGGATTGAATATCATAGTTGAAGCATAAATTTTAACAAAAAGAAAATTAAAAAGAAATTTACTTTAACTTGGATATATGATGATGAGTAAAGTTGTAATCAAAATTTTAATTTTATATCTTGTTTTTAAGAAAGACATGGATAGATATTATTTGATGTGTGGCTTGTAGGAGATTAGTTTACAAAAATTAAAGTCTCAAACTATTAGTTAGGTGGAGATTAGTCAGAATATGTTTGCTGTATATTTTTTGTTTTTGAAACATTTTAGGGTTTCAATTGGGTTAAATTTCTATTATTCTCCTATTTTGGAAGCCTTGTTAGAAATGAAAAGGCAAAATAATAAATATACTACAAAATGTTCAGAATATAATGTGATAATTATTATAATTGATGAACTTCAACAACTTAGTTAATGAGTGTTTGCATTACTTCTTTATAAACAATTGGTTACATGTCAATTTGTGAGCCTATAGTAAAATTTAAGGTATCTCTCGCATCACTTAGTAAAAAAAAAAAAATTGCTCAATCATTTAAAAAGGTTTTGTGCCATTTACAATGGGGATTGGGCCTTTTTTCTAAGGGAATATATATATATATATATAGAGAGAGAGAGAGAGAGAGAGAGAGAGAGAGAGAGAGAGAGAGAGAGAGAGAGAGGTGCCTGCATAGGGGCCGGCTCGGCACTTATTAGTTAAAGAGAACATTTGATTCAATTCATGAATTAGTCCAATTTAAGTTTACTACATTTTTTCCTCAAAAAAAAAAAAAAACAAAGTTCACTACATTTAAAAAGAGTTTCAATACTGAAATTACATGGTTCAAATAAAATTCAATTTTATAATTAAATTTTTTACCTCTTCATTTTTTTTTTTCATCATTTTTTGATGTATTAATTAATTAATAACCAAAAAGTTAAAATTGGTGAATCACTAAGCAACAATGTTGATTGTGCAATGTTTTGTATGGCTCTTATAAGGGTTTGAGTTACCTCTAGTACTTTTTTAACTGGAAATCTCCTTTTGTTTTAAATACACAATAGCAAGTGGTAGTGGATTTTAATTTTCACATTTTATTTAATTAGTGGGTGATGTAGCAGTTTCCCGTTAAAATAAAAAGAGATTCCATTTTAAAAATTCTGGAGATACGCTAAACCCTTCTTATAAGTATGAGGTAAAAATGTTCAAATATGGCCATTGTCCAATGCTTTTTTTTGCATTAGATAAAATACGATGCTGACACGTGTCTAGAAATCGCATTGTGTTCAGTGCTAAAAGGCACTCGGCACAAACTTTACCCAAAAATTTCCCATGGTTACTTTTCTCTCTTTACTCCTCTCTATAAAAATTGTTGTTGACCACCAAATACAGGATGTTAAGTCATGTTAATTAATTGTTGACATTTTTTCCCCGCAAATGACATTTGAAGTCAGTTTTCCCATTTGATGCTTTCTAATCTCGAGTATGTTTTCATGAATATAATTTTTGCTTACATAATTGTTTGGAATTAAAAGAAATATGGATAATATTTCATATGAGTTAATTAAATAACATAAAATATTTTTGTCTCATCTTTAGGTTAACAACTAAACACACGAAAATGAGGCGTTTTATTATGTGAAAACGAAACCTAAAAATTTCATAGCGATGATAACTCTATTGAAAAGAGTTGGGCTTAGGTTTATAATATTCATGGATTTCAGAAGGTCCAGCATCAGAGATATGTGGGCCGTCGTGACATAGCCAGATTCTTTTTGGTTCATCTTTTTTTTTTTTTGGGTCTTACACTCTTATGGTAGTGTGATGCGAGAGGCCCACTGATTTTGCTATTACATTTAGGAACAATATATACATGGGCTGTGCAGATTAGCACCTAAAGCCGACCCTAGACCCATTATTGCTAACCCAGGTTATTCTTTTGTGGAAAAGTGGATAGACTTGGACCATTAGAAAATAGAGAATACACAGCTCAAAACGATCTGGCCCATTAACTTTATTCTCTTAATCCTTTTATAAAAATTAAAAAAAAAAAAACATTTTTAATTGGAAATGAGGATTTTAACCCTATGTGTTTCTGTTCGAAAAATCAAAAAATGCCAATTAACTTGAGTCATTAGATTTTTTTTCTTAATTTTTTTTTTTTTTTGCAAGGAGATTGGTTTGTTAATCCTTAATTATTATTTAGCTCCTTAATATATATATATATAAAGCGTAATGTAATGGTGGGATGAGTAAAATAGTATAGGTCATTGATTCAAACCATATATTTATTATTACTTTCAAAGGCATATTTTAAGAAATAGTAAATTAATATAAGAGAATAAGACATCTACCAAAGTCGGGTTAGGCTATAATTCTACACTTTTTTTTTTTTTTTTGATAGGCTATAATCATGGCCGGTCCTAGACATTTTGGGGCCTAAGGCGAGAACTAAAAATGGGGTCTTTTTTATTCTTATATATTAATTAAATTAATGTTTATTTAATATTTTTATATTATAAATTATTTCATTTAAAATCTATTTTTCTTGTCTTTTGAGATGCAAATTGACTAATTAAATTTTTGTATTCAAGTTCTCCTTACATCTCATTTTCAATCGATAATATAACTAATCTACTTAATCTTTCTTAGGACATTGTCGATCTTGGACATAATCTTTCTTCTTTTTTGAGATGCAAATAGACTCAATTAATTTTTCTTCTTTTTTTCTTTTTTTAAGTTTTTCATATCCAAATGCATATTTTCTAATAGACATTTCTAGTCAAACAATATATTTATAAAGACTAGAATAAAAAATAACTTTCAAGTGTAGAGCAAATAAGAAATAGAACTTGATTTATATAAAAAGTATTGTTGTAGTTTTACCGAATAATAACAAGTTTTTAGTAATTTCAACCTGCATAAATAAAGACTTATTCAATATATTACCACTAACTAAAATATATATATATATATATATATTTATATATAAACACAATATTAAAATTTTTTTTAAAAAAAATTTAAGCCTAAGCATAACAAAAATTTAAGCACAGCCATAATACAAGACAAGGCTTATTAATAAAACCCACCCACAAAAAAACACAAAACAAATCCTATCTATAACCCAAAAAAACAAACGTAGGCTTTAAATAAATCTTAAAAAAAAATTGAAGTCCCAAACAAACAAAACACATACAGTGCGCAAATAAAATATTTATACCTTAATGTCCAGCCATAAACAAATAGAAACAGGCCCAATCTATCTTATTATCTCTAACACATAAAATGAAGAGAAAGCCCCAAATATTTATACCTGATAGTCTGATACGGTGAGCAGTTGAGAGAGGTGGAGAGCAAACTGCAAAGAATCAGATTCAAAGAAAGAATGAGAGAGGCGGATAAAGCTTGCTTGAGCAATTGAGAGAGGCGGTCCAGGCAAAGGAAGCTTGCAACTTGCTTGAGCAGTTGAGAACAGTGGAGAGAATCAAAGAGAATGAGAGACACTGAGACAGAGAGAGGTGGAGAGCTGAGAAAAATGTAAAATTTTTAGGGATTTGAGTTTTATTTGTTTTGATTTGTGATTGTTTTATGGTTAATCTCTTAAACTGGATTTGTAGTTTATCTGGTTGATTTTTGGTTTGTCTAGAGGATAATAATGTTATTTTGGGCAATGATATTGTTTAAAACCAATGTTTAACCGAATTTACCAAAATTTTTGTTTTTTGGTTAAAAGGATATACTAGATTTTTGTAATTCAACCGAAACTTTTTTTTTTTTGCTCTTGCTACCCCTTATTTTCTAAAATTTTGGGGCCCCTTTCACTTGGGGGCCTTAGGCAATTGTCTAACTCGCCTAAGGGAAAGGTTGGCCCTGGTTACAATTTTTAACATCAGTCCATATGAAAATTCTAATAGTGCAAATAGATACTCTTTTACTTTTTCATAAAATAAATCTTCATTTTCAAAGGTATATATTCACTTAAATTTTAAGAGTGAAATTTTAGTTAACTTTATTGGTAAAAAAAATCTCTTATTATTGAATAAGGAATTTCAATTCGAATCTCGTGATGACCAAAAACAAACTCATTAACGTCTTAATCTAAAAGCATGAAGCAATTAGTATAAAGTGGATAATATAAATTTCAAGTCATATAGCTTCTAGGAAAAAAAAATCTCTATTGCATTTATCGTAAATAATGAAAATATCACTTTACGTAAATTAATATATATATATATATATATATATAGTTGAAATATCACTAGATCATATGATCATTAGTTACATCAAATGTTGAGATTTACAAATAAAAACGATATATGCATCTCTTTCTTTATTTTCTTTTATTTTCGTTTCTAAGTGGATCCCAATGCCATTGAGTTTAAAAATGTACTCTTAAAACTGTTTTTTGAGAATGTAAGTTATGAATTCTAAAATTCATTTTTACCATAGTTTTACGATATGTTATCTTTTTTTTCTTTTTTCTTTTTTTAGAAAAAAGACATCAAAAATTTTATTAAGAAAAACTGGCTAGATCAATTTGAATTACTGAAATAAACTGTGGTGAAACATCCTCTATTCACACAATATAATCTAAGATATGTAAAGCATACTTAACTAGACTTTGGTGAACCTTATTACCTTCTCTCTTAGTACGAGATTAACGTAATTCATTAAAAAAATTGGAATAACATCGTACACCTGCAATCAATAAACCACTAGTTAACAAAACCTCACTATCATTGATCAATCTTGTCATCAATACTTGGGAGTCCCCCTCTAAAACAACTCAACTACAACCAATTTCCGAGGCAAAATGAAAGCGATATGTTATCTTGGAAAATATTATTTGCATCTTTTCTTTTTCTGATTCTTTATAGTAAAAGTTAGGTAAAATTATAAAATTGACCCTTTAATTTTCACTCTTTTTTATTTTAGTTCTCTAACTTTCAGTTTTGTTAATTCAGTCCTTTACCTTTTAATTTTTGTCAATTCAAGATTTTGTTAAACCCAGTTATGGGCTACTGTTAACTTTTAGTTTTTTTTTTTAAATAAATAATTTTGGAATTAAAAGAAAAAAAGAAAAATCTGTAAAAAAAGAAAAGAAAAGAAAAGAAAACATTTAAGGGGAAAGGCTTGTCAGACTTGATGCTGAGCTCATCGGACTTGATACTGCATTACCAAATGGACCACCAAATGGATTTGATTTTGGAGCAGTTGCAGTAGGGGTTGAGCCAATACCAAATGCACCAAGGCTTCCCAAACTAAGTTATGCTGTGTTACTTGTTTTAGGAGCCTCCTCCTCCATCTCATCCTCTTCTGTTTTTACAACATTCAAACTTTCATTCTTTTCTCTAGTTATGCTTGCAGAAGTTGGGAGTGGTGTTGGGAAATGGGAATAGAACACGTGCAGTAGATGGCTTTGCTGGTTAAGTGGTACCTCCCCTTATTTTTTATTTTTTTACAGATTTTTTTTCTTTTAATTTTGAAATTAAAAAAAAAAATTGAAAGTTAATGGTAGCCCATAACTGGGTTTAACGGAATCCTGCATTGACAAAAATTGAAAATTAGAAGATTGAATTGACAAAACTGAAAGTTAGAGGACTGAAATGAAAAGAAAAGAAAGTTAGAAGGCTAGTTTTGCATTTTTGCCTAAATGCTAACAAAAGTTCTAAGGCGTTAGTTTAAAATATAATTTTAGAAACTTTTTATAACAAAAACAGCTTTTTATATTTTTTATAAAAGTAGTATCAAAATTTTCTTTAAATTATTAGTCACTCTCTTCAGCCTGTACACCAAAATATCTGCAACATGATTCTCAAACAAAATATATACAAGATAATCATCAACAACAGCATCATTGCTTTTCAATTTAGCATCGTCTATTTCAAGATTGGTCTAGAGTCGGTAAAAAGTGGTTACCACTTTATGACCCCATATTAACAACCATACGAAAGCAATTTTGTTTTCCCACGAATTCAGGTAAAAATTTTCACCTAAACTTTCACTCGCTTTTGACATATTCCAAAGATGCTAGCTACTAGAATATTATGAAACACATGCAGCCAAGCTTTAACTCGTTTTGACGTATTTTTCTAATGTCATAAATCTTTTGGAAAAATATTGCTTCCCAAAGGTCAGAGATCTAGTGCCTTCAAATTTGGACTGGTTTTTAGTGAAACCAAGAGGCAGCGATGGCTGGTTTTACATAACATAATTAATTAACATTCATTTGGCATTTTCAAAATGCAGTCCATGCTTTATATATCTTCCACCACCTTTCCTCTCTTTCAGCTTGTATAATTAAATTCATTATCTTCGTCTTCTTGACTCCTAAATTAAAAGTCAAAAGTTTGGGCTTGGAATCTTCCTGGAATTAATGTACAACAGCACAAGTTAACCACAATTGTTCTATTTATTAATATTAATCAAGCATAAAAATATACGTGCTTAATATCTCCTTTCTAAAATGTTCCCCCAAACAATTCTTTGATTTCCAACCAAAGAGCTTCAAATATTTATTAACATAAAATCTTAATCATGGAATAATACTGGTATTTTAGTTATACTTGACTGGTTTTTGTAAGTTGACCCATGCTAATTAAGCATATCGTGAGATCTTTCCGTAGACACCCATTTCACTATTTTCACTTCTCCATATTTACTACATAATTAAGGCTATTTAAGACTTTAACTATCACCCAAAGAATTCTGTTTCCTTGAGAAAATATTTTTCAAGAATAAAATATCCTGGTAAATTAAAATCATATTTAGGTGTCTAGAATTAATAATCTAAAGTTTAGTTTCTTAAGCACCTCACAGTTAGCTCAAATAGAAAATTCATTTATGTGCAAAAGAAAGAAAATCAAAATATAATGGAGCATTAATTAGTAGAAATTTAGGCTCTTCATGATATTAATGAGATCTTAGATTTAAAACTTTTGCCAACATCTAGGGGCCACCCTTGTGAGATTCCTCTCTGTAAGTGTGTATGGGACGGGAGAACTATATACACCTGATGGAATAATCAGATATTTAAAAAGGTCTAAATATTTTTGTTTGTAAAAAAAAAAACTCATACTTTTCCTTTTCATTTTTTTTAAATGAAAATTGCAACCACATGAAGGTTTTTAAAGGGATATATGTTAAATGGAAAAGTTAATTGATGTCTAAAGGACATTTGTTAATGAATCATTTTGAAAAAAATTTATGAAAAAAGAAAAAGTAATTAGCTTTTTTTTTTTTTTCTTATATTTTTCATGAAAGTGATATTAAAATTTAAAATTTTCTTAAAATAGTTTATTAACAAATGTGATTCCACTTGCTTGGAATGTAATTAATGAATGCCTTAATAATGACAAGAATGACTAATTCTCAATGAGGTTTTACCCAACTACATCTTGGACCTAATCTTTTGTGGTCCTCAATTGTGAGGTCAATTGTCGGAGGTCATCTATTGGAGCTTCAATGAATCAATCACCAATATGTTGTTATTATATTATAATGAGTTTGATTATTAGTATTACCATAAGAAAGTCGCCTTTCAAAGCGGGATAACCATGAACACACTGGAGAAACTATAGCTTACATTTATTATTCAAAATCATGGAGTAGTGGCAATGTCAATTTTTGGTATTATTATAATTATTGTTGTTGTTATTATTATCTTTACCACGTGATGGTCGTTATCACTATCAAAGGCTTTTTTGGAATCTGTCTTGCTTCAATAAATTTAACTAGATTTTTTTTTTATAATTGAATTACGCTCAACAATCTGAAATTAAATTTTTTTTTTTCTAAATAACTCGTTAATTCTAACCATTTTTCTTATTATTAACGAAAGTGTTCAGATTTTTTCGAGCATCTAGCTATTCTCTCATGTGTATTCAATCTCCCTGTTCCACGTACATTATATTATTACACAAATGAAGTTCACATTCTCGTGATGGTAGCCTAAAGATAATGATAAGAGATTTCAAATTTAAAATGTATTTATTTTTTAAACATAGAGAAAATGTTTTTTTTTTTCCTTTTTATTAGGGAGGATGTTTACATCTATCAATTATTGACAACATGTGTAGTCCTCCGACACCAAGGAAAACATTTTAACTTTATGTGACTCGTGTAGTCGTGGAAATGGACTTGCCAATTGCGAAATATGAGCACATTGTGCATTTAGAAATATATTATTTACAATTTTTGCGATAGGTTTTTGTTTTTCTGACAAGAGTACTGTCCCCTGTTCGAGATGGCTTTAATAGACACAACAAAATGTGAAATCGTTTTCACCATATCTTGCTGATATTTGCGAGGGTGTCATGCTATTATACCAACAATATTAGGTAGAATGCAAAACATGAAGCAATAATTTGATTTGACATAGGGCCAACCCCTATCCAAAGTAGAGGACGATATTAGGTTTGGCAATGTCATTTAGTGGTAAGCAGATTATTTGTTTCAACAGAACCTAATCATGGCTTTATGTCCTATGATTGTTAGTTACGTTTCCACAATTGCTAATTTGTTTCACTACATGACTCAGACTGTGTAGCTAAAGCATCTGTAAGTGCTTAGTGGTACCTTAATTTCTTTATATTAATTTTCTTCTTTTAAAACTATGATAGATTTGAATTTATGAAATCCTTTTTATGATGACGATTCATCAAGCCAAGATGTTACTTGAATTTTTTATGTAAATAGAATTTGAATTTAAATCCCTTGTTCAAAGATAATAAACTTTATCAATTAAACTAATTGAAACTCATATCTTATCTTATATTTGTATCGCGACCCATGTCGTAGCAAGTGGCATAAAAGCATAACATGTATTTTTTGCTTAATTAAGTTAATAATTTACATTCTTTGCCACAACTTTATTAAAGTTGACCTTAGCACCAATCAATTAAAGTCTTGGATAAATCATATTTTTTGCCTTTGTATGTAAGTTCAGTTTGATCCATCAAATTTAAAAAGATTGAATTTGTTCCCTGAAATTAGAAAAGGGAACTATCTCCATCTATTTTCTATTTAAATTACAAAAGTGAAGTAGAAATGTCTCATATTTTAGAGATCAAATTAGTCAAACCACATATTAAAGATTTATTTAGTACTCTTTGAAAGCAACACTCTCCCTTCACACAAAAGATAGTTCTCTCTGTGAATCTAATTAACAAGACGTTTTTATGTAAGAGAAGGGCGCATTATTCATTGACTACTGAATAATTACTCTTTTTTACGAATTAATGTCAAATGAACCCAATAATTAATGGCACAAAATCAAATTTTATATAAAAAAAAATCATACATTTAAGTGAACAAAAAAAAAAAAAAAAAACTAAGCCCTTTGACAAAGGGACAAAATTGTTCTCTTTTGAAATTTGAAGCACAAATTAAAATCCAAATTTTTTAAAAGTGAAAGATTAAAATTGTACATGCTGAGCAAAAGCATACTTTACCCTCAATCTTTTTAATCTTTATTATGATGGTAAGATTTTCACTCTCTCATATACTGTACATCTTTTTACTTTTTCTTTTCTTTTGGTCGAAACTGGGTTGTTGATATGTTTGAAAATTGACAATTTGACATATCACTAGTTTGAAGCCTAACCACTCCCACACAACCAACACACTCAGCCAACCCAGATGCGCCCATGGATTTCTGTCTTTCTGACTTGTCCACCTAGGCCCTAGCTAGTTCTTTCACATTTAGCCACCAATATAAACATTCCCACCCTCCTCAATTTCTTATCCAGCTTTCTCAATCTTTCTGACAAAGTGCAATCTTCTTCTATTCAAGACCAAACAATCATATTACATTTCTTAGAAACTCCAAAGCATTCACAGGGTAAGGCTCTGGCTCAAGCCTTTCACACACATTATCCAGTTGTCTAAGAAATGTTCTTCAATTTATTTGTTATTTCAATTCAATAATTTCTCTATAAGTTTCCAAGTTTTCAATGTTGCTCAGTCTATCAAATTCTTTGACAGTTTGCCTTGCCTCATAGGTATCTTATTCATCAAAATCTGATGAGCATTTTTTAGTTAGCTAGTAATATTAGGAACTTAGCAGAGGTATTTTTCTAAGAATGAGCCCCTTTATAATTAGCTTTAAAGTCATACATTCCCTTGCATTAAACATGTCTTAAGGCTCGTATAGCGCATATTAATTAGCAGGGTGTACTTATTTGTTTCGTTGTCAAGAAATTAGCACCATGCCCCTTGTTCTCCCAATGGAAGTCTTGGAATCATCATCAATATAATTGCTTTCCTAATCCATAACTAATTTTCTTAGTCATTATCAGGTTTCATTGTCAGGTTTGTAAACTTTTTGTACTAAAATGTTTTCTTTGCAGAGCATTGGTTTAAGCTGCTAGACATGGAGATCCAAGAAAACCAAAGTGACTCATTGTCAGAGTGTGACAGCACAAGTAGCACACGAGTAGGCTATAGTGGCCCTTTAAGTGGTCCATTAGTCTCCAACAAAAGAAACAGCAGCAAGAAGAGTGCAAGATTCAAAGATGAAGAATGTTATGTAGAGATCACACTAGATGTACGCGATGACTCAGTTTCAGTGCAAAACATTAGGGGAGGAGACTCAGAGACTGCATATTTAGCGAGCCAGCTTGAGAAAAGGCCTAATTCATTTGGTTCCCAGCTCTCATTTAAACTTAGGCAAGTATCACAGGAGCTAAAGCGAATGACATCTTCGAAGAGGTTTAACAAATTTGATAGGACAAAATCTGGGGCTGCTCGTGCCCTCCAAGGCCTAAAATTCATGAGCAAGAATGTGGGAGCTGAAGGTTGGTCCCAAGTTGAAGCTCGGTTTGATGAATTGGCTATCAATGGGACGCTTTCCAAAGCGCGGTTTGGCCAATGTATAGGTACGCAATTGTTTGATTTCTTAGTTTTGCTTGTGTTTGTATTTGTTTCTTTTGCATATATTTTCAATACACCTGTCCTTGCTAGTAAGAATTTGTGTCTAACAATAGACTAAGAGCATCTATATATTGTAACTCTTCAAAATGGCAAATGTTTCAATCCTAGCACCGATTTTCTAACTCTTAGTCAAACTTCGTACACACCAATCAACCAATTACAAAGTGTAGACATACGGTATTCACATTTTTCAAATCAATGTACGTGGAAATTAAAAACGTGAGACAAATAATTTGCCGTTAATTAATCCCCTAAAAAGGAAACAAACTTATATTTTTTTTTTGTGTGAATAAAAGTTACTGACTTATTTTGATCAATATATAATCTCTTCAATAGAATTATAAAAATAAAAAATACATGCGACTCCAAATAGTTATTGAGTATACATAGTCATTCCTAAAATTTTGAGAGTAGACTTAGTTGGTGTTATTGTTATAACATCTTGAATATGTATTTCTAAAAGAAATTATTATTATTGCTTATAATGACATCGTTTTGATTGAAAATTTCTAATTTAGGCACAATTTTATTTTTGGACTATTAATTTAACCCAAAAGTTGATGAAATTTAGTGTGATTGTGGTTAGGGATGAAAGAGTCGAGCGAGTTTGCAAGCGAATTGTTTGATGCATTGGCTCGTCGAAGAGGAATAACATCATCTTCCATAACCAAAGCTGAGCTGCATGAATTTTGGGAACAAATTACTGATGAGAGCTTTGATGCAAGACTGCAAACTTTTTTTGACATGTAAGTTTTTGTCATTCTTTTACAATGCAACTTCTGACCACGCTTCAGTTATGTTCCTCTCTCTCTCTCTCTCTCTCTATATATATATATATATATATATATATATATATACATGATATGTTGCTATTCCCTTTTTTTTTTTCTGAATTCCAAGTATTTTATATACGAGGAGGTACCAATTCAACTTCCTGTAATACATAGATAGAAGATATATTGAATTTATAATATACTTTTTTTTTTTTAGCAAATTATAATATACTTTTTAAGTCAAGCAAAGCATCAACCAATTTTCATGCATTTTGCATGTGTTTTCTATGGTTATAAGAATACTGCTACAGCCTGCAGACACCATTTTTCTTTCCTCTGATTGTGACAACGGATGATGTTATTTTAATAATTAAGTTGTCTAAACACGGAAACTTTTATGTGGGGCTTAGCATGGTGTCGTAGAAGATAGAAGTGTATCTCTTTGTAGATAAGCTTTAAGTTTATCATAGTTCTATGATTATACATTTGCGCCGGAAATTTTGACAATAATTGACAGGTTTGAACAGGGGATTTTTTTTTTTTTTTTTTTTTTGTGTGCGCTAAATAATTAACAATAATTGTACAGAAACATGTGAGAATAATGATTGTAGTCCAAAATTAGAGACTCACTGAATTATAAATTATAGATTCAAATACAATTTCATTTTAAATTAGAGTAAAATACTACTTTGATCCTTAAACTTTATTAAGAGTTTGTTTTTTCTTCCTAAACTTTAAAGAGTTCTCTTTTCATCCTTAAATTTTGTAAAAAGTTTTTTTAATTAGGAATGAAAAAAATAATTTTTTCAATATTTCAAGGATGAAAAATAAACTTCAAGTCAAATTTAAAGATAGAAAGTATAACATTTTTAACAATTTAGAGTAAAAAAAGAAGAACATTTTAATAATTTAGAAACGAAAAATGAACTTTTTAAAGTTTAAGGATAAAAAATAAATTTTTGATAAAACTTAAAGATCGAAATAGTACTTTTTCCTTTAAATTATAATTTTTTTTTAAGAAGTTACATTATTTTCATAAGCACTAGCTAACTCTATCCAAATGCAGGGTCGACAAAAATGCTGACGGTAGAATTACAGAAGAAGAGGTGAAAGAGGTGAGATTATGGAAATTAACATGTAAAAAATGAATTAATTTTAAATTTTTACTACAATTAATTATTTGATAGAGAAAATATAGATGATTTTAAGTTTAATTTGCTTAATTTTCCAGATTATTGCCTTGAGTGCTTCTGCAAATAAGTTGTCAAATATCCAAGACCATGCCGAAGAATATGCTGCCTTGATCATTGAAGAGCTGGACCCAGACAACCTTGGATACATTGAGGTTTATATCTTATTTTATATAATTACTTTTACCTCAATACCACATGATTTAATTAGAAATGCACGTTGGGCTGAATGAAATGGGCTTAGATAGTTCGGCCAGTCAGAGCTTAGCCCAAAAGAAAGATCATTAGAACAAGTTTGACCCAAATTTTCCGTAGCATAGGAGCCCAAAGTATAATCCAGAAATTGAAAATTGACTATAACCTGTTTGGAAGTGAAGAATTAGCTTTTCTTTTATGATTTAAAAAAAAAAATGATATGAAAACTGTTCTCTGAATGTTTCTCCAATAATTTATTTTACACTTTTGTAAGAACCCATTAACCATTGAATGCAAAACTGGCCGAATTACTCATAATAGGGATTAGCCTTCCTAGATTTCAAGCAAATGGGCTGAGTTCACTTTAATTGGGCCAAGTTAGAACTTAGTAACCAAGTCCCAAAGGACCAAAATTTAACCAAAGTTTATGTCTTGCAGCTGTTCAACTTGGAAATGCTACTCCTCCAAGCTCCAACAAAATCAGCCGACAGAGGGGGTGATAGTCGTGTTCTAAGCCAGCTACTGAGCCAAAAGCTAGTCCCAACCAAGGAGTATAACCCCATCAAGCGGTGCTACCGGGGAGTCACCTACTTCATCGAAGACAATTGGAAGCGGCTTTGGATCATTGCCCTATGGCTTTCAATTTGTGCAGGCCTTTTCACTTGGAAATTCATTCAGTATAAGCATAGGGCCGTGTTTGATGTCATGGGCTATTGTGTCACAACTGCTAAGGGTGCAGCCGAGACCCTTAAGTTCAACATGGCCCTAATTCTTCTACCCGTGTGCAGAAATACCATTACTTGGCTTAGAAGCAAGACCAGATTAGGAATGGTGGTACCCTTTGATGACAATATTAATTTCCATAAGGTACATTATTAATTGGAAACTCTATTGCCTAACTCAATTGAATCAAAATTCAATAAAAATGAGAGCTTACTAAATTTCACCTTTAGTTTTTATTAATTCAACTCAAATTCTTCAGGTAATTGCTTTTGGAATTGCAATTGGAGTTGGGCTACATGCTGGTGCACATTTAACATGTGACTTTCCTAGGCTACTACATGCGACTGATGAAGAATACGAGCCAATGAAGCAATTTTTTGGTGAAAAGAGGCCGGATGACTATTGGTGGTTCGTGAAGGGAACTGAGGGTTGGACCGGCGTGGTTATGGTGGTGCTTATGGCTATAGCATACACATTAGCCCAACCTTGGTTCCGTCGTAGCAGGCTACACCTTCCAAAAACTCTAAAGAAGCTCACAGGGTTCAATGCCTTCTGGTACTCCCACCACTTATTTGTTATTGTCTATGTCCTCTTTGTAGTGCATGGATACTACCTCTACCTCTCCAAGAAATGGTACAAAAAGACGGTAAGCATCTCATATTCTTGTTCCAATTTGGAAATGGCCTTTTTCTGTGTTGTGGAATTCGTTTTCTCCCAAAATATTATTTCCTAACTTTGATTTGTGCTACATTGTCACAGACTTGGATGTATCTGGCTGTCCCAATTTTACTCTATGCATGTGAACGCTTGATTCGTGCATTGAGGTCTGGCTACAAAACTGTGCGGATATTAAAGGTACATTTTAATGACACTGACACAATCATCATTTACAAATTCAACAATGAAAATAAATGTGTGGTTTATTTATCTCTACGAGTTGAAGAAATTAAATTTTGTTGTGTATTTTCAGGTTGCAGTGTACCCTGGAAATGTGTTGGCATTGCATATGTCTAAACCTCAAGGCTTTAAGTACACTAGTGGACAGTATATATTTGTAAATTGTTCAGCTGTCTCTCCCTTTCAATGGTAATTCAATAGCTACTTCTTATTATTATCATCATCAACATTATTATTATCATTATGATTATCATTGATGAGAACATATTGCATTTCAGGCATCCTTTTTCAATTACTTCAGCCCCAGGAGATGATTATCTAAGCATTCACATACGCACCTTAGGTGACTGGACATCACGACTCAAAGCTGTTTTCTCCAAGGTTCATTTTCCATAATTTTACCAATCATTCAAGAAAAAACTGTGTTCTTTTCTATGAGCCTAAAGATTTTCTCTCTTCTTTTATAGGTATGTCAGCCTCCTTCTAGCGACCAAAGTGGCCTTCTAAGAGCCGACATTGGACAAGGCAATAACAAACCAAGGTGATTTTTAATATTTTGTTTCAAAAATAAAACATCTAGTCATTTTAAAATAATTTTAAAAAATAATTTCTCACTTTTCCTCAATTGTGTACTTTCAAAGTGTAAATGAACTCTCAATATTGATCATTAATTATGAAATTTTGGAACATATTAACAGGATGCCAAGACTAAAAGTAGATGGACCCTATGGAGCTCCTGCACAAGACTATAAAATGTATGATGTCCTACTCCTCGTTGGCCTTGGCATTGGTGCCACCCCTTTAATTAGCATCGTTAAAGATGTGCTTAATAATATTAAGCAGCAAGGGGAAATAGATGAAGGGATGGTAGAGAGTGGTGTAAAATCCAATAAGAGAAAACCTTTCGCTACCAAACGAGCTTACTTCTATTGGGTTACTCGCGAGCAAGGATCGTTTGAGTGGTTTAGGGGTGTGATGAATGAGGTAGCGGAAAATGATCGAAATGGGGTAATTGAGCTTCACAATTACTGCACTAGTGTTTATGAAGAAGGAGATGCTCGATCAGCTTTAATCACTATGCTTCAGTCGCTACAACATGCTAAAAATGGTGTGGATATTGTCTCGGGCACACGGGTCAAAACCCATTTTGCTAGACCAAATTGGCGTAACGTTTTTAAGCATGTAGCCCTTAAGCACCCCAATGAAAGAGTTGGTAAGTCTTCCATTTATTTAACTCGATCACATGGGATTATTTCTATCCAAAAAAAAAATTTAATGTTGAAATTTAAGTTAAGCTGATTGTGTTGTTTCATTTGTTGTAGGGGTCTTTTACTGTGGTGCGCATGGATTGGTTGGGGAGCTAAGAAGTCTAGCTCAAGACTTTTCCAGGAAAACCTCCACCAAGTTTGATTTCCATAAGGAAAATTTCTAATTTCGTTCTTTATCCTTTGGTTTTTCTACATGAAAATGTATTATAAGTATAGGTTATGTGTTTGTTTTTTGTTCATAGGTTTTATCCCTTGTTGGGAATACAAGTAATAGAAGGGTTGATTCATATTGTAATTTATATATAATTAATTAATCTTCATACTTTATTATTTCGTTCGCTGGATGTAAATCAGAAAACATGAATTGTATTTGTAAAAGAATTGCACAAATCAAAATTGCTTGTGCTTTTTCGTATTTTCAATGTAGAGTACTTCTCAAATTGTAAATGACATCTTAACCTGTTCATTTGCTGTGTGCTCTCCAATGGAGTGGTCAGGCTTCAAGTAGACGTACTATATATGATTTTATTTTTTCTACTTAAAGGAAAAATTCATTCCACAGAAACTCGCAACACAGAGAGAATGGAGGAAATATAATGCATTCCTCTACCATTATAATCACAAGCCTAACTAAAATTAGCTCGCCTTACTACATGAAATTCTTTGCGCGCACACAAAAAAAAAAAAAAATGGAAAAGAAGAGAAGAAGATTAAAAACATGACAGAGCATTAGAGATAATAGAATCTACGCTTTAATTAGTGGGACAAAGAAGTGGAGAAAGGGAACAATTTAATATTTTAATGACATTTAAAGTATCTTTATCCAAATATAATTCTCGATAAGCCTTTTAGATAAAAAGTAACCCTTTCGACTATAACGGGAATTTTAAATTTTCATGTAAAGGTAAATTTTATCTTATTTTCTAGCAAAGTTGTTACAGTTCTCATCAAGGACTGACGCAAGGGAGGGCCTGAACAGCCTGGTTCTAGGTGTTTGTTTGTCTAGACCCCTCAAATCAGATTATTGAATCTAATATATTAACCAAGTGATTACTTAGATTAATTATTCAAATTTAGGTTAAACAAGCATATATCATATTATGCACAAAAGCAGAAAAGTAAATAACACCACGATATAATGACCTAGAAAATTGATGAAACTAACTGTTTCAAGGTAAAAATCTGGGGAGGATTTGACCTAGCTATCCTCAAGGTAAAGTAAATCCACAAAAGATAATTGAAGTTTTTACAATCAGATTTAACCCTAAATCTATTGCTACCTCATGTAGTAACTTACTAACACAACCACATGCAAGCTCCTAATCCATGGACTCCTTCTCTTCTCGAATTTACACCAACACAAGCACCATTGCTTGTGACTTTAAGATCCCACTCAAAGATTTAGCAACACAAACTCTCCAGTTTGTGACTCCAAGACCACCCTTGAAAGGTTAGATCATCAACTATTGTTGATCTTGTTACAGCAACTTCAGATCTATCGGATCTAATGATATGCAAATGATTTCCGATGATGACTTTGAAAGAGGAAGGCACAATACTTTTAGATCTCGCAAGAGCACCTCCAAAGTCTATAAGAGCTCTGAAAAACATAGTTAGGGTTTTCCTTTTATACGTGGAGAAGTTGAAATGAAACCCTAAACGTTTAAGCAGAGTTTGGGCTGAAATAGAATTTTGTAGAAATTTCATGTCTTCGATTTTTGATCGGTCGGATCTGATTTCCAATCGGTCGGATTTCACAGAATTTGAACTCTCCTTTTTGCAGCTTGAATGTTCTTATATTTTGACTTGTAACACCTTGAGTATTATCTAATAAACTCTATAGACTCTAAGATCTATATCTAGACAAGTATGTGCTTACAGTTTGTCAATTGTTCTAAAATCTTAAAACCTAACACTAGGAATTTATTTATTTGTTTGTTTTACTACTTATATTTTTTTTTTCATTTTTTACAGTTGAGTCCCCCTCTTCCAAAACCTTAGGCCTCCCTCCCATCCAATTAATGTAGTTAGCTCAGCCTATTTAACAACTACTCAACCCAAAATAATTAATAAAAACAAAACTTAAAAAAAATTAAAAAATCATAGCCAGCTTAGTAGTCAGTACAAAGAAAAAAAATATCGTTGTGTGTGTGTGTTTTTTTAAAATCTTTATTGATAAATGATTGCATCTTAATGTATTAAGAAACAATGATTTTGTTCATTTATCTTAATTGATAATTTGTTAATACAATATGAATATCTATTTGGATTTTTTTTTTTTTTTTTGCTTATATTCCAGCCCCTAACTTGAAATCTTGAGTTTGTTCTTGGTTCTCATATTTTTTGAAAAATTTGAGAAATAAATGTCCGCTACCATAGAAATTAAATTAAAATGAAGTATAAAAAAATTAGTTTTTAAATGGCAAATAATAATAATAATAATCATAATAATAATAATGTTCTTTATTTTTCTTTCTTTCTTTCTTCCTTTTTTTTTTTTTTCTCTCTTTTGGTTAACAAGACGCTATTACAAATATTAAAAATGATAGTTATTACAAACATTGACAAAATGGGTTGAAACCCGTTTGACAAATCAAAATCTGGCAAAGCTTTAAGTTGCAGCCTTGCAGCTAAGATATGTACAACAAAAGGTCATTGTAAATCCTCCACTTTATGCATTTAACCCTGGAGCAAAATGATAATTTCACATCTCAAAGCTTAAATTATAATTTTGACCGTTAGATTTTTAATTGTTTTGCATAAAATAAATCTTGAAGTCTTAATAATATGTAAAGTTTTAGACCTCAGGAAAAATAAGTGTTTAATCTAATTTATTAGCAAGTTGTTACGTAGGTTAATTATTTAGATTTAGGTTAAACATTCATCACAATCAACATGAAATCTAAATAACACAAGCAATGATGATTCAAGAAAACCAATAAAACAAATTAGCTTCAGAGTAAAAATCTAGAGGGAACGATCCTAAGAGAACAATCCACTATATCAAATTGAGATTTACAGTTAAGAATATCAATTCGTAGTAAATCTAACTACAGTTACCAAACTAAGCTCTGAACCCCTCAGACTTATTTGATTTTGATTTGCTCTCACATGAACCTCCAATTCACGCTTTAGATCTTTCACATAGACCTCCAATCTATAACTCTAAGACCACCTTTGAAAGTTTAATTCTAGCACCTTTGATGACTAGTATACAACAACTTCAGATTAACTAATTCTAATAGTATGTAGATTGATCTTTGGTAATGACTTTAAAATGAAAAGGCATAGAACCATTTAGATCTCAAAAGAGAAGTTCCAAAATCTCTACCAAATGTGCCTTAGGGTTTCCTTTAAATACTATGTGAATTAAATCTAAAACCCTAATCACTTGATAGGTCAATAGGTTGTTGGACCAAAATTAAGATTCTACAGAAACACAATTCGATCAGTCAAGCATGGCATGTTTCAAATCTTGAACCTACAGCTTCTTTATTCTTGTATTTTGACTTACAACACCTTGAGTATTATTTAATGTACTCTATCGATTCTATGATCTATACACAAACAAGTTTATGTTCATAATTTGTCAATTGTTCTAAACTTTTTGAACCTAACACAATCAAATTATATATCATGATAGCTTCAGCCTCCAGTCTGACTATCAAATTGAAAGATAAAGTTTAATCACATATGATTATGATTATGACGGTTAATTTTTAGTAGTTCCTTGAGGAATTAATAATATCACTGTTTTTGTAAGTAGTATTTTGACTTTATCCATAGTCAACTTTTTCACTTATCGATAGAGACTATATATAATTAAGAATTAGGTTCTTTAAGACTTTAACTATCACCTGCTTCTCCAAAAAAGAAAAAAGAAAAAGACTTTAACTATCACCTAAATAAATTATTTCCCTGAGAAAATTTTTTTATTCTATTTTTATAAAAAAAAAAAAGTGAGTTTTCAAAGGAATATGTCAAATGCCAATTTGTGGGATTAATTAAAAATTAAAGAAGGTTGAATTACAACGACCATAGACCATCACGTGATTTTAGTTCTATAATAGCGTTAATAATGACATGCATGAATAATGAATGACTAATCCTCAACATTGTGGCTCCCCAAATACATCGTTGACCTAATCTTTTGCGGTTCTCAATTGTGTGGTCAATTGCTAGGGGTTATCTATTGGGCTTGAATCAAATCAATCACTGATATGTTGTTATTATACTAAACAATTATTTTTATTAACCTTTCACTGCAGGAAGAACATGAACATACTAGAGAAAATTCTCTTTTACTTTTATTATTCAACATCGTGGAGTAGGTTATTCGGATTAGAAGTTGTTTCCAAATGGATGCAGTGGAAACTTCAACCATTTAAGCTCCTTTTTCTCGTTTTCTATACCGTGAACCTGTCAAAATTTGGTATTATTATTATTGTTGTTGTTGATGTTGTTGTTGTTTGAACTTATGACATTTGTTACATGATGATTTTGTTTTATCATCAGGTGAAGACGGTAACTGGTTTTTGCTGTAGTCAAGATTCGAATTCAAGTTTCAACAAAATTCTTTACCAGTTAAGCTAACTAAAAACACCAGTTATTTTTATTATCATTGATATTATTATGATCATCATGTCGTGGTTATCATCCTTGTCATAGGTATTTGTTGAAAATTTTTTACTCAAATTTCAGTTTTTTAAAATATAAAATGATTGAAGTCATTAATTTTAGGCTAAGCAGTCTGAAATCTCGTGGAAGCCACAAGCCTTTCCCCCCCTATACCCCATTAAATCTAACCATTTTTTTTAAAGAAAAAACAAAACACAAGGAAGATATTTTAAGTTTTAACTTGATGTGGTCTTGGAAATTGACTTGCCAATAGCGAATTCTACAAGTCTATATAACATTTTAAAAAAAAAAAATCGTTTTCACCATATCTTGATGATATTGGCGAGCTTTTCAGGCTACAGTACCAACAAGTTTCATTTTCATTTCAGAGCACCGGTTTAAGGCTACCAACACAAAGCAATACAAGAGAAATAAGGATGAATAATCAAGAAAACCAAGATGACTCATATTCTGAGTCTGGAAGCACTAGCAAACTAGTAGGCTATGCCCCTTTAAGTGGTCCATCCTTCAAAAGAAATAGCAGCAAAAAGAGTACAAGATTCAAAGAAGATGAATGTTATGTAGAAATCACAGTAGACGTACATGATGACTCGATTTCGGTGCAAAACATTAAGGGAAGGAACTCAGAGACTGCAAGTTTAACAAGGAAGTTTGAGAAAAAGCCTTCTACACTTGGTTCCCATCTCTCATTTCAACTTAGACAAGTATCACTGGGGATGAAGCGCATGGCATCTTCAACTAGGTTTAACAAAGTTGATAGGACCAAGTCCGGTGCTGCTCGTGCCCTAAAAGGCCTAAAGTTTATCGGAAAGAAGGTGGGAAGTGAAGGTTGGTCCCAGGTTGAAGCTCGGTTTAAAGAATTGGCTGTCAATGAGATGCTTCCCAAATCTAGGTTTTGCCAATGTATAGGTATGCATTGATTTGGTTACAGTTTCAACATTTCTTACATTTGTATTTGTTTGATGTTCCTATGTTTTCTACACGCGTATGATAGATCTAGCATGGGTTGGGTCAAATTGAGTTCAAATTAGGCCTATTCAAGTTCCAATGAAATAGGTCAAGTCGATCGGGTTTCATGTTGGTAGACATGGCAAAACGGGCGGGTCAGGTCAATCTAATTACAGGTCAAAACGGGTTTAGGTCAATCGGGTTGTGGATCGGGTCAGGATGACCTGTATTTTTCACATAAATTTTTTTTTTTATATAAAGAAAACATATATTTGTCATTTGGACAGTTATACTACAAATTACTTAATGTAAAATGCATTACTTTAAATTCACCACTTATATAAAAAATGAACTCAGTTAAACTTATTAGTACTTATTCAATAATTTTAAAATTATACAAATCCTAACATTGCTATCTAAAACAAAATTACATAAAGATAAGTAAAACAAATACACAAGTTTTATTTCTACATAATATCAACATTCCAAAATATATTAAAGAAAAAATACAAATGACTTATTGAATAATGCATTTGTTAAAAAATAAAACATGTAAGAAATTTACAATCTAATTAATTTTATAATCTATTATCAATTTTGATTGACACTCTATTTCAATTTGAGATATACATTAAAGTTTGGTTGTTTATTTATTTATAAATTGTCTCTTTTATGAATATCATATCATTGTTAAGTAATACACACTCTAGAAAATATCATAATTTATTTTGAAAAGCCGTTTATTTTGAACATAAATTGTTTAAAAATAAGTCTAAGCATTCATAATTTATGCTAATTTGATACTTTGGCTTTTATGTTTTTAACTTTACTGTAACCAAATTATTTTGGCATGTATTTTGCTATTTCATGTCTAAAAATCTTTACTCATTACAGAATGTTCAACCATTCATCTTTCAATTAATTTGCATGTAGTTATGTAAATGTATCAATTGTTTCCTTAAAACTCACAATAAACAATTAAACCATTATTTTCTTAATTTTACTATTTTTTTTACCCAAAAAAAAATGTTTTAAAAAAAATGGTTCGGGTTCAGGTTGGGTTGCAGGTCGGGTCGGGTTGACCATCAAAAAATGTTTTAATGTCTAAAAATCTTTACTCATTACAGAATGTTCAACCATTTATCTTTCAATTAATTTGCATGTAGTTATGTAAATGTATCAATTGTTTCCTTAAAACTCACAATAAACAATTAAACCATTATTGTCTTAATTTTACTATTTTTTTACCCAAAAAAAAAAGTTTTAAAAAAATGGCTCGAGTTCAGGTTAGGTTGCGGGTCGGGTCGGGTTGACCAGCAAAAAATACGGGTCGAGTCACGGGTCAACTCGTTTTTGTTTCGAGTCAAAAACTCAAGTTCAGGTTTGGTATTTTTTTGGGTCGAGTTAGAAAATTCTGACCCGTTTTGCCATGTCTACATGTCGGGTTGAAATGTTTTCTCAATAGGTCCAAAAATCTCAAATTCAAATTTAATTTTTTCCTTCGGGGTGGGTCAGGTTAACGGGTTAGGGTGGAATTTTGTCAGTTCTACATATATACTAACTATAAAGTACACACTCACAACAGTAGTAACTCTTGGAAACGCCAAGAGGACCATTCAAATTTCAATCCTTCAATTCCCTAAAAAAAGGGAAAACTTATATTTTTGTTTGCAAGAAAAAAGTAACCTATCTTGATCAACTTTGTAATATGCTGTACTAAAAACGGACCAAAAAAAAAAAATATATATATATATATATATATATATATGTCGTAATAATCTCATGTTAATTGGTATTTTCTAATCTAGGCACAAATTTAATGTTAAAACGAATCGTATAACTTTTTAAAGTTTATGAAATTTGGTGTGATTGTGATTAGGGATGAAAGAGTCAAAAGAGTTTGCAAGCGAACTATTTGATGCATTGGCTCGTCGGAGAGGAATAACATCATCTTCTATATCCGAAGCTGACCTGTTCGAATTTTGGGAACAAATTACTGATCAGAGCTTTGATACAAGATTACAAACTTTCTTTGACATGTAAGATTTTACCATTCTTTTGCAATGCTGCTTGCGACCAACAAAACTTCGGTTATCTGTCCAATTTTTAATTGCTAGAGAATTTTGTAAACGTTGATAAGTAGATATATTGAATTTATGAATACTTTCATAGTCATTCAAATAATCAATACAACCTTTTTGTGCCAGAGTGTGAAACAATAATTATCTTTTTATCAAAGTGTATTATTAGAAGAATCAAAATGTGGTTGGCATTTTTGTACAAAACAATTAACAATAATAATAGAAAACATGTGAGAAAAATCATTCAAGTCCAAAAATAGAGACTTACATTTTCAAGTACAATTTTTGTAGTCTAAAATGTTTAAATTTCAATCAATATTTAAATTTCAAGTTTTTGTAGTTTAAAATTTTGTATAAAAAATAAATTCATAAATGAAATAGTAAATAAAATCCGACTATTGCAAAATTTGACTTAAGTGTTAAGAATATAAAGAATATAATATCCAATGGTTCAATTTTTAAAATATTTAACTATGTCAATTTTTTTAGTAGGAGTTATAGCCAAATTTTTTTCCTTAAAAAAATACGTATAAAATTTTGTGAAAAACTTATATTTTTGTCATAAGCTCTGGCTAACATATATTACATACCGAATGCAGGGTGGACAAAAACGCTGATGGTAGAATTACAGAAGAAGAGGTGAAAGATGTGAGATTTATGAAAATTGATAAGTCAAAAATGAAGTAATTTTACATACTTTTAGTACAAATAACTGATAAGTATTCAATATAGAAAATCTAGATGACCGTATATTAATTTGCTTAATTTCTTCAGATTATTGCCTTAAGTGCTTGTGCAAATAAATTGTCAAAGATCCAAGAACAAGCCGAAGAGTATGCTGCACTGATTATGGAAGAGCTGGACCCAGACAACCTTGGATACGTTGAGGTATATATCTTCTTTATATAAAATTTTTAATTATACATATGTATACATTTCCTCTAAAACTAAGGTTCTATTTGGTTGAAAATATGGAAAGGTAGGAGAATAGAAGAAATTTTAGTTTTCCTCATTTGTGTTTAGTTAAAAGGGTGGAAAACTTTTTTTTTTTTTTTGAAAAGAAAAATGGAATAATAAAAAATAGAATTTGTATAAATTTACCCATATGCCCTTATTAAAAAATGATGTCCAATTAAAAAAAAATTAAAAAGGCATTCACCCAAGTTTATTAAAAAGGAAAAATCATGACTAGTACAAAAGAAAAAAAAAAAAAAAAAAAAAAAAAAAAAAAAAAAAAACAAACAAACAAACAAGCAAGAAAGGGAAGTCACGTATCACACCCATGAAAAAAAAATATATGAAAGGAGGGATAGTTTAGTCATTTGACTACAACTACTATTCTCCTCTCTATTTTCTCCCCAAATTGGGGAGATAATATTTTAGTAAGCTTGGAGAGAAAATATCAGGGCACCACCAATTTTCCATCCTTAAAATCCACCCAACTAAACACCCCAAAAAACATTTTCTCTACTCTTTTTTCTATCATACTAAAATCCATCCAACCAAACGGATTAAGTGCCCTTTTGTTTCAACGTTTTGAGCCCAAAAAGTCACTTTTTCAAAAAGCTAGCTCTTTATGTGTGTTTGGTTAAGCACAAAACGCAACTTTTTGAAAAAAGTTGCATTTTGTATTTGTGAAGAAACGCGCAAGCCAATTATGGAGCTCCGGAGGTCCATAACCAAAAAGTTCATGCACGTTCTGAAGCTATCCGTTGGGCTCTTCCAAAAATTACCAAATTACCCATGAAAAATCATCAGTTCTCACGCTAATGCTCAAGCCCTGACCTGAGAAATTTTTTTCTAGGAATAATTCTCAAAGGTACCGAAAATTACCAAATCACTAACGCCTCTCAGCTAAGGAAAATAATAATAATAACAACTATCCAAATCCAAACACACAAAAATTTATAACAAATTCCCAAATCAGCTAAGGGAAAAAAAAAATCAATCCCTTGCAAATTAGGATTCCTCAAAATGCAAAATAAAAAAACATCAGAATATACCAAAATTTTTCAAATGGAGTTCTGTGGACGGATGATTTCTTGACAACGGATGAGTAATTGGCCATCCCACACAAGGGTTTCTTGCGGTAGCTCTGTGGACAAATAAGTTCTTGCACAGAAAAAAAAAAAAAAAAAAAAAAAAAAAAAAAAAAAGGAAGAGGAGAGCTCTGTGGAATGTCTTGAGTAAGGACGAAGTGGCTGGAGGAAATGGCTAGGAAGAAGAGAGGAAAGAAGGAAAAAAGGAAAAGTGTAATACGTGGGTGGAGGAGAAAAAAAGAGTGGGAAAAAAAAAAGAAAAAAAAAAAAGGAAAAAAGATGTGGTGCAGTACGTGTGTGGAGGAGAAAAAAAGAGAGAAAGAAAAATGAAAAGAAGAAGAAGAAGAAAATGCTATTACAATATTTTCACAATAAATTTTAATATAGGAGAGAAAAAAATAATTTTTTAAGAAAGAAAAAAAAAATAATTTTAATAGTACGTTCAAATTAAAATTAGTATCAATTTTTATCACAATATTTTCACAATAAATCTTAAGTGATAAGTGAGAAAAAAATAATTTTTATAGAAAGAGAAAAAAATAATTTTAATAGTATGCTCAAATTAAAATCAGTATCAATTTTTTATCACAATATTTTCACAATACTTTCACAATAAATCTTAAGTGGTAAGTTATTATTAGCTAATATTGGTGAGAAAAAAATAATTTTTTTAGAAAGAGAAAAAAAGAATTGTAATAATACGTTCAAATTAAAATCAGTATCAATTATCACAATATTTTCACAATAAATCTTAAGTGACAGATTATTAGCTAATATTGGTGAGAAAAAATAATTTCACAATATTAATTTAAGTATGAAATAAACTTCCTTATATAGACATTGTCATTTTTAGTAATTTACTCCTCAAACTGCCACTTTTATAAGTGCTAGCCAAATACTCAGCTTTTTCAAAAAGCACTTTTTAACAGTTTTTACCAAACACTCAGCTTTTTGAAAAATCACTTTTTCATTATACACTTTTTAAAAACTCAACTTTTTTATTATGCACTTTTTCAAAAAGCCCAACCAAACTCACCCTAAGGCTGTTCTAGTTAGGCCAGTCATAGCTCAGCCAAAAAGAAATACCATTTGATTAGACCTAGTTCAACCCACATTTGCCTTAGCCTTGCAGACCAAACTATAATCCACCAATTGAAAATTTGAATATAGCATGTTTGGATGTGAAGAATCTGCTTTTCTATGATATTTTTCAAAAATGAAAATTATATGAAATTTGTTCATTTAATCTTTCTCCAATAAGGTCCAATTAAAAAAATTACCTCTCTCTCTCTCTCTCTCTCTTTATATATATATATGTGTGTGTGTGTGTGTGTGTGAACATTAACCTTTGAACGCAAAACTGGCCAAATTATTTAGAAAATGGATGAGCCTTTTATGATTTTAAGCAAATAGGCAAAGTTTACTTTAATTGGACTAAGAGCATTGTAACTCAACTGATACTTCTAACGTGTTTAAATTTTGATGAATGAAAATATCTAGAATTCAAGTCTCTCCTCCCAAAATATTAATTTTTAAAATATATATTAAAAAAAAAAAAAGGAGGCTTACAACTTACTAGCATTCCAAAAGAACCAAAATTTAAGACTATTTGACTTGCAGTTGTACAACTTGGAAATGCTGCTACTCCAAGCTCCAAGCAAATCAACCAACATGGGGACTGATACTCATGTTCTAGGCCGGCTACTAAGCCAAAGGTTAGTCCCAACCATGGAGTACAACCCCATCAAGCGGTGCAACCGGTATCTTGTGTACTTCCTCAAAGACAATTGGAAACGGATTTGGGTTATAGCCCTATGGCTTTCAATCTGCGCAGGTCTTTTCACTTGGAAATTCATTCAATATAAGCATATGGCCGTGTTTGATGTTATGGGCTATTGTGTCAACATTGCTAAGGGTGCAGCCGAGACCCTTAAGTTCAACATGGCCCTAATTCTTCTACCCGTGTGCAGAAATACCATTACTTGGCTTAGAAGCAAGACCAAGTTAGGGATGGTGGTTCCCTTTGATGATAACATCAATTTCCATAAGGTACATAATTAATTGGCAACAAATCTATTGCTTAATTCAATTGAATCAAAGCAGAACAAATACTTAGAGCTTACAAGATTGCACTTCTTTGAACAAAAAATTCACCCAAATTCTTTAGGTAATTGCTTTTGGAATTGCAATTGGAGTTGGGCTACACGCCGGTGCACATCTAACATGTGACTTCCCTAGATTATTACATGCTTCGGATGATAAATACGAGTCAATGAAGCCATTTTTTGGTGAGAAGCGACCAAATAACTATTGGTGGTTTGTGAAAGGGACTGAGGTTTGGACTGGCATGGTTATGGCGGTGCTTATGGCTATAGCATACACATTAGCCCAACCTTGGTTCCGTCGGAACAAGCTAAACCTTCCAAAAACTATTAAAAAGCTCACAGGGTTCAATGCCTTTTGGTACTCCCACCATTTATTTGTCATTGTCTATATCCTTTTATTAGTACATGGATACTACCTCTACTTCTCCAAGGAATGGCACAAAAAGACAGTAAGCATCTGAAATTCTTGCTCTAATTTGGCCATGGCAAAACAGATTTTGTGCTAAAGATTTCCCAAAATTGTATTTTCTAACTTTGTTTCTGCTACGTTGTCTCAGACATGGATGTATCTGGCTGTCCCGATTTTACTCTATGCATGTGAACGCTTAATACGTGGGTTTAGATCTAGCTATAAAACTGTGCGGATACTAAAGGTACTTTTGAATTTCACTGACACTCTTTTCTCTTGATGATGTTCATCATTTTTGAAATTATAGTAAAATGAACGCATGCTATATGTATAGTTCAAGGAATTAGACTTTGTTTTGCATTTTCAGGTTGCATTGTACCCCGGAAATGTGTTGGCCCTGCATATGTCTAAACCTCAAGGCTTTAGATATACTAGTGGGCAGTATATATTTGTAAATTGCTCAGCTGTCTCTTCCTTTGAATGGTAATTCAATATTTACTTCTTATTATTATGATTAATGTTACATACAAAAAAATAAATTTTAATTTTTTCACACATGTTGAATTGGTAAGCTTTCATTAATTCTCATCTGAGTTCACACTGATATTACTTTTGTACTTAATATTAACAATCAACCACGTCAAGATGTCAAATAGTTTGTATCGATAGACTTTGTATATTATTATTCCAATCATCAATATTGTTATCATTATCGTTGATGATGATGTGTCGCATTTAGGCATCCTTTTTCGATTACTTCAGCGCCAGGGGATGATTATCTAAGCATCCACATACGTACCTTGGGTGACTGGACATCACAACTCAAAGCTATTTTCTCCAAGGTACATTTTCAATAAATTTTACCATTCATTCATGGATTTTTTTTTTTTGGTCTTCATTTTTTAAAGTCTAAACATTATTTTTCTTCCTTTTAAATTGGCATGTTAATTATAGGTATGCCAGCCTCCTTCTAGCGACGAAAGTGACCTATCTGACTCTGCACAAGACAATAACAAACCAAGGTTCCTTCTGATATTTCAATTAGTCATTTCAGAATACTTTAAAAAAAAAAACTCATTTCTAATATTATTTTTATTATTCAAAAAAGTAATAAGTATTTTTAAAATGTAAATGAATTCTCAATATTGCTCGATAAATTTTTATTTTTGGAACATATTCACAGAATGCCAAGGCTCTTGATCGACGGCCCTTACGGAGCTCCGGCACAAGAGTATAAAAAGTACAACGTCCTCCTCCTCATCGGCCTCGGCATTGGTGCCACGCCTTTAATTAGCATCGTTAAAGACGTACTTAATAATATTAAGCAGCAAAAGAACATGGAAGACGGGATTGTAGAGAGTGGTGTAAAATCCAGTAAGAGAAAACATTTTGCTACTAAACAAGCTTACTTCTATTGGGTTACTCGTGAACAAGGCTCTTTTGAGTGGTTTGAGGGAGTGATGAATGAGGTAGCTGAAAGTGTTTGTAATGGAGTAATTGAGATTCACAACTATTGCACTAGTGTTTATGAAGAAGGAGATGCTCGATCGGCTTTAATCACTATGCTTCAGTCGATACAACATGCTAAAACTGGTATGGATATTGTCTCAGGCACAAGGGTTAAAACACATTTTGCTAGGCCAAATTGGCGTAATGTCTTTAAGAATGTAGCCCTTAAGCACACCAATGAAAGAGTTGGTAAGCCCTTCCTTTTACTAAACTTGATCATATGGGATTATTTCTATCAATATTTTTTATATAATTGAATTAAAGTTGAGCTGATTGTGTTGCAGGGGTGTTCTACTGTGGTGCGGCTGGATTGGTTGGGGAGCTAAGATGGCAAGCTCGAGACTTTTCCAGGAAAACCTCGACCAAATTTGATTTCCATAAGGAAAACTTCTAATCTTTTTTTTTTTTAAATCAAAATGTATTATAATTAAAGGTTATGCCTTTTTTGATTGGCCGTAAGTTTTGTCCCTTGTTGGGTATACAAGTAATGGAATGTTCATGCTTTATTATTTACTGTCCTCCGGAGGTAAAACAAAAAACATGAATTCGTCCTTTGAAAAGTGCAACACAAAATTTGCTTGTGCTATTTCATAATTTGCATGTAGTCAAATTGTCAATCACATCTTAGTCAAATTTATACGCTGATTAAAGGGCATTTGCATGTAATGGGGGAATTGATCAGCTTGTAAGGTAAAATTTAGCTTTTTTCTAGCAAAGCTGTTACTGTTGTTCAAAGGATGGAAGAAATTGATGCAGTTGGTGCTTGTGTCTGCTTAAGCTGCAAGTCGTTTTCTAATCAAAACACAACACCTACAGATTACAATATAAAAGGGTCATGCGAGAAGCACATGCCAACTTAAGTGAGTCTCACATGCTGCTATATGCTTGTTTAATTGTAAATCAGTGAGTTATTTCAGTTTTGAATGTATAACTGCTAGATTAGGATTTGTTATTTTCTGTCTCTAACTCTGTATTATTGTATATAGATACAGGGCTTCGTTAAGACTTAAGTGTAATAGATTAGATAAAATTTTCAATTATATTAATTCCTCTTGGAAACAGTTCTTTTAACATGGTATTAGAGCTCTAATCGTGCTCATCCATTGTTTCCAACACAAATCACTTCTAATCTTGCTGCCGCTGCAACTTCTTTGGTAGATAATGCTTTTAATCAGGGCCGGCCCAAGCGTTTTGGAGGACTAAGGCAAAATCTTTAAATAAGACATTTGTGTTATCACTTAAACAATATTCAACTAAAAAAAAAAACTAGCATTTTGTATAGTAATTTTTTTTTAAATTTATTCTTTTTACTTTTTAATATGATTTTTTTTTTTTGAAAAAATGCCAAAGGTATAACAAATTTTACTACAAACTGGTGTTGTAATGAATGTGATCAATGACATGAAGCTTACAAAAATATTAGAAATATTATAAAATTTACAACATGAGAATTACAAAAATATATCACCAATTACAAATATTCATTCAAAAATGCATTCAATAATTTGTTGAAATTCACTTATCATATTCATTGTCACATCAAATTATAAAAATTATGGAGACCATTACGCGCCTTTGGTGCAGTGATCACTGTCTCCATAAGTATAAGTTCTTGTGGTGTGTGGGGGATAATGGCCGAGTCGCACACATATACACTTATATTAGGCTATAGTAGAATTTTTATCTTATATAAAAATAATTAAATAAATAAAGTTATGTAGTAAAATTTATAGTATTTTTAACATTTTCCTATTTAAATTACTTGTGATTAATATAACATCTATTTGTAAAACCTATTTATTTAAATTTGTCTTATCTCTATCTCTAGCATTACTTAATTCTATTTAAATTTGTCTTATTTCTATCTCTAGCATTACTTAATTTTTTAAGCCTTCTTAATAGTGAAAAAAGATGTAAACTAAAATGTTTTAATATCTCTCAAAAATATTTATATATAAAAAATATATAAATAATTTGCCCCAAATTTGGGGCCTTCTCTAGTAAGGGGGCCCTAGGCAATGCCCTAATTGGCCTAAGCCTAGGGCCGGCCTTGCTTTTAATCCTTAATTACTTTCTCCACAATGGTGACGATAATCCTAGCATGTTGCTAGTGACTTGGCCACATGTTGGTGAAGACAATTACCCTTTATCCAAATCCATGGTCACGGATTTAATAGCCAAAAACTAGATAGGTTTTGTGAATGAATCAATTCCAGTTCCAAATCCTTCTTCACCTTTGTTCAATTCTTGGACCAAGTGCAACACCATGCCACGGTGCTCTCATGGATAATTTATGCTATCAAAAAAATATTGCTTCCCGTATTACGTACACAAGTTTGACATCTATCTTTTATAATAAATTTTGATTTAGAATAGGTATTCTCAACCCAAACTTGTATTTTTCTATTCTTGAGTAAGTAAGTACATTAAAATGGACTGAATGGACCAAAGTGGACTCAATGGTCCAAAGTAGACCAAATGGACCAAATAGGACTGAAATGGACCACAATGAACCAAAGTAGGGGTGTGCAGCCAACCCGCCAAAACCAACCCGACCCAACCCAACCTGCCTATTTGGGTCAATTTTTAGGGCTTGGTGGGTTGGGTTGGGTTACAAAAAAATTTTTGATAGCAAGTTGGGTTGGGCTTGGGTCATAAAATTCCAAACCTGCCAAACCCAACCCTACCCAACCCACTCATATATTTAATATATATATATATATATATATATATTTAAAATATATTATATAATTAATAAATTTTTGAAAAATAACTAGCTCTTCCTATCCTATATAAAAACCAATTAGTTCACACAAATCCTAGTAAATTACTATTGTTGTTTAGTCGTTAGTATTGTTTACCTTTAAGGAGTTACATTGATACTAATCTTTGGGTTTTTTATTATATTTATATTATTTTCTACTCAATTTAATAATAATAAAATTTGTCCAACCCATGGGTTCAACCTAACCCATGTGGATTGAGTTGGGTTGGGTTGGGTTGAATTTTTTTTACCCACCATGGTAGGTTGGGTCAAAAAATCCCCTTAACTCGACCCATGCACACCCCTAGACCAAAGGAACCGAAATAGACTAAGTGGACTGAATGGATTGAAATGGACCTAAATGGACTAAAGTGGACTGAAATGGGTCAAACTAGACCAAATTGAACAAAATGGACTAAAATGCTACGCTATAAAGATTAATGCCTATATGAAACACTAAATAAACATCCGATGTCACTTGTAGGAATAATGTAACTTTTACTACATCTATTAAGTTGTACAGAATATGAAACAAATGTTAACATAGTCATAACTAGATCCATCCACATATGATGAATACCAAGTTTTTTCACAATTTAACTCAAAAAGTCTCATTCAACTCAGTCATAAGCCTTGCTCATGTCCAATTTAATGGCCATTGAACCTTTCTTTCCATGTCTAAAGTCTTGCATTGAAGCACAGATTCAAAAGAGACCAAAAAATTTTCAGTAATTAGCCAACCTGGCTGATGTAGGACACAATTTCCTATTTGATTATTATAATTTATTAATGTTGGTATTTAATTTGTAATTTTTGTTATTTTAGGTTTAAGATTATTATTTTCTTGTTTTTAGGTGCTTTTAATGCATTTTAGGTCAAATTTGGTTCCTGTTATAGTTAGGTATCAATTAATAGTTATTTTAGAATATATTTTCTTCTCTGTCAAGTTTTAGGGAGCCCTTAAATAGGCCTCTAAGTCTGTACACTTTTTTTAATAATTATTCAATCAATAAAATTTAGTCTTTTAACTTTCTATTTTCTAGCGAATTCGGGGTTATTTTCATAAGCAAACGTGTTTTGCTTTTTATTTTTCAGAAGTAGATGTGTCCTAATTTTTAACGCTTCCACATCCCACATCCCGCATCATTAGCACAAAGACGCTTTGATTGTCTAATATAATAAGAATATGACTCGGAGAAAACACTTTCTTCAAGATGTTAGCCTTGACCATCAAAAATCAACTTGAATACCAATACCACATTACACAAATTAATTGGGCAGTAGTCTGAGATACAAGCTGGGTTGTCACTTTCGGGATCAGCACAATATAGGTTTTGTTGACAGGTTTAACTATATACAACCATTAAGGCATGAGAGCATTAATTAATTGCATATACAATACTAAGGGTGTTTGATATGGAGGTTTAAACAACAGTTTTCAATGTTTAAACAACATTACATGTATTTTTACACACTTTTTCATCTACACGTATTTTTACAAAACAACAATAATGTTACTAGAAATCTCTTACCAAACAGGTCATTACCCACTACACTGCCCATGCTAACTTTGAAGTATTGCCAATGGAAATCCTCATCCTCGTGTGAGCAAGATTCGATCCTTATGATTCTATAAGCTATCCCAATGGAAGTCCATAATGAATATTTTCATTTCATATTATTTTTTGAGAGAGTGCAAATACCTCAAAACCTTTGAATAGTCCTATTTCAATATCTTTTTTTTTTTTTTTGTTTAATCAATACCACCCTAGAGGAATATACTTTCTTCCTCCTTTTTTATTATTTTTTTTTATATATTATTGAAATATTTCCGTCATCAAAAATATTTTTATTGATATAGTAATCTGTGAAAACATGATTTGGATTACATTTAAGATCTTTTTTATTTTTTATTTTTAAAAGAAGGAATCATATATTAATTTTATCTCCCTCCAATCTAGGTCATTGATTCTGGTTCACGACAGGATTAAGCTAATCATATTCAATTGCGAAAGACAGATCAAATTAAAGTAATGGGAGCAATTAGTTGGACCACTAGTCTTAAACCTTTTTTGTTTTTTTAACTTTATTCTTAATGCCTTCCAAGAAGAAAGTTCCTCTTAAAGCCCATTGGGACCAAACCAAGCAATGTTTTATTTTTGGTACGTACCCTTCTCCTAGGGTCTAGACCCATAGTATAATAATTACATTCATAATTCTGCCTCTCCACTCCCCCAACTCCCAATAACTGCAACACTGACAAAAGCATACCTGTAAAATAACAGTTCATGAATTCACTGCTTCTTCTTCTTCTTTTTTTGGGTTAAAATATATGTTCACCACCTCCAGGCTAAGCACCTAGTCCTAACCTTGTTTTGGACCATCATATAATTTATAAGTCGAATCTTTTACAAATTTTTAAATTACTGAAGGTTTTTTTAACTAAAATCATAATAAAATCTTCAAAAGGTGTCTCAGAAAAAATGAAATGATTTATAAGTATAAGTTATTGTCATATATTTTCAAAAACCTTATACTGTAACATTTGTCGAATGCTTTCAATGCCTTGGGGCGTAAGAAATGAATAACCGGAGGAAGTTGGAAAAAACGTAGATAAGGTCCTTTATTTTTGTCATTAACTGTTGGCAATTATGAAGAAATGTTGCTGAAAAATTCTGCTTAGAATTATATATATGTTACTGTATTTCAATATTTTTTGGAGAAGATTGGTGTATGTATGATATATAAATATGAGTTGGATTCAAGTTATACTTAATGTAACTCTAAGTAACTTGAACCCAACCCTTTAAATATGCGTCACTATGTTTTAATTGCAAATCAAAGCACTTTGAAACCATAAAATTGATGGATAAGTGAAATCATACTGATTAAGTTTTTTTGAGAAGATACTAATTATGTTAATCTATCAACAACAATAAAAAGTTAATCTTAGATAATATTGTTGTTAGGGTCATATTTTTTTATGTAATTGGCTAATCTTTTGACAAAGCTTATAATTGAGTATATCTAAGTTGGGTTTAATGTATCTAGAAGTATGTTGTTCAAACATATTAAGTGGTTTCATTAAATACATGAAGATTTATCCAAGAAACAAGTGAAGAAAAGTTTATTCATTAAGTCTCGACAAAAGCTCAATAGATACTGCTATCGAGGCTAAATAAGAAGCTCAACACAAACTCGATCTATTGAGAATTAAGATTTTAAAATTTCCAAATCTAAAATTCTAAAATCCAGCCCTATATTATTTGATTAAAGTTTCTTTTCTCATAACCCTAATCATATATAAGGCATATTTTAGAAGCCGTCATATATGGATATAGAGACCTAGAATTCATATATTTTGTGTGAAGTTATTACATTTGTGCGTCATAGGGTTTTGTAATCAAGTGCTTCTCGATCTTCATCGTTTATGAAGTAAAGAACTTTACAGCCAACAACAATCATTCAAGTTGCTGGAGTTAGTCGCGTACTAAAATCCGTGCAAAGGGGTTAGTCACAGATTGAAGATTTATGCAAAAAGGAAAGAAGGCTACTATATGATCAAGTCTAATTGGGTATTGAAGCGAAGATTCAACTGTAGGTTGGTATTTTGGGATAGACTAGGGTAGTAGTAAGATTTTTTATACTTGTAACCGCTTGATTATTGATTAGTGAATTCTTGTGAGTAGTGACCTTAAATTCAATTGATGAGATTTTTGCCTTGTGAAAGGTGTTCCCCATTTGTCAACAAATTATCGTGTCAATTTATTTTCCGTTGCATTTAGTTTCTTTGGTGATTTGTTGATACTTCCACGATTTACTTGTAATTTGACTTAATTAATTAATTTGAATAATTGAAATAATTAAACGGGTTCAAACTATCTTAACCCAACAATTGTCTTTCCATTTTTATGGTAGATTTTTTTATAATAAATAAATATATATATATATATATATATATTAATTTGAAGATTAGAATGGAATTTCTATGGCATCATAATGTACATTTTAGATTTATTGTTGGAACTTTTTTATATTAAAATTTTATTTTAATAAATTAATAAATAATAAGTTGATAAATTTAATGACAAGATGTGGGAGTTTTATGTGGTGATTGAAAGTTAGCTTGTCAGTCAAATTTGGAATCTCATATTGATAAGGAGCGAAGAGAGTAAACATGGAAATTTACTGGGTTTAAATGCAATGCAGAAAAAAATGGGTTACACCCACATGCACAAGAATGTGGACCAAACAACATTATTGGATTAATTGTTGTATCTTGGAGAAGACAAGACAATAGAAGTTTTGTTGCATAGTCTTGAGCCTTGCCAACCATAGATGGCTTGAGTCTATAAAAAAAAATTGTTGAGATCTTGATATAAAATTGTTGATAACTTTTCTCAATTGCTTTTGCTGAATGTGATAGCTCCATGCTTGTTTTGTTAGCTTGAATATACAGTGGTATCAAAATTCAATAAATGTGAGATATATTAGTAAAAATTAGCTTACTAATAAATGAAAAGCATGTGTTAGTAAGGCTGTGTTTGGTTCGGCAGTAAATGGTTTCCGGATGTAAAATGATTTCAGCTGAAAATATTTTCGGGAAAAGAAAATATTTTTAGGTGTTTGGTAACATTTGAAAAAATACATTGAAAAATATTTTCAAGTGTTTGGTTGTCATCTTGAAAATATTATAAAAAATACATTTTGTATTTGTTGCTCACATTTTCTCACATTTTCTCAACTTCCAAACAAATATCATTTCCTGATCTAGAACAACAAAACCCAAAAAAAAAAACTCATCAAATTTTCTCAATGAAGCACAACAAAACCCAAAAATAAAAAAAAGCTCATCATCAAAAACCAAATCCGGTCAGATAGAACGAAGACAGAGAGAGAGAGAGAGGCGACTGGCGATGGCGAAGGGGAGTTCGCGCCGGCGCGGTGCGGCGATGGCGAAGGCGAGATCGCGCCGGCGCGGTGCGGCGATGGCGAAGGCGAGATCGCGCGGCGCGGCGACTGGCGATGGCGAAGGCGAGATCGCGCGGCCCGGCGATGGCGATGGCGAAGGGGAGATCGCGCCGGCGCGGCGATGGCGATGGCGATGGTGAAGGCGAAGGCGCGATCTCGCCGGCGCGGTCTGGGTGCTCTCTCTCTCTCTCTTCGTGCTCTCTCTCTCTCTCTCTTCGTGCTCTGTGTGATAATTTTCTGGAAAATTTCAATTTGAAGGTAAAATAGACATGGAAAACGTTTTCCGGGTGGGGAGGGTTTATTTTCCGGTCAACTGATTTCATTTTCCGTTTGACCAAATTTTCAGGTGTTGCCAAACACCCACAAATGCTGAAAATATTTTCCAGAAGTGATTTACTGTCGAAACAAACGGACCCTAAGTAATTACTTTTATAATATGTTTTTCAATTATTGAAATTTGATATAAATAATGCAGTATTATTTGATTTAAAATACTTTTTCCGTTGAGAGACATCCACGTCCTATCAAATTAACGTTGAGTGGAAGGTCTGAGTTAGCGGTTCAAAAAAGTAATTAATGAGATATTAATTGATTTGGTCCTCAATCTAGCTTTTAGGGCTATAGACTATAGTAGAGTCCATTCAAGTTAGGGTGGTGTACCATTCTCATAGTCGGTTGATCCTCAATGCTAATCTCTTTGAACAAAATTGCCTAATGCCCTTGGGCCATATATCACAAACCCACACCACTAAGCTACAAGGTTCTAACCGGTTATGTTATGCTAAAATGTTTGTTTGTCATTGTGCCATTCAAAATTCTTCTATATTGATGCCCAATTAAAATAAAATAAAAACCTTCTATATGATTTATAATATATATAAAAAAGTATGTCTCTAGGTTTAAATTGACATATCAAAACACTTTGGAATCATAATGTGACAAGTAAACACATACCGATTAATTTAAAGGAAGCTTTTTGATATAATTAATTCCTATTATAAGATTAATCATGAGAGTATGACTCTAATTAACTATTGATTCCACTGCAAAGAAAAGAAAAGGGCACAATATATATGAATATAATAAACTCATACGACTGAAATCACAATGAACACAACTTTACTTGCTTATAAATACTAAAATGTTTTGATAATAATATTAGATACCGTAGCCTTTTTCTCTATACATTAAACTTTCTTGATATTTTCTTCTACTTTATGCAATTATATATTTTTTACTTTCTGAAAGAAATTATTTAAATCCATGAAGCTCGTTCCATAATGTGTAAGTTACCAGTTGGTCAAGGTATGTGGTTTCTTAGGTTGAAAGGATGCTAACTGGATTTCCTTTTAGGCTTTTGCATTTTTTTTTTTTTTGGGAGGTGAGGAAGAAAGTTAATATATATATACACACACACCATAATCATGGTTATGGCTCGAAAAAACTTCTAATTTACCTTTTTCTTAAAAAAAAAAAAAAAAGACTTGATTGAGTAACTTCTAGAAATTATTTACTTTCGCCTAAGACGAGGAGGGAGATTTCTGAAAAGAAGAAATCACAACTTTTTAATTTATTAAAATGTATATGGTAACAAGTATTAGAATTCTGAAATGAAAATAGGAAGAAATTTTGTTGTTGTAGCAAATTAATGACCATAGTTACCAACCTATGGTTCCATTTATATTTTAGTTTACAAATCATAAATATCTAACAATATTAAATGCTTGAAACCTAACCCAAACCCATCTATCAAAAAAGGAAAAATAAAAACCTGACCGCTCATTGACAGCACAAAAAATAAAACAAAAAGAAAAAGAAAAAGAAGAAGGAATTCCTGCCCTTCTTAATCCTAATCAACCTGATCCCCTGCAAATTAATGGTAGTTCTACTTCTAATCTCATCTTATTATCCTTTTTTAATCCAATGACAGACTTGACAGTTACTCTCTACTCATAATTTGAGTATTTTTCTTATCTATTTTCTTATTTGTATTAAAAGAAATACAAAGATAATAATAATAATAATAATAATAATAATAATAATAATAATAATAATAATATTATTATTATTATTATTATTATTTATTTTCTACATATAAAAAAAATATGGGTCAAGCTGATTACTCCCAACCCTCCAAGTTTTGATCTTAACTCAAACGAGACCCAACCTGACCTAATACAATCCATTTAACAAGTCTATTTCCAAGGTAATATCTATAAAAAAAATGTTTGAAAATTTTAATAAGTTAAATATATTGTCCTTACATTTTCTAGTTATCGTAAATGAATTCATTTAAAATTTAATGTATTGTACAGAACAAATTATTATTTTTATTCATAAATAATAAGTTTACCATTTTTATATATTATTTTATAAATTATCTCCAATTTCATACTTATACTGAACATTTATTTTATATTTCCTCTTCACAATAAAAATCACAATAAGCCACATAAGAATATTTATATATAATAGATTGTAATAAATGATAAAAAAAAATGTTATACTAATTTCTAAGAACTCTTTAGGGCCATTGCCCATTAGGCGGACTCCTCCCCACATAGGCGAAAATAAGCCTTATAATTTTTCCTCAATTGTATTTCCTAAACACCTACGCAAAGAAAAAGAGTTTTTCTTTTTGCTTTTTTTGGAAAGAAAAAGAGTTCCTTCGTCGTTAAATAAAGTTGCACAAAACTCACTTATTATATAAATGAAAATGCCTGTAATCTTGGCTTCCAAGAAGCATCAATGCCATACCTGTCCATTAGCCCAAAAAAAGAAAAAGAAAAAAATATATCACTATTACTTAATGCTAAAAGGAAAAGTGGAAAAAAAAAAAATTATGGGGTGTTTGGCAAGCTAACTTAAAACATTTTTTCACATTTTAAATAACATTACACATATTTTTACACCTACACTTATATAAAAAACGTTCGTACAAGATAATGTAAACCCCTCCCCCGAACACCCTATATATAAGATTAAAATATTACTAATTCTTGCCACCCCACCATGCACCAACAACCAGGCCCATACTTTATTTTTTCTCTCTCAACTCTTAAAGGTTCTTCATTCCTTCTTTTTAAGTGAATTCTTCACACTCTAAGCAGCCTCTTCCTCTCTCTTTCTCTCTCTCTCTCACTGAAAAACCCAACTGCCTCTTTACCTCTTCCTCCAATGGCATCCCCAGAAGCTAAAGAAGCACCACCTAAAGAAGTAATAGTAGAAGAAAATTCAGCACCTCTCAATTGCAAGGTATATATACAAAACATGGTTTCATTAAACACCCACTTCTTCTCTCTATACTCTCACACATGCTTCCAAGTTCTAACCCCTTCTTATCTCTTATTTTTATTCTCAGAAATGGGTCTTGAAAGTCTCCATTCACTGTGAAGGATGCAAAAGAAAAGTAAAAAAGGTTCTACATAGCGTTGAAGGTAACCCCCAAACCCTAATGTTACATCAGTTCTTTTTTTTTCCTTGTTTGAAACTCAGACTTCGGACTTTCCTTTACTTTTCTCATATGGGTCTTTTTCATTAGTTTTGCCTTAGTTTCATCATATCCTTTAGGTTATTACTCTCTCTCTCTCTCTCTCTCTCTTAGGCGCTTAGCAGCTTTTCTTAGCTGTTTTCTTTCTGGTTGTGTTTTTTCCTATTTAGTTTCACCTTGTCACTGAGTTTTCTTTGCTTTTCTCATTCATTTCCATATTTGGTTTGTTTCAGCTTAAGTCTTCAGGCCTTCCCATTTCTCATTCCCTCTAATATCATTCTTGCCCATAACAAATTTGCTAAATTCTTGTTTGATTCTCAGGTGTTTATGAGACAGATATTGATTTGAAGCAACAAAAAGCCATAGTAACAGTGAAAGGGAATGTACACCCTGAGACTTTGATTAGAAAATTGGTAAAGACAGGGAGACCTGCAGAGCTTTGGCCTGAAAAAGAGAAAAAGCAAAGTAAATCAAAGAATAAGAAAGAGAAACAAACTGATCAAGAGAGCTCTGAAGAAAGCAACCATGGTGAAGGCAAGGAAAAACAAGCAGTGAAAGCTGAAGTTCATCATGTCCAAGACCCTTCTAAACATAGTGAAGGTGGTTGTCCAAGTAAAAATGGTGAGGGGACCAGTAAAGCCAGTGGACAAGTTAAAGAGCAAAAGCCTGAGGCGAAGCAAACTGTGACCTCTCCAGCCGGTAGCCAGCCACCGGTGGCTGAGAAGATTAGTATTGGTTGTGAAAATGAGAATGGGGCTGAGAAAAGTGGCGGCGGCGGCGGTGGTGGTGGTGGCGGCGGCGGCAGTGGCAGTGGAGGTAAAAAGAAGAAAAAGAAGGGGCACAAAGCGAGTGTCAAAATTGATGAGGGTGTAGAGAATCCTGGCGATGCACCGCCAAGCACTGGATCACCAATTCATGCTCATGCTCATGCTCATGCTCAAGCACCTCATGGTCATGGTCATGGTCATGGTCAAAACCCATATCCAGCCAATCACAGCTCTCCACCTCAGCATGTGTACCATCAAAGTTCACCACAACATTATTATTCACAACCACAGCATTATTATTCACAACCACAGCCAGTGTATGCCACAAGTTATAGCATGGCACACCCTACTAGTAGCCATGGTACATCATATTATGCCTCACCAACACCACCCAATTCACACGTGTACATGCATGAGACCGAGTACGAGACTGATCATCCTCCACCGTCCGATTATTATGATGACTCCTATCAACCACATCCATCAGATTCGTTCGAGCTTTTCAGTGATGAAAATCCAAATGGGTGCTCAATTATGTGACATTTTGTGCGTGGAAATGGAACATGTTGAACATTTGTGGGGGATATAGCTAGGCCAGCTTATACTACTTGTATAAGCCAATGGGGATAATTTTTGTAATGTATAATGTACATATGAAAAAAAGGAAAGTAGTAGTTTAAGTTAGGGGAAGGGAAAATAAATGGGGTTGGGTGAAGTGGGGTTTTGTGGCTCTATTAAGTACGTACTTTTTTCAAGATTGGTTCAAAAGTTACTACCCTTGTAATGCTTAGTTGTTTGTTGGCCCCCATTTCTCTCTCTTACACGTATAAGGTAGATTTGGTTTATTATGTTTTCTGAATAGAACTTTATTGATCAATGAAACTACTAATATTTGCTATAAAAAAAGAAAAGAAAAAAGAACTACTAATGTACACATAATGTCATTATGCCTGCAGCTCAATACTCACTAGTGTACTCGTGGGGCTGTTAGCATAACAGGTATGATGATCAATTTTTTTGTTTGTGTAAGCAGGATATTATTATGATAGTATTAATTTTTTTTTTTTTTTTGGTATTTGTAAATAGGATATTATTATAGTAACGCTAAAAACTTTTACCTTTTTATTTTACCTTTTTATTATAAAAGAAATGCGGTTATGATAGGGAACAAGTGCTACGGATAAGTCAATAAAACCATGGTGAGTAAAAAATATTTTTTGACCATTGTTTTTTGTTTTTTTAGAATCATTTTTTGACCATTCAAAGTCACAAAATCTGGCTCAATTGGGCACGTTTCTAAGGGGCTGAAATTTGGGAGAACTTATATTCTTAACAATTCAGGTCAGTACTAAACATTGTATACAGTATCATTATGCCATGTAAGCTTTGCAGCCCTGTTAAGTTAAAGCTTTGATAATGCTTTTGTGTATTACACTTGGTTGTAAATGCTGGGTTGTTTGTAGGACCCTTGAGATCCATCAAAGCCACTAGCTCTTATGTGTAAAGGGAATTCTGATTAAGGATGTAAAGGAGATCAATATAATTAATGAACTGGAAAGATTAGTTTACAAAGTGGATGAAACTATGAGGTCCTGGTTTTTTGTGTCCCTTTAATAAAAACATTTCTTGCTTTCAATTCAATGAGTCTTTTAAAAAATTGGCTTTGGGTTTGATGGGATTTCCTTTCTTTATTGTCCTCCATTCTTCTATTCCTTTTGAAAAGCAGTCTCTTTCTTACAATAAAACTACCTTTGGAGTGTGTGATAGCCTGTCTGTCCTTTTTTTTTTTTTGGCTGTCACTCCCTTCTTTAACGTGGAAGGTTATTAGGCTGCCACCTCGGATCAAAAGCAATGGTTGCATTTCCTTCTTTTAACAATTTTCACAGGCTACCACTTGCTGATAATAAAATAAAAAAAAATAGTAAGCGCGTGTTTGATAATTGATATACCATTTTAAATTTATATTTTTATATTTTAAATAATATTATACATTTTTTTTACATATTTTTTTACTCACACATATTTTAAAAAATTACAAAATTTTCATTTCAAATTATTCTACCAAACACCCCTAAGTTGATGTGGTTTATAATTTTGTCAGTTATAAGTTGTCACGTGAATAAATTATAATAAAGTTGTAAAAGATTGTTGTAATATCAATATGTAAATAAATTGTGGCAAAATTATAAAAAATTATTACAATACTAGTCTCATGAATAACTACCAGATTTAGTCAAATTAGAGCCTTCCCATTTTTTATCTAAAAAAAAAGACGTAAATGAACTTTTAGTCCCTACATTTTGGTTTTTTTTTTTTTTTTTTTTTTTTTTTTCATTTTGGTCTTTACATTTTATTTTTATCACTTTTAGTCTCTAAACCAATTAACGCGTGACATTTAAGTCCTTATCGTCACCTAACTAACAGAAAATGCTGATGTGACTGATGGCACAGTAAAATAATAATTAAAAAATCTATTTTGGCATTAAAAAATTGTCACGTCAGCATCTAAATTAATTTTAATTAAATTAAAAAATTAAAAACAAAAAATTATATGAATTGAACATCGAACCCAGCAACGACATCAAACCCAAAATCAAAGAACATGAACATCAAACCTATAGGGAAAAAAAAAATTAACATCACCAAATCAAAGAACATGAGTAAGAGCAAACACAGGAAAACTCACACGAAACCACACCCAAACCAACAACAACAAACCCACACCGATCAGACCAACAACAACAACAAACCCTACAATCCCAACCAACGAACCCAGTCGAATCCAGCACCCACCAATAAGCTCCCTTCCACTGAGAACCGAACCGAGATTCCTATTGGAAAAGCTATGCCATTTTGGCCAAATACCGGTATCGAGAAGACCGATAATGACATCGGATTTGTAATCGGAATTGGCCCAGAGACTGCGTTGGTTCTTGAGGCGAAGAAACTGAGGAGACCAAGTGGTGTGAAGCTCAAGACGACGGTCCTCAAACACAATGAGGACTGAGGGGTTTTTGCTGATCGTATCGGCTTTGCTTTGCGTGAGAGAGGCAAAGAAGCCATCTCTTTTTCTAAACCCAGATCCGATCAAACCCAGTCAAACCCACCAATGATCGCCGATCAAAGTCGAAGAGAAAGCCCAGATCCCAGCAAACCCAGCACCCACCATCTCTTTCTCTAAACCCAGATCCCATCAAACCCAGTAGCAGTGGTGTGTCGAACTCTCCCTCTTCGTCGACACCGTCGTAGTGCTTGAACAAATCACACCAATCAACAAAGATCTAATCTTTTCTAATCAATTCCCGGAAATCAAATCAAACAAATCAACAAAATTCTAATCTTTTCTAAGCTTCAATCTTCAACCTAAACCATAAAAATCCCTCACTTCATTTTTTTTTCTTTTCTCCTATTCTTTGGTTTCTCTCATCTGTGCAAATTTGACGGAGTGAGCACCACACCACCACAATTAGATCCAAACCCGCGACTGCTATGAAAGCATGAAAACCAAATCTAGGTTTCAACTGTACTAGGTTTGTCATATGGGTAGCTGGGTTAGTTTTAGTTGCGACGGATCTTATTTTTTTCATCAAAATTTTGGGTTTGTTAGTGAGTTTTGATTTTGACGTGGCAATTTTTTAATGCCAAAATATATTTTTTAATTATTATTTTATTGTGCTATTAGTCACGTCAACATTTTCTGTTAGTTGGATAATGGTAAGGACTTAAATATCACGTGTTAATTGGTTTAGGAACTAAAAGTGGTAAAATAAAAATGTAAGGATCAAAATAGAAAAAACTCTAAAATGTAGAAACTAAAAGTGCATTTATGCAAAAAAAAAAAAACCTCCGTATTTTCTCTCGAAGAAACCATGCCCATGCTAGTTATTCATCTTAATTAGGTTATTTTTGACTTGAAATAGATGGTTTTTTTTTTTTTTTTTGGTGAACTAAAATAGGAGTTCGCTAGGTTACGCTAGCCCTGGGTAGGACGCTAAAGTTAAAGCCCTTGGGCCAATCCGTATAGATGCCCATCAACGGACTCCTACTCGCAGCGGGACTCAAACCTAGGTGGGTTAGACGAAGTATCTGAGCCTTACTATGCTTGAATTTTTTATGAACAATGCTTGAATTTTTTTATTAGGATATAAGATATGTGATTTTCCAAAGAAAGAAAATATATATCTGATTTTTAAATCGGGTGACACTTAGCCTAACATAACTCCACTACGATCCTCAAAAAGAAAAGGAAAAAAAAATCCACTATCTAATTATATTACCAAAATATCCCCCCTACTTACTGCGTAAGGTGCAATTTTTTCTCCTTTCAAACTCAGGGGCACTTTGGTAAATAAGAATTAAAAACAAGCATTCCATTTCCATGGGTCCTACATATCAGCACACCTTCTCTTTAGTCTTTATAAGGTATCATTCCCTTTCATATATCTTTGAAGGGGATTTATGGCATCACCATTTTTTAACAACTTTGATCACAATTTGATAAAGAAAAATCCAAAAACAACCAATGCGTCCCTTTGATAATCTTTTTCAATCCCTTAAAAGCGTTTTTTGGCTTTTATTCTGTTGGCCACTAGAGTGGAATTTGACATTCCAAGCTTTGATATCATGGAGAACCTTTTTTTTTTTTTTTGTTCTTATTCTTTCTTGAGGTGACCATATATGTAAAAACACAATTTTTAGAGGGCAAGTGTGAATGGAAAATTGTTCATAAAAAAACTGTGAATGGAAATTTAAAGTATGATTGAGAAAACTTTGTTCTACCATTGTATTGTTAGGAAGACTGTAGAACGGTAGCTTTTTGATCAACAGTAATTTTGTTTCATATATAAAAAAAAAAAAAAAACTGTGATTTTGTTATTTTGCCAATTCTCAACAACTTGGACAAAATGAATCAACAGTGACTGTTTAGGTTGTCTAAAAGCTAAATAATAGGGAGAATTAGGATGGATATATATGTGTGTGGAGAGAGAGAGAGAGAGAGAGAGAGAGAGAGAGAGAGAGAGAGAGAGAGAGAGAGAGAGAGAGAGAGAGAGAGAGAGAGATTAGCAGAGAAATACAAGATAGTACCGAAATATGTGATATTTATCATAGAAAATAATGAAGGTAAGATGAGATAAGTATAATAATGTCATGCAATCTCCTATCACATGAATAGTATAATTCATCATAAATTTAATTCATGTGACCCACTATTATGTGGGACGAGGGAATAAGGCATTATTGTACCTTCAGAGTTTTACCAAAGTGAGATAAGAAAATTAATTATTAAGTGCTCCTTTAAGATAGGGACGTAATACCCGCTTCTTTCACATGAGTGATAGATCTACCATGAATTTGATTAATAAAATCAATTATTATATTAAAAAAGGAATACCACGAATTTGATTAATAAAATCAACTATTATATTTAAAAAGGAATACCACGTTATTGCTCATCCAAAACACTAAACAATTACTTATAATATTGGAATTATAATAATCGATCCCTCAAAAAAATTCTTGAAAACATAACAAAATATCAAACAAATAAAATAATCCAACTACTAGAAAATTAACAGTCAATATCTCAAATATCCATGATATTCTTTTTTTTTTGCTAGCCATTTGTTAAAGATAATTTTGTTATGATCATTTTGACTATATTTTTAAATGGTAGCTTGTGTAAAGTAACAATATTTTTGTATAAGTCAATAATTGTCACCACTATTATTATATAATAATAATTATAGTAAAGTTATAATTTTTTTGTATAATTAAATTTATTGTTATTTAAAACCTTATAATTGTTAGCAAAATTTCACTTAACGGAAATAAAGTTTTTCTCTAAACTAGTTTTTAAAAAAATCTTCAAACTTCTCGTATATTTATTTTTTTAGTGTGAATTTTGAAAATCTAACCATTAAATTTCAAGTTTCCTATGTTCTTAATATGTATATCAAATTTTGTTCAAATCGATGTTATTTACTCTTTAATTAATAAACTTATTTTTTATATACAATTTTAAATCGTAGAAACTTGAGATTTTAATATTTTTTTTATGACATAACAATTGATTTTTGACCTTTTTAAAATTATGTAAACATTAATGATATAAAAAGAATATACAACTTAAAAAGTTAAAAGTTAAAATTTTAAAATCCACACATAATAAAAAAATATATAAAAAGTTTGAAGCATAACATAAGATAACCCTAAACTTCAAACTCACGAGATGATAAACTACAAGGACTTCGTACATTTGAACGACCAACTCCTCTGGGGATAAAGTAGAAAGGTGAGGCTTAAAGTGGAGGCGTACGAACCAAATCATAATTGTGGTACAGACAGCATAAAATGTGTTAAGAGACTTTAGTGTATTGGTATGGATGAAAGTAATTCACGAGAGAATCTTTATTCAAGAAGCAGATAAATTGCATGTTAGTCTTCAATCAATCAAGTGCAATTTCTGTCACAATTTGCCTATACCTGTTGATCATTTTCTAAGCAACTATTCCTTTATCAGGAACCTGATTCCTTCAATCCAGTCCATCTTCCTTGTCAAGCTTTCTCACTCATTTCTGAAAACTTTTCATTGGCTTTCAGAGGTAGAGTGTGGGCAAGCGAAATTGGTGTAAAAAGGACACGGTCCTTATCTGCAATCCTCAATTTTTACTCTTCAAGGTAAAAGAATTGTGCAGTAACGTATTGTGCATCAAATATTCGTTAGTTCCCAATTTTTTTTTTAAGGATGTTACTAAATTGTGGCCTTTGTATATCATTTGTAAAAAATATTTTATAAAAAATTAAAAAAGTTTTGACAATTTTTTCAATTCCCAATAAATTTTTTCTAAAAACGGATTTGTTAATATATGCCCTAAGGGCATATATTAACCGGATCTTTTTTTAATTATATATATATATATATAAAGATAATGAATGCTTTAAAGTATTAGTTTAGAAAATATTTTTTTAATTTTTTTTTATAGAAGAAGATAAAAAGAATTGAATCTTTAGATAATTTTTTATATTTTCTATGGAAGTGATATTAAACTTTCTTAAAATAATTCATTAATAAATGTCGTGTGTATTTGTGTGTGTCTATATATATATATATTTATATTTATTAAGATGAGTTCAAGTTACACCTGGTGTAACGTTACACTTTTTTTATACAGTAGATTTTTAAAAGATCTAACGGTTGAAAAAAAAATCATTAAATACTATTCCTTTCCCCCTCATTACCTAATTAATATTTAATACTACAATTTTTTTTCTCTCTCCTTATTAAATTCTTTCCACACTTTTTTTTTTTTCATCTTTCTTTCTATCCGTAGAGCATAATATCATTTTTTTTTTCTTTCCGAAGAGCACTATATAATTTTGGTGTGGACAGAAACTTCAGTACAAATCTATTTGCAAGAAATTCAAATGGTACCAGATAAGTTAAGAGACATAATAAGTACAAATCTATTTGCAAGAAATTCAAATAAGTACCAGAAATAGTAAGTACTAGATAAGTTAAGAGACATAATCATGGCTATCCCTAACATTGATTTTTTTTTTTTTTTGTGGAGAAATTGTTAGGAATTTGGATACTAAATAGTACTTGCTCCTTTAAAATTTTATTTTATTTTTTTCATTAATTTGCTTTATCCAAACGCACATGCTCTCAGTTAACAAGTAACCAAGACACTAAACAATAATAAACAAGAACTCATAATAGCCACACCATTGTAAGAGCATCCACACCAGTTCTTTTAAAATCTTTTAAAATAGAAAAAAGTACAAATTTTACATATTTTGAGCAAAAAAACACCCACATCAGTGAGTGTAAAAATGTGTAAAGTTGTGCAAATTCATTTACGAGCTACAGTAATCGTGTATATTTACACGGTTACTATAGTTCGTTTATCCATTATTTTAATAGTTGTATCTCTCTCATTCACCTCACTCTCTCAACTTCTCACTCTCACCTCTCTCTCGTTTTATCTCTCCCTCAGTCTCATCGATCTCACCTCAGTCCAATCAATCCACCGATCTCACCTCAATCCGATCACAAAAGCTCCGATCTTATCTCAGTCCGATCACATAAGCTCCGATCACGTCGAATCCCTTCAAAAGCTCCGATCACATAAGCTCCAATCTCACCTTAGTCCGATCAGTCCACCGATCTCACCTTAGTCCGATCACAAAAGCTTCGATCTCACCTCAGTCCGATCGCATAAGCTCCGATCACATCGAATCCCTTCAAAAGCTTTGATCACATAAGCTCCGGTCTCACCTCAGTTCGATCACATAAGCTTCGATCTCACCTCAGTCCGATCTCACCGTTGCTGGTTTTTTTTCCTGGTTTTTTGGTTGATTGTGGGTGTGGGTCAGTGAGTTTTGATCTTGATCGGCTTGTTTTGCTGGTTCATTGGTGGGTCTTGATGATCTTGCCACCGATTGGATGAGTGATAATTTGGCTTGACTGGGTTTCGGGTTGGGTGGGTGATTAATGGGTATGGGATTGAATGTGTTGGATTTCCTTGATGGTGCTGGTTGGGTGGTGATGATGGTGGCTGGGTGTGGAGTGATCATTGGTAGTGATGGATTGTGGCTCTGTGAGAAAGAGGGGCAGTGAGGGAGGGAATAATAAAAAATTGTAAAAGAATGAATATTTTATTGAATAAGTGTGTATAATAAATAAACTGATATGAGTGTTTTGTAAAAGTGATGGTGTAAAATAGAAAAAGTAAGTTTTTAGTGTAAAATAGACATAAAATTTTAAACAAATTGGTGTGGATGCTCTAAACAAGTAAATCCGTAACAACAAAACCACTTCTAAGTTCTAACGTTAACTTGTAGGAGAAAATAATAAAAAATGGACACCTACTTGAAACTAACTTCTCCATAGCTCTTTCTCAAAAAAAAAAAAAAAAAAAAAAAAAAAACCTTCTCCATAGCATCATGTAGTGGCACTAATTTTCAAATTAAGTAGAAATGTATAAGGAATTATAAAGAAAAAGTTTCTCAAAAAAAAAGAAAAAGAATTTCAAATAAAAAGGAAAGAATGAATTAATAAAGAGAGAAAGAGAGACGAGAAATATTTAATGAGGAGAGAGATACTGGGGAAACTATTAATTAGGTAAGTATTTAATGATATAATAGATAAATATGTCTTCTTTTTTAATCGTTTGATCTTTGGGAAATCTATGGCTTAAAAAAGGTGTAACTCTTGTGGAGTTATACTAGGTGTAACTTGAATCCATCTCATATTTATTTTAGTATAAGAATTTACTTTTCTATTTTTATACAACTACTCTTTTTTTTTTTGAAAAGTTACAACTACTCTTTAAAAACACTCATATCATATTATCTATTTTAAATTACATGACTTTACATAATCTGATGTGGGTAATTTTTAAAAAATAAATATGCAAAATTTAGTACTTATATTATACATGAATTGATGCTGGTGCGCTTATGATTTATTATCATATATACTAGTTGTGCAATGCTCTTCTCACAAGTCACACGGACTTGAGAATTATTTTGTGCAATGATTTATACTATATGCAATTGTAACATAAGATATCACCTCCTATGTGACAAATATTTGTATGCAACTATTACACAAGATAATACTTCCCCAATTACCGCGCATTACATCACAAATATGCAAATTAAGTATTATAAGAAAGATTAATCTAACATATATTTAGCCAACAACCATAACCTGACCTTAGACAATAAGGTCATATTATGGTTGAACTGGCCTGAGAGAGTGCTCGTGCATACTATCTAGACCCTTCCTTTCTTCCTTTTTTTTGATAAATCTATCTAGGCCCTTGTTATTATTAGTTCATCAGTGATTAGGTATTATTCTCATAATACTTTAGGTATCTAGACCCTTCTTCTTCTCTTTTTTATTTTATTATTATTATTATTATTATTATATATTTTTTATAGCAAAGTATCTAGACCCTTCACGTTTGGCCTACCCCTGTCCTTTTTATGTAGGAAAAAGAAAAGATTATAGCTCATTTACAGAGGTTACCAAAAAAACCAACCATCTATACATGTTTTTACCAATGTACTAGAGCATCCACAGCAGTGGAGTTAAAAATTTAGCAATTTAGCTCCACTAAAAGTTATTTTATCTATTTTACCTACACACATGCTGCAGCAGTGGATCTATTTTAGCTTTCAACACAATAAAGTAATATAAACATCACAATAAAATAATATATATACCACAATAAAATAATACATCTCACTACAATAAAAATACCACAATAAAAAAGGTAATGTGAACACAAAATAAAAAATTAAATTTTTTTTAGCTCTCATGAACAGTGCACATCTATCTATAGATGTGCGCTGTAGCAATGAGCTAAAAAAATATAGATTTAGCTCTACTGCTACATGCTTCTTTTTGGTGTTTTGGTAGAGTTAAAGTAGCTATATAGCTATTTAGCTCCACTGCTGCAAGTGCTCTAACTCTTTTTTTTTTTTTTTCCAGGGAGAGCAAATAGGACATACTTTCAATACCCTTTTGAAATCAACAACCCGTTTCCCTTGCATTGTTGTTCCCCTATACTTTATTTGATACAGTCAAATGATATTTCAGTTCTTTTAATATCGTTAATTAGGGAGACTTGCCGCAATTATTGTAAACATATATAGTTGTCTAATAAATAAGAAGTCTGGAAAAAAATACATAATCTATTTATATTGTAGGGACAAAGGGGAGGCAGGTTTAAAAATAATTGAAATAAATAATCACAACCATAACAACTATTTTAAAGTGGTGGTGCTAATCATGATGATAATGAAGATAATTATGACAAATACAATGATGCAACCACCTCTAAGATGCTGAGTAATCAGGATTACCATTGGCTTAAAAGCTACCTAACTTATCTATTCAAGAAAAGATTCATACCTTTAGAAGAAACGTTTCGCTAAAGGACAAACATTAAAAAAACATTGACATGTCTGATTAATAGGGAAACATGCCTTATAAAAGTTGATTTACAACTGGTTTTGAGCCACATTGGTAGTTAACATTGATCCTGCTCACTGTTACAAAAGGTGTGCCACAAGACAAAAATGAACACCTTAGTCATAAGCATAATTATTTATTATTTGATGTACTAAACTCAGATTTGTAATCTCAATCATGTTAGGAACATCATTAAAAGATTAACCCATTTCAAAAAAATGTGCTTTAAAGATTATGAAACCAAGTGCTATAGATTCAATATCTATAAGAAATAATTAAGATGAAAAATCATTCTGACTCAAATAAAGTGGATTTGGATTCTGGCAGCATGTTGCAAGGAATCATAAAACCTCAATTTCGAATGTCAAAATTCCTTAAGTTGTTGACTGCTGAGAAAGCAGAGGAAAAGATTCTAAGTCGTCCAGAAAATCTAGTCTTCACAAAAATCCAAGAGAGTAAAGTCAAATGTCCATTGAAAATGATACTCTTCAAAAAGATTTTAATTAGCCATTACAATAACTAATTAGCAAAATTATCTGAAAGGTGTTGTATTTTACAAAATAGGTATGTCAATTGTGTCCTATTCCTATCTCATAGCTTATACAAATAAAAGCATGTCTAAGAGATAGGATAGGGGCTTGATCGGAGAAAAACAATTGAAGAGACAGAAAAACCATAGGGTGGTGTATTTCTAGCTCTTATAGAGGATGAAATGTCAATATATCACTTTCAACAATGACATGCATCAGGTGGTGGTAAAAGTTACCAAGTAACTTAATTTCTGATACCTTTTCCATGAGTTATCTATATGGATTAAGTTAAATCATTTCCTGATCCATTGATTAAAATATAGCATGGGGTTTCCATATGTGGCCAATGCATATTTTGCTCAACTATATTATATGAGTGCTGTCAATTCCATCAGCCTTATTCTGCATTAAGAGCCACATCTAGGCAGCCCACATTAAAAAATAGTGTCTTCCACACCTTTATTAGTATTATTGAAGTAAATCAAATTGGGTGTGAGAACTCGCTGGAAAGGCGGCCACTTTTTTTCTTTAGCAAATTCACTAGTGCACCTCTGTTGGCTTATTTTTCCGCACTAAAGAGGAATTTCCCTTAATTTTTATACAGCGTTTTTAGCCAGTCCAGAACTAGGACTTATCGAAACATTCAATAGACATATTCTCTAACACACACAGGTTGAATCTATCAAGACATGGTTTGTTTATGGCTTTGGATTCAATGTTCAGGCACTCTAGTTTGTGTGGGAGTTCTATGTGAGTCCATTGATAAACAAGACCAACAGCTTCAATATGTGGGTATGAACTTAAAATGCTGTATCAATCACAAAACTCGAATCTATATTATAATCCAACGGGTTAATATTGGGTACTTCGGAAGCATATTCCCTTCTTCTTATATAGGGGTGACTCCCATCCATCATGAGGCGCACCCTAATGTGAGAGAGAGAGAATATACTCTTGAACTACCTAATAAATTTTCATAACTCAAATATAAAACTTAAATATTCAATTAAAAAATTACTTTCCAATAATATATCTATATATATATATATATATATAAATATAAAGAATGTTGGAGGAAAATATTGGTAATGAAATGGGAGTTGAAATAGTACATGCATGTGCTATAAGTCGTTTGGAAAAATAGTCAACGCTGCAGTGCTGAGTCATTGTAATGACAACTTTGCTATAGGTACTGTTTATTTACCAAAGGCACTAATACTCAGCAGACTGCTCACTGCTCAAGATGTCAGGTTGATTGAGTAATTCTTAAGTATCCACTGAATCCGAGAAATTGTATTCTTTCTTCTCACATTTATGATGGGGTCTATTTATTAAATTCACGGTAGATACCACTATAAATATGAGAAGAGGAAGTACTATTTGTCCATACTTTAAGTGTATCTAAGAATTTTCCAGGTTGACAACCATGGTCCTTAATCAGGTTTAGAAGTATATTGAAGTCATCCTAACCTATGTCGTGTACTTGGCAAACAACTTGCACAATGCAATAAGTGGATTGATAAGGAAAAACAGTGAACCTTTCTACCTGATGAAAATCCTAAATGCATTGTTGGACAATTGCTTGAGGATTAAGGTCAAGATTCATATCATGTAATGCAATTAGAAATCAAATAGTCAAAATTACAGTTTTTCCTTGTGAAGTGGTATGCAATGGGATGCAAGGTGCAATGCAAATGAAGTTAAATAAGAGTTGCAAAATGGGATGTATGCAACATGCGACCCAATTTGAGAAATTTTCTAGAGGGATGTCAATGTCACATATGGCAAAATTGTATTCGTCTAGATGCTCTTTCGACGACACATGAAGTAGTGGCCCAGACGGAAAATTTTACCAATTTAGTGTGTATCTATGTACATATGAATATATGTACATATGCATATACACAATTTTTTTTGTAGAATATACATACACCATGTCCGTGTCATTCTAAAATACCGTTTTCAAAAAAACGTATACATGTGTGTGTGTATATATATACACTTACTTTTTAAAATACATCATATTAAATTATCTATTTTACATTACATTTGATTTAAATATTAATTTTTCTTGATTTTTTAATTTGTTTCTCTTTCTTCACACATAACAACCATTATCAACTATCCGTCTTTATCTTCAAAATACATAAAAAAGAATAAAAACTAAATGTTAAATGAATAGTGTCAGTATAAATTTAGTAATGTAACTAACTTGTAAATTTATACAGTTATACATTGACTAATGTTAGTTATTTTTATGCAAAATTGTGTAAATTTTACACATTGGACCAATTGGAACCATCAAAATAAAGCCCGGTCCAATCAAAATTGTTGTCCCATTTCTTAGCTAGTCCTTTTGGCAAAAAGTTCAACATAATAAATTCTTGGGGTTCATTTTGTGCAGGTTGTACCTCGTTCCCATCCATAATTCTTCGATGTCCTCCCCTCCAAGAGTGCAAATGTTTTCTTTGGAAGATCCTCAGATTTCTTTGGAAGATCATCAACCCTTTTCTTCCAGTCGACGTGGAATTCTCAAATCAATAAGGAATTCTAAACTTCTCTTATCATGCTGGACTTGATATATGATAATGTTATACTGTAATAAAAGTCAAATCCCAATATAAATATTAATAAACATGTAAATTTAACAAGTTGAATATGATTTGAAGGAGTGTTGACATGTAGTGTTCGTGTTGGTGTGTGAAAGAAAATGAGAAATTTACCGTTTTACGTGACCCTAGGAGGATATATATGAGCCCCATGATCAATTAAATGGTGGTATGGCTACATACTTTGCAACGTTATTGTATAAGTACTACATTTCGATTCTGCATTTGGCATTAGCTAGGAACTGGACAAGATGCACTAATAAGAACATATCTCTAAACAAAGCCAAAAATTGGCAAATTTAATATATATCGAAAATTGAAATATGTGGAAGGGTTCCCAGTTCCTAGTTCCTAGTTCCCACAACATCAGCCTTATATATAAGCACTCTTGGGTTAGGACTATTTTTGCTTATTTTGGTGAAACTCATAGCAGACAACATGATAAAACTAACACTACTACTCTCATTATCTTTTTAAAATCAAATAATCCTTATATTGCACAGTTAAATTAAACTAGTTGACTTTTTGCACGATGTGCAATGCATTTTATGAAAGACTTTTCATATTACTTACAAAAATATCATTAACATGTTATTATTTTTTTTTTCTAATATTTCAATAACTTTTATTGTAATATTTATTGTTATATTTTATAGTCAAAATAGAAAAATAATAAGAGTAGTGTAGTGATTTATCATACCATATATGTGTTTACAAAATTTGAAAATTGCATGATTGATATAGATAGACATGTTTCATGTCTACTCAATAATGCAAGTATCATTTTGATAAAATAAAATGAAAATATTTTTCAATTAATTTTTTTACGTTCTTTTCTTATTAACTTTTGTTTTATATTTTTCTTTTGTTGGATTTTGTTTCAATTGTTGCAAAAATAATTAAATTTCAACAGAATACCACATTTCAAATTAATTATTTCTCATATAAATATTAGAAAAATGATATCAAATTTCAATATAATTAAATAATTAATGCACCATAATTCAAAATAAATGTATCATATTGGTTTTTTTTTTTTTTAAATTACATAGTATAAATACTCCAATGTTGGTTCCACCCCCCCCCCCCCCCGCGCGAAAACACACACACACACACACACACACATATATATATATATTTATTACATGCCACTGGAAGGAATTAGGAAATCTAAACTGCTAAGATTAATTTTTAATGGATTTTATGATGATTGTTGTCAAAGCAACTAAATATGAGGAATAATATAATATTCAAAATCTATTATTATTATTATTATTATTATTATTATTATTATTATTATTATTATTTCAAATAAAAATAGTTTCTTATATAAAATTTATAAAAATAAAAATAAAAATTCTTTTAATATAAATAATTAATGCATAACTATAGATAATTAATAATTAATATATGCATATACTCCATTGACTAATTCGATAAACTAGCAACACTTTTCTTCTAAAAAAAAAAAAACTAATACTTTGATATAAATACAAACTTGGTTGCTGTGGAAGTCTAGATAAAGAGAATATTTAGGAATACAGTATATGATTATATAGCTATTTTAGCTCCACCAAAACACAAAAATTCACACTACAGGGTAAATTTTTTTAGTTTCTTGCTATAGTGCACATCTATTTATGGATGTGCACTGTAGCAAGAAGCTAAAAAAAAAATATATATATATATATATTTTATTAAACTTCTCTCTCTTCTCTCATTAAAATAATATTTTCTCTTTTTCTTTCTTTCTCTCTCTCCGGCATCCCTCATCTCCTCTTTGCTTTGCTGGCTAGCTTGCCGGCGGTGGTGCTCATAAAATCCATATAAAACCCATTGAATTAGACACCCAGCCACTAAAAAAACACTGGATTAGACCACCAGCAACACTGATCCACCAAACCCGCATCACAAAACACAAAACACAAAACACAAACCCATAGAGATAGAGTAGAGAGAAAGATCGAAGCAATGCTGGTCCAAATTTCATACAACCACCACAAAACACAAACCCATGGCAGATCAGTTAGAGTAGAGAGAAAGATCACAAACCCATGGCACAACCCACAAACGCACCTCTTGATAACCTCCAATTCGTCAATCCCACCGTCTCCTCCGCCTCAATCGCAATCTCAGCCTTGCTCTCGCTCGCTCGGCAACTTGTGCCGGCAAACCGGGCAAGGCATTTCGCAAGCCTCAAATACGAGTTGGAACTATTCCTTGTAGACTGCGCAATGAGACTCGGCCGACATGTGAGTCTCGACGATTTGGAGGTGGCTATGGCTAGGTTGTGATGTGGGGGTTTAGGTGGCAATGGGTTTGCTGAGTTGAGAAGAAAGAGTGGAAGTTTGATCATTTGTTAGTTCATCTCGGTTCAGAGAAAGAGGGAGAGACAGAAAGGAAGAGAGAGAAAGAGATAATAAAAAATAATAAAGAAGGGATAAAAAAAAAATGAAGTGGTAAAAAAATATCATTGCAGTGGTGGGGGCGGCGGCGGTTGCAGTAGAAGAGTCGGTAGCGGCAGCGGCGGCAGCGGCGATAGTGACAATAGTAGCAGCGGTGATAGTGGCAGCGGTAGCGGTTGCGGGTGGTTATGGCTGTTGTTTATTAGAGTGGATATATTATTTTATTGTAATAGATATATTATTTTATTATGATATATATTATTTTATTGTGATGTTTATATTATTTTATTGTGTTGAAAGCTAACATAGATCCACTGCTGCAGCATGTGAGTATGTAAAATAGATAAAGTAACTTTTTGTAATGCTAAATAGCTAAATTTTTAACTCTAATGTTGTGGATGCTCTAATATATATTGATACTGATTATTACAAACAGATAGAGTCGTACACAGCTATGTAGTTTATTATAGGGAAAAAGGTAGGAGTGATTTTAAAAGAAAGATAAATAAATAATCACAGCAATATATAAAACAACTGCCAAAAAAAAAAAAAAACCATTGATACATATGGGCTTAAGAGCTACCTACCTTTTCAAATTGACATTTCTGACTATAGGGAAACATTCGTACATTAAAATAAAAAAGTTTTCGCTAAAGGCCAAGCATAAAAAAATTGACATATCTGACTATAGGGAAACATGTCCCATAAAAATTGCATGGAAATGGTGTTTAGCCACGTTTAGGTGGAAGGGGTAGTTAAGAAAAGGCGTGCCACAAAGAAACGTTACCACTATCTTTTGCACTTTCTAAACTTAAAATTTTAATCTCAACCATATTGGGAAAATCATAAAAGGTGCCCCATTAACAAATAAATGTTTTTTAAAAGAGTTTTAGTAAAGAGAAAGAAAAAAAAGTTTTTAAGAGGCAAAGGCATGAAATGGCGTGCTTGCTTGTTCAAAATCTATAAGAAATCAACTAAATGAAAAATCATTCTGACACAAATAAAGTGAATTTGGATTCGAGGAACATGTTGCAAAGAATCTTAATTATAAGCTCGACGTCGTATTTCAAACTCTCTATACTCGTTGAACACTGAGAAAGCGGAGAAAAAGATTTTGGGTTGGACTTAGGGTATGTTTGGTATAATGAACGACGATTATGATAGGAATTGTAATATTTATTACTAGTAATAAAGTGTGTTGTAATGTAATAACTAAACCTATTCATTAGTTTGGTTGTGAGTTATAGTATTAGAATAAAACTTAACATTTATTTTAAAAAATATCTTACTCATAAAATTATATCTTCTTAAAAATTGTTATTTTTAAATTTAAGAAAGACGTTTTATTTTTATGATTTTTTATTTTTATAATTGTTAGATGTATATGAAAAGTTTATTTATTTAAAAATATATTAAGTTTTGAAATAATTGCACTTACTAAGAAATAACTAATACAACTTTTTAAAGAGGATATTCCTCCTTTTGAAGAATAACTATTCATAAGGAATAACTATTCCTTGTAATAAAAACATAACCAAACTAAAGAATAACTAAACCATGGAAATAACTATTATATTAGAGCGCTTATTATAGTCTACCAAACATGCCCTTAATGATAGTCTTCACAAAGATTCATGATGGTCAAGTCAGTAATGAAAAGAGAATAATTGTTTTCAAAGATCTATATTTGCCATCACATGAATTATTAGTGAAATTTGGAAAACAATGGCAAAAATAGTGGACGATTTTATTAAATTGGTAATTTTGTGTGTGAGGTTTTTCGAGCAAAATGTATAAGAACTAGATATTTCCCTGAATTTCCATAAAGAAACATATTACCAATTTTGGCAATTAGGAATCCATCACATTAGAATATTTCCAACCCTTACCATTAAACACCAAGTTCTTAGATCCCCCCTCACAGGCAGAGACCTCCTCATAGGATTTGACCTCCTTCACCAGATACCCAGCCTCAGATGGTCCTCAAAAGGCCTCTTGCATAAACAACACCTTCTCACATGGACCCAGGTACTACATTTGTTCTCAATAAACCTTTTTGACTCCTTGAAAGCCCAGATTATCAATGAATGTTGTGCAGTCACCCACTCAGAATTCCTCCTCAAAAACCAAACCCTCTGTGGAAAAACCCAGCCTTTTTCATAACCCTCCCCTTCAAAAAGAATGAAGATGTTAACCCTACAAAAACTAGTCATAAAGGTATGAACCCAGAACACTTGTCACTAGCTAAGCAAGAGTTAGCTACCCTTCTTTCAGAAAACCTCATTGAACTCACAACTTCTCCATGGGCATGTGAAACCTTCTATGTTAACAAGCATGCAGAACAAGTCCGAGGAAAGCTCAGATTGGTAATCAATTACCAAGATCTTAATCATTTCCTTGCTGATGACAAGTTTCCACTGCCAAACAAAAGTGCTCTTTTCCAGCATCTTTCCAATGCCAAAATATTTTCAAAGTTTGATCTTAAAGCAGGATTCTGGCTCTTTTTCTAGATTTTTTAGGGTACTCTACTAAATAAATTTTTTTAAATCTTAACTATACTTTAATGATTTATTGGTCTAGATTTTACCATGTTAGTATTCCACTAACACTAATCTTAATTATTTTGTTTGCAACATTATTTTATTATTTTAAAAATATTGTTAATGGAATGCTGATATGGTAGAATTTAGACCATTAAATCATTAAAGTGTGATTAAGATTTAAAAAAAATCTATTGGTAAAGTACCCTAAGAAATTTAGAGGATCTGAATCTCTCATCAATTACCAAATTACCTTAATTTCTGCTAACTTTTCCCATAGATTTCTTTGTGGGCATAAGATTTCCATATATCAGTTCCGCCAACTTCTGATAAACAGTATATGAGTTCTATCAATTCCATTTTCATCGGTAGTCGTAATTGAAGTTTAAGAGCCACATTTGGGCCTAAAACATTAAGAAAATAATGCCTTCAAGTTCCACTTCCATATTTGAACATCAGTGTATCCCATTTCTTCTATTTTCCCTAACAAAAAAAACATCTCAGAGGCACAGAAAGGGCCTGCCTGACTTCCATTGGAGAGTCTCCTGGGAGGACTAGCCCATTAAAATTACTTCAGGTCCATCTACAAAGCCTATCAGCAACATTTTCTACAATCTCTGCTCACCCAGTTTTCTACACCAGCCTTCCACTTTCACTAGGATTACTGAAACTAACAAATGGGCTTTTGGTGGTCTTTAATAGACCATTACTAGCCAGCCCAAGTTCTTGATATAGTAAAACAACCTCTCGTGAAACTGAATCACTAGGACAAAAGCCCAAATTCGTTGGATTGATAACCAGTATAAAAACTGTCAGATTCATCACCAACTCAATAGACGGTGATTTGTCTTCATACATGTTGCATGTGTAATTTTCATTTTACATGTTTTTCATGTCTTTCCTTAGGTGTGAGTCAACTGTTTCCAATCCAACTCACATTAAGCTTAGAGTTTGTATTAGGTGTTATTATGTCACGAAATAGTTAAAGGGGGGACATTGTTAATTAGATTCATCTTGTTGTTGACTTAATTTGGTGTCATATTTATGTGCATAATTCATTCTTTTATCAGTGTAATTATGTTTTATGTGAATTCTAGTTAGCTCAATTGGTAAAATCTCTGATAGTTGAATAAGAGACATGCAATTCAATTTCCGACTACATAAAAAACCAATTGATGTTTTAGTCTGATGATAAAGAGTTATCATTAGGAATAAACATCATGGGTTGAAACTCTCTAAAAAAAAGGGTGTAATTATCTTTTAGTGGGTCCATTGTTATTTGGTAGGGGTGTCAAATGGGTGGGTTTGGGGTGGACATAATTGAGTTGGGTATGTAAAACCCATTTATCCATTAAAACCCATTTGACTAATTGCTTCTAACCCAAATTCAGCCCAACCCAATTATTATGGGTAAACCCCAACCCACCCAATTACCCAATTATCAAAATTACTAAAATTCCATTAAAGTGAAAATTCCAACAATTTCTTGGATTCCCTTTTCCACTCTCTAATCTCCATTCTTGGGATTAAAAAATTCCACATAAGCACATCCACATTAACAATTATATTAAAAATCCAAATAAAAAAATATTTTCTTTTCTTTTTATTTTCTCTCACTTTCTTGGGAACTAAACAGTGCAACAAATACAAAGAAATGTCATTTCAAGCTCAAAACTTTCCTGAAATTTCGAAAGCAATTGTCCTTGAAACAAATAGAAATTCTTCTAAACCAACAAAAGAGAAAAATGAACGCATCCTTACTCCATTCTTAAATTACCCAAATTTAAAATAAAATAAAATATTCAAACCTAGTAATGGTGTTTGAGATATAATGTGAAAACTATCAAGTTAAAAAGTATGTGTTTGAGCAGTGCTTTGGTGGAGATGACGGTGAGCCGAGTCTGGACTTGGCGATGAGCCTTCATGTTTTTGCGGTGATCTACTCGAGTTTAGGGCGGTTTGAGGAGGTGATTCTGGTTCTGGAGCAGGCCATTTAGGTTCCGGATCCTCCTAGAATCGCTGATCACGTGCTCACGGCATTTTCCGGTCACATGCAACTCAGCGACACGTTTCGATTGCTTGGACAGGTAAATCGCTTAATTGCTTGCTATGAAGGGCTTAAGATCCAAATCGAAGTCTTGGGCGACAACGATCCACGTGTCGGAGAAACTTGCAGATTTGAATTTTCGTGCTTTTGATTTGCTAAATGTAGATCAGATTGCTATAGAGAAATGTGTTTGTTGTGCCTCATTGTTTTCTGTGAGAGCTAGAGAGAGAAAGAGAGAGAGCAAGCGAGAGGAGAGAGAGAAGTGTTTGGAGGCCGAGAAAATGAAGGAAAATGAAAACACTGAAACGTTGAGGGTTTTTTTTTTTTAAGGAAAAGACTAAGTTGAATTTGGGTATATTGTTTTTGGGTTAAATGAGTCCCAATAGATTTTTAGTTAAAACCCAATTATCAATGGGTCTAATTGGGTTGATGCCCAAGTAACCCAACTAATAATTAGGTGAGTTTAAGTTCAATTAGAGTGGGTGGGTAAATGGGTTTGGGTTTACTTTGCCACCCTATTATTTGGTGAGGTTCTAGTGCTTAAAATGCAAGTTAGGCATTTTTCCATTTGGGTTGACCAATATCAAGGGAAAATTCTTAGGTAGTCCCGGAATATAGTGAAATGATGCTCCCTTATCTTACATTCATGGTGGACCCCATCATGAATTTAATGAGCGGACCCCACCATGAATGTAAGAGGAGGGAGCACCATTCTCCGTGCTCTGAGAGTACCTAAGAATTACTCAATATCAAGAACCGTCCTAGGAGTTACATTGAATAGCTGGCAGAATTCAGTTACGGCCACTGGTAGCTCCACATGCAACTGTAGAAGTAGTATATTTACAATCAAAATACAGCTTGTTGCAACGGAAGCTCTAATACCACTTTTGTTGGCCAAATTTCTATTTACATGTGTGAATTAAATTTTACAAAACCAAGCAAAAGTGAAATAAAAATCACAAAAGCACCAAAAAACAAAAAAAAGCCACAAAACATGCCAAATTTACGTGAAAAAACCCTTCAATATAGAGGGAAAAAATCAGAAGACAAATCTGATAATTCACTATAATAAAATAGAGATTACATTACTTACGTTTATGTCTAAAACTTAATCTTACAGTAAATTGGAAAAATACAAAAAGGACTCTCTAAAAACAATACAATCTCAGCACAACACCAATAAAAACAAACAAACAAAAATAAAAGTATGATAAAACCATTATTGCAGCAACATCTTCATTTTGAACAAGTGATTTCCCACCGTTTGTAACTTTTCACCTCTGTAAGTTGAAAAACAAGTTGTTCCCTAGACATGTTGTCTTTTTCGCATTTTATGTTGCAGTTTCTTAATTTTTACAAACCAATGTTGGTTCTTCTCAGTCGCAATATTTCCAAGAACTACTCCAATTACAAGCCCACTACCATAACCTAGTATAATTATTTTCCAATCAAATTCAATGTGAAACCATGAGTTTTGCCCATCTCCAATGCTTGAAGTGGGTAGAGGTGAAGGCTCTAGATCTTACATTTCTTTGACAATGGACTTCCACGTAATCCTAAATTTTCTTCAAACGAACTATTATCAAATGTATCAAACTGTTCACCATGTGGTGTAGGCCCTGTAAGTTGGTTATTGGAGACATTGAAGGACTCAAGAAAAGTAAGTTGTTTTAGTTGCTCAGGTATTTGTCCTGAAAGCTTGTTTTGTGAAAGATCAAGCGACTCCAATGTTGTTAGGTTTCCTAACGATGATGGAATATGACCAGCAAGGTTATTGCTGGAAAGGTTAAACAATTGGAACCCATTAAGATTCCCAATGAACTCTGAAATATTTCCATTGAATTTGTTGCTTGAAAGATCAATAGCTGAAAAGACTTCCATGATCTTTGGCCATACCAGTGCATTGCCTTTGTTTATTATTTCAATCGAATAAGGGTAAAATTCACGAAGGGGAAAACCGCCAAACCAAAGAATTTTAAAAGCCCGCAAGGTGTGAAGTTATTTGCATCAACTTTCCTCATACACTTCCAATTTCGAAAGTATTCAAATGGCAACTTACCGGTAAAATTATTGGCTGAAAAATCAAGCATGTGCAACTTGGGAGCTGAAAACGTGGTTGTAGGACTCCCCACTACACCATAGAATCCATTATGTCGCAGAATAAGTATCCTTAGTTCAGGCAATGTTCCCAACCATGAGGGGAAAACACCATTGAAATGATTGCTTCCGAGATTCAAAATCTCTAGCATTGTACAATTAGATAATGATCTTGGTAGAACCATGGGCGGAGCTGTTATTGGATTGCCCCCCCTAATTTTTTTTATAAAAATATTATTATATTAATAGGTACTAAGTTTAACAATTTTGTTCAATAAAATTACACTTTGCCCCCCTTAATAATGCCATTAATTTTTTTGAGAGTAATCTTATAGCCAAAAACGTTTTTACAATATTTATACAAACTATTAAGGTAGCAAATTCTTATTAGTTCGTATACTTGCATAACTTTTTATATATCAATAACCATTTATCACATTAGCAATTTGTAAAAATTTTGTAGTTTTAGCATTTTTCACCTTTTAAAGGATATAAAAAATTAATAGATTAAATCTAAAACAAAATATAAAAACTCAAAAAAATTAGCTCAACAAAAAAAATTACCAATATAATAAAACTAAAAAAATTAAGTCCAATCAATATATTTTACCCAGAACAAACTACTTGGCCATTTAAAATTTTTTTAACAAAAATCCTCAGTAGTAAAAAAATAGACTCAAGGGTCGGAGCCACCGCACACAGCTAGCAGCAAAGTCGCCCCCCCTAACTCCAAGTCCTGGCTCCGTCCCTGAGTAGAACCCCTGTGAATTCATTTTCGCTCAAGTCAATCATCTTCACTCTACTTCCCTTTTGCACATAGTTGAGGAATCATGCCACGAAAATTGTTGCCTCGAAGATTCAATATACTCAAAAGTGTTTTTGAAGTTGCTCAAACAGGCAGGAAGTACACCCCTAAATTTGTTGTTAGACAAATCGAGGGTATAAAGAGAACTAAGGTTACATATGAATGGTGATATTTCTTCTTTAAGCATGTTGTTTGCTACTGAGAAAATCAAGGCAGACCGTGGTGGAATAGGGGGAAATGCTTGTAGCTTGTTGGAGCTAAGGTCCAAAACTAATTAAAAAAATTAACTGTATTGTACACCTAAAAGAAATTTCATTTTCATTTTTATTTATATTTTTTTTTTTTGAGAAACAAAACTGTGATTTTTATTAAATTGAAGGCAAATTTGCCTAATACATTTCAAAACAAAGGGACAAAGCATCCTCCATCCAAATAGAAAAACCTGTGACATGTCGTGCATGCCTAGCAAGGTTATGAGCTACACTATTTCCTTCTCTACCAAGACGTTGAAATTTTACATGATTAAGCCCATTAGCCAAGTCATGTGCCTCTTTTATGAGAAAGCCTAATGGAGCAAAGCTTGGCACCTGAACCGTTAATCCTCTGATGACAATACTGGAGTCGCCTTCAAAAATAATCCTATCAAGACCAATTTCTGCAGCAAATTCTACTGCCCGTGTGGCTGCCAATGCTTCCATCTTCACCACTGAGCTGGCCAGCTGAACATTCTGAGCTTATGCAGCAATTGCGAGTCCTTGGCTGTCACGGATTATCACCGCAAGACCAGCTCTGCCAACATCATCGAAGATTGCTGCATCAAAGTTAGCTTTATACCAGTCCGGAGGAGGAGGAGTCCATCTTGCACGCTGTCTTGCTGTTGGTGCTGCCATAGTTTGCCTTGGTTGCGCAGCCCGGTAATCTAATAATGCCTCATACGCTCGCTGCACTTTCAGATTAAGGGGGAAGCCAGGTGGAGCTGATCTGACTTTGTTTCTTCGGTACCAAATTGTCCAAATTTGCATAGCAAACATCTCAGCACTACACCCCGACTGAAAAATATGGATGATCAGATGGGAAAAATCATGGAAGACATTTTGTTCTCTAAAGCTTCGTTGGGGAAATTCGTTCCACACTTGTGCAAGGGCTGGGCAAGACCATAAAGCGTGGATAACATCCTCATCGTGTTGGGCACAGAGAGAGCACTTTGAATCTTCCACCACGCAGCGGCGCTTCAGATTATTCAAAGTTGGAATAGCATTTTTGCAAGCCCTCCAGAGAAAATTTCTGATCTTACACGGCACTGATAACCGCCATACTTTCTTCCAAAGTGTTTTCATTAGCTCGGCTTGGGAAGAGGACTGTGAATTCACCATATTAGCTTCTGTTTTGAGGAAATAATAACCTGACTTGGTAGTGTATTGGCCGGATTGAACATAAGGCCAAAAGAGAGAGTCCTCTGAAGTGGTACGGGTCAGAGGAATTTTCTCTCCCATATCATATCGCTCTAAATTTTCACTGTTTGTCATATTTTAAGGCTTGGTGCCTTTGCTGCTTGAATTTTTGTCATAACTTCTTTTATTCGTAAGCTAAACCGTTTGTGTGCAGTTCTTAAAACAACGCTATTATCCTACATCAAGATAGTGTTAATGAGAGTAGCAAACTTAATCCCCTATCTTAAACTTAGGTCAAAAAGTGAAGCCAATCCAAACTCGACACGTGACAACACGAAGAAAAAGACCCCAACAGTGGGTTCACTCTGGTTTCAGCTTCTGGCTATATATTATATTTGTAGTGCATTTGACATCAGAAACACCAATGCCATAGAATTATCATTCTTTCTTTCCAAATTGGATTACTCCCTCCTTTTGTATAGGAAAGTCTAGACTCTAGACACCCCTCCTGCATGGTAATGTTTGTAGACCCACATTTTATACTTGTGTCAATTTTTAACATATAAATAAGTTTTTCGGTAAAAACTAATTCAAAAGCACAATCATTTGGAATGAACATGGCAAGAGCATTAATATCATAAGAGAGACGGTTAATTAATATCAACAATCATAAGTTTGCCGTGCTAAGAACTTCGGAGTCAGAAAGAAGTTAAAGTATACATTTCAGAGATAAGTGATTTCAATAGTTTCCTCTGAAAACTCTGCCATTGTCTCTTTCTGCTGAATAACTCTTTCATCTTCTATTTCATGATTATGTGGTTCACATGAGATCATGATCATGACGGCTTCTGTAACACGCTTTATTTACCAATTTTGAATTTCTTGCAAGCAACTGCATATTATTTTGAATGGGACTATGGGAGCTATCAAGAAGATAAATCAATAATAACTGAAGCTTAGCATTTAATGTTGCTACGCTTATGTTGAGCCACGTCAGCAGCCATAGCATTTCCACCATATTTTTTGTAATTGTTCAACAATTTAAAATTAGTTTTTTTTTCAATTTTAAAATACTAACAAATATAAAATAAATCTCACATTTACCTCTACCATAAAGGCCACTTCTTATTAATTTAATTCCCACCACTATTTCCACCATAAATCCCACTTCTTATTAATTTAATTCCATCATCTATAAATATATATATATATATATATATATAAAAACTGAAGTATAGCATTTATTATTATTACATTCTAATTGAGCCACATCAGCAATCACGTATTATATATTTTCCTCACTTCCATTTCTTTATATTTTCTCTCTTTTTCAAAATATAATTAAATATTGATAAATTGGACAAAACCGTTAATGCACTTGGTAATATTCATTTGAGCCTCAACCATTCAGTTGGCTGGCCTCTTGTGCCACGTCAAACTACTATCTCTCCCTCTCTCTTTTTCAACCTAAGCGGTCCGTTTCCTACCTTACCGTTATAAGTTACAACACAGATAGTGAACCGGTGTAACGTTTGTTTCTAGGATGTATATAGCTCCCCATTACCTTCATTCCACCATCAATGGCAATCTGCTCCACGCAACCGGGTTTCACTACTTCCTACCTTCCCAAAGCTCAAGGTATCTTTTATTTTCTTCTCTACTTCTTATTCATTAATTTCTTTTCTTTTTTCTCTTGCCCTTGAGTCATTTTCTAGAAAACTACCTACTTCTCTCTCTTTACATCTTCCTCTATTTTTAAAATTTTGCTTTTGTTAGATGCATGCCAATTGTTTGATAAAATAGCTGAATGAGTATATATTTAAAACTCAACAGATTTAGTTTGATTATATGCTGCAGTTTTATTTTAAGATGGGTTGGTAGATTTTTTCCTAATTCTTAAGCATCTTGCCGAAGTATATATTCCCTGTTCTCCCACCACCCAAATTGGATTATGCAACTAAACTTATCAATTTAATCTTCGTTGATATTTCAAAACCAATGGTAGACTGGATATTTAGATGACCCCATGAGGTGGCTTGGTGACAAATGGGCGTAGGTAAAACTGACATTACAATACAGTTTGATGAACAAGTAATTCACCATTACTAGATGCAAAACAAATTAGGAGTTTGAATTAACTGTAGAATTTGAAATTTCTTTGTTGGGACTGTATGACTCTGGGTGTTGGTTTTTTTTTTTTTTCACCATGTTGCAGTACCATTGGACTGATATTTAGATTTTGAGATAACGTTAGATAAGATTGTAATATATTCAGAGATTAGATATTTTTGTCTATTGAAAAATATGACTGGTGCATAATATCACATAATTTTTATCTATGTTTTGTGGCAGCAATGCTTAATAAAAGGTATTTTGATTTTCATTGAATTATATCGAGCAAGTTTATGCTCCAATGCAAAAAATAAATTGTAAATTCAATGTGGGGTTTACCTCATTAAATTTTAAAAATGATTTTGTATTTTCTTTAAGATAATGAAAGATGCATAATGAGCATATAAAATAAATTTAAATGTAAACGTAAATATACCTTAGAGGGTATCAATATTTTAGTAATAATCTACATATCAAAGTTGCATTTTTTGTTAATTATCTACAACATTGGTGGTTCACTTTAGGGTTAGCGATCCAGATTCATGAGTAGCCTTGACCTCCCTTTTTGTGGACTAAATGGTTTTTGAGATTTCTTGAAAGGTATTTCAAATCTAGGATTAGGACCGTGAATGATGAGAACATATGGTGTTCGGAGGGAAAACGACACAATGCACGTTTGAAAGTTTGCCTTTTTTAATCCCTTTCAAAATTGAACTATTAACTTCATATGCATTTTTTATTCAAAGCAAGCTTGCATCATTGTAGTTTCCTCTCTTGGTGTATTAGAGCCCACACCATTATGAGGCCTAAGGCTCCCAAAATGATTTGGCAGGCGAAGAAATGATGATTAACTGGATTCGAAAAATGATTAACTTCATATGCATTTTTTATTCAAAGCAAGCTTGCATCATTGTAGTTTCCTCTCTTGGTGTATTAGACCCCACACCATTTATGAGGCCTGAGGCTCCCAAAATGATTTGGCAGATGAAGAAATGATGATTAACTAGATTCAAAAAATTCTCAAATGATTGATATTCTAAATTTTCAATAATGATTCTCTTTGTCTTATATGTGATTTATTTGAGTTTGGTCTTCTTCATTCTATGCCAACATGCATATTTTAAGGACAACACAAATTCTAGAAAGTGTCTTATGCATTGAGGTATCAATCTACTATATATTTCGAAATTACCTTTTCAATTCCCTAATCAACCCCACCCAGAGAAGTTCCAATCTTCAAAGAAATGTGTCACATTGGGTTGGTAATCTTTTGTCATCTTTGATACTTTCTATTTTTTATTTTTGTAGATTTATGTTTCCAATTCTTAGTGCATTTTGCATCTCATCCTCATGAAAAATAAGTTTGTCTTCAATTTATTTATGTTTAGCACTTGCCTTTAGTGTTTGGGTGGTATTGCTATCTTTGTGGCTTGGAGTACTCTGTTACTTTTGAGTAAACAAGTAATTTTTTGGGGACTATTCTTTCCTCCCAAGTCAATTAAATATAAGATCCTTTATAAAAGTTCAAGTTTACCTATTAAGTTTGCTACCTTAATTTAATGTATCATACATCAAACAAAGCTAGGAAATGTTTAGTTTATAGGTTTTCTTCTTTTCCTAATACTAACCAATCATATTGACAGTTTATGCTTGATGCGTTAGTGTACAATATTGTTGATTAAAATCATAATCGTTGTTGGGGTTGTACTGCTCTTTGTATTTCTATAATTGGTAACGTAGAGGTAACAACTGTATAGTTTATATCTATTATATACAATCTGTTCTACCAAAAAAGAAAGTTATAATTTGAGTTGGATTTCTTTGTTGCAGGGATTGTGCTAAGCTATTGATTTGCTTCCATTGCCCCACTACAAAAACCAAATTGAAGGTGAGGCATTGGAAATCCCACATCCTTAATGTGATGGTGTTGTCTTTTCATCCTAGACTGATCATGGAGACATTATCCAAATCATAATTATTTTTAGCCTAGCCATATAATGGAGGTGTGGTTAAGTACTTTTGGGTTGTAAGCTATTACAATCTTCTGATTAGTAGATATTATTGAATGTACCCAGAAAAGCATTGTATTAGAAAAAAATGACAAGCTCACATTCTTTTTACATACTTCAAAGGGATAGAACTATAATTATTAGATGACAATGTTAGATGTAAATGTCTAAAATAGCTTTCAAATTCAAAACAAGAACCAAAACATGTAACTGACTAGACAAGAGATGGCAATTAGTAAGATACTAAGATTGTTTCTATTGGAGTGATCCTTTTAGAAGTTGAAGTGAACATTAATATAGAGGGCAGAAAATTAAAGATATTAAATTTCTTCTCTCTTTACAAAAACTTTTTTTTTTTGGTAGTTAAAAGTAAAACACGATTTTCTAGTAATGAATGTCAGCCTTTGAATTTGCCATAATATTGTGTAGTCTGATTAGTACCCTGTCCAAAATTTTTGTGCTCTCATAATAACCTAAATGCTATTGTTATTTGAGAGAGGTAGAGTGTCTAATGTATGCTTATTGTGAAAGATTTTCTTTGTAACTATTAGTTAGGAATGAACAGTTTTTAGCTTTATCATTTGAGTTCTTAAAAGAGAAATAGTATTTTTCACTATAGTAGATAATTTTTTTCCCCGCACATTGCGCGGGTTTGCGTCTAGTCAATATATATATAAAAGCAGAGACCTAAGCGAGAGAGCATGAGGTTCTACCATGTGGCGCACTCTATGAAGAGAATTGAAATACCCTTAAACCACATTAGAGATAAGAACAAATTTAAAAGTAGAGACTCTTTATTTCCTTTGGTTGAATGTTTCAAGACTATTTTTGTTACATTATTATTCAATGTTTTAAAACTACTATTTGTTTTATTTGGTTTAATGTTTCAAGACTTTTCATCTCTCACACACACAAAAAAATCTTTGCATTTCCATTCACCCTTTTCACTTCTACTCTTTTCTATACACATGTTCATAGTCTTTCATACTATCCCATCTCAAATACGCTTAGACAAAAAACAATGTTATTTACTTTCAACTTTTCAATGAAACCTGCATAACTCCAACGTTGTAGTATCATTTGATCGTAACTCGTATGAGTAGGCTATGACCAAGGAAGGGGGCTTATGTTTTTTATTCAATGATGGTAGCTTATAGTTTTGATGTTGAAGTCAAATATTGTAGATTTTGTGAAGATTATGATTTGCTTGGAGTCTTTGGGCGTTTGAGATTTTGGTTTAGGAAAGTTATAAATGTATTTTTTTAGAACTAACGAAAAAGAAAAAGAAACATTCTAATTGATTATTTATGAAGTTAGCTATTTTTTTTTTTTTTAATTGTGTTAGAATTCATAATTTCTAGGTTTCTTTGTAAGTTTATTTTACTGCTATTTTGTGCAGTATGAGCCATAGTGATAGAAACAAAAATCAATGGTGATTTAAAAGTGTTTTTCGCTTTTTTTTAAAGGATACGAAAGCCCAACTAAAAACAATTGAATTTTGATAAATGAATGTATTTTTAGCAAATTTCTCTTTGTTTAATCACGTTATCTTTATGTTGATATTTACAAATGATTTCCTTAATTTCATTGAGATAATTAATGGGCGTTTGTGATCAAGGTCTCTATATTTAGTTGTGAGAATAGAGTGGTTGAGAAAGTGTTTGATAGATTGCTAAAATTTATGTAATTTTAAGATATAAAAGTATTATATACTTTAAATTCTTATTTGTAGATTTCAAAATCATTTAATTAGTTTGAAAAGTAAAATCTATTTTTAAAGGTAAATATTATAATATATTATAATCTTACAGTGTTATACAATTTTTTTTAAGAAATAATGAATTAAGAAAATTAAGTTTCAAAATTAACAATATTGTGGGCAAACATAAATATTATACCAAAAAAAAAAAGTATTATATGTAGATTTTAATATACATAAAAATTATTTCAAATAAAATTATAAAATAGTCCGCGCATCGCATGGGATATCATCTAGTTATAATGTAATAATAATTATGTTTTACCATCTTTTAGTTTTACTAACTTGTAATACCCTACATACGGATTGACATATTTAAAAATAAAGTTTTTTTTTTGAGCATGTAACAAACAGTATTAATAGATATATATTAAACTTTCGTACCTAAGTTTAATAATATTGGGATTCATTATTTTTATTTTGTCAGCTCTTAAAAGAAACTTGTAAGATTATTATTATTATTATTCTTATACAAGATATTATTTTTACTCTAACTTAATCTAAATGTATATATGTGTGAAACTCCCTCTTGAAGACCTAAACCCTAACCCTTATCCCCCACACCCCACAAGCACTTATACTTATAGAGTGAACACCACACAAAGGGTGCGCGGTGGTAACTTGTAAAATTATTATTCGAGAGAATATGCAAATTAATAATGATTTCCATGTTAGTTATTAAAGGAAATAAAAATAGGTTGGTGAATAATTTATATACTTAGGCTGCGTTTGGGATTAGAGTTTAAAGTCAGCTTATTTTATTATTTAGCTTATTTTTATTACTATTTATGGATTTCACTATACTTTTTGGTATTATTCCGATTATAGGTTTTACTGTACTATTTCAATTAACTTTTACATTTATCTACAGTACTTTCTACAAAAAAATTTCAATTTCAACTAAATAAGTTATTCCCAAACGGACCCTTATTTTTTTAATTCTTAACATAATTATTTATTTTTGTTAATGCAATGTATTTATTTTTAATTATATTTTAAAATAAGTTATTATAAAAATCTATTGCAATTTTCCAAAGTAACTGCCAATTTTTTAGGCTAAAGTAAAATTTGTCATTGACACTAATTAATTATCGATTTTGGTATGAAAAAATGGATGGGTTGGAACTAGCTTTTAATAGATTGGGAATAATTTATTTGGACTTTTTTTATTTATTTTTTTTTATACAAGATAGAAATTATACTCTAACCTAATGTAAGTGTATATGTATTTGAAACTCCCTCCTAAAGACTTGAACCTAGGCTCGTACCCTCCACACCCCATAAACACTTATACTTGTAGAGTGACCATCACATCAAGGATGTACGGTGATATTTATTTGGACTTAAAAGTCAAATAATCTATATGTAGCTTTAAATGGGTCAAAAATAGCTTTCAATTGAGAATCTTGATACAAAATTAGATTACATAAAATCCAATTATAATGATATTTGACAGAAAATTAGAATATAATTAAAATAAAATTTAGATCTTTTATTGAACTTCTACGTCATTATATTAGACTAGTTGCAGTGTGGAAAATTTTGATAATTTGTTTTCTTGTTAGGACTTATAAGTGTTAATCTTAAACCCTAATTAAAATGATGTGATTATTTTCTAATATAGTATAGTTGATATAATATATTATATTTTCTAAATTAAGCTATCTATAATTGTTATTTGAAAGTGTCTTATATTTTCCAGACCAGTTTCTCCAAAAAAAAAAAAGTGTCTTAAATTTAGTAAATTTTAAGGAAGCATAATGCATTTTACATTCAATTATTATATAAGGCAATATATTTTTTAAATAATGTAATGTGTGGTTGGAATTTTTTTTCTAGTTCTTCTTACAAATGATTCATCCTCAATACATTTTAAATGGCCTAAAAAGGAAATAGATATAAGTAAATCCATCAATAATATTAAAAAAAAAAAATCCAATACTTTAATACCAAAATAACAATGTTTTTTATCAATAACTTACCAACATTACTCTAGAATGTGACATAATTGTCAATTAGCTGAATTAATTAGCATTTTTTTTTCTACACAAGCCTCTCCTCTCAAACCATCATCAAAGTAGATTGAATAGACGGAAGTGGTCTAAACTACACCAAAGTGGACCGAAATGGACCACATCAAACTGAATGGACCGAAGTAGACAGAAGTGAAATGAAGTGGACTGAAATGGACCAAATTAGACAAAACTAGAGGGAATGGACCGAACCAGACCTAAGTGGACTAAATGGACCGAAGAGTATTAAACTGTACCAAAATGGACTGACATGTTCCGAACTAGACTAAATGGGCTGAAGTGGACTAAAATAGATTGAATGGACTGGACTTGACCAAAATGCTATACTAATGTGGCTCAATAGAGCATGACAATAATAAATGTTACTCTTCAACTTTTAGTTAGATATTATAAATAGGTCGATATAAATTTGAAACTGTACTCATTTCTCAGTTGCAAATAAAAGTGACTAGAAACAGTCAATACAAAGAACTTGTTTAACTTGATTAGGTTGATTCAAAATCCATTAAGAGTTAGAAACTTATTGTACTAAAATGGATTCATGTTCCTATCACTCATACCATTTTTTGTTTTTTCTCAAAAAAATTTTGCTTTTACTTCTTATCACAACTATGATATTGCCAAATGCAAATGATGGAGGAAAAATTGTAATTTAGTGGGTAAGTGATAGACAAGCTACTCATTATCAGTCCTGTGAAATGGTTTGTAGTCTCTTTTTTACCGTCTGATGGGCCTGTCCGGGTCCCTTTATAACAGGTCCATCTATAACCATCTATAAAGTCCACGTGGACGGCCCCCATTCAATCCCACTACAAATTCATTTCTCCCTTCCCGCCAAAGCGCGCCTTCTCTATCTCTCACACTTCAGAGTTCAGAGAGAGAGAGAGAGAGAGAGAGAGAGACGAAAATGGAATTGAGTCTGAGAGGGAATGCAATCAAGACCTTTGCTCGGTGCATCACGTGCCTCGCACGTGTCGGAAACGAGCTAGCAATTCAAGCCTCTCCTTCTCAGGTATATTATAATTATATATATTGAATAAATAACTAAAATTATCATTAATTTTGTTTAAATCTAATCCAATTGGTTTGATTTATTAATTATCAGCTTATTTATTCTTTTTTTTTTTTTTAATGGCTCATATAGTTTACTCTGTTTTCATGTTGATTTGGTAACTCATTTTTAGGGATTTGGTGTATTTTAATTAGGGTTTTAGAAGAGCATATAAAAGGGGTTTATATCGAAATTAAATGTTATTTATGGAATTGGGTGTGAAGAATTTGTGTTTAATTTGATTTATATGAATCATGCTTTGATGGGTGAGAAAAATCAATGAGTGGAAGCTCTGTTTGGATGGTATGAAAATGAAGGAAATGTAAAGGGCATAGATTGGCTTTCATAAGATAATATTTAATTAGTTTTGTGTTTGAGGAGTTATGTTTTGACTTGATTTATATTAATCATGCTGGATGAGTGAAAAATTCACAATTGAATCTCTGTTTGGTTGGCAAGAAAAAAGAGGGGAAAAAAAAGGTAATCAAAGGAATAAAAGCTCTGAAGCCTAGACTTAATTAAAATTTTTTTTTGGTTTCTGAAAATTCAAGATATTTTCCTCAAACGTGTTTTGTAGTAGTATTTCGCTATAACTGAATGGAGGGCTCGAGGTTTTTGTTTTATGAAGTTTAAGTTATGAGAAGAGGTTAGAAATTTTTGTTTTGTTTTGTTTAATTTTCTTTTGGAATATCTCCATCAACTATATTAAACTTTAGCAGAATTAGGACTACCCTTTTGGTTTTCTTCAACCTATATGGAATAGACTGCAAATAAGGATGGGTAACAAATGAGTTAATAATTTGTAAGTACCATATTTCATATTCATGTGTTAAGTAATTGAGTTGATTTGTTTAGTTACTATTCTTTGCCTGCAGCTTGCTTTTCACACTCTCAATTCATCGCGGTTAGCTTATCAGTCCATGACATTTAAGCCTGATTTCTTTGATGTCTATACAGTTTCTGGTAACCAAGTCCAATGCAGTGTGCTTTTGAAGGTATGGTGGTTTCTTTAACCATGTTAGACATTGTAATGGGATTTTCCAACTTATCAGTCTTGCTGACTTGGCATCTTCAGTTCTCTTCTTAGGACACCTATTGCCGGTATTGATAATTTGAGTGTGAAGCGGCCTGATCCTGATGCATCAAAAGTGCAATGGGTGTTGGAATGCTATAGTGGTAAAGTACTTTCTCAAATATCTTGTGTTTTTCTTATCCTATAGACTTATAATAGGGATAGGGTGATGCAGACCCAATAGATAGGGGTAGAATGCCAAGATTTATTAGCGCTTAAACTTCGATGATATTGGCCATTGTCATTTTTTCTGGAATATTAATTTTATTTAATATGGAAAATGTTTTATTTCTACCGTCTGGAATGCAATCAGGGAAAGGTTAGGATTTTTTTTTTTGGATAAATAAGGTAACAACATTAATCTTATGGTGTTCTACAGATATCCTATGAGAATAAAAATTTATTGTGAGATAAGTACACACCATTACTATTTGTTATGCAATACCCTTCAATTACTTGTGCTTTGTATTTATTGCAATAAAACTATTGAAACAATATCTTATGGTCATAGATCCATTTGAAGTAACGCCTTAGAGTAATAAAAAAAATTTGTGAAAATGAACCTATAGCCATGGATTTTATTGTAGCACCGCAGAACAATTGTTTTTGTTGCAATCAAAGCTTATTGACACAACTTTGAGCTTATTGCCATGAAATATTAATTGCAACAAACCTGCTTTCTTGTAGTACTACACTTTTTTGGGGCCAAATTACCTTTTGTTTGAGAATTCAATTTAATAAAAGAAGCAATAGTAATAAACATCACAAAAGCACCAATAAAAATAACCACACAAGAAATAGGCCAAATTTACGTGAAAAACCCTCCAATGTAGAGGGAAAAAACCACGGGACAAATCCGATCAACTATAATAATATAGAGATTACAATGCTCAACTTTATATCTAAAACTTGATATCAAAATAAACTGGAAAATATCAAAACCCTTTAAGAATGAATATAATCTCATCACAACACCGCTAAAAAATAAAAATAAAAAAACACTAAAAACCTTTGATGAAACCAATATTGTACCAACATCTCCCCTTTAAATGAGTGATTTCCCACCACTTTCAACTTTTCACCTTAAGAAGAAAGTTGTTCCCTAGCAAAGTTGCCTCTTACGCATTTTATGTTGCACTTCCCTAGTTCTTAAAAACCAACGCTGCTTCTTCTTAGTCACAATGTTTCCAACAACAACTCCAATTACAAGCCCACTACCATAACCCATGAGGATCATTTTCCAATCAAATTCAATGTTAAACGATGAGTCTTGATCTTCTTCTATGCTTTAAGTGGGTAGAGGTGAAGGCTTTGGATTTTTGCATCTCTTTGACAATGGATTTCCACATAATCCTAAATTTCCATCAAATGAACTATTGTCAAATGTATCAAATTGATTACCATGTGGTATAGGCCCTGGAAGTTGATTATGTGAGACATTAAAGGATGTGAGGAAGGTGAGATGTGTCAGTTGCCAAGGTATTTGTCCAGAGAGCTTGTTTTGAGAAAGGTCAAGGCACTCCATTGTTGTTAGGTTTCATAATGATAATGGGATATGACCAGTGAGGTTATTGTTAGAAAGATTGAGCCTTTGGAACCCATTTAGATTCCCGATGAATTCTGGAATCATTCCATTGAATTCGTTACGTGAAAGATCAATAGCTGCAAAGACTTTTATGATCTTTAGATATACTGTTTCCCTGCCTTTGTTTATTATTGTCATCGAGTAAGGGTAAACATCATCAGAGTCATGACGGCATGGCTTAAAAAATCTAAATGCCCACAAATATTTGAAGTCATCCAAATCAACTTTCTTCATAAACATCCAATTTCGGAAATATTTAAATGGTAACTTACCAGTAAATTTATTGGTGGAAAGATCAAGAATGCACAAATTGGGAGATGCAAACATGGTTGTTGGACTCCCCACAACACCATAGAATCCATTATGTCGCAGAATAAGCACCCTTAGTTTAGGTAGTGTTCCCAACCAAGAGGGGAAAACATCATTGAGATTATTGCTTCCAATATTTAGAAACTCTAACATTCAACAATTTGATAACAATCTTGGTAAAACCCCCTCGAATTGATTTTGGCTCAAGTCGATCATCTTCATTGTGCTTCCCTCTCCACATAGTTGAGGAATAATGCCATCAAAAGTGTTGCCCCGAAGATTCAATATAGTTAAGGAGTTGCTGAAGTTGCTAAAACAAGGAGGAAGCATGCCCCCAAATTTGTTGTTGGATAAATCAAAGAAATAAAGAGAACTAAGGTTACAGATCAATGGTGAAATTTCTCCTTGGAGCTTGTTGTCGGCAACCAAATAAACCAAGGTGGATGGCGGTGGAACTGGGGGTAATGCTTGTAGCTTGTTAGACCTAAGGTCCAAAATCTTTAGCCGAGGCCATGGAAAATTGAATAAATGATGGTCAAAGCCTGTTAACAAGTTGTGAGAAAAGTTCACGTACATCAAAGCTTCTTTACTTGTGTTCCACACCCATTTGGGTATTTGGCCATGAATATTGTTGTGAGATAGGTCTAGCACTTGCAAATGGTCTTGGTTTTGTAAGAAATCTGGGAAATTGCTCAATTTGCATGAACCCAATCCTATAGCCACAAACCTATTCAGAGTAGCATTGGTAATAGGTTCGGGGAGGAATGATATATCGTTTAATGATAGAAAGAATGAGGTTAAATATTTGAGCTTCATAAACATGTGCAGACTCACTGTGCCAGTCAAGTTGTTTGAGTAAAGGTTGAGACTTTCAAGTTTCTTGAGTTCAAAAATTGAGATGGGAATTTGGCCTTGTTTATTATGAGAAAGGTGCAACTCAATTAACTGAGTAAGGTTGGCAAGCCAAGAAGGGATTTGACCAGTTAGTTGACAAGTGCTTGGTCTCAAATAATTAAGTTGGGCTAGATTTGCCAAGGACGATGGGATCTCCATTGTTAAATTGATTCCCTTAAAGGCCAATACAGTAAGTTTGCTCAACTTCAAAATCCAGGACAAGGAAGAAGGATTTGAGATTTTTAGAAAGTAATTGGAAAGGTCTAGTACAGTAAGTTGTGTAAGGTTACCAAATGAAGATGGAATTGACCCAGATAATTGACAGTAAGAGAAATCCAAATAATTCAAGGAAATAAGGTTCAATAGCGAGGAAGGTATTTGGCCCATAAAAGAGTTATTAGAAAGGTCCAAAGTGGTGAGTTGAGTAAGGTTACCTATTGAAGGTGAAATGCGACCTGAGAAATTACAACTCCCAAGCCATAATTCATTCAAGGAATTTCGATTTCCGATTGAAGCTGGTAGTTTTCTAGAGAAACTAGTACCCTGAAGTGATAAAAATTTAAGGGGATTGCTTGAGTAAAATTCGGGCAATTTGCCTATGAGATCTTGATTGTAACTCACCCTGAGATCTTGTAGCTTTGGTAGATTAAAAATCTCAACTGGGAATTCTCCATACAATCCGCAACCACTCAAATGGAGTGTTGTTAAACCAGATAAATTTGCTAAGATTTCAGGCACGAGAGATGATATCTGAACATAACTGAGACGTAGATCTTTCAGGCTGGTTGAGTTTTGAACTAAAACTTTTATACTTCTAAGATGTAGCATGTAATTATTTGACAGATCAAGGGATGTTAACTTGGAAAGCTCTGAAAATTTTGATGGAATTTGCCCTGAAAAAGATGAATTGGAGAGGTTGAGATATATCAAACTAGAAAGATGGCTGAATCCAGATGGCATTTCAGAGAAACTGAAGTGGTTATAAGCAAGATTAAGCCTTTGAAGATGAACAAGACGGAAGAGGCTGCTGTTGGAGGCCATAGAACCATAGAGACAGCTTCTAGTGAGGTTAAGGCCAATCACATGGCCTGTGTTCTCGTCACACTCAACACCATCCCACGAGCAGCAATCTTTGTCCACACCTTCTAGTCTCCAAGATGCAGTCTTGGGATAATCAAAAGGACCATTGCAAGCTTTCACATTTGTGTCAAAGCTTTCTTTGAATTGCAACAAGGCAGAACTCTCATCATCATGGCAGAGTGGCCGCATAGAAGAAAAGCAGTTAGTGGCAATTGCATGAAACAGTGGAAGTATAAAAAGCAAGCGAGTAGACATCAAGTAACACAAGAATGACGCCATAATAATGTATTATCTTTAACAATTAGGTATGGAAGTGAGTGAAACTATATATTGTTTATATAGACATGAACAATGAATTGGAGTCTTGATCTATGCAAATTGGATACCTAAGTGCATGCGTACCGAACCTGTATACAATTAGTCAATTACAGTGGTCTAGACTCTAAGATTGAACCCAATCCTTTGTCTTGTTGAAACTGGGAAAGTGGGAATCTCTCTAGAAAGTCTTCTAAAAAATTTCATGGACTTTGATTGTGAGTTGAAATAATTATTTAGCCGAACCAAACTAGGGATGCCAGGTGTTAAGCTTTCATATGCATTATCTGATTGTAGCTTCTATTCAATTAAACGGGTTTGGTGGTTAACAATCCAAATGGACTCATTATCATTAAAGTTAAAATAAATGGACCTCTAATCTAGACTTTGAATAAATTCATGTTTCTATAAAAATGTTTTGAGGCATAGACTAGAAAAAATTCTCTATTTCAAAATCAATATCAAGAGGATTCGATGACAAGATATTTTACCAGTTGAGATAAGTAGAACCCTTTTTATATTCTTGATTATCAGTAAATAAATTTGCAAACCTCTTATTATATCTTGAGTAAATTACAAATTACACTCTGAAGTTTGGGGTTGATTAGATTTTACACCCAAAGTTTCAAAAACTTGATTTTACACCCTAAAATTTGGTTCCGTTAGCAATTCACCCCATAGTTAATTTCTCTTGTTAAGTGACACATCATCATGCTGATGTGTTTTATTTTTGCCAAATCAGCCTCAAAAACTACGTCGTTTTAGGCCTAAACTTAAAACAAAATTCTCTAGCGTAAACGACACAGTTTAAGCCAAGCTCCAAAAATAGAAAAACAAAAACCGCCAACAAGGTTGAGACCCACAAACGGCAAAACCTCACGAACCCAAAACAATCATCTCACGTGATCCCAGGTGGCGGTGGCGGCCTCAGTGGCGACGGCTCCAAGTGGCCTTGGCGAAGACCTCCCCAGCTCTGACTGCTTGTGTTAGTTTACACCAGCCCGAACCCAAGCCAAGGTTGTCTAAACCCCACAACTAGAGAGTCGCAAGAAAACAAGGTTATCTTTACAGAGATGGAGGAGTTTGTCTAGGGCCTCCAGCTTGATGAAGGTATTTTTCTTTTTACGTTTGTTCATGTTTTTGCATAGAATTGAAATTTGAGCTAGCTCTGCCCTAGTTGAATTGAGATTTCTTCATATTTAATATTTTTGACTGCTTTAGTATTTCTGGCCATTCAATATCTTGTGGTCAATTGATATCCATCCTTTTATCTAGTCAAATTCAAGTTTAATTATGACCATTTTTCTTTGGAAGTTTTCCTGATCTTGTGCCTATCGATTTCCTTGAGCTTCCATTTGTACCCCATTAAAATATGTCTTTGTTTGCTACAGGTTTTCAATTCCTCCAATGGTTTTACAAATATATAAATAACTTGTACTTTTGTGCTCTTTCAGAAGCTCGTAGGCCTGAAAATGAAGATGTTTTCATGCAAGAATATGAAGAAGCCAAGAGCTTCAGATGAAGAAGTAAAAGATGAGGCTGGTGGATGGACCGAAGTTATAGATGTCAGTAAAGATGAGCACACTGTTGATGAGGAAAAGGAGGAGATAGTGCCAGATGAAACTATCCATGAAGTTGCAGTTGGGAAAGGGTTATCAGGTGTGCTAAAGCTGCATAAAGAGCGAGGAACACTTAAAGAAAGCATCGAGTGGGGTGGCAGAAACATGAAAAAGAAGAAGAGCAAACTCGTGGGTATTGTAGATGATGATGAACCAAAGGAGCCTCGTTCATCTACTCTGGTTGATTTTAAAAAGGAGATTCACATAGAGCGAATAGATGAATTTGGGCGAGGTCGCCACCGCCACCGCCACCTGGGATCACACGAGGTTTGGCAGTTTGTGGGTCTCAACCTTGTTCGTGGTTTTTGTTTTTAGATTTTAGGAATTGGGCTTAAACCATGTCGTTTAGGCTAGAGAATTTTGTTTTAAGTTTGGCCTAAAATGACGTAGTTTTGGGGGTGATTGGGCAAAAATAAAACACATCAGCACGATGATGTCACTTAATTGTAGAAATTAACCATGAAGTGAATTGCTAAAGGAACCAAACTTTAAGGTGTAAAATTCAGTCCACCCTAAACTTCAAGGGTGTAATTTGTAATTTACCCTGATATTTTTATTTCGATTGTTGCCAAAGCAATTTAATTAGAAGAAGAATGCTTTATTCCAAATTAATTATTTGTTATATAAATCTCATAAAATTTCATTTTACATATATAATTAGTGCATCTAACCTATAAATACTCACTTTAATTATATAGCACAAATTGGAAAAATTTATTAAGTACTGTATAATAAAGTACTATTCATGTGAGAGGAAATAATACAATGTTATTGTACTATATATATATCATGTTGTGAAAAGTATTTAGGAAATGTATTTTGTTAAAATTAATAGAATTAAAAATATGAATATATTACTTTAGTAAATTTGCAAATATTGAATTATTTCAATTAAAAGCATAAAATTATTATTTTTTATATTTTTGATTGCGTATGTTATTAAATTGGTTTTGGCCTTAATTTATTCAAAGCAATACATTAAGAAAATATTTATATTCCAATTCATTTTTTTTTTCATTTAAATAATAATCTCTTATATAAATTTCCATAAAAAGTACTTTTATATAAATTCTATATAAATAACTATATAAATTTATTTTATGTAAATAATTAATGAACCATCTATTCATAATTAATACATTAAAATCAATGCATTTACCCTAATAACCATATAAATTGTTAAATGATTTTTAAATTGTGCCAATGGCTAGTAGCCTAGTACAATTAAGTCCTAAAAAAATCAACAACAAATCAATTTGTTTACAAAGTGATTGTACTTATATTTATTTATATAACTACTTTCCAGCAAGATGCATTATTGCCTTATAGGGATGCAAAATATATCTACCTCAACTTATTATTATTATTATTATTTAATTTGATAGTTGCACGATAATGGGAATAGAGGATTCAAACCTATATCAACTAGTGTTAACCAAGCCTCTTGACGGTAACTCCCTCCAAATCAACCGTCTTTCTCACTATATTAATGCTCTTGTCATTCCATAATTTTATTTAGGCAAAAATGCAAAACTAACCCTTTAACTTTTAACGTTTTTCATTTCAATTCTCTAACTTTAAGTTTTGTCATTTCAGTCTTCTAACTTTTAAGTTTTGTCAATTCAGGCTTCTGTTAGAACTCAGTTAAGATTACCATTAAACACACTGAGAAATAACCGTTTTATCCTTCTTCTTTAAAAAAAAAATCAGAATTAAAAGAAAAACAACCAAATCAGCAACCAAATTCAGAATTAAATGACTTCTTCTTCACTGTCAAGGCGAGCAACTCCATCCCAAATCAGCCACAACACGAACACAAATACAAACCCAGCAACACTAAATCAGCCAACAACAGACCCACCACACCTAGCAACACAAACAGAAACCCACCACTCCCACGGCAGAGAAATAAGATAGCAAAGAGAGAAGGGCGGATCGAAGTCACAGTCGGAGCCGAACTCAACATAGAGTACTCCGGCGAAAATCGTTTTGAGGCCTTCAATCGATGGCTGGGCAGGCCGGCGAGGTGGAGGAAGAGAGAAAAAATATTGAAGGGAGAGGAGATCGGCGACGAAGAAGGGAAAGGAGATTGGCGATGGGGAAGGGAAAGGCGACACGAAATGGTTGAGGAGGATGATGGATGAACGAAACTGGGTCGACGATGGAGAAGAAGTCCTTCTCGGAGAAGATGTCAGTGTAGTTGCCGTGGCCGAGGGAGATCCAACGGCTCCGCTTCTGGGCCATCTTCTTCATCTGCTGGAGCCTCCTTTCGTTGAGTGCCTCCAAATCGTCGAGGTCAAGGCGATCCAGTCGTCTAGCTTGTCCTCCAGGGCCTTCACCACCGCCAGTCGTGGTTCCCTTAAATTTTTTTTTTTTTTTTACAGATTTTTTTTTAATTCCGAATTGTTTTAAAAAAAAAAAAAAAAAAGAAGGGTAAAGTAGTCATTTCTCAGTGAGTTTAATGGGAATCTTAACTGAGTTCTAATAGAAGCCTGGATTGACAAAAATTGAAAGTTAGAGATTGAAATGACAAAACTTAAAGTTAGAAGACTGAAATGAAAAATGTTGAAAGTTAGAGGGTTAGTTTTGCATTTTTACCTTTTATTTATTTATTTATTTTTGAGAAAGTTGTCATTCCATAATTCGATTTCCAAGTTTGCTAAATGTGGTCCTACCAATATTGCTATGCTCTAGAGTCTAACTGAGTTATGAGTTTCCAGTGATATCACTCAAAACAAGCCTAAACCAAACAGGCTCTGAGTCATCAAACATGGAAGTAAAGACTCATAATTATATGGCATGAGTGCTCTCGTGCCAACACGCTAGTAGACTCCCATTAGTTAATTTAGTACGTTTTACGTTTATAAGCTAGGGCGTGTAATGGATGTTTTGTGGGTGTTGAGGGCCAATTTTTTGGCAAAGCGCCACTTAGAAGCCCAGCCCAAATTACAAGCAAGACAAGTCTTATGTCTTTTTTATTTCATCTCATTCTCATCACAATCTAATGCCTTTTTTTATTTATTTTTTATTTTTTTTTATTTCATCTCATTCTCATCACATATGGTCTAAGCTCATTTGAAAAATATATCTTTTGAGAATTTTTGGAGGTATGGTTTTGGAGGGTCCAAGAGAGGATTTTTTTACACACTTGTATGCGTAATGGAAGAGAAAGTATGTGGGCTTGGAGCACATGCACTTCCATGAGCCCACGAGTGTCACGTGAGTTAAGAGGCTAAAACATAGTTTAGTTACTTTAAACTTCTTTATTTCATTCACACCAATTATTTATTGATAAGTATTACCATCTAAAACATTAGTATTACTATTTTTGTATATATTCTAATAAGTATTGCTATTTACTCGGAAAAAAAAAAAAACATTTACTGATAGATTCACCATCATGAATTGCTCGCTAATATAATCCCCTATATTCAATAGTTTTAGTAGATTGTAAACCTTCAAAGGGAAGTCAACCAAGTAGCCTCTATTAACCTGATTACCTTAAATTAACACTAACCTAATCCAATTTCACATTTTCATTAAACCCAAAACCACAATTAAAATTCAAGAGAATCATCAATCAATAGCAGCCCCGAGTGGTTTTAGACCTCCTTAAAGACCTTTATAAAAGCTAAGCAAATGGGAATATTAAGGAAAATTTCATTAAGCATTAACCACTTCATTGATTATTGTCTCACAAAACAAAACATATTTGTGCCATATATATCATATGCCAAGACAAGTTTTTTTAATCCATGATCACATGTGGAGAATCCTTCTATCCCGTATCATATCCTTGTGTTTTGTTATATTTTAAGGCTTGGTGCCTTGCTTGTTGTATTTGTGTCGTAGCTTCTTTTATTCATCATAAGTTAAACCGTTTGTGTGCAGTTCTTTAAACAATGCTACTAGCCTTCATTGCAATACTTGTTGATGAGAGTAGCAAACTTAACCCTCTATCTTAAACCTAGGTTGAAAAGTGAAGCCAATCCAAACTCGACACATGACAACACGAAGAAAAAGACCCCAACAGTGGATTCACTCTGATTTCAGCTTCTTGGCTCTACATTATATTTGTAGTGCACTAACATCAGAAACACCAATGCCATAGAATTATCAGTCTTTCTTCCGAAATTGGATCACTCACTTCTTTCGTATGGGAAGTCTAGACACCCCCCAGCACGGTAATGTTTGTAGACCCGCATAATATACTTGTGTCAATTATTATCAGCTAATAAGTTTTTCTGTAAAAACTATAAATCAAAAGCACAATCATTTGGAATGAACATGGCATGGCAAGAGCATTAATATCGTAAGAGAGATGGTTAATTAATATCAACAATCAAAAGTTTGCCATGCTAAAAACTTTGGAATCAGAAAGAAGTTAAGGTATACCTTCAAAGGGTTTGACTTACCTCCAGTACTTTTTTAATTGGAAATTTCATTTTGTTTTAAATACACAATGGCAAGTGTTCTAAACTTTCAATAATTTCCTCTGAAAACTCTGCCAGTATCTTTTTCTGCTGAATAACTCTTTCATCTTCTGTGTGGTTCACATGAGATCACGACGGTTTTTTTTTTTAGCACATAATAAACATTATTAGATATATATATTAAACATTCGTACCTATGTTTAATAATATCGGGCTTCATTATTAATATTTTTTCAGCTCTTAAAAGAAACTTGTGAGAATATTATTTGGGGGAATACGCAAATTGCAAATGATTGATTTCTCCATGTTAGTTATTAAAGAAAAAAAAGATAGTTCAGTGATTAATTTATACACTTGTTGAGGACTCTTTTTTCGCCCCATGTGGCACTACTTCATTGGCAACTCATGCCACATCAACATATTATCGATTTTTGAGTTGCCACATTAACATATTATTGATTTTTTGGATAAATCTCTTTAAAACCCAAAATAAGCTTATATCTCATAAATTGGGCTCGCATGGACCACAAGATCCTTACTTCAAGAGGCGAATTCATGGTCTACATTTTCTTTTCATCAATTGGGATCATAACCCCACGACATTATCAACATCGACATATGGATTGGGCTTAAGTAATGAATCAAAGATCACGGCCCATATTACCTCTCTTACACTCATGGCAATCAGCTTCTTCAACAAGAGCCCATATTTACACAAAATTACAACAAAACCCGAGGTACGTCATCTCATCTTCGGCTTATGATCCAAGCTCATAAGTCTCTTTGGGGAAACTTTGGGAGTCGTGGTTTGGAGGGCCAAGAGGTATGTTCAGTAAAGTTCTAGCAGTTTAAAGTTGATAAAAGAGACATGTTGCTTGGCGTGTCTTCTTCAACCCAACTACTGTCTACCATAATCAAACCATATATTTCTCTGCCAGCTGCCAGGACAGAGCATTTAATACTCTTTTTGCTCACCAAGATTATGTCACAGCATAATGAGACCTCAACTAAATCTCTAAAGCTTCATTAACTTTCAACCAATCTTTTTATTACTTACTAGAAAATGTGTTGTAATGGAACCTTGCACCAAAAACACAAACACCCAAAAGGAGAAATATTTCCAGTAGAACCCCAGTAGTGTATTCAACACTTGACACTTGGCTGAGAGTGATATCAGTAGCCATTTAATGCTGAAATCCCAGCTGCCAGTTGCTATACCCAAGATAGCAAGATACCCTTGAAAGAGATCTTACCATTTTCAGCCAAATTCATAAAGTAAATGCTGAATGACCTTTCCAACACTCTAAAATCACCATGCTGACCTCTTTTGCTTCTGCCCAAAGCAACAGCTGTCTCATGACAGCTGGGACAGCTTTTCCTGACAGTTGGGACAGCTTTTTCAGAACAGATGTAACAGCTAACCTAGCAACCTGAGCATTACTTTTTTTTCCACATTTGGCTAAAATCAAAACCAGCTAAATTAACCATGTTTTTCTTGCCAAAATACCTTCCTTTTCTACTGCTCTTTCCCCCAGCAGCTCTTACTTAAAATAGCAAGAACACCTTGAAGCTAAACTTAGCATTTTTGCCCAAATCTTAAGATGGATTTTCTAAAGATTCATTGCTATTTGGGATAGATTTTGGCTGAGATTCTTTACTAAAATACCCCTTAAACTCAGCTAAATAGGACCCCTCATCAACACTTCAAAGGGAGGACAACAAAAGGGAGAAGAATTTTTCACAAATCTCTCTATTCTCTCTCCCTAAGCTCTGAATGAAGTTCTGAGATTTAAGTTTCAAAATCAAGAACTAAAATCTTCAGCCCTTAGCTCATAAATGCCTTCATAAGCCCTCATCCATCCTCCAGCAGAAAATCCTAGCAATACATACCAGCAGAAAAGCCCAATAGTAAATTTCAGCAACATTGATAAACACACTACAACACTATTACCTCTTATATACTCATTCTCTCACTCTCTATATTCAGAAAATACACCTATCTTACGACTCCCATCTCCAAATGCCTAAACACACCTTCATGCTCTTCTCTTACAAAATCTTTCATCTTGGAAAGCAATTTCTACAACTTCTCCAACGGTTATAATCTCATATTTTTACTATCTTTAACTACCATATCTCTCATACTTCCATATATCATACATATTACAAATACTACATCCCACAAAACACTCATATCTCTAAACATTTCTTTCTCCACTTCTCATACACATTTACTACACCATTACATATGACTCACTACACTCTTCTAAACTCCATTCTCATACTCTCTCACTATGAAGTTCTACTGTTTTGCTACTTATAAACACCTATCAATACTCATCTCTATATCTCTTATAAAAGCCCTTTTCATGGAATGCATAAACTTTTAATGCTAAAACCCTTCTCTTAGAAGGCACCAAGATCTTATATCAAACCCCTTCTCATTGAAGGCACAAATCCATCTTACATAAAGCCCTTCTCTTAGAAGGCACAAGTACTCCATACAAAAGCCCTTCTCATGGAAGGCAACACTATTCATAATTTCACAACAACTAAAAGAGCATTATCAAGGGGAAAACTTATTTAAGTGCATGATAAGAGGGGCAAGCTTAACCAGTACCTACACACAGTTGGACATACTCTCTCTCCCTCCAGTTGCACCCATTTTTTCCCCTCAATCTTGAAGTTATCATGGCACATTGCCTCTCTACCGCTGTGGTCACTCTGCTAGGATATTATCAACTCACAGAAGCTGTACAGCTGAGTTACAAACCATACAAAGATAAGTGACTTTGCTTCCTTATCTTTAAATTTATATTATTGAGTACATGATTACTTCACATTTAAATACATATTACTTTATTCCAACTATTAACCAATGCTTAAACTCATTTAAATACATAATAAGAGAGGCAAGCTTAACTAGCCTCTACAGTTGGCATCTTGCTGGAATCCCATTAGCTCACTGATGCTACACAGCTGGGTTACAAACCATACAAAGATAAGTGACTTTGCCTCCTTATCTTTAAATTTACATCATTGAATACATGCTTACTTCACATTTAAATACATATTACTTTATTCCAACTACTATTACAACTACTAATCAAACCTATTATATCAAACACATATTACATATTTATTCAACCATTATCATGATTCTTAGACTTTGGTTTTAATGGTTTGGTAGACTCAAAAATACACTGGTAGCCGTTGGACCATGTGGACCAATGTTGAGTTCCGGGACGCAACTCCCCAAAAAGAACCCGGGCCTAGCAATGTCATTAATCTAGTGCATAACACGTGGCCGAGCAACTGAAAAAGGCCCCCGAAAAACACTTAGCTTTAAATTCTTGACATAATTTTCATTTTTGTTAATACAATGAATTTATTTTTAATTATATTTTAAAATAAGTTGTTATAAAAATATATTCCAATTTTCCAAAGCAACGGCCAAATTTTTAGACCAAAGTAAAATTTGTTGTTGACAATAATTAATCAATTTTTGTATGAAAAAATTGATTAGTTTCAAATGGATTGGAAGTAGCTTGGAAATAATTTATTTGGACTAAAGTCAAATAACCTATAAGTAGCTTTAAATGGGTTAAAAATAGCTTTCAATTATAGGTATACTTGTGGATTCCTGTTAACTTAGCTAGTAAAGTCTCTGATAGTTGTATAAGAGATCTAAGGTTCAATTCCCGCTTACACCAAAAACTGATTGGTATCTTGGTCTGATAATAAAGAGCTATTATCAGAAGCGAACAATTAGAGTACATTTATAAAATCCAATTAGAATTATAGTATTATACTTGATAGAAAATTAGAATATAATTACAATCAAATTTAGATCTTTTATTGAACTTCAAAGTCATTATATTAAACTAGTCATAGTGCCGAAAAATTTGACGATTTTTTTTTGTTAAGTAAAAAAATGAGAATAATAGATAAAACTTATAAATAATATAATGTATGGTTGAAATTTGTTTTTAGTGCTCCTTACGTACAGTTGATCATTTATATGTTTTAAATGACCTAAAGAATAAGCATATATAAGTAAATTCATCAATTATATTTGAAAATAAAATACAAGACTTTATAACATAAGAAAAATGTAATTTTATCAAGAACTAACCAAAATTACACTAAGAATGTGACATAATTGTCAATCAAGTAGCATCATCGAAGTGGACTGAATAGACTGAAGTGGGCCAAAGTAGACCAAAATGGTTTAAAATAGATCAAAATGGATTGAAATAGACTGAAGTTGACAGAAGAAGACCGAATGGATTGAATAGACCAAGCTAGACCGAAATAAACCTAATGGACTGAGCTAGACCAAACTGCACCAAAATGGACTGAAGTGATCCAAATTGAACCAAATTGATCGAATTGACCAAATTGAACCATACTAAACCAAAATAAACTAAAATGCTAAGTTATTGTAGCTCAACAAAAACATGGTAACAATAATTGTTGCGTTTCAGTTTTTAAATTTGTATGTAAATGGATATAAATTTGGAAATGTACTTTTTTTAGTTGCAACTAAAAGTGACTAGCAACCTATACAGAGAAACTTATTTAGGTCTAATCAAAATCCAACATGAGTTAGAAATTTAAAAGTATAAATTATTTCACAACTTCTTGTCACAATTGGTAGAGTAGTAATGGATCTGTGTAAGTGAACTGTGGGGAAAAAAAAAAAAAATTGTGAAAAAAATTCCACGTGGACGGCCCCCATTGAAGCCCACTACAAATCCATTTCTCCCTTCCCGCCAAAGCTCGCCTTCTCTCTCTCTCTCTCTCTTCGGAGTTGAGAGAGTGAGACACGAAAATGGAACTGAGTCTGAGCGGGAATGCGATCAAGACCTTTGCTCGGTGCATCACGTGCCTCGCACGTGTCGGCAACGAGCTTGCAATTCAAGCTTCTCCTTCTCAGGTATATCATATATGATTAAATAACTAAAATTATAATTAATTTGTTTAAATCTAATCCAATTAGTTTGATTTAATAATTATTCAGCTTATTTATACTTTTTATTTAATGGCTCATATAGTTTACTCTGTGTTCATGTTGATTTGTTAACTCATTGTTAGGGAGTTGGTGTGTTTTGATTAGGGTTTTAAAAAAGCGTATAAATGGGATTTATATCGAAATTATTTGTATTTATGGAATTGGGTGTAAGGAATTTGTGTTTGATTTGATTTATATGAATCATGCTTTGATGGGTGAGAAATTAGTGAGTGGAAGCTCTGTTTGGATGGTATGAAAATGAAGGAAAAAGAAGGGCATAAATGGGCTTTCATAGAATAATATTTACTTAGTTTTGAAATTGTGTGTGAAGAGTTATGTTTGACTTGATTTATATTAATTATGCTGGATGAGTGAAAAAAATCACAAGAGAAGCTCTGTTTGGTTGGCAAGAAAATAGAGGGAAAAAAAAAATTCAAAAGAATAAAAGCTCTGAAGCCTAGACTTGTTTTTTTTTTTTTTGGGTATCTGAAAATTCAAGAGATTTCCTCACACATGTTATGCAGAAGTAGTTCACTATAACTGAATGAAGGGCTCAAGGTTTTTGTCTTTTGTAGTTTAAGTTATGTGAAGAGGTTAGAAATTTTTGTTTTGTTTTGTTGGATTTTCCTTCTGAAATATCTCCATCAACTATATCAAACTTTAGCAGAATTAGGACTGCCCTTTTGGTTTTCTGCAAATAAGGATGGATAAAAATTAGTTAATAATTTGTAAGTACCATATTGCTTATTCATGTTTGAAGTAATTGAGTTGATTTGTTTAGTTACTATTTTTTGCCTGCAGCTTGCTTTTCACACTCTCAATTCATCGCTGTCAGCTTATCAGTCCATTACATTTAAGCCTGATTTCTTTGATGTCTATACAGTTTCTGGTAACCAAGTCCAACTGTCCAAGGCAGTGTGCTTTTGAAGGTAAGGTGGTTTCTTTAACCATGTTAGATATTTTAATGGGATTTTTCAACTTATCAGTCTTGCTGACTTGACATCTTCAGGCCATTTGTTCTCTTCTTGGGACACCTATTGCAAGTATTGATAATTTAAGTGTGAAGTTGCCTGAACCTGATGCATCGAAAGTGCAATGGGCATTGGAATGCTATAGTGGTAAAGTACTTTCTCACATATCTTTTTTTTTTTTAATCCTATGGACTTATTAGGGATAGGGTGATGCAGACCCAATAGATTGGGGTAGAATGGTAAGATTGATTGGTGCTTAGACATTGATGATAGTGGTAATTGTCATATTTGCTGGAATATTATTTTATTTGATAAGGAATATGTTTTATTTCTACCATGTGCAATGCAATCAGGTAAAGGTTAGGAATGAAATAATCTTATGGTATTCTACAGATATCCTTTGAGAATAAAAATTTATTGTGAGATGTATCCAATACTGTCTCTAGAATGACTGTAATACATCAGAAATAGAGTAGCTGAATGTACCATCTATATGTCTTCTAGTCTTTGAACATTTCTACAATCAACAGGTCTTATTTAGTTTGCAGAACAAAAGATGGGCTCGTACTAAATGTTATTTGATACTGAAAACAATATTCTTCCATAGGGGATAGGAAAACGTAAGAGAAATCCCCTTCTTTGTTTTGTAACATTCATCACAAAAGGAGTATATGTAAGTTGGCCAAATGGTATTTTGAAGAAAACCCAAAATTATTGCTGAGGCCATGAACCCATGATGATCATTCAGACCAGAGAAGCTAAATATATGTGTGATGTAGTTAGGAGGATAATATATACCATAGAGGTATTTAGCCTGATCTCCAATGGCTACCTCCAATAAAACTTCATCCTACCCAAGTCATTTAACATGTAGCTTTTGAATGAGTTATTCTCATTTAGATAAGACTATTCTAACTTTGGATTTTAGGATAACTTTTTGAAAGCTCTAGATTTATGATCTCTTGTGCTATGGAAATGTTACTAGATAACTGTACCATGCAACTTTCTTATTTGCAATCTTCTTAGTAGGTTATTTGATTCAAACATTGATTTGAAACAATTTCATATTGTACATTTTGCAGGCATGAGGAAACCTGTTGCGAACTAGGATGATTGAAAGATAGTGTAGTCAATTCAAGATGACCAATCTCCTAAACTTGAGGGAGGAAATAGACATTTTTTGGTTATTTTTCTGCTTGCTTCAATCATAATTTCTACGTACATAAATACTAGTGAGGAGATAAGCTTCATCACAACCAAGTCCTAAAACATAGGATCCAACTCCTACTTAAATTTAAATACAAATTGAAATTAAATCCTAATCCTCATCCTAATCTACTACATAATTTTATTAGAATTCTATTCAAATTCAAACTTCTTCAACTACTTCAGAATTATTTGCCATTTGGCCTTGGGACACAACATTCCCTTCCCCTTTAAATGAATCTTGTCCTCAAGATTCTACAACATTGAAATTAACCCTTGCTCACATTGATTGGAGAATACTCGGCCTTGGATTTTGATGTGTTGAAGGAAAACTATGACCATGGAGACTTGCATCAATTCTTTAACTATTTTTGTGAGCACTAGAAACAAAAATATCTTGCTTCTCATACCCTTGAACTCATCGGGAATAACAAATTCAATGTGTGGGATTGAGATTGACTCATTTGAATTCATGAAAAGATCCCTTTAATCAATCTTTTCCACTCCATCGAACCTTTGATCTTCAAACTCAATTTTTGTAGAAAGTGCACCCTCTAACATATTACTTTCTTGAATTGTTGGTGATGCTTGGAGCACTTCACTTTGATTCTGCGAAATTTCATGGGATCCTTGATCTTTTGATTGTTCTTTGAGTTCCAAAAGTACATTGAATTGTTTGTCTAAGACCTCTATCATTTGATCCCACAAATCTTGCATCTTTGCTTCCATCCTTGCTATGCCTTTGGACATTTCCTTGGTAATATCTAACATTTGGTTGACAATCTCTGACATGCTCTCCATTCTTTGTTTGCTGGGATTGACACATCTGATAGATAGATGTGGCTTTTTCTTTTTTTCTTTTTTGGTTGGGTGTTGAAGCGGCTGCCTGGAACTATGTTGGCTGTTGTTTGCCTTGGGTTCTGGATGGGAGAATAGTGTGATAGTGTGGGATGAGAATACGACTGAAATTTTTTTTTTCAAGAAACTAGATGGATCTGTTGGCTCCGATACCAAATGTTGTGAACTGAGATAATTGAAAGACAGTGTAGTCAATTCAAGATGACCAATCTCCTGAACTTGAGAAAGGAAATATAAATTTTTTGGTTAATTTTCTGCTTGTTTCATTCATAATTCCTACGTACATAAATACTAGTGAAGAGATAAGCTTCATCACAACCAAGTCTTAAAACATAGGATCCAACTCCTACTTAAATTTAAATACAAATTGAAATTAAATCCTAATCCTCATCCTAGTCTACTACATAATTTTATTAGAATTCTATTCAAATTCAAACTTCTTCAACTACTTCAGAATTATTTGCCATTGCCATTTGGGTTTGGGACACAACAAAAACCTATTGGATTACTTGCAATGTTGAGCCCAACATACAATTTACTAAAGTGGTGGAAACAAAAGCAATGTCAAAAGTCAAAACTTGGTCCATATATCCACAATTTACTAAAGTGACATGGGGAGGAAAAGTAACTTTAGGGGAGATAGTTGGATTAGATTGTTTCAAATATGCAGGTTAAGGGGAGTATGTAACTATCTATTAAGGGAGACGAAATATTTCTTTGTATGTTAGAGAGTTACCAGTTAACATGATGTACTTTTTTAATCTTTAAACATTTTTTATGTTTCAATTCTATGCACTTTGGTTTGACTCTTGCTGAGTTGCGTAACCTTTTTTTTAATGTTGAGCATGTTGAGTTTAATTAGTATGTTGTGCTTGATTAATTAACATATTTGTATGATGAATCCCTTGATTGATTGATCAAATCAGGACTATTAGTGTATAATCAAGTTCTGTGGTTCAACTATTGTATGCTTGATCACTTTAATTCTTTTTGTATTCTGTATTTGATGCGTTTAAGGAGGGTTTTATTTATTTATTTATTTATTTTAGGGGGGGGGAGGGATAAACGAAAGTATTTCCTTAAGGAGTTTTTTTTTCTTTTTTTTATATTTTTTTTATGGGGTTTGTTCTTGATTCCAGGTAAGACTTATATTTCATCTAGTATCATGTCTCGGTTTCTAGCTTAGGTGTAAGTCGAGTTTATTGTCTTTCATAGGCTTGCATTTGTACTTGAGTCCATATTAGGGTGTTCTGTCATAAAATTTCCAAGGGGGCAATTTGTTATGATTTTTAGTGTTGGCTCATTTCATAACAAATTTATTTTTAATTTGGGTTGTTACATTGTAAACTGTAGGAGCAAATAAAGGTTGAAATTTTGAAGCATCTATTCATTGTGTAACTATGAAGACCTTGCTCGTATGACTTCCAACAATCAATCAAGAGAGATTGAAGATTCAACCAGAAAGTTTCATTGACCCTCGAGAGAAAAAAAATTTATTACTCTATTATGAAATTTACAGATTTGGTTTCCAGGTTTGATTCTATATCCTTACTTATATATAAAGTATAAACCATGGTTTTAAAAACTAGTATTATCAAAGAACCGCTCTTGCTCCTGGTTCCCGGTTTTTACCAATTTTGGGGGGTTTACAAGACTGGATTGGTGCCTGGTTCCTGGTTCCTGGTTCCTGGTTGAATCGGCTGGTTTGGCCCAGCTTTTAGAACTATGATATAAACCTTATTTTAACCATAATCTATATATATTAAAAGCCAAAACTTAGATAAAATTTAATTAGAATCTATAATTGGAGCCCAATTTTGCGTCATGTGTCTCAAAAAATCTTAATCTTAGTGTTAGATGGCCACACTATAGTTATCCTTCGAGGTATCTTGCAATAATCGAGAAATCCTTTTTTTTTTTAATGAATACAATGAATGGCCTTATACTATTGTTTATATCTATGCCATGCACCTGGTATAGTTTCAATGTTTATTAGTTTCTTCATGCTTTAAAAGAAAATTCCATCAGTAGTATATGTCAAATGCAAGTTTTCTCTTCGGTGTTAGATTGTTCTAGTTGAGAGTAGAATTTAGAATTTAGAATTTCACTGTTTCTTTTTGTTTGGTTTTGGGCTTTTCTTGTCTCTATCAAGTTCAATTACTTGCTGCTGGGTTTTCGGACAATTATAACTCCCATGTTAGGTTTTTTTTTTTTTTTTTTTAATATATTAAAAAAAAATGAATTCCTGTTCCAAGAAACCCTCATGGATTCGAGATTATTTTTAGAAGCAAATGTGTTTTGTTTCTTGTTTTTTAGAAGTAGACGTATTCTGCTTCTTGATGCTTCCGCATCTCGCATCAACTCACTATTGAAATTATCTTATTGTCCATCATTAAAAATTTGTCACATTGATATTTATGAATTTTATTTTGCCACTAGACTTATTGATTTAAATCAGCTTGAGAGTACAACCAAAAAAAAAGCTTGAGAGTTCAACCAAAAAAAAAGCTTGAGAGTTACTCGAAACCAGAGAGAGAGGAGTGATACGCCAATTCTACAATTTAGAGTTACAAGAAGAGGAGGTTTTGCAATTTAAGGGAGGAGCCACGCCTGCAAGAGGCTAAGAAATTGATCAGGGAGTCAACACCAGTGAGAAGAAAGAACGAGAATGAAGCTGTTTATTTTTTTCGACCTTGTTTAAGACTTGGTATGGTTCATATTTATACCATTAGAAACAACTGTGTTTATTTTCTGGCCTGGTACTGGTACGCTAAATACCAACTGAATTGGCACGTTCGGTACAAAATTGATTGCTTTACTTGTAACTCAATTAACATCCTTGATGTTTTCAACAGAGATCTAGAGTTCAAATTCTTCCTCTCCTAACTAACAAATTATATATATCCCCTCTAAATCCCTTGATGTTAATCTTAAATCCAACAGAAAATTTGACTAATATGCATTTCCCAACATTAACGGCTTCTGTCAATGCAATCGTGCTTGGTGTTTAACAATCAAAATGAAATCATTGTAGTCAATTGTCATTTTTATTGCTAGTACGGAAAGATGAATGGCCAGTTAATTCAACATAAGATAAACTTCTCTGCATAAAGATAAAGAAAACCACAAAAGCAGCGTTCTCCTCACTGTATTCAGATCATAGAATATTGTACTGCACCCAATACACATGAATGGCCGAGATGAAACATTAAAAACTAAACTAATTATTTCAGCGGTCCGATAAGATAAAAATAATTTTTTAACTTTGTATCCTCTCTGGACAGGAAGGCTGAGACAATTGAAAGGGAGAGAGACATAATTGTCAGCTAAGTTTCATCATTCAAATTGTGAATATGATCGTCGCAACTTTTGAACCTTCTTGTCTAACTTTTGTCTTTGTTTCCCACTGGAAACGGGAAGCTTTATATTAGCAACAGACTCGTAGACACTGGGTTTACACATTGATTAGCTTTCTTCTAGACACCTCGTTATTTTTGGCTTAGGAGCTTCCAGCAATAAGAAAAAAAATAGATGGCATATAAGAGCATTTGAATCTGCTCTTGCAATTTTTCTTGTTTATATTAGTATATTTACTTTTCAAAACATCCCACCTCAAATTATCTATTTTATATTACATTTTATTAAAATATTAATCTTTCTTGATTTTACCATTTTTATTAATTCTATTACATTTTGCCTAAAGCCGCCCGGAATTTTCCATTCTAATTAGTTCACCACCATAAGAAATCCACCCAAGGAATACATAATAAAGGATAAGCAATGATTACCACTTAAATGAATTAACCTAAAAGATACAAAGTAAGATTATCTTGCCACCTATTTTTTTCCTTTTTGTTTCACAACCCGAGGAATGATTTCATTCAAATAACGCTCACTAGTTAGCGATTTTCATCCATACAAGAGCTATGATTTATATAGGGAGAGGCAATTAGGGAGGACTGACCTATTAAAATTACACCTTCAGGCCCATTTACAAAGCCTATGAGGAAACATAACTTACAATCTCTTCTAAAGAGGGTCTCATGTATATCAAGTGTGTGCAGTGAGACATTGGCGGTGAGGAAACCTAACTTACAATCTCTTCACCTTTTAAGTTGCCTTCTTCGAGTTCTTACAAACCAACATTGCATCTTTTCAGTCACAACGTTTCCAACAACCACCCCGATTATAAGGCCACTAACATATCCCGGGAGGATTATTTTCCAATCAAATTCCATGTGAAACCAAGAGTCTTGAACTTCTTTGATGCCTGAAGAGGGTAGAGGCGCTTGCTCATGATTTTCACATTTCTTTGATAATGGTTTTCCACATAATCCTAAATTTCCAGCAAATGAACTATTCTCAAATGTATCAAATTGATAACCATGAGGTATAAGCCCTGTAAGTTGGTTATTTGAGACATTAAATGATCCAAGGAAAGTGAGTTTCGTTAATTGCCATGGTATTTGTCCCGAGAGCTTGTTTTGAGAAAGGTCAAGCGACTCAAGTGTTGTCAACTCTCCTAGTGACAGTGGGATATGACCAGTGAGGTTGTTGTTGGAAAGGTTGAGCAATTGGAGGCCATTTAGATTCCCAATGAATTCTGAAACCTTTCCATTGAATTCGTTGCTTGAAAGATCAATAGTTGCAAAGACTTCGATGATCCTTGAATACATTATTTCCCTGCCTTTGTTTATTATTTTCATCGAGTAAGGGTAATATTGGTACACAGCATAACCACATGATAGAATACTTGTAAATTCCAGCATATATGTGAAGTTATCTGCATCAATCTTCTTCATATACTTCCAAATTTGGAAATATTCAAATGGCAACTTACCGGTAAATTTATTTGAGGAAAGATCAAGAATGTGCAACTTGGGAGATGCAAAGATGGTTGTTGGACTACCCACTGCACCATAAAGTCCATTACGTCGAAGAATTAGTACCCTGAGTTCCAAAAGTGTACCTAACCAAGAGGGAAAAACATCATTGAGCTGATTGCTTCCAAGATTTAGAATCTCTAGCATTTTGCAATTTGATAATGATCTTGGTAGAAGCCCCTCAAATTGATTTTGGCTCATGTCAATCATCTTCATTCTACTTCCCTTTGCACATAGTTGAGGAATCATGCCATGAAAGTTGTTACCATGAAGATTCAATATGCTCAAAGAGTTGCTAAAATTGCTCAAACAGTGTGGAAGTGTGCCCCTGAATTTGTTGTTGGACAAATCAAGGGAATGAAGAGAACTAAGTTTGCATATCAATGGTGAAACTTCTCCTTGGAGCATGTTGTCTGCAACCAAATAAACTAAGGTGGATGGTGGTGGAATTAGGGGTAATGCTTGTAGCACATTGGACCTCAGGTCCAAAATCTGCAGTTGAGGCCATGGAAAATTGTCCATATGCTGGTCAAAGCCTGTTAAAAAGTTGTGAGAGAAGTTCACAATCAACAAAGTTTCTTTACTTGTGTTCCATACCCATTTGGGTATTTGGCCTTGAATATTGTTGTAGGATAGGTCTAGCCATTGCAACTGGTCTTGTTCGCGTAAGAAATTTGGAAAATGTCTCAAGTTGCATGAAGCCAATCCTAAAACCTCAAATTTATTTTGTGTTGCATTGGTACTGGTTTTGGTGAGGAATGATATTTTGTTCATTGATAGAAGTAGTGTGGTTAAAAATTTGAGGTTAATAAACATTTCCAGAGTCACTGTGCCACTCAAGTGGTTGGAGTAAAGGTTGAGTTGTTGAAGTTTCTTGAGTTCAAAAATTGAGATTGGAATTGAGCCTTCTAATTTATTAAACGGAAGGTGCAAGGTAGTTAACTGAGTCAAGTTGGCAAGCCAAGAAGGGATTCGACCCATTAATTGATTACTGCCCATGTCCAAATCTCTAAGTTGGGTTAGATTTGCAAAGGATGACGGAATCTCCATTGTTAAATTGATTCCTTGAAGATCTAAAAAAGTAAGTTTGCTCAACTTCCCAAGCCAGGACAAGGAAGAAGGGTTTGAGCTTCTAATAAAGCTACGGTTGAGATTTAGAGATGTAAGTTGTGTAAGGTTACCAAATGAAGGTGGAATTGGTCCTGATAATTGACAGGAACTAAAGTCTAAATAATTCAAGGAAATAAGGTTTGATAACGATGAAGGTATTTGGCCCACAAAGGAGTTAGAATCAAGTACTAGACTAGTGAGTTGAGAAAGGTTACTTAGTGAAGGTGGAATTGACCCTGATAATTGACAATAAGAGAAATCTAAATACTTCAAGGAAATGAGGTTTGACAACGAGGAAGGTATTTTGCCCACAAAAGAGTTATTAGAAAGTACCAGACTAGTGAGTTGAGAAAGGTTACTTAGTGAAGGTGAAATTGACCCTGATAATTGACAAGAACCAAAGTTTAAATAATTCAAGGAAATAAGATTTGACAACGAGGAAGGTATTTGGCCAACAAAAGAGTTATAAGAGAGATCCAAAAGATTGAGTTGAGTAAGGTTACCCAGTGAAGATGGAATGTGACCTGAGAAATTACAATCCCCCATCCATAGTTCATTCAAGGAATTAAGGTTTCCAATTGAATCTGGTAGTTTTCCCGAGAAATTAGTACCCCGAAGTGATAAGCTTTTAAGTGGGCTGCTTGAGTAGAATTCAGGCAAATTTCCCATGAGAAATTGATTGGAATCCACCCAAAGAACTTGCAGCTTCGGTAGCTTAAAAATTCCAACAGGGAATTCTCCATACATTCCGCAACCAGTCAAATCGAGTGTCCTCAAAGAAGATAAATTTGCTAAGATTTCAGGCACTGGAGATGGTATCTGAACGTACCCGAGACTTAGATCTTCTAGGCTGGTTAAGTTTTGAACTAAACCTTTCAGACTTCTGAGATCTAGCATATAATTATCTGACAGATCAAAGGATGTTAACTTGGAAAGCTTTGAAAATTTTGATGGAATTTGGCCTGAAAAAGATGAATCGGAGAGGTTGAGATATGTCAACCTAGAAAGATGGCCGAATCCAGATGGGATTTGAGAGAAATTGAAGTTGTTATGAGCAAGATTAAGCCTTTGGAGACGAACAAGGCTGAAGAGGCTGCTGTTGGAGAGCATAGAACCATAGAGACAGCTGCTACTGAGGTCAAGGCCAATCACATGACCAGTCTCCTTGTTGCACTCCACACCATCCCATGAGCAGCAATCTGTGTCTACCCCTTCCACTTTCCAAGATGAAATCTTAGGACGATAATCAGAAGGATCAAAGCAAGAATTCAGGTTCCAGTCAAAGCTTTGTTTGAATTGCAACAAGGCAGAGCTCTCGTCATCATGGCAGAGTACTGGCTGCCTAGAAGCAAAACAGTTAGTGGCAATAGCATGCAACAGTGGAATTAAAAATAGCAAGCGTGTGGACATCAAGTAACACAAGAATGACGCCATTAATAATGTGTCTTTAACAACTTTTTCTCTTCTTTTTTGAGAATGTATCTTTAAAAACTAACTTCAATATGCAAGGAAGTGGATTACATTGCTTATATAGACATGAATTGAAGTCATGATTTATCAAAATGAATACGTAAGGGCATACGTGTTCAGGCTATAACATTTTAACATATATTTGAGTGGCCTAGAGTGGACCCAATTCCTGGGAATCTCTTTACAAGTCAAGTCGTCTCCATTATCCCTGTGCATTCCTGCAGGGCCCGCCCTAGGTTAGGCCAATTAGGCCATTGCAGGCCCCTCACTGAAGAAGCCTCCGAAATTGGGGGACAAATATTTTTATTTTTTTATATTTTTTATATATAAATATTTTTGGGAGATATTAAAATATTTTAGTTTATATATATTTTTTTACTATTAAGAAGGCTCAAAGAATTAAGTAATACTAGAGATAGAGATCAGACAAATTTAAATAAATAGGTCTTACAAATAGACGTGTTACAAATCACAAGTAATTCAAATAGAAAAATGTTAAAAATACTATAAATTTTATTGCATAACTTTTATTTATTTAATTATTTTTATACAAGATAAAAATTCTACACTAACTTAATATAAGTGTATATGTATGCAAAACTCTCTTCTAGAGATTTAAATCTCGGTCATTGCCCCCACATCCCACAAGAACTTATACTTAGAGTGATCACTGCACCAAGGGTGCATGGTGGTCTCTATAACTTTTATAATTTGATATGACAATAAATATGATAGGTGGATTTCAACAAACTATTGAATGCGTTCTTAAATGAATATTTGTGATTGGTAATATATCTTTGTAATTCTCATGTTGTAAATTTTATAATATTTCTAGTATTTTTTTAAGCCCCATGCCATTGATCACATTCATTACAACACTAGTTTGTAGTAAAATTTGTTATAACTTTAACATTTTCTTTAAAAAAAATCATATTAAAAAGTAAAAAAAAATGGATTTAAAAAAAATTATTATATATAAATTACTAGTATATTATTTAAGTGATAACATAAAAACTCCATTTGAAGATTTCATCTTAAGCCTCTGAAACGCTTGGGCCAGACTTGCATTCATGATTGAGCATTGATGTTTCTATTGTCGGTTTGGCGTCATGGTCTTTGTGGGATGACCCACAAATATGTAAGTCTTCTTTCTCCCCACGTTGGATGACTCTCATTGCTTTTTTTTTATTGGGAAGTCCAGGCACTCTAGAGCACGGCAATGTTTGTCACTCACCCACACATTTACTGGGCTTTGAAATTTGGAATACATTTGTCACCCATGTCTGTTTGTCAAAAATTATTTTTATTAACTTATTTTACTATTTAGTTTATTTTTATTAATATTCTTAAATTTTATTATACTTTTTGGTATTATTCATGGGTCTCACTGTATTATTTCAACTAACTTTTACCTTTATCTATAGTACTTTTAGCAAAAAGTTTTCAATTTCAGCAAAATAAGTGGATTCCAAACAGACCCTAAGTTTTCCATGCTAAAAACTTCAAAATGAAAATGAACTTGAATTCATTTACATTTCAAGGTACAGTATTTCAATAGGGCACTTTAAATGTACACGAGATCATTACTCTTTCTAGACCATGATTTATTTATGGAGCAATATTTTGATGGATGCTAATATACTACTAGCCTCATCATGCTCTTTTTTTAGGGTTTAGTGTATGGTTTTGAAATTTGGATCATTCAAAAAACTGGAAAAAAAAATTCAAGGTTTTTAAGATCATACCAAAGTTGAATCAATGTCAAATCATGATGATGCCATAATTAATTTAATATAAAATAAATATATAAAAATTAACAATATTGACTAAAAATTAAAAACTAATTAAAGAAACAAACTCCTTAAGCCCCATGCCATTGATCACATTCATTACAACACCAGTTTATAGTAAAATTTGTTATAACTTTAGCATTTTCTCAAAAAAAAAATCATATTAAAAAGTAAAAAGAATGGATTTAAAAAAAATTATTATATATAAATTACTAGTTAAATATTATTTAAGTGATAACATAAAAACTCCATTTGAAGATTTCATCTTAAGCCTCTGAAACGCTTGGGCCAGACTTGCATTCATGATTGAGCATCGATGTTTCTATTGTCGGTTTGGCGTCATGGTCTTTGTGGGATGACCCACAAATATGTAAGTCTTTCTTTCTCCCCACGTTGGATGACTCTCACTGCTTTTTTTTATTGGGAAGTCTAGGCACTCTAGAGCACGGCAATGTTTGTCACTCACCCACACGTTTACTGGGCTTTGAAATTTGGAATACATTTGTCGCCCGTGTTTGTTGGGCAAAAATTATTTTTACTATTTTAGTTTATTTTTATTACTATTCTTAAATCTCATTATATTTTTTGGTACTATTCATGGGTCTCACTGTACTATTTCAACTAACTTTTACCTTTATCTATAGTATTTTTAGCAAAAAGTTTTCAATTTCAGCAAAATAAGTAGATTCCAAATAGACCCTAAGTTTTCCATGCTAAAAACTTCAAAATGAAAATGAACTTGAATTCATTTACATATCAAGGTACATTATTTCAATAGGGCACTTTAAAATGTACACGAGATCATTACTCTTTCTATACCATGATTTATTTATGGAGCAATATTTTGATGGATGCTAATATACTACTAGCCTCATCATGCTCTTTTTTTAGGGTTTAGTGTATGGTTTTGAAATTTGGATCGGACAAAAAACTGGAAAAAAAAAATTCAAGGTTTTTAAGATTATACCAAAGTTGAAGTAATGTCAAATCATGATGATGCCATAATTAATTTAATATAAAATAAATATATAAAAATTAACAATATTGACTAAAAATTAAAAACTAATTAAAGAAACAAACTCCTTAAGCCCCATGCCATTGATCACATTCATTACAACACCAGTTTATAGTAAAATTTGTTATAACTTTAGCATTTTCTCAACAAAAAAATCATATTAAAAAATAAAAAGAATGGATTTAAAAAAAAAAATTATTATATATAAATTACTAGTTAAATATTATTTAAGTGATAACATAAAGATCCCTTTTGAAGATTTCATCTTAAACCTTTGAAACGCTTGGGCTGGACCTACATTCGTGATTGAGCATTGATGTTTCTATTGTCGGTTTGGTGTCATGGTCTTTGTGGGATGACCCGTAAATATGTAAGTCTTTCTTTCTCCCCACATTGGATGACTCTCATTGCTTTTTTTTATTGGGAAGTCTAGGCACTCTAGAGCACGGCAATGTTTGTCACTCACCCCCACGTTTACTGGGCTTTGAAATTTGGAATACATTTGTCGCCCGTGTTTGCTGGGCAAAATTATTTTTACTATTTAGTTTATTTTTAGTACTATTCTTAAATCTCATTGTACTTTTTGGTACTATTCATAGGTCTCACTGTACTATTTCAACTAGCTTTTACCTTTATCTATATTACTTTTAGCAAAAAGTTTTCAATTTCAGCAAAATAAGTGGATTCTAAATAGACCCTAAGTTTTCCATGCTAAAAACTTCAAAATGAAAATGAACTTGAATTCATTTACATTTCAAGGTACAGTAATTCAATAGGGCACTTTAAAATATACACAAGATCATTACTCTTTCTATACCATGATTTATTTATGGAGCAATGTTTTGATGGATGCTAATATACTACTAGCCTCATCATGCTCTTTTTTTAGGGTTTAGTGTATGGTTTTGAAATTTGGATCGTTCAAAAAACTGGAAAAAAAAAATTCAAGGTTTTTAAGATTATACCAAAGTTGAATTAATGTCAAATCATGATGATGCCATAATTAATTTAATATAAAATAAATATATAAAAATTAACAATATTGACTAAAAATTAAAAACTATTTAAAGAAACAAACTCCTTAAGCCCCATGCCATTGATCACATTCATTACAACACCAGTTTATAATAAAATTTGTTAAAACTTAAGCATTTTCTCAAAAAAAAAATCATATTAAAAAGTAAAAAGAATGGATTTAAAAAAAATTATTATATATAAATTACTAGTTAAATATTATTTACGTGATAACATAAAGACCCCATTTGAAGATTTCATCTTAAGCCTCTAAATTGCTTGGGCCGGACCTACATTCATGATTGAGCATCGATGTTTCTATTGTCGGTTTGGTGTCATGGTCTTTATGGAATGACCCACAAATATGTAAGTCTTTCTTTCTCCCCACGTTGGATGACTCTCACTGCTTTTTTTTATTGGGAAGTCTAGGCACTCTAGAGCACGGCAATGTTTGTCACTCACCCCCACGTTTACTGGGCTTTGAAATTTGGAATACATTTGTCGCCCGTGTTTGCTGGGAAAAAATTATTTTTACTATTTATTTTATTTTTATTACTATTCTTAAATCTCATTGTACTTTTTGGTACTATTCATAGGTCTCACTGTACTATTTCAACTAACTTTTACCTTTATCTATAGTACTTTTAGCAAAAAGTTTTCAATTTCAGCAAAATATGTGGATTCTAAACAGACCCTAAGTTTTCCATGCTAAAAACTTCAAAATGAAAATGAACTTGAATTTATTTACATTTCAAGGTACAGTATTTCAATAGGGCACTTTAAAATGTACATGAGATCATTACTCTTTCTATACCATGATTTATTTATGGAGCAATATTTTGATGGATGCTAATATACTACTACCCTCATCATGCTCTTTTTTTAGGGTTTAGTGTATGGTTTTGAAATTTGGATCGTTCAAAGAACTGGAAAAAAAAATTCAAGGTTTTTAAGATTATACCAAAGTTGAATTAATGTCAAATCATGATGATGCCATAATTAATTTGATATAAAATAAATATATAAAAATTAACAATATTGACTAAGAATTAAAAACTATTTAAAGAAACAAACTCCTTAAGCCACATGCCATTGATCACATTCATTACAACACCAGTTTATAGTAAAATTTGTTATAACTTTAACATTTTCTCAAAAAAAAAATCATATTAAAAAGTAAAAGGAATGGATTTAAAAAAAATTATTATATATAAATTACTAGTTAAATATTATTTACGTGATAACATAAAGACCCCATTTAAAGATTTCATCTTAAGCCTCTGAAACGCTTGGGCCGAACCTACATTCATGATTGAGCATCGATGTTTCTATTGTCGGTTTGGTGTCATGGTCTTTGTGGGATGACCCACAAATATGTAAGTCTTTCTTTCTCCCCACGTTGGATGACTCTCACTGCTTTTTTTTATTGGGAAGTCTAGACACTCTAGAGTATGGCAATGTTTGTCACTTACCCCCATGTTTACTAGGCTTTGAAATTTGGAATACATTTGTCGCCCGTGTTTGTTGGGCAAAAATTATTTTTACTATTTAGTTTATTTTTATTACTATTCTTAAATCTCATTGTACTTTTTGGTACTATTCATGGGTCTTACTGTACTATTTCAATTAACTTTTACCTTTATCTATAGTACTTTTAGCAAAAAGTTTTTAATTTCTGCAAAATAAATAGATTTCAAACAGACCCTAAGTTTTCCATGCTAAAAACTTCAAAGTGAAAATGAACTTGAATTCATTTACATTTCAAGGTACAGTATTTCAATAGGACACTTTAAAATGTACACGAGATCATTACTCTTTCTATACCATGATTTATTCATGGAGCTATATTTTGATGGATGCTAATATACTACTAGCCTCATCATGCTCTTTTTTTAGGGTTTAGTGTATGGTTTTGAAATTTGGATCGTTCAAAAAACTGGAAAAAAAAAATTCAAGGATTTTAAGATTATACCAAAGTTGAATCAATGTCAAATCGTGATGATGCCATAATTAATTTAATATAAATTAAATATATAAAAATTAACAATATTGACTAAAAATTAAAAACTATTTAAAGGAACAAACTCCTTAGTCCTCTTTGTATTGCGGAACCCATTTTTGGTCTCCTTCTATCTCTTAGGGCCTATTTGGTAAGATATTTTGATTAAACAACAATTTTTAGTGTTTAAATATTAAAAATTGTGGGCTCTAAACAAAATATGTTTAGTAGAGGATTTTACTTAAAAGTGTTTGAATTATATTTTTCATTTTAGGGTGTTTGAACACTGAAATTAGAAAAGTTCTACCAATTTTCAATTTTTGAGTAAGAATGCGTTTGGGAGTTGCATTTTGTGTCCACGTTTGGACACAAAATGCGTTTCAGTAATTTTTTTTTTTTCGTTTTGGCTGCAGGGGACAAAACCGCAGTGCGCGCACTGTACGTGTACTTGTGTGTGCAATTTTTTTAAAAAATTTATTAAAAGTGAGTCCCACGGTACTATTTACACATTAAAAAATTATTTTGTTACAATATTTTTCAGTTTTCAATTTTAGCTGCATTCAAACGGACCTAAGAATGACATTGTTGTAAATATTATAAAGAGCATAGGACACATTGAATTGGCAGCACAGTAAACCGTCTATCTCTCTCTTTCTTTCACATGCTCTGTCTCTCTCTTTCTCTCTCTCTCTCTCTTTTTCTTTCTTTCTTTCACACTTATCTTTATCTTCTCTCTCTTTCTTTATTTCTTTCTTTGACACCTACCTAACCCTTTTTTATTTTTCAGCGTGTTTGTCTTTAACGTTCCAGATAAACGTAGTTTTTATGATTATTAATTAATAATTTAAGATTATGATTTACTCCGCTATTATTCCCTTGATCTTTTGGCCTACTGATCCTATAACTGTAAGTAGCCTCAACAGTGGCGGAGGATCAAAGGGACTAGAGGTGGCCAACATGAGGCACGCAGCCTAAAAGTTTACTGTGCAGCTTAAAAGTAGCCTCAACATGAGACACGCAAATAGTGCGCAAAATAAGCTAAAAACAAACTTAAAAGTTATTCCCAAACCAATTTCATTTTCCCATGAAACTATAAAGGTTCAAATTAACAAAACTCAAAAGAATCGACCAAAATGTTTGAAGTAATTGAGTTGATTTGTTTATTTACTAATTTTTTGCCTGCAGCTTGCTTTTCACACCCTCAATTCATCGCGGTCAGCTTATCAGTCCATTACATTTAAGCCCGATTTCTTTGATGTCTATACAGTTTTTGGCAACCAAGTCCAATGTAGTGTGCTTTTGAAGGTAAGGTGGTTTCTTTAACCATGTTAGATATTGTAATGGGATTTTTCAACTTATCAGTCTTGCTGACTTGACATCTTCAGGCCATTTGTTCTCTTCTTAGGACACCTTTGCAAGTATTGATAATTTATGCGTGAAGTTGCCTGATCCTGATGCATCGAAAGTGCAATGGGCATTGGAATGCTATAGTGGTAAAGTACTTTCTCACATATCTTGTGTTTTTCTAATCCTATGGACTTGTTAGGGATAGGGTGATGCAGACCCAATAGATTGGGGTAGAATGGTAAGATTGATTAGTGCTTAGACATCGATGATAGTGGTAATTGTCATATTTGCTGGAATATTATTTTATTTGATAAGGAATATGTTTTATTTCTACCATGTGCAATGCAATCAGGTAAAGGTTAGGAATGAAATAATCTTATGGTATTCTACAGATATCCTTTGAGAATAAAAATTTATTGTGAGATGTATCCAACACTGTCTCTAGAATGACTGTAATACATCAAAAATAGAGTAGCTGAATGTACCATCTATATGTCTTCTAGAACATTTCTACAATCAACAGGTCTTATTTAGTTTGCAGAAAAAAAGATGGGCTCGTACTAAATGTTATTTCATACTGAAAACAATATTCTTCCATAGGGGATAGGAAAACGTAAGAGAAATCCCCTTCTTTGTTTTGTAACATTCATCACAAAAGGAGTATATGTAAGTTGGCCAAATGGTATTTTGAAGAAAATCCAAAATTATTGCTGAGGCCATGAACCCATGATGATCATTCAGACCAGAGAAGCTAAATATATGTAAGCGTCCGTGTTCAGCGCTTTCCTTCTTTGTTTGTTTGTTTGTTATTTTTTTTTTTTTTTTTTGCTGTAGGAGACAAATGCCTATGCGCGTACCATGTGCACACTTTTTCAGAAAATTTTTTATTAAAAATAGGTCCCGCAGTATTATTCATACATTTAAAAATTATTTTGCTGTAGTATTTTTAGTTTTCAGTTTTCAGCTGTATCCAAACGGACCCTAAATTGCTGGCCAAAATGGGGTTTTACCATTTTCAAAAAAAAATTCAGCATTTTGCCTTATTTTTCAAACTATTTAGGAAAATGTCCCTATTTTGAAACTCGATTTTCTAAAAATCGAGTTTCAAATGTAAAACTCGATTTTTGGACAATTGAGTTATAACGGAATTGGACTTAGGAAAAAAAAATTTGGAACTGGAGTTCCTTGAATGGAACTCAAGTTCCATATTCCACAATTTTTTTTTTTCAATTTGCTATAACTCAATTGTCCAAAAATTGAGCTTTAAATTGGAACTTGATTTTTAGAAAATCAAGTTTCAAAACAGGGATATTTCTCTAAATAGTTTGAAAAATGGGCAAAATGCTGGATATTAAAAAAAAAAAAGGGCAAAAGCCCAGTTTCTCTAGAATTTGCTCTTGCAAATTTTCTTGTCTATTTAGTATATTTACTTTTCAAAACACCTCACATCATATTATCTATTTTATATTACATTTTATTAAAATATTAATTTTTCTTGATTTTACCATTGTTATTAATTCCATTACATTTTGCCTAAAAGCTCCCCGGAATCTTCCATTCTAATTAGTTCACCACCGTAAGAAATCCACCCAAGGAAGACATGATAAAGGATAAGCAATGATTACTACTTAAATGAATTAGCCTAAAAGATACAAAGTAAGACTATCTCGCCACTTATTTTTTTTCGTTTTCGTTTCACAACCCAAACAATGATTCGCTCACTATTATGTGATTTTCATCCAAACAAGAGTTATGATTTATATAGGGAGAGGCAATTAGGGAGGACTAACCCATTAAAATTACACCTTCAGGCCCATTTACAAAGCCTATGAGGAAACCTAACTTAGGAGGGTCTCATGTATATCAAGTGTATGCTGTGAGACACTGGCAGTTTGTAAGTTCTACCAATGTGTGCGGCTCACGGGATTTCACAAGAAATTGAGGCAAACGACCCTAATCAATGTTTCTAATTAGATCTTTGTGCTTGGAAACGATTTTAATTGGTAAAAGAAATATTCTTAAGAAAGTGGGAGATACGGTGGTAACAACGTCTTTACAACAAGAAAAAAGAAAACAAATGACAAGTGAAAAGTGAAAGACAAAAAGTTATATGCACAAGAAAAGAGGACAAGCAAACTCAAGAAAAATGAAAGGTAGAAAGTAACAAAAGTGCTACATGCAAATACAGAGATCAAATTCTTTGAAGCACATCATGACAGATTCAAACCCATATGAATGCCTTCACCTTTTAAGTTGCCTTCTTCAAGTTCTTACAAACCAACATTGCATCTTCTCAGTCACAACGTTTCCAACAACCACCCCGATTATGAGGCCACTAACATATCCCAGGAGGATTATTTTCCAATCAAATTCAATGTGAAACCAAGAGTCTTGAACTTCTTTGATACCTGAAGAGGGTAGAGGCGCTTGCTCATGATTTTCACACTTCTTTGATAATGGATTTCCACATAATCCTAAATTTCCGGCAAACGAACTATTCTCAAATGTATCAAATTGATTACCATGAGGTATAAGCCCTGTGAGTTGGTTATGTGAGACATTAAATGATTCGAGGAAAGTGAGTTGCGTTAATTGCCAAGGTATTCGTCCCGAGAGCTTGTTTTGAGAAAGGTCAAGCGACTCAAGTGTTGTCAAGTCTCCTAGTGACAGTGGGATATGACCAGTGAGGTTGTTGTTGGAAAGGTTGAGCAATTGGAGGCTATTTAGATTCCCAATAAATTCTGAAACCTTTCCACTGAATTTGTTGCTTGAAAGATCAATATCTGCGAAGACTTCTATGATCTTTGAATACATCATTTCCCTGCCTTTGCTTGTTATTGTCATCGAGTAAGGGTAATATTGGTACACAGTAAAACCACATGATTGAATACTTGTAAATTCTAGCATATATGTGAAGTTATCTGCATTAATTTTCTTCATATACTTCCAACTTTGAAAATATTCAAATGGCAACTTACCTGTAAATTTATTTGAGGAAAGATCAAGAATGTGCAAATTGGGAGATGCAAAGATGGTTGTAGGACTACCCACCACACCATAAAGTCCATTACGTCGAAGAATGAGTACCCTGAGTTCCGAAAGTGTACCCAACCAAGAGGGAAAAACATCATTGAGCTGATTGCTTCCAAGATTTAGAATCTCTAGCGTTTTGCAATTTGATAATGATCTTGGTAGAAGCCCCTCAAATTGATTTTGGCTCATGTCAATTATCTTCATTCTACTTCCCTTTGCACATAGTTGAGGAATCGTGCCATGAAAGTTGTTGCCTTGAAGATTCAATATGCTCAAAGAGTTGCTAAAACTGCTCAAACAGTGTGGAAGTGTGCCCCTGAATTTGTTATTGGACAAATCAAGGGAATGAAGAGAACTAAGTTTGCAGATCAATGGTGAAACTTCTCCTTGGAGCATGTTGTCAGCGACTAAGTAAACCACGGTGGATGGTGGTGGAATTTGGGGTAATGCTTGTAGCATATTGGACCTCAGGTCCAAAATCTGTAGTTGAGACCATGGAAAATTGTCCATATGCTGGTCAAAGCCTGTTAAAAAGTTGTGAGAGAAGTTCACAATCAGCAAAGTTTCTTTACTTGTGTTCCATACCCATTTGGGTATTTGGCCTTGAATATTGTTGTGGGATAGGTCTAGCCATTGTAACCGGTCTTGTTTGCGTAAGAAATTTGGGAAATGTCTCAAGTTGCATGAAGCCAATCCTAAAACCTCAAATTTATTTTGTGTTGCATTGGTACTGGTTTTGGTGAGGAATGATATTTTGTTCATTGATAGAAGTAGTGTGGTTAAAAATTTGAGGTTAATAAACATTTCCAGAGTCACTGTGCCACTCAAGTGGTTGGAGTAAAGGTTGAGGTGTTCAAGTTTCTTGAGATAAAAAATTGAGATTGGAATTGAGCCTTGTAATTTATTAAACGGAAGCTGTAAGTTAGTTAACTGAGTCAAGTTGGCAAGCCAAGAAGGGATACGACCCATTAATTGAGTACTGCCCATGTTCAAATCACTAAGTTGGGTTAGATTTGCAAAGGATGATGGAATCTCCATTGTTAAATTGATTCCATAAAGATTTAAAAAAGTAAGTTTGGTCAACTTCCCAAGCCAGGACAAGGAAGAAGGGTTTGAGCTTCTAATAAAGCTTTGGTAGAGACTTAGAAATTTAAGTTGTGTAAGGTTACCAAATGAAGGTAGAATTGACCCTGATAATTGACAGGAATCAAAGTCTAAATAATTCAACGAAATAAGGTTTGATAACGATGAAGGTATTTGGCCCACAAAAGAGTTTCTAGAAAGATTCAAATAAATGAGTTGAGTAAGGTTACCTAGTGAAGATGGAATGTGACCTGAGAAATTACATTTCCCAGTCCATAGTGCATTCAAGGAATTAAGGTTTCCAATTGAATCTGGCAGTTTTCCCGAGAAACTAGTACCAGCAAGTGATAAAATTTTAAGGGGGCTGCTTGAGTGAAATTCAGGCAAATAGCCCATGAGATCTGGATTGTCAACCACCCTCAGATCCTGTAGATTCGGTAGCTTGAAAATTCCGGGAGGGAATTCTCCATGCAATCCGCAACCAGTCAAATAAAGTGTCCTCAAACAAGATAAATTCCCTAAGATTTCTGGCACTGGAGATGATATCTGAACGTACCTGAGACTTAGATCTTTTAGCCTGGTTAAGTTTTGAACTAAACCTTGTAGACTTCTGAGATGTAGCATAAAATTATATGACAGATCAAGGGATGTCAACTTGGAAAGCTCTGAAATATTTAAGGGAATTTGGCCAGAAAACGATGAAGCGGAGAGATTGAGATATGTCAGCCCAGAAAGACGGCTGAAACCAGATGGGATCTGAGAGGAATTGAAGTGGTTATAAGCAAGATTAAGCCTTCGAAGATGAACAAGGCTGAAGAGGCTGCTGTTGGAGAGCACAGAACCATAGAGACAGCTGCTACTGAGGTCAAGGCCAATCACATGACCAGTCTCCTCGTTGCACTCCACACCATCCCATGAGCAGCAATCTGTGTCTACCCCTTCCACTTTCCAAGATGAAATCTTAGGAGGATAATCAGAAGGATCAAAGCAAGAATTCAGGTTCCAATGAAAGCTTTGTTTGAATTGCAACAAGGCAGAGCTCTCATCATCATGGCAGAGTACTGGCTGCCTAGAAGCAAAACAGTTAGTGGCAATAGCATGCAACAGTGGAATTAAAAATAGCAAGCGTATGGACATCAAGTAACACAAGAATGACGCCATATTAATGTATTATCTTTAACAATGAAGAACTCTTAAGTATGAAAGGGAGTGAAACTATATTGCTTATATAGACATGAATAATGAATTGAAGTTTTGATCTGTGCAAATTGGATACCCAAGTGCATGGCTACCGAACCAACAATTACAGTGGTCTATAGTGAACCCAATCTTTTGCATTATGGAAAATGGGAAAGTGGTAAGTTCTCTAGAAAGTCAAGTCGATCGTCTCCAATGTCAATGCTATCGATTCAGAATTGAAATAAGTAGCTAGTCGAACCAAACTAGGGATAACTAGGTGTCGAACTTTGATTTGCATTATCTGATTTTAGCTAGTAATCAACCAAACGCTTTTGGTGGTACGGTTAACAATCCAATGGAATCCTTGTAGTCTTTCTTTTTTGTCATTTTTATGTGAATAATGTCTCCATTAAGAGACTAATGCAATCCACATGGTTTATTTCTATTATTAGTCGCACTTTAGTTTTATATTTTATCTCCACTATGAGAATTAAATTACTTAATATAATATTAATTCATTATTGCGGAAGTATAAAGTGGAATATAATCCTTCTAAAAAAAAGTGGACTATAAAAAGTATGACAGAATATTTGTATTCTAATAGTAAACATAAGGAGTAAAAAGGCATATTAAATAACTTATATTAAAGCCAAGAGTTTTGTATAGGTCAACTAATATCTCCAAGTATTTCAAACGGAGTTATTTAAGATTCAAACCTCCTTCTTCATTTATTGTAAATCAAATTATTAAAAACGAAATGTTTATAGTAACAAACTCTTTGTTGGGAGTTTAAGAAAATAAACAAAAGTTAAAAATAAAGGAACCTCTAGTCTAGACTTTGAACAAATTCATGTTTTTATCAAAATATTTTAGGCACAGGCGAGAAGAATTTAATCTTTCAAAATCAATTTGCAAGTGGATTTTCTCTTAGAATTATTTCGACAAACATGGTTGAAGGCATAAATGTCTTAATTTTGTCCTTGTTTTCAACTAGTCGATTCATGGTGTGATGCGTAGTGCACTTTTAAAACATTTTTTAAGAATTATATTATGCCTTTTGTATAAGTAATTATGTATAATACTTATTGTATGTTAAAATATTTAGGAAATTAACTTCAATTATATTACAAGTTAACCAAGAATTCTCCATGAAACTCAAGCTTCCACTAATGGTAACAATTTATTTAGTTTTTTTATTGAAAGTATTTTGCTGGAGCATGCTCAAGTATACTTGAACTTAAAAAAAAAAAAAAAGTTTAAAAGTGAAGTTTAAAAATGAAAAAAAAAAAAAAGTACATAAAAGCTAAAAGTAAATAAACTAGCTTATAATCTAATGCTAAACGGACATAGGTGTCCATTTAAAAACAATTTATCTAAATTTTTACTGAAATTGTCTTAGATAAAAGCTAAAAGAAAATAAAATAAGCTGATTTTTTTTTGGGCTAAAATTTCTATAGCAAAACCCAAGGAGTGAGACTTGCAAAGTAGTGACTTTTTGGCCAAAAACAAGCTAACTGGAGCAGACTAGCCCACTCAATTATTTCACAAATTCTTGTCTCAACTGGCCCACTCAATTTTTGAAATAATTTGTGATCACAAAAAATCAAGGATCACAAATTCTGGAACTTCCAACGATAGGGCAGACTGAGTGGGTTGTCAAATAGATCTATCATTCCTACTAGACATGACAAAACGGTCGGGTCGGGTCGGGTCGGGGTCAAGTCAATTGGGTCTGTGGATCAAACGGGCCTACAAGTTATTTTTAAACGAGTCAATTGGGTTGTGGGTCAGGTCTGGTTGACTTGTATTTTTAAAACATTTTTTTTTTTTTACAAAAACAAATCAATGCAACCTTTTTAGAGAGAATGAATAAAATCAATTAAAAAAATGAATTGTACTTAATGCCACTTGTTAATATTCTTCTAATTCTAACAGTTTTGAGTATAACTAAGTATAAGTGCTGGTGTGGGACAAGGGTTAAGATTCAAGTTTTTAGGAAGGAGCTTCACACACATATACACTTAGATTAGGCTAAAGTAAAATTCTATCTTGTATAAAAAAAAATCTTTATAGTCATAAATTCATGATGGAAAAAATCTTCAATGTTAATAACTCACTACCAAAATACATGTAATTACAAATTTACAAATTTAAAAAGAGATAAATCTTAAGAAGCACCAAAAAGTATATATTTTAAGTTTACAACACTAATAATGTCATTCTTTACGTTTGTTGATTAGTGGTTTGTGGACTACAGCTTAACAGCTACAAGAGCAGACAGTTTTGTTTTGTCACATATTTTTTTAGTTTTGTCAAATTCTCAAAAAACAAATAAACTTGAGTTTTGTCTTAAGGTTGTGTTTGGGATAACTTATATTGGACATCTTATTTTACTATTTAGCTTATTTTTTATGCTATTCATAGGTTCTACTGTATTATTTTAACTAACTTTTAGTTTTATCTACAATATTTTCAGTAAAAAATTTTCAATTTCAACTAAACAAGTTATTCACAAATGGACCCTATATCTTAACTCAATAACTCATAAAGTAGTGTAGGTGTTACTATGTTAGTAGTGTTAATGTAGTAAGCGTCTAGTCAAATCGCATGAGAATTGGCATAATTTTTTTTTTTTTTAATAAATGGGTTGTCTACGAATATGTGATCAATTGGCTATAGCCTAATATACTTTGTGCTTTATGTACTTAGCATTCAAGATGTAGCCTAAATATTTTGTTTAGCGGGCCAAGTCATGGGTTATCCAAGTCGGGTCAGATTGACCCACAACAAAATCAGGTTAAATTATGAGTCACCCTATTTTTGCTTCGAGTCAAAAAATTCAAGTTTAGGTCAAGTATTTTAGGTTCGGGTCAGCAAATTCTGACCCGCTTTCCATGTCTAAATTTGTTACCCTACTGCTCACAGTGGGAACTTGGAACAACGGCAAAAAAGTTGTGAATAACAGTCCACGTGGACGGCCCCAATTCAAGCCCACTACAAATTCATTTCTCCCTTCCCGCCAGAGCGCGCCTTCTCTCTCTCACTTCAGAGTTCAGAGTTCAGAGTTCAGAGTTCAGAGAGAGAGAGAGAGACGAAAATGGAAATGAGTCTGAGCGGGAATGCAATCAAGACCTTTGCTCGGTGCATCACGTGCCTCGCACGTGTAGGCAACGAGCTTGCAATTCAAGCCTCTCCTTCTCAGGTATATTATATATATTGAATAAATAACTAAAATTATAATTAATTTGTTTAAATCTAATCCAATTTTAGTTTGATTTAATAATTATCAGCTTATTTATACTTTTTTATTTAATGGCTCATATAGTTTACTCTGTGTTCATGTTGGTTTGGTAACTCGTTATTAGGGATTTGGTGTATTTTAATTAGGGTTTTAGAAGAGCGTATAAATGGGGTTTATATCGAAATTATATGTTATTTATGTAATTGGGTCTGAGGAATTTGTGTTTGGTTTGATTTATATGAATCATGCTTTGATGGGTGAGAAAATCAGTGAGTGGGAACCGTACTGTGTTTGGAAGGTATGAAAATGAAGGAAAAGTAAAGGGCATACATAGGCTTTCATAGAATAATATTTAATTAGTTTTGGAATAGGGTGTGCGGAGTTATGTTTGGCTTGATTTATATGAATTATGCTGGATGAGTGAGAAATTCACAAGTGGAGCTCTGTTTGGTTGGCAAGAAATTGGTAGGAAAAGAAAGATATTCAAAAGAATTCAAGCTCTGAAGCCTAGACTTAATTTTTTTTTTTTTGGTTTCTGAAAATTCAAGATATTTTCTTCAAACATGCTATGTAGTAGTATTTCACTACTGAATGGAGGGCTTGAGGTTTTTGTTTTATGAAGTTTAAGTTAAGAGAAGAGGTTAGAAATTTTTGTTTTGTTTTGTTTGATTTTCTTCTGAAATATCTCCATCAACTATATCAAACTTTAGCAGAATTAGGACTGCCCTTTTGGTTTTCTTCAACCTATATGGAATAGACTGCAAATAAGGATGGGTAACAAATGAGTTAATAATTTGTAAGTACCTTATCGCGTATTCATGTGTTAAGTAATTGAGTTGATTTGTTTAGTTACGATTTTCTGCCTGCAGCTCGCTTTTCACACTCTCAATTCATCGCGGTCAGCTTATCAGTCCATTACATTTAAGCCTGATTTCTTTGATGTCTATACAGTTTCTGGTAACCAAGTCCAATGCAGTGTGCTTTTGAAGGTAAGGTCGTTTCTTTAACCATGTTAGATACTGTAATGGGATTTTTCAACTTATCAGTCTTGCTGACTTGGCATCTTCAGGCCATTTGTTCTCTTCTTAGGACACCTATTGCAAGTATTGATAATTTGAGTGTGAAGTTGCCTGATCCTGATGCATCAAAAGTGCAATGGGCGTTAGAATGCTATAGTGGTAAAGTACTTTCTCACATATCTTGTGTTTTGCCTATCCTATGGACTTATTAGGGATAGGGTGATGCAGACCCAATAGATGGGGGCGAGATTGATTGGTGCTTAAACATCGATGATAGTGGTCATTGTCATATTAGCTGGAATATTCTTTTATTTGATAAGGAAAATGTTTTATTTCTACCATGTGCAAAGCAATCGGGGAAAGGTTAGGAATGATATAATCTTATGGTGTTCTACAGGTATCCTTTGGGAATAAAAATTTATTGTGAGATAACTATCCAACACATTCGCTAGAATGACTGTAATATATTAGAAATAGAGTCGCTGAATGTACCATCTTATGGTTCTTGTCTATTGAATTTTCTTACAATCAACAGGTCTTATTTAGTTTGCAGAAAAAAATGGGCTCATATTAAATGTTGTTTGAGACTGAAAACAATATTCTTCCATAGGGGAAAGGAAAATGTAAGAGAAATCCCCTTCCTTGTTTTGTAACATACATCACAAAAGGAGTATATATAAGTTGGCCAAATGGTATTTTGAAGAAATCCGAAATTATTGCTAAGGCTGTGAGCCCATGATGATCATTCAGTCCAGACAAGTTAAATATATGTGTGATGTAGGTAGGTGGATAATAATATACCATACAGGTATTTGGCCTGATCTCCAATGGCTACCTCCAATAAACGTTGATCCTACACAAGTCATTTAACATGTAGCTTTTGAATGAGTTATTCTCATTCGATAAGACTAATCTAAATTTGGATTTTAGGATAACTTTTTGAAAGCTCTAGATTTATGATCTCTTGTGCTATGGAAATGTTACTAGATAACTGTGCCATGCAACTTTCTTATTATGCAATCTTCTTAGTAGGTTATTTGATTCAAACATTGATTTGAAATAATTTCATACTGTACATTTTGCAGGCATGAGGAAAACCTATTGGATTACTTGCAATGTTGAACCCGATATACAACATTTATCTCTTGATAGGACAAAATTCCCAAGTAACTTTGTAGTGAGGCCTCGTGATCTCAATAGATTGCTTGTTAATTTTCAGTCCTCTCTTCAGGAGATTACTATCATCGCAACAGAACAGACCTCCTTACCTTCTGACGCTGCAAATGAAATAGGAGGAAAAGCTGTCGAACTTAGAAGTTATATAGATCCAACCAAAGGTAATTGTCATATAAGTCTTTCTACCCTAAATTTTTCATAACCAAGATACTAATGCTGCTCTTTTCAATTGTAGAGAATGATTCATCACTGCACACTCAACTATGGATAGATCCTACAGAAGAGTTTTTGCAGTATACTCACACTGGAGACCCAGTAGATGTGACATTTGGTGTGAAAGAATTGAAGGTATTGAATCCCAGCCTTGGTACCTAATTTTTCTGAACTTCAATTGCATTTGAGTCATAATTGACCTCGCAAAGCCTTCGCCCTATTGATGAAACATTTACTTAGAGATAACTTCTACCTAATATCTGTCATTATACTATATAACTAGTTTTAATATATGACACTTTCTGGTATAAGTGTCAACTTTGTTGGCTATATAGTTCATTTATGACTTTTATTTGTTTTTTTGGTAAGTGAAGTCTTTTTGTTTAATTTTTTATTTTTCAATCTTGGCTAGGATATTGTTGAACAATGTATTACTCCTTTTGTTTGTGTTTATCATTTGACACAATATTCTTTGTTTATCATCAAATTTCAGGCCTTTCTATCTTTTTGTGAAGGCTGTGAAGTTGACATTCAATTGTATTTTGAAAAGGCCGGAGAGTAAGATATATCTTATCCCATCCCATGTATGATGTATCTATTTTCCCTTTGCTTGCCTCTTTTCCTCTGCCCTCACAAAAGAGTTTCTCATTTGATAAACTTCAATGTCAAATGCTAGCTTCAGCCTGCAGACATGGTATTGTGTGGGCTCACCATTGATAAATATTGGTATTAATGACAAATCACAACACTAGTAGATCTTTTTGCAACTGGGTCCCCACAATGCCACTTGGTGTGGTTGGGATACTTGAAAGTTTATATAAATCAACCATGTAATTCATCACAAATGATGAACCCACATGGTAACAATGAGTTTTGATAGAATATATAGTTTCTTAGGTTTGATGCATAGAGTCAAAATTCAAGGGGAGAACAGTCATTGGAATTTGTACAAATATTGGTGATATGTAAATCATTAAAAGAATTGAAACCGAAGTTGCATCATCTAAGTAGGAATCCATATTTTTGGCCTCCAATGCATGTCAATGTGTCCATGCTTTTATTAAGTGATCATCTGGCTGCCCATCTCTTATTCTATTATTCTGTTAATCATCTTTAATTGGATGATCAGCAAAACACAAATGAATTGACAGTGATACTACAAATATTAGGATCAATCAATTACTTTTCTTGATGGTTTGTTGGGCAACCAATAGAAACTTTTACTCTAAAACGTAACAGATTTTGTCTATCTTGCTTAGCATTTTGAATGAAAGTATTGTGTTATTAAAATCTGACTTTCATCTTAAAAAACATGTTTCTGGGAAGCAGGCCTATTCTCATGGCACCAAAATTTGGGTTAGATGATGGGTCCAGTTCAACCTTTGATTCTACACTTGTACTTGCAAGCATGCTTATATCACAGCTCCGTGAAGGGAATCCCTCAGAACCTCCACAAGCAGCTACCACAACACATGGCCAGGATGAGCATGGGGCATCCCAACCTCAACATGATAGGTGTATACCAAATGTTTCTGAGCATCCATCTGATCACACCAGAATTTGGTCTGACCTTTCTGGTAACTATTCGTAAAAAATTTTAATGATGACTAGAGAATATGTTCTGCATTCAAACTCTTGATGACTCCGATGTGCAGGAAGTGCAGCAAAAGGTGGTAGTGGCAGTGGTATTGGTACTGAAGAAAGGCAGGTTCAAGGGGAAACAAATTTGAATGCTAATCAGCAGAGGGAGATGCAAAGAATTAGCACAATGCAAATTTCAAAAGCTGCATCCACTAGAGAAAATGAGCCTGCAGATCCTAATATGTATCCTACTGTTTGCTTCAGTATGTCAGAAATTCAAGTTTTTGTGTCAAATCTTCAGACTTATCATTGCTTACAATTAGCAGCTATCCTCTGGCTGTGTTTGTGTGTGTTTGCACACACTTCTGTGCTCATCCCATGCATTTTCTGAGTTCTCCCTACTCCCTAATCATTGCTTTACAAATTTTTTTCATACGAAATAAGATAATTGGTTACAGATAATGAGGAAAAAATTGCATTGCAAACCTTTAATTCACTTTTCTTAGTTTCCAACTTTCCATGGACAGGGCATCAAACTTAAGATGAACCTAAATTCATGGCATGTGCAATCTAAGTTTGGATTCTGCTCCTCATGAGGCATGTGCCTCTAAGTTTGAACTGTAAGGGTCTTTCTCTGGAATGATATCTTCAACACTGGAGGAAAGTCCATGATACATTTCTGCCTTTGGCATTGAACACAATGGGGTTTATATCTCAGAGGAAGCCGCTTAAAATCTAGATGTAGTTTCTAGTAGAAAAATTTAGTCGTTATTGCATTAACTTCATGCCTGGATTTATGTGTGGACTGCTAGCAGTTAAGATATGTAGGTTGAATTCTCTCTCTAACACAGTCATTGTTTGGTGTTTGAGTAAAGCAAGTTCTAGAAAAGGCATCAGAAGACTTCTATTGTTGTCCACCTTATTTTATGTTAAAGAATACTAATGTTTCAATAATAAGGACCATTTGTTTCCAATATATGGTCAGGATTATACCTTGGACGCATATTTTACTTGGTGTTGTGCCATTCAGGAAAAAAGTCATAGCTGAACGCTGAAACCATGTATTGCTGTAATAATCAGTAGTAAAGTCTGTCTCTTGAGCTCTATTGGCAATATGGTATAAGGGTCAGAAAAAGGTTGCAATGTAGCATAATAGCTCTTGTCAACCAAAGCAACTGCTGTAACCATACCCTAGATCCTAACTTATTTAGAACAACTTTCTTCCATTTGTTCTGATACATATTGACCATTGATTGTAATTGCATTCTCTTGACCTTTCAATTAGCTTTCATCCTATGGAAAAGGATCATGCAGAAGAAGCCCGAGGTTAGTAAGAGAGCTAGTAAAATTTGATTAGTCTTACATATGTTTCTGCTCCTGGCTTGACTAATACATTTACAATTTGTTTCTTTCAGATGGGCCAGTTTCACAACGTCATCCTAGTAACTGGGTGGATGCAGATGAAGATGATGATGATGATGATGGGGATGAGGATGAACTGTGTGTTCAATCCACACCACCATACTATGAAGAACATTAACCATGATGGATGCTGCTTGTTCTCTTTCCCTGTTGTCAATGTCTTCCAGTGAGATTTTTAATCAAAGTAAAGTTTGGTTAGCTTCTCCCCATATAAACTTGTTGTCCACTCAGCCTTTTACACTACGTAATCCAATACAAGGTAGATCCTCCAGCATTTGAAAAGGTAATTGAATATGTGCTGCCTTGGAATGGTTTGTAGTGTTGTCACTGTTGAATATAACCATATCCATCAGGGTATTTCGAGTAAAATACTGAAGGTCCACAATGTTAATACTTAATATACATCTAGAAAGAAACATTTTATGAAATGATGACAAGTGACCTGCCGGTAACGTATGTGGATAATATCACTTCATTTTGTTGGCGATTTAATGAAAAGCATTTTGGAAGGTTTCAGAGTACTAAATATTCTTTACCAAATTGACTTGTGGGTGGCTCAGTCATGATCATGCTGCAGTTATATGGTGCTGTTATTTCTTGTTATAATTTGAAGCGAAACTTAGTGTTGATCCCTGATTCCTACTGCATGTTATCTTGTAGCAAATTCTGATTCTTGATTTGGTTTTCCCATCAAAGACAGGAACCTTTTTCCACTAATAGCTAGCTTTTAGTTTCTATCTGTCAAGCATAAAGGGTTTTTTTTTTTTTCTCCCAAACATAAAGGGTTATGATGGTGTAACGATGTATAAAGACCTACAACAGATGTAATAGTAGTATGTACTTGAGCTGATGATCCCATGTACCATAGGTAACATAATCCAGAATTGATTAAAGATTAACCTTTTTCCCCATTCTGGTAATGTGATCATATGAGTTGGATCATTGATTTTGTTGATTCTAAAGTCGATAAAATTTGCAGGTGGGTGCTCTCAACTCCTGGCTGCCCTATCCAGTCCAAGATATTTTCATGCCTTCTCTCTCCCTCCTAGGATTGTGTCCTTGACTCTCGCATATTCATGTTAGCTTGATCCCTTAAGAATGCTTACTTGACAGGATGTCTTACACCCTGTATCATTCACCCCAATTATGTATCTAATTTGATTGATTTTCGGTGTGTTTCGGTTCAATGCTGCCACCCTATGCCCAGGGCTTGGAAGACAACAAAAATAAAAACAGAAACCAACACCCAGACCACCAATGGAGCACAATTAAAAGGAGGTTTTTATTTTCTTTTTATCTCCTTCGGGTGTTAAATACAATTATAGAGATCGATTTAAGGACAAGAGAGATGGATTTCTTGGAAAATGTATTTCATTTTAATTTTCTAATTAGTAAGTCATATAGGATCTCATCTTCACCTTACTCTAATGAAGGGACAAATTCCATTTGAGTTAGAAGTAATTGACAGGATAGTTTTTTAGTTTATATTTCCGTTTAGTACTAATCTATGGTGATCAAACATGAATGGTGGAATACATAGAATGGACATTCTCTCAAAACCATTTCTTTAATTCCTATCAAACTTGCAAGAATAAGCAAAATATCCATTAAAGATTTCCTCTTTTTTTCTTGAATTCTTCTCTCCTTTCAAACGGATTGTGAAGGGTACACTATTTTTACAGCAACAGATTCATAGCATATTCATTCTTTGCAACCAGATTTCCCCAATTTTCAATTCTAGGATCCTACTAACTACTTCTGACAAATTTACTTGTGTATAAAAGACGATCAATTAGATTAGACAGCCCCTTTTAAAATTTTCAATCCATGAAAGTGTATTTCAAGAAACAAACAAATCAATGAATGAGTTTGTTCAACAGTTAATATCGTATGTAATGGTAGCACTCAATCCTGAATATGACCGAAGAAAATTCAACAATACAAAGATTTGTCGAAAGAATAAAAGGAGGTATTTCGTGATACAAAAAAAAAAAAAAAAAAATTCAAGAACATACCGGAATTGCGAAGACAAGGATCTCTAAAGAGTTTGAGATTGCATATAGACAAGCTCTACGCTCCCAATAATTTCAAGATCACCATGGACAAATTGGACATAATAGCCAAATAGTAATCGATAGAAAAACAAGAAAAAGCAAAAGGGAGGTTAATAACTTTGTTGACTCAAAGACCTAGAAAACTTTAGCGTAACAAAGTCACAAGGTTCCCTCTTCTTTGTTCTTCCTTTATCTCCCTCTATTCTCACAAAAAGAAAAAACAAAGAAAAAGCCTTTACATGCATGCATGCATGCAACCTTTTTTTAACTTGAACTTAGGGCAGCAAAACCACCACCTTTCATCATTTGCTTAAACTCCTTGAAATTGACCATACCATCTCCATCCACATCCACCTTCTTGATCATCTTTTTGCAATCTTCTACAGTCCTGCCTTGCTTGAGCCCTAAGGAAGCCAACACTGACCTCAACTCCTCCACAGTGATAAACCCATCACCATTTTGATCAAACACATTGAATGCCTCCTTCATGTCCTCCTCCTCATCCCTTTCATCCATTATTGTCTGATACAATACCCCAAATTCATCAATATCGACAAACCCATCTCCGTTTACGTCGATCTTTTCTATCATTTGCATCATATCTCTATCTGGGATATAGATGCCCAAGTTTTGTAACGAGTCACTAAGTTCCTGCTTTGTGATCCGGCCATCTCCATTTCGATCGAACATTTGAAATACACGTTTCAGTTCTGCAGGATCCATCGATTGAAATTGTGATTGTTATTGAAACAAGAATGATTTTATTGACAAGAGAAAATTTTGAAGCTAGCCCCGAAAAACAAAGAAAGAAATCATATGAACGTACTTAAAGAAAATTTGAGAACAAAGAGAAAGATATACGGATTTAAGAAGGCTGTAAAAACGGAAAATCCTTAGCAAGATTGTTGGAGAAGGTTGTAAGTGTTTACCAAACTTGCCAATATGTGGTGGACGTTGTATAAGGCTGTTGAGTGGAGAGAACAACCCCGTAATTTACGTTGAATCATTGGTTTTTTTTTTTTTTTTTCAGTTTTATTTATTTATTTGTTAGAAGAACACCATTTGAGATATAGATCTTCGAAAAAACTTAGGATTATAACTTTACTGTAGAATTCTTAAAATCATAACCATTCATTAATGATAAAAGAATTATTTATTCCTGTAAAAAAAAAAAGAGTTATATTTATCTTGTCACTTAATCATTCTTAAATAAATATTAATTAATATTATTTTAATAACTATTTAAATGATTAATTATGAACCAATATTTAAACCATTCATTTAATGATGAATAGATAGGATTAGAACTAGTTTTACTTTAAAAATTATCTTAAACCACCGCGCACTCTTAGTGCAGTGGTCACTCCACAAGTATAGATGCTTGTAGGGTGTGGGGAGTAAAGATCGGGATTCAAGTCTTCAAAAGGGAGCTTCATACCCATATACACTTAAATTTTGTTAGAGTAAAAATTATATCTTATATATATATAAAAAAAAAAATTATCTTAAAATTTAGAAGTTGTACATGTATATATTTCCTTTATTTTTCCATTTAAAAGTTAAAAACATTGGACTGAAGACGTACTTAGTATTGGTCATTTGGAAATGTAGTTAATATTTTTTTTAATTATACATAAAATTTTTATTTTAAAAAAATTGATAGTTATAAAAATAGAAAAGAAGATTTAAACGATGATTCTCCTAATAAAAAAGAAAAAAAGAAAAGAAAAGAAAAAAGAGCCTATTATGGCACCAAGCTTCAAGTGTTGGCATACATAATAGTTGATTAGTTACTAACTTACTATATAATGTTCGCTCCTATTAAGCTAAAAATATATATAGTTTTCTTGCTATTAGAGACTTTTTACTATGTATTGTTCACTTCTTCAACATATTCATTTTCCACTGCTCTTAAAGATAGGATTTGAACTAAATTATGCATGATGATCTATATATAAAACTTGTTTTTTTCCTTCTAGGTCTTAGTTTTTGATACATATGGTAGTTGTAACTTTACAGAGAAATAAAAATTATTCTATTTGGTATTACGACAAAATAAAAATATTTGCTCTTTTATAAAGGAGTATCGCGTTATAAAATAAATAAATATAGTATATAGTATATATAAAAGGGAGGCTCATGTATACTATAAATATATACTATGACAAAGACTCATAACAAATTATGTTCCTTTCAATGGTTTTGTTTGTTTGTTTAAACTAAGTTGATTTTAACTTGCTTTGATTAAGCTCCTAGGCTGTGGTTAATTACTTCAATTAACAAAAATATGATGTCATTAGTGATTCTATTAAATTTAAAATTGATTTTGTTTTGACTATCTTCCTGCATTACACTAGTCTCATTTGGATTTAAATTCTGTTGATGTGTATGCCGTCATGTTAACCTCTGTTATTCCAGTTATTTCTACTATTTTATATATCTGTGAAGTTGTTTTATTACCCAAAAAAGCATATATATATTTCCACACCACAAGGACTGGTAGTCATAATATTTAGGCTTGACATTTTCTTTGTTTTCTTTTTTAGTAAACGAAGAAACGCCTTCAGTTATAGTCGCTGAGCTGAGTGACCGTACGTAGCTGCCACTGAAACAGAAATAGAGACCTCCCACCTCATCGGAGCTTGAGAGTTGAGATGGCAAAGAGATAAGCCTACGCTTCAAAGTTCAACAGGACATCATCAAATCCCAGACATACCAAATATTAATTCGAAAAAGTAAAAGGGAGCTAGGTTTTTTCTTGGTGAGTTCACAGTACATCTAGAAATAACTTTATGCCATATATATATATATATATATATATATGAAGTTAGAACTACATAAAAAAAAAAAAAAATCAAATTATAATCCAAGTTAGATTTCAATTGAACTATAATTTTGTTCCATGTGTTTTATCAAAACTTTTTAATTTTTGTATCAAGTAAATTAATTCAATGTAACTTACGAGAAGTCCAATATAAATGAATCATAAGAAACTCAATTATATATCTATATCTAGAAGAAAATAAATTATGTGTCTATGTTTACCAAGGCCATTTGTTTGTTTAGTTAAAAATAATTTAAATTGAATAACTTTTTATATATATAATACTAAGAAACAGCCATTATTTATTAAATAGAAACTTATATATATTGCTTGTGTGTGTGTGTGTTTTTTTTAATTCTACCCATGCATTTGGAGAGGGTTCCAATCTAGTTTAAATTAATAAAAGTTAAGGATTTAGGTTCCTTTATTTTTGAGAAGTGCTATATGTACAACATTTTTACAATAAATCATAGGTAGTAAGTTATTATTAGTTTTAATTTGAACTCAATACTGAAATTACTTTTTCGTCTACCAGTAACCGCTAATAACGACCTACTACTTAGGATTAGTTGTGAAAATGTTGTAAACATAACATTTTTATTTAATGTAAGGCGTAAAAAAGACTTAAATACAATAACTATTCTCTATATATAAAGGCCTATAATTAATTACAAAGTCCGCTTGCAATTCTACTTTCTACGCATCATATTTTAAAAATCACAGAATCGGTAAACCTCATATTAAACATAACCCTCATTGAGTGGTATAAACCATGGTAAAACATTTTCACCAAACAAAAAAAAAAAACCATGGTTTGTGCTTGCTATCTTTACCTTTACAACCAACATTTAAAAACATAAAAATAAAAACCTCGAAACCCTTTTTCTAATTTTCTTTCACAATTGAACAAATATCACCACGTTCCACACTCCCACCCCCAAACCCAGTGCAAACCCATAAACATCTTTGTCCAAACTAACAAGGTTTCAAACGCCCTAACCAAATCACGTTTGTCACATTTATGCTTAATATTTGGGTTTATATTAAGGGATACCTTTAGGACATTTATTAATGGACAATTTTCAAAATGTTTTAATACTATTTTTATGAAAAATATAAAAAATTATTTAAAAAATCAATTACTTTTTTCTTTTTCTATAAAAAGTTTTTAAAAATACTTCTTAAATCAATACTTTTAAGGCATCCATTAACTTTTCGCTAAATAATTTAGAAGTTACATTTACAGGAAAAAAAATTCCAACGGTGGTAGTGGGTGGATATCTTGCATCACCCCCCCCCCCCCCCCTCTCCCCGGTTCCCCCCAGCCCTTTAATGGAACCTTGTTTCACCAGGTTAGTTGGGCTAAATTAGGATCAAGTTAAATGTCATATTACCTACATTTTCACTTAAAAATATAAAGTAATTTTTAAGTGCTTTTAGAGTATGGAGAATAGTGTTATCTCCTCTTACATTCATAGTAAAATTCACTTATAAAATTCATAGTAGAGTTCACCATAAATTATAAATGTGAGATGAGTGAGTACTACTTATCTATACTCCTAGAATACCTAAAATTTTTTCAAAAATATAAACTTGATGTGGCTAGTTATAATTAGAGGGTATAGAAATAAGGTTTTCCAAAGAATCCATGTAGAACCTAAAACTAAATCCTAAATTGACACTTATTACATTTTTTTTTTTTTTAAATCTAACTCACAAAAATCCCAAAATCGCATTACACCAAGAAAATGGAAAAGGAAAACAAATCCCCAACGTCAAACCTACAAAAGTCCAATATCTCTTCTATATGAAATGGTTAGCATCATTTCCCTGCACATATCAGGGGATTCAATATCCAGAAGTAAGTTTTTTTTGAGGCTAAAACAGAAATTATTACAAAGATGAATCTTTTTTGTTAGATTAAGCTGAAGGGTATCTGTTTCTCAAATATAACAGCCCAAAGACACCTTTAATTAGCCTAATATTTTACTGCACGAACCCCATACATATATTTCCATAACCAGCTATCAAATAACAACCTTCGGAACAGAAATTACAAACACAAAACCGTACTTCTATTTTCATACCCAACAATCAAATAACATATACTTCCGAATAGAATTTACAAAGTTTAATTTTAGCTTCACCAAGACTTGATTTGTTGGTTTTTGGATAGGGAAGAGTAGGAAGGAAAGCTGCCATAATGTATTAAAATCTTTGGAAATTCAAGGTACAAAAAAAGCATATATTAAACAGAAATATAAACACAAGCTTTTATTTTAGCCCAATACATAAAACATCACCCGCAACCCCTTCCCCATTTTTTTAACATGAAACTTAAAACAACCCTAGAGACTAGATCCAAAAATTGAAACCACTACCATCACCAGAAAAGGTATCGGTGACTAAGCCCTTGACTGCACCAGAGATCACCGCCTCAACCCCGGCCGCCACAACGCCAGGAATGACACGCTGCTGTGGCTGCTGCACCGGTGCAGCCGGAGCAGTGTATGGCATATATGGACCATATCCAGGTGCAGGAACATAAGCTCCCCCATAAGCTGGTGCAGGCGGGTACCCACCACCATAAGCCAGAGCAGGCCGCGGGTATCCGCCGCCATAAGCAGGTACAGGTGGTGGGTACCCGCCATAAGCAGGTGCAGGTGGGTGTTGATATACATCCACAACCCCATGACCAGGTCCAGTTGGATAATTTACCAGCTCCCCAAACTTCAATCGAAGGTCCAGTACCCCTTTGGCCTTCCCACTGGGGGTAACAACAGTATAGCGGATATGATTTTCACCCTTTGAATCATCATAATTATCCAGCAGTTCCTTCATGGGCACACGGACTCCGCCAATAACTTTGTCTCGGATAATCCTCTCGGCCTTGAGCTTCACCACAACGGTCTGCTGGGCTGCAGGAACATCGTTGATGATGAACTTCATGGGAGAGTTCCATATTGGATAGCTGCCTCCGTTTTTGTCAATCGGTGTCTTCTGCTCAGAGGAGTTGCTGGAACCGTCAATAGAAACGGTGGCATACAAGCCCATCATGTTGGAGAAACAACTCACTTTCTTCAACTTCAAGTCCTTAGCTGAAATGCTAGAGATATCCAAAGTGCGTTGGCTCATCTTGAAGATTTAGATCAAAGAAATTTTGAAGAGGATTTGATGGAAATGGTGGAGGAAGAGGTATTTTAACTCGTTGGAATTGATGGGGTAAGCGTTCTGGTGGAGGTTATATGTATAGAAATAGAAGCTCACATACAGACACAGTGGCAGTGAGAGTCTGAGAGCATGACCACGGTTCACTTTGTGCCCTAACTATTGCGTGTACTACTCTTTCCCTTAACTAAGTATAATGATATAACTTTTTTATTATAACCACGGTCACTTCAAACTTAAGCATGCAATTGGATGAGGTTCAAAAAATCAAATCCATCATCTTAATCCTAAAATATTATACTTTTTCTTTTGAAAAATTAATTTTCTGACTAACATTTAATAAATTTATATGTTTTTTTTTCTCTTTATTTCACTTAGAAAAGTCTTTCATCATTTATTTTAAAAAATTATTTACATCTTCTCATAAAAAATTAAATAATTGATATATAAATACAAAAAAAAAATCATATATATATATATATAAAATATTAAAGTAGAAGCTTAATTAAGAATTTAAATTAAATTCTAATTGCAATCGAAATTCATACCAAAAGTGTCCTTCTAATTACCCTACATAAATAAATCTTTTGTTCCTTCCTTTTTTTTTTTTAACTTTTTAATGGAGTGAATACACACACACACATCAATGTATTAGAAGAAAACATACTATAATTTTTATGACTATAATATTATGCTATATTTTACTTTATCATATCCATAAAACAGAACAAAATTTTTCATTTAGTTTGTTTCATTATTATATTTCTTTTATAATACATTTTATATATTAGGGCATGAAAAATACTATTTATTTATTTTTATATTATATACATTTATGTTTTTTAAGCCTATTGTTATATTCTAATATGTAATATTTAATTAATTTAATAAAAAAAACCCTTGATTTAAGATATTTAAAACCTGTATAAGAAATAACACACAAACTTAATGAAAGAAAATATTTGCCTCAAATTATAGAAAGCCACCATTATGAAATTTTCTTATGTAAGAAAAAATAATATTTAATATTAATAAATCATGTTAAAGGCATTTTTTTTTATGTGTGTGTGAATTTTTTTTATAAAAATATTAATATATTTGGCTTAGCTCCTTAAAAAACTTTCCAATTTCACTATTGGGTATAAATAATGGACCCACATATATAGGAAATGCAAACCAATAAGTCTTATTAATACTAAAAAAATTCACCAAAATTTCCAGATTCCACCCCTTATTTTTGTGTTTTGGGTTATGGTGGGCTCAGTCAAGATGAAATGACAATTCTCTGTGATAGAGGAGGATACCAAAATTTTGATGAAGCAAACAATGTAAAGAACAGAAATAAAAGGTTTGTAATTGTATCACTCTACACACAGCTAGGATCACTAATCTTCCACACCAAGTATGCTACAGTGGGCAAATCCGAGCTGTTGCTGAGTCACTAAGAACATTCTATAATCCAAAATATCTAGTGCCACAAAAAAATGACAATCTTTGCCGCAACTCTCTATGTGATTGATATATTATGATTGAAGGAGGAAAAATTGTGAGAGTATGTGAAAATGACATATAGTTAATCAAACAGTTTCAATTTATCTGAGAATTATGATAAAAGTTGAGTTTGTTTGTGGTACTAGAAGATAGAACTCATATAATTTCTTGCATCATGCCCACGTACTGCAGGCTTACGTGTGTGATTACATGTTAAGATTCTGGTCGGTTTGAAAACTTTTTTAAGTAATTGTAAATTATGCTGGGTTACGATATGAAAATGATGGATTATGCGTTCATGCATGAGCATGCAAGTCAACGAAATACAAAAAAAAAAAAATAGTGAGAGAGAGAGAGAGAGAGAGAGAGAGAGAGAGAGAGAGGGCAGAGGGTTAAATATTCCATGCCAAGTAGCGTGCTGCGTCCTGATCAGCTACAGGGAAAATAATACTTAGTTAAGGGAAAGAGTAGTATTATCACAGAAATTTGGGGGGAAAATAATTTTTTTACGTGCCAGAAGCAAACAATTCTGAAGAAAAATTTATCACAGAAATTTTCCTTTGGAAACTAATGGAGCTTTAATCTTGATAAACAAATTATAACATAAGATACATAAACTAGTGGAGCCTTAATCCTGATAAACAAATTATAAGATAAGATAGATAGCCAAACAAAATAAATGACTTTGTCTGCACTTTGTTGAAGATGGCACTTTGAAATAACTTTGTGCATGAAAGAATATGGCTTTGAATTGCTATCACCAATACATAAATACATAGATAAGAGCATCCACAGCAGTGGAGCTAAATAATTATATTGCTATTTTAGCTCCACTCAAACCACAAAAACCCTCCTGCAGCAGTGGAGGCAAAGCTAAAAAATTTTAGCTTTGCGCTACAGTGCTCATGTATCAATACATGAGCACTGTAGCTGAGAGTTATAAAAAAAAAAAAAATTTATTCGGGCATGGATTAAAAAATAATAGATCAGGTCTCTCTTTTCACGCTACCCTCTCTTTTCTCTTCAGTCACTCCGAAAGTCTCTCCATTTCACTCTCTCCTTCTCTTTCTCTTCACAGTCACTCTCTGAAGCTCACCGCCACCGACGCCGTCTTCAACATCAGCTGAGATCCACGCCGATCAGCTGAGACCCACGCCGACGCCGTCTCAACTCTCTCAAGCTCACCGCCGATCAACCTCAGCCCACGCCGTCCAAGCTCTCAACTCTCTCAAGCTCGCCGCCGCCGGCCCTTGCCGTCTTCAACGTCACCGTTCCACCTGGTAAGACCCACCGCCGATCAACTAAGACCCACGCCGACCCACGCCGATCAACCCTCTCGGCCTCAGACCCACGCCGATCAACTCAGACCCACCTCTCTGTTTCACTTCCGTCGATCAAACCAATCCGCCGATCAAACCCACACCTCTGTCCAGTCCACCATCTCAATGCTCACCCAACGCCGATTCACCGTCGATCCGTCGATCAGACCTCCGCCTCAATCCACTTCTCTTCCGCCGATTAGACCCACGCCGACACTGTCCTCCTCACCGAAGCCCAGCTCTATGATTGATGATTTTTATTTTGTTTATAATTGGTGATTTTGTTTGGTCTGGGTTGAGGAAAAAAATTGGAGATTTCGGTTGGTTTTTTTTTTTTTTTTTTTTTTTTTGCTGCTGTGGACTGGTGGTGGTGGTGGTGGTGGTGGTTGTGACTGTGGCTGATGGTAAAGGTGGTTGTGGTTGGTTGTATGAATGTTTTTTAAGTTGTGGGATATATTATTTTATTGTAGGAGATATATTATTTTATTGTAGGAGATATATTATTTTATTGTAGGAGATATATTATTTTATTGTAGGAGTTTATATTATTTTATTGTGTTGAAAGCTAAAATAGATCTACTGTTGCAGCATATGTGTAGATATGTATAGGTAAAATAGATAAAGTAACATTTGGTGAAGCTAAAAAGCTAATTTTTTAGCTCCACTGTTGTGGATGCTCTAAGGTCATAAAATATGTGTTATTATTTGTAAGTGATTGACAATTGGAATAATCAATTTTATAGTAGAGTTTATACATAATTTTAAATGATCAAGATTTATGAATCTAATTTTTATAACATTATAAAAGAAAATAATTCTATCTAATCAACTCAAATAATATAATTTTAATTATTATTTAATTGTTAACTATTTTCATATATTTGTAAATGTATAAAAAATCATCACGACCCAACACCTACAGTTTCAACCTATCAAAACAGGCCCATCTTTTAATTTAACCGACCGTCTTGTAAATATCATTTCATGGGGCGTGTTCTACAATGAGGCCCAGAAGCAAACTAACAAAGACGAGAACAGCTTAGAGCCCATTAAAACTATTATCCCATCGAATAAACCTCATAAAAGTTAGATGAGAAGTGAGAACCATAGCTCAGTGAAGCCCAAAAGCCAGATTTTTTTTTCTTTTTTTTCTTTTTTCTGACATGATATTTATGATTTTAGAGTATCACTAATCCTCCAAATAAGTGTAATTTGTGTATACCATTTTGATTAAGGATAATTGTCAATGCACATATCATACATACAATTTGTTTGAACCGAAATCGATTTCAGTTCAAAAACTGAAATATGCACATGATGTGTGGGATAGGCCATTTATAATAAACCCTCCCTTCTTTAAAACTTGTACATGGATAAATGTTATAATATTGAGTATCAAAAATAGCTATTCTTATTAAAATTGTAAATATTGTATCATATCGATCACTAAACTTATCTAAATACGCCCAAAACGTATCAAATAAATACAAGCATGTATAGTTGTATAAAAGACTTTTTTTTGAAAGCGTTGTATAAAAGACTTTCGAACTGGCTGATACAAGGAAAAAAAAAATTAAAATGTGTTATAAATTACGACAAATGGCCTCAGGTTATTGATAATTTTGAATCCAACATATTTAATTAAATTGTCAACATTTTAAACCCCTAAGCCTTAATCAATCTTGATTAAAATCAAAAAATCAAATTAAACCACATGTTTCAGCAAAATATATATATATATATATATATATATATATATATATATATATATCTTAATCAATCTTGATTAAAATCAAAAAATCAAATTAAACCACATGTTTCAGCAAAATATATATATATATATCAAACCACATGTGACCCTAAAATTTCAATTTTCGAGCATTGGAACATGATCTAGCAGGTTCAAGACACATGTTTCGATCTGTTTGGTTCTCTTGAAAATGAAAGAGAAAACAAAAAGGAAAAGGAATAATGCTCTAAAATCTAAATGCTAAACAACGTACCGCTTTCGCTAATAAATAGCAGCTTCATGAGGTAATTTTCCTTACTCTCTTTACCCACTGACGCTGCAAATGAAACAGGAGAAAAATTTGTTGAAATATAAAAAAAATAACTTCAATACCACAGAAGAGTTTTTGCAGAATATTCACAATGAAGACACCGTATATGTAACATTTGCTGAGAAAGAATTGAAGGTATGAAAGTATAAATTGAAACCCATCTTTCTGAACTTTAATGGCATTTTCAGACATATAAATTGACCTGGCAAAGCTAAGACTTAGTCCAACTTATGAAACATTGACTTATAAATAACAGTGACTTGTTCTTATCAGTGTTTATAAAGAAAATAGACTTGTTCTTATCATTTCTAATTATAGTTTTATTATATGATGCTTCCAGGAAAATTCATCAAAAAAAAATTATATATGATGCTTCCAGGACCTTGCAATAATGCAATCACAATGAGGAATATCCGAATATAACTCATAGGAAACCACTTATTAGATCAACCTAGTGTTTTACATACAGTCTAGGAAAAGATCCCAAACGATCAGCTTGGAGCAGGCACATGCCCCATGAGGATCAATTAAATATCAAACTCATATAAAAGTGCAACTACAAGTTTACACTGTCCATGCTTTATTAAAATAAAAAATAGAAATTAAAGCGAATAAAAAGATTTGCGCCGGCATTCTTGACTAATTGTCTATTAAAAACTTGTCTAGTTTTGTGTGAAAAATACTAATCTATACTATACTATACTACACATAGAAATATAGAAATAGAGAGAATAGCAAATTTCTAATATTTCTAATAGACACTTCTAAAGTTCGAATCTCCTTCCCCCACTTAAAATATATGTAACAAAATGTCAAAGTTCTCCTCCAACTTATTCCATTGTGATTTATAGGAAACATCCACATTTTAACAAATCACATAACTTATTTAAAAAATCATGTGACTAATTAAAAGTATACGAGGATGGATTAAAGGAATTTTCCTCTAAACTAGTTTTTAAATAATATTTCTATTCAAAAATGGAAAGTTATACCATATATAATAATATTCTTCTCAATATATGTATGTATAATAATAGAGAATTTAATTTTCTACTAATATTTTATTGTGCCACATCAGTCACCTATTTTGAATCAATCATTTCTTTTTCAATTTTGGACTCTTACAATCTTCACTTTTTCTATTGTGCCACATGACCCACATCAGTCACCTACCCTTTACTTCTATTTTTTGGCTTTTCTTCTCTCCTTTATTTTGCATCTTATACTTTGTTTGGTAAAACAAAGAGGGAGAGAAGGGAAGGGAAATGGGGAAGAGAGGGGAAAGGAGAGTGAAAAGAAAGGATAAATTTTTTTCCTCTCCCTTATTTGGTTTGTAAGGGAGAAATGAAGGAAAACGCACCTTATTAATGGGTCCCATCATAAGTACTCTCTTCTCTCTCCTATAGATTGCAATGGGGCGGGGCGGGGCTGAAAAATAGGATTTTTGTCCCCTCCCTGCATGGTTTTTTCTTACTCTATATATTCCTACCCCTTAGGGCCCTGTGAAGCCACGCCTCACTGTAAAACTCTATTTCTTGTTAATTTGCCTTACAACTATTACAATTTTTTCAAATAAAATTACACATTTCAATAATAAAAATATACTTGAAATTATATATAAATGGCGTAAATGTACTTTTAGTCCTTACATTTTGGGGTTTTCCATTTGAGTCCATACATTTTAATTTTATCACTTTTAGTTCCTAATTCAATTAACGCGTTCTATTTTGGTCATTTTCGTCAATCAACCGACGGAAATAGCTGAGGTAGTTGCCAGAAGAATTAAAATATTATAAAAAATGCCACATCACCATGACACATCAGCATATAAATTTAAAAATTTAATTTATTAATTTTAACTAAATAATAAAAACAAAAACAGAATTAAAAACTAAATTAAGAGGCCAGGTCCATTTAGGTGTGTTCCTACTCCTTTATACGACTAATATTTCTACAATTGGTTGCTTTGAAATGTGCCAGTTTCACATCAGCATCCTTGCGACTAGGTAGATGCAGAGATGATGATGGGGACGAGAATGAATTATTTGTCCTGTTAACACTACCGCACTATATACGAGGAATGGTGGCCATGATAAATCTGTGTTTATGCGAGTATAACAAATATTAATATTAATGGAATATTATTGTTCAAAAAACTTATTCAAAGATAGAACTTAATGTGTATTTATACATAAAAATGACCCCAAAAATAGGACATTTGAATTTTCTTTTCACTACTTTTTTCAATTTTTAAAATTAAAAGACGTAAAGAAAAAATTCATAAATATATGTGCAAAATTAAAGAAAGTACGGTTATTTGATCGAAATTACTTGAGATAAAATAAATAAATAAATAAAAAAAGAGGACAGTTCGAATAAAATCGTACGGTTTTTTTTAAAAAAAACATCCGGTTTTTCTCATTTTAATTGATTATTTTTGCTAATCTGGTATATCTTTAGTAGTAGCCCAAATTTTTGTTCAGTTCATTGGTTGACAGTTTAACCATTGGTTAGGTACGGTTGTAATAACTATGGTCTATTGGGATTGTGTGTTTGTAGTTGGTTTACAACATTTTGTCTTGACCAAAATACTTTTAGCTGGATAGGCACCTACCCCTAGTCTTCATGTTGTGAATTTAACCCGCCTTGCCCCCCAACCGAAACTGTTTGTATTGAAGTTCTTGTTCTAATAATATCACTCATTCACATTTAAAAAAAGAAAAAGAAAAAGAAAAAGAAAGAGGTGCTGGCTTGTCTAAAGTAGCTAGGACTAAGCAGGATACGAGTCGGGTTAGGTTAGATTGAAAGTCACCCCACTACAAAAAACGCGCACTATAGCCGCGTTTTTTAGCTGCGTTTATAAAAAAACGCGGCTATAGCTGATCTATAGCCGCGTTTTTAAGAAACGCAGCTATAGACATAGTCTATAGTCGCGTTTTTGGAAAACGCGGCTATAGGTCCCCCTCTGGCTGCGTTTTCAAACGCAGCTCCAGCCAAATAAATTTTTTTTTAAAAGTGGGGCCTGGAGCTGCGTTTGTGAACGCAGCTCCAACCAAATAAAATTTTTTTAAAAAGAGGGGCTTGGAGCTGCGCTTAGAAAAGCAGCCATAAGGGGGCCTATAGCCGCGTTTTTGGAAAATGCGGCTATAGGCTCTGGCTGTGTTTTTAGAAACGCAGCTCACAAAAAAAAAAAAAAAAAAAAAAAATTAAACTTCCCACGTGCCCCTCCCTTTCCCACCTACATCCTCACCCACCGCATTTCAATATAACTTCCTTTCTCTTTTTTTTTTTTCTTTTTTTTTCTTTCTTCATTCTTCACTTAGCTTCAGGTTCTTCTCTCTTTCCCTTTTTTTTTTTCCTTTTCTTTCTTCCTTCTTCACTAACTCTTCAGGTTCTTCTTCTTCTTTCTTCTTCTTTTTTTTCCTTTTTCTTTCTTCCTTCATTTTTCCAACGTAACTCTTTTTTTTTTTTTCTTTGTTTCTTTGGAGTTCCTGCATCTTTTTTTCTTCTTCACTCCAGCACAACTCTTTTTTGTTTTTTTTTCTTTGTTTCTTTGCAGCTACTTCTTCTTCTTTTTCTTCATCTCAGGCACTGATTTTTTTTATAGATCTAGTTTTTTTTTAATTTTTTAATTTTATGTTTAGTTAGTAAGAAAATGGAGAAAATGCTGAAAATTTTAAATTTGTGCTATTGTGTTCCTAATATTGTGCTTCTGTTTAAATGGGTTTGTGTTCTGAGTTTGTTCTTTTGTGTTTCTGAGCTTGTACTTGTGTTCCTTGAATGAATTTAGTGTTAGATTTGGGTTGGCTTTGTTGAAGGAGAGGAAATTTATGGGTTTGTGTTCTTATATTTTGGAGCAAGTTGTGGTTGTATTGTTAGTATGTTGTGTTTGATTTTGAATTTTTTGGGTGTGTTTGTATTGTGAGTATGTTGTGTTTGATTTTGAAATTTTTGGGATTGTATTTGATTTTGAATTTTCTGGGTTTACGTCTAATTTTGAATTTTTTTTTTTGAATTTTGAATTTCTTGGGGCGCAGCAACACCCAGAATTTTTTTTTTTTAAAAAAAAAAAACCTATAGCCGCGTTTTTAAAAATGCGGCTACAGACCCGTAGGGTCTGTTGCTGCGCCGCTTAGGCCGGGGTTGTAAACGCGGCCATAGAAAACGCGGCTTTAGGTCTATAGCCACGTTTTCGGGGTCTATAGCCGCGTTTTTGAAACGTGGCTATAGACCCTGTTTTTTGTAGTGCCCGCATGGACTCCAAACCTTATGAGATTTCAGCTACTTAAATTCAGAAAAATTGAATTTGGGATTTGTTTCATCAACAAAACATTGATCCATACCAAATGTAGGCCAAATCAAACAATTTACATCACTTACACGCATAATAGCCACAGTTGTTGAGATGCTATTGCTATACAAATAGAAGAGAGGTTAAGGTTTAAACTTTAATATGCTCTTCACCCATTTGCAGCTCCACATTGAGTCCAAAGTTGTCACACTCACCGAACCACCTTGATTTGTAAAAAGCATAATTATTTCATATAAAATTAAAAAAAATTTATTTTTGATTGTTAATTTTTTTTTTCCCTCCAAACTAGTAAGACGACATGTCTAAATTAGCTTCACTCCTTGATTTTATTTTGCAACATCCATTAGATTTGGGACAATCTGCTAAATAATTAAAAGAAACAATACTTTAGGTCAGTCAATGTGTATTGCGTGCATATATAGTCTATTTCTTACTTTTTAAAGACAATGTTAGTATATATATTTTATATTAGATATATAAACTCAGTTAGTTTACGTCCAAAACAAGAAGAAAAGTCCCAAATTAAGTGACTTAAATTCTATAGGTATTCTTTTTTACTAAACACAACCATAGTTTAGTGATATTAACCATGGTAAAACAAGATTTTTCTCCTTTCTTTTCTATCCTCAAAATCTGGTGCAAGATATCCACCATTGCTCCACCGGAGCTCCAGCTCTGTCCGCAGACCTAATATTGCTTCACTTTGTTTGTGCTTGGTAGTTATTGGTATCTTTACCTTTACAACCAAAATATTAAAAATAAAAAAACTTGAAGACCCTTTTCTTCATCCATCAACCAAGATCACCATGTTCCACACTCCCACCTGGAAACCCAGGGAAAATCAAAGTTTGAGTTTATATCAAAACATACTCTACTTGACTATATATTTAAACATGCCTTCCATCTGTTTTTTTTTTTTTTTCATATTTATCTTACATTGTAAAATTAAAGCATATAAAAATAATATTTATTGTAATCTTTAATTTATTTAATAAAAAACACCTTTAGTTATTTAAAATTTTATAAAAATATTTTAAAGGATAGTTACACATGAGAAAGAAAGAAAATATTTGCCTCAAATTATATAAAACCGACTTTATGAAATTGTCTTATGTAAGAAAAAAATACATATTATTTAATAATTAAATAAAGTTAGAATCATGTTTTAATTTAAGTGTAAAAGTACTGAAGGCAAACAATGTAAAGGCAACAATGTGAATAATAGAAGTAAAATAAGGTTTGTATCACCAGATACTGGTATATTATTACTAATCTTCAACAACAAGTGATGAGAATCAACAAGCATTCAAGGATCCATTGCCTGTTCCAGTTGGGCCTATTACAAGAGCAAGATCCAAGAAGATCAAAGAAGCACTTAATGGGCCGATTCTAACGCAAGACATTCCAAGCTTAGCCCAAAGGAAGATAAAGACGTAATAAATTTAATTCAAGCTATTGAGGGATGATCTGGCTTAATTGGGAGTGATTTATAGCGTGGATTAATGACTGATTGACTTTCCAGCTCTATATCAGTTAATAGAGATTTTTCCTATTCTAGAGCTGCTATTTCAGACCAAATCTACCTGAATTTAGGGCTTTTATTATTTAGAACGTTTTTTAGCTTTTTTCCTTGTTTTTAGGTGCATTTAATGCTTTTTAAGTCAAATTTGATTCCCGATATAGTAAGGTATCAATTAGGAATTATTTTAGAATATATTTTCTTGTCTGTCAAGTTTTATGGAACCCTTAAATAGGCCCTTAAGTCTGTAAACGTTTTTTTTTTTTTTTTTATAGATTATTGAATAAAATCAGAAAAGGTGAGTAAGGCTTTACTCTTCTTTTGGTTCTTCAAGAACTGTGAACTTATCAGGGATTCTTCCTTGTGGCATTCAAACTTTATACCTTCTGTTCGTGATTCTTTATAATCATTGGGTCAACGTCAACTTATACATTTGGTTCGCGTTTCGATTATAAACGTTGGGTCAGGGTTTCTATCATAAATCTGAATTTTAGCTTTCCTAGGTAAATATTCTAATATTTTTGTTGGGTCTCAAAGCGTGTCGATTGAGGTTCGTATTATTTGGTATCAGAGCTAAAAAACCTTCAATCGACACAAAAATATCTGATATCAAATGATACGAGCCTCAATCGACACGCTTTGAGACCCAACAAAAATATTGGAATACTTGCCCAAGAAAGCTAAAATTCAGATTTTTTATAGAAATCCTGACCCAACTTTTATAATCGAAACGCGAACCAAAGGTATAAGTAACACCACCTTGACCCAATGATTATAAAGAATCACGAACCGAAAGTATAAAGTTTGAACGCCACAAAGAAGAATCCCTGATAAGTTCACAGTTCTTTAAGAACCAAAAGAAGAACAAAACCTCACTTTTCTGATTTTTATTCAATAATATATGAAAAACGTTTACAGACTTAAGGGCCTATTTAAGGGCTCCATAAAACTTGACAGACAAGAAAATATATTTTAAAATAACTCCTAATTGATACCTTACCATATCAAGAATCAAATTTGATCTAAAAGCATTAAATGCATCTAAAAACAAGGACTAAAAAGCTAAAAAAACGTTCTAAATAATAAAAACCCTAAATGCAGGTAGATTTGGTCTGAAATAGCAGCTCCAGAATAGGGAAAATCTCTATTAACTGATATAAAGCTGGAAAGTCAATCAGCCATTAATCAACGTCATAAATCACTCTCAATTAAGCTAGATCAGCCCTCAATAGCTTGAATTAAATTTATTACACCTTCATCTTCCTTTGGGCCAAGCTTGGAATGTCCTGCGTTAGAATCAACCCAAATTTCTTGAATCAACCCATTAAGTACTTCTTTAATCTTCTTAGATCTTGCTCTTGTAATAGGCTCAACTAGAACATGCAATGGATCCTTGAATGTTTGTTGATTCTCATAAACAAGTATGCTAGAGTGCGCATATCCTAGCTGTTGCTGAGTCACTCTGCGATTTAGAGAACATTCCATAGCAATAAAATTTCTTGGGACATCAATGATCATGTCATGGCAACGTACGTAGGTGCAAAATGCCTACCAGGTTTGAATGATAATAAAAGACAAAAAGTTTTAATTTTGTCAGTTGTGAATTAAGAAAGATTTTTTTTTTATTACCAAACAATTTTCCAGCTTTTAATTATTTTGTAAACTATATATGTTCAGCAAAAAAATTATTTTGCAAACTATGCTGGATTAAGATATGAAACAAGTTAATCAATGAAAAGGAAAGCTTAATTAGGACATGAACATGATGGATTATGCGTTCATGCATATGCCAACCACTCTAAAAAAAAAAAATATTATGCCAACTTTACTCTACTTTTCATCAATCTAAACGAACCATTAAGATATGAAGAGCATTTTTGTTAAATATGTTTTAAGGAGTTAGTTCTTATAATTTTCAGCATCTAATTATAAGCCAGAAAAATTACTAGTTCAATGGCCATGTGCCATTTTTATTTTAACGCTCAGACCTCTTGGCTATTGTTAACTTTGTGATGCAAAGAACAGCTAGGCCTCTCTGCAGGTTATGCATTATGGGCTTGCGGAGGTTGACACCAACTCCTATATGAATAGCAAGAACCGCTTGCTCTCTGATTGGAACCCCAATTAATAGAACTCTTGCCTTTTTTTTTTTTCTTTTTTTGATAAAAGAAAATTCCAACTATTTAATCATTTAATGTTGTGTTGATTTTGATTCTATCGTGTGATTCTTTGAATTATATTCAACCTTGAGAGAGATAGAGGGAGAGAGAGAGAGAGGGGGGGGGGGGGAATATGAGTGCTATTCTTATTAGAAGTTTAAGGCAGGCATATCAATTGTTTGAGAAATGAGGGTGAGTCTTGAATTGGATTCTTGATATACTTATAACTATTTATGTACTATTAAGCAACAAATTTAAATCAACCTTCTTGGACTAATTATTTTTATTGGAACTCTTTATTCTCTATGTTCCTTATGTTTCTTAAGACTATTTTACTGGTTTTGACATGTATAAGTATAGTTATCTTTGTTTAGCATATGGATCAATTACTAAGCTTGAATATGCCTGGGAAGATAAAATTGTTGGACAATTTCGCTTGGCAATGAGAAGAACTTGATAAGTATCTTTTGTTTAAAGTGAATTTAAGGATGAAATAACCATTACATTAGGGAAATATTTGCTCAATATTATCAGGGAAATTTTGAATTAATTGGAGAGAGAGATTTAAAAGAAAAGAAGTACCATAAGATTTATCAAAAATGCAAGTGCAAGAATTCATTGATGTACCTTGTTTAGCTAAAGATTATCATCCTCTGCCATAGTTTTGAAATGCAAGGGAAGACACATGTTTGACTTTGTCAAAATCCGGTCCTCCTTTGTCAAGCTTATCTCTGAATGACTTTTTCATGCTTTTGATCTTCAATTTCTGGAGGGTTGTGACGAACCTCAATCCATCAGGAATCATCTTCAATCTAGGGCAACAGACAATTTCCAAATGACAGAGATTGGGCATGGCTCCTTCCTCCACCCTCCACTCCTCTAGTTGAAACAATTCAGAAAGGAAAAGAGATTGAAGCAAAGGAAATCCTCTTTCGGAACAAACCATATTCTTCCCTTCAAAAGCTTCAAAAAAAAAAAAGGCTGAGAATTTTTAAGTTGGGCAACTTCTCTAACGTTGCCATTTGGTCTTCCTCAAGCCTAGTCTTGAATAAGGTCAACTTGGCAAGTTTTTGAGAGAACTGGTGAGCTTCTAGAAGCTTCTTTTTTTATGGAGTTCAATATATTTAGCTTTTCTACATGTGGACACCTTGATATTAGACTTATTAGTATTTGTATTGTATCTTGGGCCCGTGTATTAGTCCTCACCTTAAGAACCCAAAGATGGTTGAGTTGGAATGATGTGGGAATTTGGATGGTATTGGGTTGAACATTCACCAATGTCTGCAAAAAACAAAGATTACCCAATTCCAACTTACCATGTACATTATAATCGTAGGGTAAATAGAGATGCTTCAACTGTTTCATATACTTAAACACATTTGGCACTCTTGAATGGTCTAATATCTGCAAATCTAGTGTCTCCAAGCACCTCAAATTGCCAATAGATGATGGCACCTTATTTATGTTGCTATCTTTGAGAGATAAATATCTTAAGTGGATGAGACATCCAATGTTTTTGATTAATTTTCTGCCATGCTTTTCAAAATTTTCCAGATGTATTACTCTAACCAACTTGAATTTTTTGAAACAAAACTCCTTAAAATAAGGTTCATCATGCCAATGAAGAAGGTGGAGAAGAGACCTGAGGTAAGGATATTCATTGAATTTAATTCCCTTGATGGAATTATCACCTGATTCTAGAATGATAGCAAGTCTTCAAACTTTACCAATTTGCACTTCACACTGTTTCATGGAAAGAATATTGGTGATATGGATAAAATTTTCCTTTTTAGCTTTTGATACGCAAAAGTCTAGCATAATATAATAGATTCAAAAAGTTTTGATCATTCCAAGGAAGCCCCTTCTCCACTTGAACCATGGACCTCTGCACTAGCTCCCTTAAATATCGTTCTCCCACATCTTCCATTGAATCCTCTCTTCCTCCTCCGTGTTGAATTTGTGATAGAAAACCTTCTCCCATCCACATTCGAATCAATTCTTTTGTTGGTATCTCAAAATCCTCTGGGAAATGAGCTAAATTTAGAAGACATGGTTTCAAGTGGCAAGATAAATCATTATAACTTAAAGCTAAAATCATGTTGATCTGTAAGTCTTGTTCTACATAAAAGTATGATTTGACATGTCTAAGCACTTCCTCCCACTCTTTTTGCGTCTGCTTTGTTGCTAAAAGGCCTCCAAGTACGATGAATAGTAATGGTAAACCTCCACAATATCCAATCATTTGCTTCCCTAAATCTTTCATCCCAATTTTGGCTTTAGAGTCTACAAAGTTAAAACAAAAAAACAAAAACAAAATAATATTATTTATTCTTGATCGACAACCACAACAATAACATCAAACAATTATATTTTACAATTTTTTTTTTCTTTTTGAAAAACTTAGGAGCCGTTTGGTAACTAGTAATGTTGTTTATATTTTTTGGAAATACATATAAGTAAAAAAGTGTGTAGAACTGCATGTAATGTTATTTAAAAACTCAAAATACGTTATTTAATACCAAACAGGGCCTTATATTTTACGACTTGAACGCCTACAAATAATTGATGGAATCATGGAAAATACAGCCCATGAGCCATGAGAATGAACATTTGAAAGAATCTATGAACCTTGGAACAGAGCCTACAATTGCCCAAGCTAGCAGCCCGCTATGTAAACTCCCAAGGGTGGTAATTAAAAGGACCAAGTTTCCAGCCCATGACCCACTCAAATTGGTCCATCACCCATGTTAATAAAGGCATAAAATTGGCCTGAGTTGGGCCCACAAGAACCCAAGAATTGCCACAGCCTATGTGGCCGAAATGTTTGGGCACCTAAAATTAATTAGGCTTGGCCTCACTATGATAACAACACTTGCTAGTAAAACAAGGAGTAGCTGAAGTCAAGACCCACAAAATCATAAACCATGGTCCACGTGTTTGGGCTGAATCAACAAAGCCTAAATAAAGGGCGAAAATGGCCCAATACCACGATTCTTCAAAAATTTTAGCCAAAAAACACTGTTTCGGAAATAAATGGCGATCTACCACTTTTTCCAATACTCGAACTCATCAAACTCGAGTATTAGATTTTCTAGTTCCACCGTGACATGCCAGCATGGCATTTTGGATTTAAAAAATCCCACTTGGTACTCGAGTTTTTTGGGCTCGAGTACTGTATACTGTGGTACCCGAGTCTACTAAACTCGGGTACCAATCTGGGTTGACTGCGATCTGTTGAGTGTCATACCAGTTGATACTCGAGTTTCATGGACTCGGGTACTGTTAACCCGAGTCCACTAAACTCAGGTAACAATTGTGTAATGCCAGTTGATACTCGAGTTTCATGGACTCGGGTACTGTGTTAACAGTACCCGAGTCCATGAAACTCGAGTATTAATCTATGTTGGCCCGAATTAGTTGAGTCATCATGCAATTAATACTCGAGTTTCATGGACTCTCGAGTATCAATCTGTGTTGGCCCTAATTTCTGGAGTGTTTTAATCATGCATATAAAAATTTTAACATCCATTTGCACGAAGTTCTCGCTTATTACACACTCTTAAAATCCATTTGATTTTTAGTGAACATTTTTTAGTGCTCTTTATTTAGGAAAGAGTTAATGAGGTGCTGCCATCTCCAGGCTCCCAAGTTTGTATGGGAAGACATCACATAATGGAGAGTGGAGAAGTGTAGGGGAAAATCTCTCCAAGCTGTGGTGTGTAAGCTAGCTTTAGGAACAATCTACGATATTTGGCATCGGAGAAATGCAATTATCCTTGGAAATGGCATTTTGAAATATGAAGGCTCTCTCTCAAACAGAGTCATTGCAATACTTGGAGTTTCAACTTCAAGATTTTGCAGTGCATTTCTTAAATGGGGTTTGTTTAGATTTTGGTTGTTGGTAGGGTAGTTTTACAAAGGCTACCTCTTCCTTATGTGTGTTTTTTGTCCTTTACTGTAACATGCAATTGTATAGCTGCTCTTTACTAGGACTAGGAGTTCTTTTGGTCTATGAGTTGAGATAGTAACTGTACATTGCTTTTTAGTTTTTAGTAGTTTATAAAAATATTTCTCATTCATCTTTAAAAAAAAGCATTGAAAGGAATATCTAGAATGCAAAAAGCGATTTCAAAGATAAAACTAACATATGCATGGCTGATCCACATCAAGATTATCGCATATCTTGCAATCTTCTTTGCCACACAATTCCTTTTGCCTAAAATGATGTGAATATAAAAATCCATGTAAGAAAAATCACCTGTCATGGAAGATAGAAGTAAGAAGTGAAAGGATTCTGTTGTTTTTAAATGACCAAAACAAGGAGAATGAATAAAAATTGGTTCTTGTACAAGTCAACTATCTTCTTGGTATGCAGAACAGAAGATTATATAAATATTACTAGCATACCTTTTGGATACTCTATTTTGTGATAATAATATGGTTCTTATACAAGTCAACTATCTTCTTGGTCTGTAGAGAAGTCAGGCTCTTCTAGCTTAAACAACTTGGGCATTTGCAAGGTGGTGGCATCAGCTTTTTGTTGAATCCCTTTCCTAGTGTTTGCTGCAAACTTTGAGGCCAATATTGTAGCTCTCAATTGCTGTGCTTTGTCCACTAATGATCTGCCAGCACCATCATCCTTATAATCAACGTTTGATCCATCCCAATAGCTGAATTCTTGGCCCCAAACGTGTCCATAGTAGTTGTCCTCTTGTCTAGCCAACTCCATTTCCTTCTTTCTTCTCATGTACCATCTCCATGCAACTTGTAGAAAGCAAGCTCCCTAAGTTCTCCACTGGTGGGAGTAGTACCTGAAAGCATGCTGGAGTTTCTTGCTGTGAAGGTGCTTAAATTGACTGGCAACAAACTTGAGGTCTTGAGGTCTTCAGCTCTGAGTGCAAATGCCTTAACTTCAGTTAGGGACTTGACATGGCACAGCATGATCTGGAATTATATATATTTTTATTAAAAAAAGTTGTAATATTTACAATTAAACCTCAAGAGAGCATTAGTAGAATTATTAATAGCTTATTATGTGAACTATATGAAGATTCTTCTAGCAGAAATTACTCGCATTCAAGGTCTTCAAATTGTCCAATACCAACTGCAATGATAGATTTGACAATGTAAACTTGTCTCAAAAAAGAAAAACAATGCATCATTCCCACATCGACAAATTTCAGGGAACAAACATTGTTTTTGGGTAAAAATGCATGCATTTGCTCAGTAAAAGTGTTCGGGGCAACAAATTTCATAGAGCATGTGCTTTGTGAACTGTTATCACACAAAAGTCACGACCATATGTTTCCTAATGAAATAGCTTGGTCTTTCTAGTTTGTATTACAGTCCAATGAATCATGGATGTTTGATGATCCAAGCAACAACAAAAATTTCCAAAAAATCTAAAACCCAAATGTAATAATCCAACCAAAATAATATAATTTCATTATGTAAAGGCATTTCCAAGCAACAAAGTCAGCCATATACCAAACTAAAACAACTTTCACTAAGTGGTCAGAATAAAATGCAGTGCTACTAGAAATTTCCTTATAATCCAAACACTCTTTTATAAATTGTTTCTATTTGGTGGCTGTGTCTGTGTCCTTCTGTGTCCTACAATGACTTATTGCTCTAATAACACATGAAAATGTTCATTAAAAAAAAAAAAATTCAAAAATTACACCACAAATACCCACATATACCCACATATACCCACAAATGCCCAATGCTCAAACAAATATTAAGATAAGGAGACATACCTTGTGAAGATGCAGATCGAGAGTGAGAGTAGAGACCGTGAGCAAGAGGAATAGTACAGAGCGAGCCCAGGACTAAGAGGGAGACTGAGAATGAGAGTGAGAGGGAGACTGAGAATGAGATTGAGAGCGTGTAGGAGAGTTAGAGTGAGAGGGAGACTGAGAAAGGGAGTGATGAGAGAGTGAGAAGGAGACTGAGAAAGGGAGTAAGCTTAAGTGTGGGTGGGTGTTCAGAGAGTTTAAGTGTGGGCAACAGCGTGGGGTTTGATGGAAATGGTACTCGAGTCCAAGAAACTCGAGTAGCAAGTGGAATTTTTAAATTCACAGATTGATACCCGAGTTTACTGGACTCGGGTACCACAGTATACAGTACTTGAGCCCAGTAAACTCGAGTACCAAGTGGAATTTTTAAATTCACAGATTGATACTCGAGTTTACTGGACTCGGGTACCATAGTACACAGTACTCAAGCCCAGTAAACTCGAGTACCAAGTGGGATTTTTAAAATCCGAAATGCTATGCTGGCATGCCACGGCAGAATTAGAAAATTTGGTACTCGAGTTTGGTGAGCTCGAGTACTAGAAAAAGTGGTAGATTGCCATTTATTTCCGAAACAGTGTTTTTTGACTAAAAATTTTGAAAAATCGTGGAATTAGGCCATTTTTGCCTAAATAAAGTCTAAAATATCAACTCCAAAGCCCATTAGCATGAGCAGCGAGGTGACCAGGTTATTTGATTGAATCAGCGTTGCCAAGCCCACAAAAATCGACAACAACCAACTAAAATCCAGGAAGTTCAGATTCAAGTGTGAATCAAGCTCACTAAAGGGGCAAAGGGGAAATTAAGGAATAGTGGATTGAAGGGCTGAAAGGAATCATTCCACGTCAATTTGGTTCCATTTAAAGTTTAACAATGAGCTTGGAACACTTGTGTAGGGTTGAAAAAGAAAAACCAGAATGGACCAACCAAAACTGATAAACCGAACTCTTTTATTTGGTTTTTTTTCCCTAATTCGGTCAAGTTTGGTTTGGAAATGAAAAAATCAAATTTGTCGGTTCAATCTCAATTTTAGTGAAATTTATTTTGACCCAAATCAAAACCGACCAAGATATATATATATATATATATAGGTAAAGTATTATTTAAGTGTGTAGTAGCTCAGTGGTTAACATGCAAAGACTCACCAGTGCAACCTACTCTTTTTTGCTTGGGTTTATTTTGATATTTCAAAACTTATATAGTTCATGTTTGTTCTCTATTTTGACCGCACTGACCCATGGCTCATGGTCGGCTTGGTGTGGTTTTGTTGGTGTATCGGTCATTATTGGTTTTAAATGTGGCAAAACCGAGAGTCTCAGGTTGGCGCACAAAGGCTAGCACAGGCTCTAACAAAGCACTTTGAGTCAATCACAATACTATCAAATACGCTCTTGATTCACGTACTCGGAGACTTTAGGCAAGTGATCTATTGATGACTTGGCCTTTGGCATTAACAATTTTATGCTGAGGCAGGTGTGGTTTTTTCGTTGTGAACTCAAGAGATTTAGCTATGGAGGTTCAAAGCATGAGTAAGGCTAACTAGTGTTTAGAGAGAAAGAGAAAGGAGAGAGAAAGAGTCACAAATTAAAGAGAAAAATGGGAATAAGCTATTTGGTTGGTAAGTGTGAAAAGGTGAAATAGAATTTTGTTCAATTATTTTGTTGTTATTTGATCGTAAATACAGTGGAGTGTAATTGTTTAGCTGGTGAGAAAGTGTTGGAAAGTGAAATGAAATTGTTTTGTTTTTGGTGGATTTAAGTAGTTTAGTTTGTGAGAAAGTGGAGGAGAGTAAAATAAAATTTTGTTTAGTTACTTTGTGATTTTTTTATGAAAAAAGATAATTATGTTCAATTATTTCAAATGGATTACAAATTTATTGTGAAAATTGTAATGATTGTAAGGAAGATTAGGAACCAACCAAACAAAATAATGTTACACTATTGATATGTGATGGAAATGTAACTAATAAACCAAATACTCTAATGTTTATATTGCTATAATTAGATTTTGTGAATCTAAGATTCGAAAAATCTAATATTACCATGCCATATAAAATTAGACGAACCAAACCATTTCAACCATGGATATATTTCTTAAAAGAATAATTGTTAGTGTACAAATATTGTTGCACACACAGTATAGACAATATTATTTTTTTGAACAGAAATCATGTCTTGAAGCCACAATTTCAATTAAAAAACTGAAATGCATGTACTTTGTGTGTAATAGGACAATATGTAATAGAATATGCCCTTGTTAAAAATAGTTTTTGGACTAAAATGATTTTAAATAAGATAAAATTATTTAACCAGCATTTATGTACACTTGGTCAAAAATTAATTCTATTGGAACTTATATCTTTTCTTGTAATATCTGACAAATTTAAATTTACATCTAGATAAATCTATTATTTAAAACTGATTACTTATTTTGTCTTCTAAATTGTTCTATTTTTAATTGTGTTTCATATATATATATATATAGATTTATATTTTTTTTTTTTTTTGAGGAAAAAAATTGTGTTTCATATGGGTAATAGAAGTCATTCGCACTGAGTATGTTTTACAGCTGTAAGACCTTTCTTTACTCTTTCACTTCTTCAAATTAATTTCAAAAGAGAAAATAAAAAATCATTCAAAATAATTACCAATAAAGACAAATTAATAGAAAAAAAAATTAGGATTTGATAGTATTTGTTCCTTCTCTCCAAGCTATCTTCTCAAACAATTCCCAACTCTTTTCATCATTTAGACAACGTAGTTCATAAAGTAAACTTCCGGGATCTATATGCAGAGCCACTTGTTTATTGCAAGAGGTAAGCAGTATTTTACTGTTACTATCATTCATGGGAAAGCCTCCATGTAAATTGTTCCAATCCTCAACATTCCAAATATCATCTAAAACCACCAAACACTTTAGCTCTTTCTGAGCTTGAACAAGTTTATAATCAGCGAGCTCTGCATCTGTCAATTGTCGAATTCCATCCCTTTGCTCTTTCGATAGAGACTAAAGGCTAAATAGAATTCCTTCCCAAACAAGTCTTCTTTGACATTGCTGTGAGATATATACCCAAGCGAAGCAGTCATAGTGTTGCTTGACTTCGTGGTGATTATAAACCATCTTGGCAAGAGTGGTCTTTCCCAGACCACCCATACCACATATGGAAGCAACCCTAGTATTGCCTTCTCCTTCTTTCAGCAAAAACTCTACCAATTCATTCACATCATCATCAAACCCAACAATGCTATGACATTCAAGATGAGAAAATGTTTGCGTTTGCTCTCGTTCCCTCTCATTCCAGGAACTGGATGACCCGCCTCCTTGTATTATAGATTCTCTTATGCCATAGTCTCGAAAACTCGTTATTAAAACATAAATCTTCTCCTTGATATCTACAATATGTGACCCAACCTTGTGCACTGTATTTCCTTCATACAAGATGCAAGTGCACCCCTTTCTATATGCAACTTTAAGGGCATATGTTGCGATGATATCTTCAGCATCATAAGCAAGATCTCTTACTTCAGCAACCCACAGCCTTAAAAGCTTTGATTCATCCTACCCGTATCTGCATCCTTTAGCAAGCTTTGCATCAGTTTGAGCTAAGTTTGTAGCAACTCAATTTAGTCACTCACCTCGGACAACAAGTTTGATTCTTGCATGAGCAAGTTGAAAAGAAACAGATGGTTGTGATGGGGACTGTTGGGGACATATTTTTATGTAATTGGCATATCCTTTGACAAAACGCAATTTACTTGTATTTGGGTAAATTTAAGTAGGTTCAAGATGATCATTATAAGTGGTTAAATTGAAGACATGAAGATTACTTAAGAACTGCTCAAGAAAAGTGCAAACTGCAGGTCTCAATACCTCCTCGACAGAAGCTCGATCTGTCGAGATTCATTAAAGCTCGACATATGTCTCGATCGATCGAGCTTACAGGTTTCAGATTATAGCCAGCAACGTTTTTACTCTAAAAGGCTATTTATTTATGGGTTTGTATAATTCTTATTAGACTAGGAAAGCCTAAGGTTTGTGTAAATCTACTTAGAATAGGAAAGCCCATTGAAGCTCCTATTTGAAGGAGGTGGAAAAAGAAAAACCTAACCCTAGAGAGTTTCATAAGGTTTTCTTTTTGAAACCCTAGCCTCCTTCTACAAAAGAAAGAATTCTTGCTGCGTTTCTTGTAGGCCTTTGGTTTTGTGACCAAGCAAAGTCTCTTGCACCAATATTGAAGATCTTATTGGTGTTTTTTGTGAAACTGCTGCAAATCAACTACAACAATGAAAGGGTTGCTGTGGAGTTAGTCACGTACTAGGATTCGTGCAAAGGAGTAAGTCGCGTACTGGGATTCGCGCAATTGGTTAGTCATGTACTGGGAGCCGTGCATTGAAAGGAGAAATTGTCACTACTGGAACAAGTCCAATTGGATATTGGGGTAAGGGTTCAATTATAGGTTGGTAAGGTACTTAGGATTCCTTTACTTGTAACCGCTTGTTGTGATAATAGGGGAATTTCGGGAGTGGTGACCTTAAAATCATCCGGTGGAATTTTTGCCGTGTAGGTTTTCTCCATTCGTAAATAAATCACCATGTCATTTATTTTTCGCTGTACTTTAGTTTATTGGTGATTTGTTTGTGCTATCACGCGTTTGCATGTAAATTTGATTAATTAATAAACTTGGCTAATTAATCAACTTAATTCATCACAAGGGGTCAATACGTTTTTGGCCTATCAAGTGGTATCAGAGCAGGCACACTCTCATTAGGTTTTAATCTTTGCTGTGTGATCCATTGACTCCTGTTGTCATGGAAACTCTTGATTGTTTTGATTTGCATGATCTTGTGTTGAATGATGATGATGGTAGTCAAGATGCCTATTGCAAGCTTTATAATTTTTGTATGAAATCTCTTGAATGTTCTACAAAATTAAAAGCTAAATTTAAAAAGGTCAAGCTTGAAAAAGATGATTTGATTGCAAAATTGGATGAAGACAATAATTTGAATAAGAATTTTAAAAATCAAATTTCATCTCAGGTGGAAAAATTAAGAGTTTGGAAGAGCAACTAGTTGAATTTAAAACTGAAGTTGAAAAATTAACTAGTGCCAAATTTGTTGTTGAGCCTAACTCAAAAAAAAAAAAAGATTTTTATATTCCCCCATTTAAAAGGAATAATGAAGATTTGAAGGCTAATATTGCTAGGATAGACAAAGGTAAACAATCTGATGTTAACGCTGAAGTTTCTAAACCTATGTCTAAAACTCCTCCTAGGCTGAATAAAAATTCTGAATTTGTCCCCACTTGTCATCATTGTCACATTGTTGGTCATATTAGGCCAAATTGTCCTAAATTGAGGCCTCTGTCAACCTCTATGGTTAGACCTCCTTCTAGGAAGCATAGTAGTTCAAAAACTACTCATGTTTGTCACCATTGTAGTGCTTCTGGTCACACTCGTCCTAATTGTTTCAAGTTGTTTCCTCATAAGCGAGTGTCCAATAGGTCCCATCCTTTGTCTAAAGGCCCTGTACCTATTCTTGGTGAGTTATTAAAAATTTTGAGTTTTTTGACTCAATTTAAGGGGAATTCTAATTCCTCTATGTCTTTTAGTAGTCATATTAGGACACGTGCATTTTCATCTTCACGGCTAAAGACTCGAGCTGTGTGGGTGATAAAGGATCCTAAGACTTAATTGTCTTTTTGTTTGTCCTTTGCTTTAATTCTTTCTATCTAAAGTAGGTCTCTCTTTGCTTGATTTCTTATATGCTTTTGGAATCATGCTCTACATCTTTCTATCATGTCTTCATGCACATGCATCTTTCTTTCATGCCTTTATGCACATGCATCTTTCTTTCATGCTTTCATTTTTTTTTTGTCTGTTTTTGTTTGGTTGTTTAGTTTTTATTTTTGTTTTATTTTCCAAATCAAAAAAAATTGAAAAATCAAAAAATTACAAAAACAGTGTGTGTATGTGTACATCGGTTCTTGTCAACCTTAAAATGGCCATTGAAACAGAGTTTTCTAAACTTTGTATCTCTTGTAGCTTAGATGAGCATCTCTATGCACAACTAAGCAAGTGAGTTTCGTGGCTCTTTGTTTGTGATGAGTAAGGTTAAGTGATATCTTGTACTTAACACTCGTATCACTCTTTTTGACGGGTAAGATTAGAAAATCCTAAGAAAAAGGCATAAATAACCATCTCACCACTATTACCCGTCAATCATGATATGACATCTGTATATTTCAGCATAGCAAAAGTGCAATGTCAATGACATCTGTATGTTTTGGCATAGCAAAAGTGCAATGTCAAAAGTTTAACATAATTGGGTATTTATTCTCTCTCCTTTGTATACCCATACATGGTTTGCTTAATAAAAAGAAAATATGCAAAGAAAATAAAAGCAAAAAGGAAAAAAGTGCTTTAAATATGATTGCAAGCGTGTTTTCTAGGAGATGTGGGAGTTATAGAATGTACCTTAAAGGTGATAGTCTCCATCAAACAGTTATGATTGTGTGCGAGTTAAAGTGATTTTCTCATATCTCAAATCATCATAACCTTGAGACACTGATGCAATCTTGCGATGTTTTTCACACACAACGTGCAATATTTTTTGCTACTTTTGATACATGTGCAGGTACAATGTGATTTGGCCATCACAAGGTTTACATGTGTTGATGTATACTTACTAAATTGTCTTGACTTGTTTTTGAAATATAAAATCGGTTAGACTTGTTTAGTGTGTGTGCGTGTGTTTTTGGGAGCTAAATGCTTAACTCTTTGTTGATTGAGAGATGTTTTGAAAGGTTAAAATGTTGGTTGGGTCATTGACTGAGTTCTATACTTGATTGCATTCATATCTGTGTTTTTCTCCTCTTTGAAAAAAAATGTTTTTAAGCCTTCTCGATACCTTCTTGACACCTCTCAATACCTGACTTATCTGTCGAGCTCTTCAATTGCATCTTATCGCAATCTCGACACCTCTCGATAGCTAGGTGGATCGATCGAGATATCTCATGTCTCCTCGATAGCTTTTCGATAGCTGTTCGATCCATCGAGGTATGCTTGATAGCTTCTCGACACCTCTCGATCGATCGAGATACCCTTGCATGCATTTCATTTTTCTTTGTTTTGCATTTTTTTTGTCCATAGCATCTTGTTTTTCTTTTTCTTGCAGGTCTATGGTTCCTTGTTCTCCTGTTCCCTTTATATCTGTTTTCTGTCTATCTTTGGTCAAGTTTTTTGGCTTTTTATGCCCTTTAACAATCGCGTCAAAAGGGGTGAGAAATTTAAAAATTGAATGTCATTCCTCAGGGGGAGTAATAGACTTAGGGGGAGAACTTCATGTTAAAGGGAGAGTTAGTTTGATACATATTGATATTGATATATTTTTGTGTTGTGTATCTTTTGGTTTTGTAACCATTTTTACATACATGATACTTATCAAGTGGTATATGTGATGATGTATGTGTTTCACTCTTTATCTCACATGTGTTGTTTCTTTTCTCTTTTTATACACATGGTTCTTATTTATTTAACTTGTCATTGTTTTCCACATGGTACTTTGATGTGTTTTGTTTAGTGCCTTTCAGGAAAGACAAGTTAAAGCCAAGTCAAGATTCCAAACCTTCTTCTTGCAGCAACTTCCAAGGTTCAGATCTTTAGACTAGGCTTATTTATTCTGTAATCTTGAGTAGAATGTATTCTAGGACATTCAATGTACTCTTGTGGTTTTCTCACGGATTGCCAAAGGGGGAGATTGTTGGGGACATATTTTTATGTAATTGGCATATCCTTTGACAAAACCTACTTTACTTGTATTTGGGTAAATGTAAGTAGGTTTAAGATGATCATTATAAGTAGTTAAATTGAAGGCATGAAGATTACTCAAGAACTGCTCAAGAAAAGTGCAAACTACAGGTCTCAATACCTCCTCGACAGAAGCTCGATCTGTTGAGATTCATTAAAGCTCGACAGATGTCTCGATCGATCGAGCTTACGGGTTTCAGATTATAGCCAACAACGTTTTTACTCTAAAAGGTTATTTGTTTATGGGTTTGTATAATTCTTATTGGACTAGGAAATGCCAAGATTTGTGTAAATCTATTTGGAATAGGAGAGCCCATTAAAGCTCTTATTTAAAGGAGGTGGAAAAAGAAAAACCTAACCCTAAAGAGCTTCATAAGGTTTTCTTTTTGAAACCCTAGCCTCCTTCTACAGAAGAAAGAGTTTTTGCTGTGTTTCTTGTACGCCTTTAGTTTTGTGACCAAGCAAAGTCTCTTGCACCAACATTGAAGATCTTATTAGTGTTTCTTGTGAAGCTGCTACAAATCAACTACAATAATCAAAGGGTTGTGTGGAGTTGGTCATGTACTAGGATTCGTGCAAAGGAGTAAGTCGCGTACTGGGATCCGTGCAATTGGTTAGTCACGTACTGGGAGCCATGCATTAAAAGGAGAAATTGTCACTACAGAATAAGTTCAATTGGGTATTGGGGTAAGGGTTCAACTATAGGTTGGTAAGGTACTTGGGATTCCTTTACTTGTAACCACTTGTTGTGATAATAGTGGAATTTCGGGAGTGGTGACCTTAAAATCACCCCGTGGGGTTTTTGCCGTGTAGGTTTTCCTCATTCGTAAACAAATCACCATGTCATTTATTTTCCACTGCGCTTTAGTTTATTGATGATTTGTTTGTGCTACCACGCGTTTGCATGTAAATTTGATTAATTAATAAACTTGGCTAATTAATCAACTTAATTTATCACAAGGGGTCAATACGTTTTTGGCCTATCAGGGACGGATGAAATAAAGGAAATTTCCCTATGCTTCAAGCGATCTCTTTCTCTCTCTGTGTGCAAAACATTTCGCTGAATAAATTCAAGAATTACTTTCTTGTCTTGTTTGTTTAAAGGTTGTGATACCTTACTTGGACACTCCATTCTCGTGCATCTCTTTTTCTTTTGCATGTCCTTGGATGATGAATAAATTCAAGAATTGTATTTCATTGGATGGGACTATGGGGGTTGGACCACACTTCCAAAACTAAAAAAATGACAAAACAGAGTCGCCCTGCCTTTCCCACATGAACAACACCTCTCGGTCCTTGACCCTTCATTTCCCTTATAAATTATAATACCTCTCTTTTCCAATCAAAATCAAAAAGCAAATCTCTCTCGGTACTAATTTTTATATACTTTCTGCTCTCATGTGTATATATATACACAGACACTATTCTGCAATCTTTCACATTTATCACACTAATTTAAATTTTTCTTAAACTTCACTTTTATTTGTGGTTTTAATCTTTGTATTTTACATTCAAATTTTTTGTTTTAATTTATGAGTTATTTATCATTAAAATTCACAATTTCAACATATAATTCAAAAAAATTAATTAATTATTCTTCCTTCTCATTTTTATTGTTAATTGTTAAATTGGCTTAAGAATATATCTTCCTCATTCTTTGGCATCGTGCTCATTTATGTGGAAACTGTTAGCACTTGTTCCTTGTACACTGGAATCAAAGTAGCAGGAAGAGTTAGGGCTTTTTTTTGTGCTTAGAAAACTTTACGTTTTTAGATAATGTGCTGAGATTATTTATAATTGAATTTTAGAGTAATAAGTAATAACTGAAAGAAAATATTTGTTTCATTGAACATCAGTGCTGTCCATTGCCCATTTTGATCTTTAGACAAATTACAATTTATGCGTCTATGGTTTGGTCGAATTTAAGTTGTTTACTTATGATTTAAAATTTGACACTTTGCCTACTTGAAATTTGACTAGAATTTAAGTTGTCCAAACTAATCCTTTCATAACTGAAACATGTGACGAACACATGACTAACTTAAGATGATTATTCCTGATCACGATGACAACGTTTCCCTGGGCTCTATAATGTAATAACATCATTTAGTCTTAGGCATTTGATCAATTGCTGAATACGACACTACTTTAGTGTCATTGTTTTTAAATTATGCACAATTACTTACTTGAGACCAAAAAAATAAAAATAAAAACAATCATTTGATACAATTATCACAAAATAAATGTTGTACATCTGTTATTTATAATGTAATGGCTAATAAAAACCCTTAATAATTGCAATAGTATAAGGGCCTCATTTTTTTGTCACACTTGAAATTCTTCTACTTCACAACCCAAGTGTATTTTCAAACTCATCCAGTTCATCTTTATCATTTGATACCACTCTCAAAATTTTTTTTCATTTCTTTAATTTGAACTAGTCCATGGCCTCAAAATTTTGGTCAATACAGACTACCCATATTGGAGCATCTTTTCTTACTACAAACCTTAGCATTTATTCTTCAGTAAACATAACAGAAGGGATCAAGGCAGTCCACGCGCACTGCCTAATTTGTTGTATATGCATGTAGCAGCGCTAGTTATTTGATTCTTTAGTGAACAAAGAGAGAACAAGATTGATGATGCAGAAGCATAATTGAATAATGATTCTAGAATGCAAAATTACTCAAATTTCTCTTTTAATTGCAGATTATTTTATTGATTCGAATGTTGAACACAAGTACGTCTTTGTTCCTAATTTATCTAGTGGGTACAGAATGTGTCATTGTTGATGTGGTCCATGTGGACTCCATGACCCATGAGTCTTATGCATTGCGGTTTAGGGGAATGTGAAAAAGAGAAAGAAGAAAACACACAATTGTCAGTCAGGGCGGTGTGGGTTCTTTTTTTGTTAGCACACAGGCTCAAATAGAAACAAGGATCCTGGGCCTTTGTGCTTAAGTTTAAGGGACTGGCCTTGGTTCACCACAGCTAAGTTGGGCTGATTTCGAACTAGGCTATGCGCAAAACGTGGGTCCTACAATACATACATACTAACACATGGAAAATACATATATATTGCGTAATGAGGAACAATAAAGAAATGATATAAGTAAAGGGAAAATGAAATAAAACGTTAGGATCCTTAGGATAATAAGAAATGCTTCATTATTTTTCTTAAGTTTTTTCAATACATTATGCTCTTATTGCACTAGGATATATCACAAGGTTCAAATAGGTTCAAAAATCATAGACTTAAATAGCTCTTTTAGGCTTCTAAGATTTGTGAAGTTTGAATCTCTTTAAATTCAAGTGTATTCTCTAGTGTCTGTTGCAAGATCCCGAACGGTGTTTTCCCTCTCTTTTCTCTTTTTGAATTCTAAAGATGTTTTCTAAAAGATCTTTTTTGCTCTAATTCCCTATTCCTAAATGCCATTTTACTATTGGCTCCCCTACCTTTTATAGTACCCTTTTAGGGTTTTTGGTGTACTCGAGATTCCCTCTATTTACTGCCCAGGGTACCAGAACCAATGTTGTGTCAGCAACAATGGTTGCTAGTCCCTTCCTCATTTTCTCATTATTTTCCCCTTTTGAGGTTCCTTGTCCAAAATCTCCTAACTGACCTTCCTCTTATCGAAGGTCCTAAGGGCTGACTTTTGACCTTTCTTTTCCCAAAACTTCTAGAGATTACTTTTTAGACCTACTTTTTGACTGCTTTCCCTTTTGTCATTTTCTCTAAATGGGTAGATTCCTTTCTATCAGGCTGAAAGATCCCCAACCACCTTCCTTCATGGTCCATCTCCTTGGGTTCTTTGAGGTACCAGACCTTTTTTCTTGAAGCATTGGTTCCTAAGTCTTCTGCCACTTTTCTACATCATTTGGTGGCTGATGGAATATATTTGTTCTCATTCTTTGTGTTTCTAGGCATGCCCCCTTGAGCTGTCTCAGTCCCAAACTGGCCCTATTGCATATCCCGAGGATTCGAGGCTTCTGGGAATCCCCAAGTATCCTGGTTTAGTCTTCCCTCCAGTTTCTCCAACGATTTTCTCACTAAGGGCTGGGCTGAGCTTCTCTTCCTTCTTTGTTTTATAAGGCCTGAAGCCTGTCCCTTTATGGGTTTAGGCCCCTTCCCATTGACTTTAATGAATTTGGGCCTTACCTTTTCCTTCAAAGCCCACATGGTTCTTAGATTTCAATTTTTTGCATTGTTTTGGGCTTGGGTAAAATATTGTGATATTTTGAACCTCAACATTTAGCCCCCCGAGCTCGTGGGTTGCCTGCAACCCACGCTTGAGTAGACGAGAATCTTGATTTTTGCAAGGATTTTCACTTGTTTTCCCAGTCAGCTTCAGGATCCCTTCTCTTCGCCCCTTGGGATCCTGCTCCTTTACGTTATCCTCTAGCGTCCTGCTTCTCCATGTATCCCACTTCTTTCATAACTCCCCCCCCCCCTTTTTTCAAGAAACGTGGCAGTTAAGTGTCTGGGTAAACTTCCTACCCACTTTTTACGTTTCCCATAACTCCCCATTAATTAGCTGACAATAACTTCTCTCAAAAAATTGAATATTGGCAACTGGCGCATTTTTCTATACTTCATCTCCTTCAACCTTTCTCTGTGCTATTATTGTAGTCACTTTAAGCTATCCTTTCACTCCCAAAGATATTTCCCAACTCACCTTCTTTCTTTCTGCCCTTTCTTTTGTCACCTTTTTTCTATTCTGCACTCCTTTAACCTTTCTGTTACATCATCCTTCCATGGCTTCTTCCTCTTCCTCACGAAAAAAAGAGAGAGCGTTCTCCCACTCCTTCTAAAGGTGAGGGTTCTTTAGCAGGGTCGATACAAGGCGAGGTGTAGGAAGTTGTGGATCATCTAGCCTTCCCGTTACGGGATCCCTGGTACACCCCTAGTTTGTTTTTCCTCAAGTGTCTCATAGTGAGACTCCTCCTTCTCCACATACCTGGTTGTTTTTTGGTCAGTCTGGGTTTGCCAGTTCTACTCAGATTCTAGATCCAAGGGAGATCTTGGACCTTTAGATCATACGAGGATCCTGTGAGGTAGTTCCTATCTTCTTCAATTTTGCCTCAGGGAAGATTACTAGTTGGTCCACTTGGGTGGATAAAGAAATTTATGATGGTGAGTGTTGGGAAATTTAGACTCCAGTTGATATAATTAACAAGTTTTAAGCCCGAATGGTTAATTAGATTTATTATGAATAAACCTTGTTAAAACAAACAAATGTCAATATCATGCCAATATCATATGCAGCGGAAAAGTAAATAAGACAAGATATGATGACCCAGGAAAACCAATGAATCAAACTAGTTTCACAATGAAAAAACCTAGGGGGAAACCTTCCCGAAAAGCAATCCACTATAGTAAAGAGAAGTTTTAGATCTAGTACAAAAAATTTGTCTCTAGACTCTGCAATCCTTGTAGATGACTTACAGCAAAAAAATTTTACCACTTCAGAACCTTTGAACTCTTTAATATATGAACACCACCCTTTGGATGCACATATCCCAGTACATGAATAACTCACCAACTTGAGGAAGAAGAATGTTGGCTGCAAAGTTCTTCACTTCATCAACAATGAAGATCAAGAAGCACTTGGTTACAAAACCCTAAGGTGCAAAGACGCAGTAGCTTCTTTTAGAAAGAATAAGGCTTCGATCACCTTTTGCATGTGTTCTTCTTGATGCACATATCCCAGTACGTGAATAACTCACCAACTTGAGGAAGAAGAATGTTGGCTGCAAAGTTCTTCACTTCATCAAAAATGAAGATCAAGAAGCACTTGGTTACAAAACCCTAAGGTGCAAAGACGCAGTAGCTTCTTTTAGAAAGAATAAGGCTTCGATCACCTTTTGCATGTGTTCTCCTTGTATACTTTTTGTGACGGCCTTTAAAATAAGCCTTATATATGTTCAGGGTTATGAAAAAAGAAACCCTACACATACATGTCAGCATGGGCCAAAAATCAAATCTGAAAATCTAAATTTCGTAAAGCTCGATAGATACAGCTGTCGAGCTAGATGTTAAGATCTCGATAGATAGCTATCTGTCGAGCAGTTGTCGAGTTGTTGTCGAGCTTTAATGAATCAACATTTCTTCACTTGTTTCTTGGACAGATTTACATGGCTTCAATACTAAACTTGAACTCTTGTTCTTTGAAGTATTAAACACATCCTAGATCTATCCAAATACAAGTATAGTGCATTTTGTCAAAGGATTAACCAATTTTAAATGACATATGTTCCTAACATCAATCACATATGTTCTAACAATGAGTTTGTTAGCTGTTTTGAGGGCACTGGGATCTTGAAGTCAGTAGTGATTTCTAGGAATCTCGAAGGTTTCAGGGATACTAAAGGCCTTAGACATTTGGTGTGTTGCTGGTGTCCTTCTCTTCACACGATCTTCTTCTTTATGGGTGAGCTCACCATTACTTTGGAAGATTTGGTTAATAACTTTCTCCTCCTAGTGTTTGGCAATGAAAATTCTTTTGATATCAACCTTTCTGGTGAGGATCTCAAGGTTGAGGATAAGCTCTTCAGTCACTTTGGTGGGCGTACTACTTCTTCTAGGGGGAAACCACCCAGGATGGGCAAGTGGGTACCAACCCTTTCTCAGGAAAAGGACAAGATGGTTAGGCGAGCCGGGTTCTTGACGTTGTTGCTCAGCAAATTTCTCTTTAGCTAGTTTCTCGGATATGGGATAAAGTCCACCTTTTTTTTCTTACTATCAGGTTGGCCAAGGGGGGGGGGGGGGCTCAGTATCCTCTAGCCCCCTATTATTGGACCATGTTTACCCTCAGCTGGACTTGCTCAATGGTGACGAGGTTGAAGGCAACTTCTGTTACACCATTACCTCGTCCCTGCACTGTGCTATTCTTTAGGTGTTTATATGGGATAGTTCTTTTGTTACTTTGGCGAAATGCAGGAACCTGAAGTATGTGAAAGATAAGTTCCAGGGATCCCTAGACATGATCAAGGGTTTGTATGGCAGCTCTACTGATAACCACCCTATCATCTTTCGTTGGTCCAACTTGAAAGTGGTAGCCTTAATCTGATAGAGCTGTTTAATTATGTGGGCATCTGAGTTGGCGTTCTCCTCAGGAGTTTAGCCTCGGGTTTGTGTGTTATTCTGTTCTGGCTTCCTTCCTTAACTCTCCAGGACATGCTTTTGACCTTCATCGGGGAGATGAAGGCAGCTTGGCGTACCTGGCCTATATTAGCCCCTCATGGCTTCCGGTACCATCATCAAGTGGTCCGAGGTATACTCACTATTCTGCGCATCAAGTGCTTAGACAATTTGGCTTTGATTAGGACATCCCACTGGTATTCAAGGAGGTGGTGCCTTCTCTCCCATCTCTTGATCCATTTCTAAGCCTTCAAGCCTTTTCTTATTGGTTACGAAGGAGCCTCCAATTCGTAGTACCGAGCTCTCAGCGGGGAGTCTTTGCTTTCAGTGGCTTTGCTAGTTATTAGAGAAGGGTTCAAAAGTCTTTCATAGACTTTGTTGGTTCTAGTAAAATTGGAAAGGTTCCCTATCTCGGTCTCTTCTCTTCCCCATCTTATAACAGGCATTTGGCCCTTCTACTGCTGGCATTGTGTCTGCTGCAATAAGTATTAAAACAGGATTTGCAGAGTGGCTTGCCTCTAGGGGTGGTTGGGTGTGCTATGCCCATGATTTCCCTAATGCTTGGCCAGGGTGTGACCTCATTGTGGGCGCTTCCTCTGGTGTGCTTATTAAGAAGGGGGTGATAGAGGCAATTGGTGCTGCAACCCTTGTAGGCAAAGGTAAGGATAGGAAAATCAAGCAGGACGTTGTCAAGAAGTCTAAAATTGAGGAGAGTGCCGAGGGTACTGAGGCTGGCCAAGGAACCAAGGGGAGGAAAACTACTAAAGCTCACAAGCAACTTGTTATTTCTGAGGGTCCTGAGGGAGCGGACCCTTCTGCTATTGGAAAGGAGGTCAGCCATCCTCTCATCCCAAAGATTAAATTGAAGTATAAGGTATAATCTTCTATCCTTTAGATCCCTGTAGGTTACCTTAAAGGAATCTCTTCAGTAGCTGTCACTTCCTCAGCCCATGGTTCTTCGGGGTCCCTTGACATTATTCCCCCATCTCCGCAGGGACCCTCTGGGCCTACCCGTAGTAAGCAAAAGGCTATTGAAGAATCTGTAGAGAGAGAGAGAGAGAGAAGGGCAAGGCCTCATTCCTTCTTCTTCTTTTTTGTTGACATTTCCTTACTTTTTGTTGTTCTGTTGTATCTCCTTTTCTTTTTTTTTTGGTGGTCTAAGTGCAAGTCAAACCCCAAGGCAGCAAAAGGTCATTCTTCTGATGATGTGGTATCATTATGTTTCATTAGTCACTTGTTCCTCTTCGCTTTCTCCTTTCTTTTCTTCTTCTTGTTTTTGGGACTTGTACATTTCTCTTGCAGGCTTGCTAATTGTTTCTTCTTGCCTCCTTTTCTTTTGCAGGTAAAGGTGCCTCCTCTTGTGATTGGTGATGCCCTAGAGAAAGGAGTGGAGGCAACTCAGCCCCCAACTGCCTAGTGGTGATATGGCTGAGGATATTGGGTAAGCAGTCAAAGGTGCCAAGCCTGTGCCATCTCCTGCCTCCTTAGGTGTTCAGGATCCTGAAGCCTCTCGCTCTCCCATCCCCTAGGATCTTGAGCCTGCTCAGACTCCTAGCCCAACCAAAACTGTAACGATTGAGCAGACTACTGAATTTGTGTTAGTAAAGGAGTCTTTTGAGGGCACATTCTAATCTACACGAACAGGTAAACCCTATCTCATCCTTTATTAACGCCTGTTTTTTTTTTTCCTTTCCTACCCCCCTCTTTCTAAGGACTTTGTTTCTCTCTCTTTTTCCTTTTCAGGCCAAACCAGCGCCCAGCTTGCCCTTGAAGCTGCCCCTTCCTTGGAGTCAAAAGCTTCTGAAGGTGCATACTGCTGTTGCCGTTGCCTTCCCCCTTTTTTAACTCATATCTTCTCTCTTCTCTTTCCTTTGTCCTGTTCTTCCTTTTTTTTTTTTTAATGGGGAAGCCTTCGGCGTCCCTTCCCTCCTTTAGCAATTTTTCCAAGATTTCCTCACCCTTCTTTCAACATACATTATGTTCTTTCACAGAGTCCTCTGAGGGCTTAGAAGGACAGGACTAAACCTCCCATGATGATTGAAGTGGTTACCGAGGCTTATGAGGAAGCTTTACCACAAGGGGTGGTACCTGTTCTTTACTCTTACCCCTCTCTTCTTTTTGTCTTCACTTTATCTTGCCATAACTCTATCTACTCTTGCAGGTGTTGACACGGGTACCAAGGAATCTAAGCTTGCGGTTGCTAAGGAGGCTAAAGGGCCTACTCCTAGTGTCCAGACTTCTGAAGCTTAGCCAGGGATCCCCTAGACCACCTAAAGGCCTGAAAGTCTCTCAGTTCCTGAATGTGAAGACACAATAATAAGGAAAGCCCCAAAGATGACTGTCTCAGATCCTAGCTTTGGGCTCCCTGCTTTGTTGACCCACTTTGATTCTTTGGAGTTCAATAGCCTCCCTGCGAGCCATTTTCACCATTTTGGGCCACCTTTTGTCAGCTTCTTGCGATTCTCTGTGTTTGCTAAAGGCTTGCCACTCTTGGAGGGATTTTTCAAAGCTCATGGGGACTTCTCTAGTGCATTTAGGGGAGGCGTGTTTCTAGGCAACATCTTGATGGAGCTCCTCTGCGTCGTGTTGATTTCTCTAAGAGATTGCTCCCTTGACTCTTTATCTAAGGGAAGGCTTTTGGAGTGGAGGGGAGTGGTGCAAGACCTTATAGAAGCTAAAGTCAACTTGTACTTTTTGCTGGAGTTTCTTAGGTCTTTGGCCCACACGTTATTTTAGAGGAAGGCTGCCAAGGATCTTGATGCTAAGATTGTTGCTGTTGAGGAAGCTCTAGCTCATGCTCACAAGGCATTGCAAGACTTGAAGATTAAGAGGAAGTTGGTCTTTTCTTCCCCGTCTACTTCTACAGTTCCCCCAGAAGGCTCATTATTGGCTGGCCTTATACCTTAGTTCCTTTGTGTTTTTTTTTTTTTTTTTTCTAGACAATTCAAGATGTATAAGTTTATCTTTCTTTTTTTTTTTCTAGACAATTCAGGATGTATAAGTTTATTATTATTTTTAATACACTTAACTACCTCTCTTTTATGATGCATGGATATTGGTAATATGCTTATACATTCTTTTGTTATCTTTTTCTTTTAACTCTTTCCTGTTGTTTGTTTTTGGAACTAAGTCCTGGATCATGGCTCCTACAAATTTTGGGGTAGGTCTTGGACCAAGTACTTTAGTGATTGTGTTCCTGCACAAGTGTTGAGCTAGGTACATTGGATACTTTTTTTTTCCAAGTCCTAGATCATGAACTAGGCAGACTTGTTTTGCAGCAAGTACTGGGCTGGGTACCTCAGGACACTTATCCTCCTTCGAGGTCCTAGACCATGTACTTGGACTGATCTTGGTGTGAGTCTTGGGCCATGTGCTAAAAGGTTTTATTATTATTTTTTCTCCAAGCGCTGGCTCAGGTACTCGACCTAGATTTGGCCAAACTTGGGTTGTGTCATACAGTGCTATCTAAATACAATTGTACGGCTTACTCAAGACTTCTCCCTTTTTTTTTTGAAAGAATATTCCATTGAGATTCATCATAATAAATTACTAAACAAAGTTCTTAACATAACAAAAGAAAGGCATGGCAAAAGATATGGCCTTTAAGGAAAAATAAAGAGTGACGGGACACATAATAGGATGGAGGGTGGCAAAAGGGGACCCTTGATGTACTAGAACCTCTTCCTCTTCATGCATAGTACTGCTTCAGCCATTTTCCATATATGGGGTCTATTAAGGAGGTCCCATCTTCCTTAGCGAGGTAATAGTATCCGTTGTTGTGGGCCTCCCTGACGATGTAGGGCCCTTCCCACTTTAAGGCAAACTTAAAGGGTCCAAGGATATTCTTTCTTACATGTTCTGCTACTCTTAACACTAGCCATCCTTCTGCAAAGATTCTTGGGTGTACTGTCTGCTCATATGCCTTAGCTATTCTTTTCTGATACCTCTGGCTCCTCCTTCTGGCCAATTCTTGCTTCTCTTCTAGCCCTTCTAGATTTGCCAATCTTTCCTTGTCATGCATGCTATCTGTACCCTCTTGAATTTCTTCAAGTACTAATCTATGTGTGGGGATGACTAGCTCTACTAGACTGATGGCTTCAAACCCATAAACAAGGAAAAAATGATGAAAATCATGTGGTCGTCTTTAAGGAGCTCTTGCATGTCCAGAGTACATCTGTCAGATGGGTACTCCACTTCCCTCCATATTTGTGTTTCATCTTCTTGAGGATCTTTAGTATCACTCTATTAGTAGCCTTAGCCTGACCATCTCCTTGTGGGTAGTATGGTGTGGACCTCCTGTGTTTGATGTGATACGCCTATGTCAAGTTCTTCACGTCCTTATTTATAAACAGGGTACCGTTGTCACTAATCTGCCTCCTGGGGATCCTAAATCATGTGATGATGTGCTCCTAAATGAAATTTGAGACAGTTGCCCCAGTGGCCTTCTTTAAGGTGATGGTTTCTACCCATTTTGTAAAATGGTCGGTGACTGCCAGGATCCATATATGGCCATTAGAGGGTGGGTTTATGAGCCCTATAAGATTAAGCCCCTAAGTGTGGAAAGGCCTTGGTGTGGTCATATCTTGTAGCACATTTGGGTGAGTATGGATTGCATCTCTTAGTACTTGGCATGCATGACATGCCTTATCAGCTCCTCGAAATCTTTTTTCATTGTGGGCCAATAATATCCTAGCTGCAATAGTTGCTGATGGAGCTTCCTCTTCCCCGGGTAGCTTTCATATTAACTAGGGTGAACTTCTCTTGTTGCCTCCCTGGCTTCCCTGGGTCCCAAGCATCTTAAACGATCCCTGTTATACCCCCTATTGAACAGGATCCCGTTCTACAGAAAGTATTGAACAACGAGCTTCCTGAACTGATGATCTAGCTTCCTGCTAGTTGGTAGGATCCCTTGAGTCAGGTATCCCATAAATGGGGTTCTCTAATCTTCTGCTATGAACACAACATAGCTTTCTTCTTTGTCCACTGAGAGCTGACACTTTTGACATTTCTCCTGTACAGCTGTAGCGTCTTTGCTCATGTCTGGCTAGTTTACCCCATGAGTTGCATCCTCCTGTATAGGCTGATTTTTTCTGCGACCCCATAGACTTGGCTATGTAATTCTTCTACCTTTAACTTTCCTTCCTTTTCATTAATACATCTGGACAAGATTCCTCCGAGCAACCTCCTGTACAGTTCCCCCTCTATCAAGGTGTAATCTTTCAATTCCTTGATACTTCCACCATGCTCCAGCTTTCCTATTTCCTTTCTTACTTCATCTCTCCAATCGTTCTGCTCTGATTCTTCTGGGAACATCTTTTTGAGAGTCCTATGATGGAGTTTTGCTGCTTGCTCACCTTTATCAAAGTGCTCTCTCCCTTAAAGGGTAACTAGGATCCCAGAGTAGCCAGTGCGTCAGAGAACTGGTTTTCACTTCTTTGGGCATACTCCACACTAAAGGTCTGGAATCTCTTTTCCACCTTCTGCGCATAAGTTCGATAGGCTGCCAAGATTTGTTATCTTAATGCAAAATCTCTCTTGACTTGGGAAACCACCAGGCTGGAGTCACCTAAGACCCTCATATGCTTGACTCCTATGCTGAGTGTTATGGCTAGCCCAGTTAGGTACGCATCATACTCAACAACGTTATTTGAACATGGGAATTCGAGCTTAAAGGATAATGGTATGGTGTCCCCGTCTTCACAGCTTAACATAACTCCTAGGCCATTTGAAGCTGTCATTGCTGATCCATCAAACCTCATGGTCCACTTTTTTCCTAGGAGTTCTGCTACTGCCACTTCTCCTGGGATTTCCTTACTTAACGAGTACTCCTTTTCGGGGGGGAACTGGGCTAGCAAATTTGCTATGGCCTGAATCTTGACAGCCTTGGGAGTCTTAAGATCAAAGTCATTTGAGAGAGCAAAACCAGCCACTGTGTTATCCTTTCAGTCAGCAGACGCTGATGGAGGAATGCTTTTATGGGATGAGACTTGGTCACTAGGAGAATCTGATGGGCTGAGAAATATCGTTTTAATCTTTGGGATGCATAAATAACCACCAAACATGGTCTTTCTATTATGGGGTACCTAGTCTCTATATCCTTCAAGGTTCTACTTAAATAATAGATGGGTTGCTCATTCCCTTTATCATCTTCTTGGGCTAGTAGGGCTCTAATAGGCCAAGAATGTATTGACCTCTTGTGATGAATTAACCAATTAATTAGACAAGTTAATTAATTAATTCAATTAGCATGCAATATGCATGGTAGTACAAACAAATCACCAACTAAGTTAAAATGCAACGGAAAATAAAGTTGACACGGTGATTTGTTTACAAATGGGGAAAACCTCCAAGGCGAAAATCCCACAGGGTGATTTTAAGGTCACTACTCCTGAGAATCCACCATTATCACAACAAACAGTTACAAGTAAAGGAATCCCAGTACCTTATACCAACCTATAGTTGAACCTTTATCCCAATACACAATTAGACTTGTTCTGTAGTGACAATCTCTCATTTTCAATGCATGGCTCCTAGTATGTGACTAACCAATAGATACACGAATCTCAATACGCCACTTAATTACCAACTTGAGAAATATGTAGGTTGTAAAGTTCTTTAGTTCATCAACATGATGAAGATCACGAAGCTTCTTGGTTACAAAATTCTGTGGTGTACAAACGCAGTAGCTTCTTCAAGAGAAAGATGAACGAGGGCAACTTTTGTCTCCAGTCACACAATGCACGTAACAACAAGTGCAACAACCTTTGCATCATCTAAGACGACCTTTAAAATAATCCTTATATATACTTAAAGTTGTGAGAAAAGAAAGCCTAAACATGTATACACAGATTGGTGTGAAATCAGATCTGAAAAACTGATTTTCGTAAATCTCGATAGATGGGTTATCTGTCGAGTAGCTATCGAGCATCGAGCAAAAGATCCCTTTTAAACCTCGATAGATGCTATCTATCGAGCTAGCTGTCGAGTTTTAAAATATAGCACTTCTTCACTTGTTTCTTGGACAGATTTGCATGGCTTTAACACTTGGTCTTGAACTCTTGTTCCTTGAAGTATTAAACACATCGTAAATCTACCCAATTACAAGTAAAGGTGTTTTGTCAAAGGATTAGCCAATTCTAGATGACATAAGTTCCTAACATGATTCACATATGTCCTAACGGGCCCCAATAACTTGAGAATTTGATGCTAAGTATAGTAACAGAGGCCATCTATGTACTGACACCTACAAGGTAGGCAGATGATTCATGACCTACTAGATCTTTTGAAAGGCTTCTTATTGTTCAGCCCCCCAAGTGAACTCAGCTCCCTATTTCAATAGTTTAGATTACTCACTTGTGACCGAAGCTAGCCCTTGCACAAACCGTCGTAGGCCTTTGCATGGTTACGATGGCTATGGCCTTAGCTGGGTCCACACTTATGCCTTTGTGATGTACCAGAAACCCAAGGAACTTAGTAGCAGATACCCCAAAAGTGCACTTCGTGGGGTTCATCTCCAGCTTGTACATCTTACATCTCTCAAAGCCTCGTTCAAATACCTAGAAGTGTCCTGCCCAGGTCTTCGACTTTACCATGATGTCATCTACATAATCTTCCATTTTCTTGTGCATCATATCATAGAAAATGACTGTCATGGTATGCTGGTATATGGCTCTTGCATTTTTAAGGCCAAAAGGCATCACAGTGTAATAAAAGTTTCCAATCGGGGTTTTGAATGCTGTCTTTTTTGCATCCTTGGCGGCCATCCGGATCTAGTTATATCCACTATACCCATCCATAAATGAGAACATGGAGCTTCCCACGGCTGAATCTACGAGGAGATCAATGTTGGGTCGAGTAAACTCATCCTTTGGGCATGCTTTGTTTAAGTTGCGAGTCCATACAACATCGGATTTGGCCATTCTTTTTCTTCACGGGTACTATGTTGGAGAGCCATCTAGGATGCTGGATTGGCTTGATGAACCCTACTGCCAGCAGTTTCTTGACTTCTTGAGTTATTTGACCTTCTACTTCAGTGTGAAAGACCTTGGCTGGTTGAACTATTGGCTTAACTCCTGGGTCCACATTAAGAGAATGGACTACTAGCCCGGGGTCCAGGCCAGACATCTCATCATATATCCATGCGAACATATTCGCATATCTCTTAAGTAATCCTACTAATTGCTTTTTTTCCTGTACTGTTAACTGACTGCTGATAAGAACAGGGTTTGGGGATCCTAGGTCAGCCCCCAAGTTTACTTCTTCTAGTTCCTCTTCGAGCTGGATCTGTGCCTCTTTGTTTGGATCCTCCAAGATCTCTTCTTGAACCATCATGCAATCTAGTGGTTCGAGACCTTCTTGCATAGTGCATTCGGGTCCCGCGTACCTTAATAAGTGATATATTAACCTTCCCCCCAGGTTCCTGGACTACTACGCATTCCCAAGATTTTGAGGAGTTGGCTTCCTTCTTTTGCCTTTTTCTGTCTAGAAGGTTTCTTAGGTCACAGGTACCCCTTTCTTCTTCTTCTAAGATAGGTGCGCTAGGGGTCCCTAGTATGGGACTTTCGTCATCTGGTACTAACTCATCATAAAAAACTGTCTATGAAATTTAATTCTCCTTGGTTGAATGGGTTTGGATTGGCAGGGATCTTTATGGGACTCCCATTTAGCCTCCCATTGACACATGGTACGTGGAGGGAATGAGGTAGTGCTTATGAAGCCAGGGGTGTCCCAACAAAATATGGTAAGAAACTTCTAAATTGATCACATGGAACTTGGTCAGGGCTACTATTGGGCCTACCCTCAAGGCTAACTGCACATATCCTTCAGTTGACTCTACTGCTCCTCCAAACCCTATTATCTCTACAAGAGCCCCCATGATCTTCCTACCAGCCATGCCTATGCCCTCTAGGGTGCTCAGGGCAATGAGGTCAAGTAAAGCCACATTGTATATTATTGCTCTCCTGATTTGAATACCATTTATGATAGCCATTAAGTAAAGGGGTCTACAATGATCTGGGTACTCAACCTCCATTTCTTCATTTATGAGGGTTATTGCATTGGTTGTTTCCAAGTAAGCTCAGCTGGCATGGGATTCTGCCGTGAAACACTCCATCCTTGAGTCTGCTACTATGCTCATGAGGGATTCTATGGCAATCCTCCTTGCTTCTAGCCCAAATCTCAGTTGGTTGAATAGTAATCCAATTAATTAGATTAATTTGGGTAGTAATTTCGTGAGGCCCATTAAGCCTATAAATAGACACATTCAGACTCAATCCAAGTTTTTGCAATATACACTAAAAATATAGAGAGGTTCTTGGCAAGGAAAGGTGTTCTTTTTGGTGGAGTTTTGGGCTTGAACACCTTGTGCAGAGGTTGTTCCAACTATACGACACTTGTTGGGTTGTTGTATCCTAGAGGAGACAAGTTAGAGAAGGTCTGTACTAATTACAACATTTATCCAACCAAGGGCTAGAATCCCCTTAAAGAGAATGAGTGTCACACCTCAGTTCAAATAGTGTTGTGTATTTTCTTTCTCTTCAAATTAATAATATTTAGACATGTTATTCAGTTTCTTTTTGTGTTATTTCCATTATTATTGTGTTTGTACCATCAATTTTAAGGAGGCTCAATCGTAGAGACTACACAAGAGAAACCAAATGGGACTGTTGGAGATCTCAACTAGCCCCTTTGCTTCAAGGGAGCCCACTTTAAGAGGTGGAAAGGAAAGGTCCTCTTCTACTTGAGTCTTCTCAAAGTCGCCTACATGCTCACTGATAGGAATCCATCTAAAGTTTCTATCGATGAGATGAGTAAGGAAGAATATAGTCTCCATCAAGAAAAAATAGATAAATATACAAAATATGAATACAATTGTCGCTCTTATCTTTTAAATTGTCTTGCCGATAATTTCTATGATTATTATGATATCACTTATAATTTTGCCAAGAAAATTTGGAAAGCTTTACAGAGCAAGTATGATACCAAGAAGGCTGACGCAAAGAAGAATGTTGCTAGTAGATTTTTCCATTACCAAATGGTGTATGGAAAATCGGTGGTGGATCAAGCACAAGACTTCCAAATGATCGTGGTTGAATTGAGATCCCAAGGCATAAAGATTGGAGATAATATGATGGTAGCTGGCATAGTTGATAAACTACCACAATCTTCGAAGGAGTTCCAAAAGACGTTGCGGCACAAACAAAAGGAGACATCCTTGGAGACTTTGATCACACGCATCCATGTGGAGGAGGAGGCTAGAGGACAAGATACACTCATGACACAAGAGAGCAATGGTAATTTCACCACAAAAGTAAACCTTATTTCAACCAATAATAATATGCCCAAAAATCATTTTCCTAGAATTAGTCAATAGAAGCCTAAAAAGAGAGCTTTTAAAAATAATAATAGACCTCAAGGAATGGAAAACCTGAATAAATATTACAATAAGAACCGAAGAAAAAACTGTTATGCTTTGGTGACTCTAGCAAAACCAAGGTTCTTGAGAGTGGTGAGGTAGATTTGAAATTCACTTATGGACGTGTGCTAACATTGAAAGATGTACTTTACACTCCGTCCATGAGGAAGAATTTGATGTCAAGTTTTTTGCTTAACAAGGCTGGCTTCAAGCAAACTATGGAATTTGATAATTATATAATTACTAAAAAGGGATTATTTGTGGGCAAGGGTTGTGGTTGTGATGGAATCTTTAAACTGAATGTTCAGAATAATAAAGCATCTACGAGTTCAGTTTATATGCTTTCTTCTAATAATTTTTGGCATGCTCATTTGTGTCATATAAATAGTAGATATGTGGGAATCATGAGTAGTTTAGGATTAATTCCAAGACAGTCAAAAGATTTTAAAAATGAGAAACTTGTAGTCAAACTAAGATTACAAAAATGCCTCATAATAGCGTTGTAAGAAATATTGAATTGCTTGAGTTAATTCACTCCGATTTATGTGAATTTAAGGGAATTTTAACTAGTGGGGGATATAGATATATTATCACTTTTATTGTGATTTCTCAAAATATACAACTATTTATTTGTTGAAAAATAAAAGTGATCCTTTTGAAAAATTTCAAGATTTTTTAAAAGAAGTTGAAAATCAATTCGGTAGAAAAAAAAAAAGAAAAAAAAAGTGATAGAGGCCGTGAGTATGAATCAAGTGCATTCAACTCATTTGTTCAGTCTTTGGGATTTATCCATGAAACTATTGTACCATATTCAAGTGCTTCTAATGGTGTGGCTGAAAGAAAAAATAGAACTTTAATTGAGTTAAAAAATGCCATGTTAATTGAATCTGATGCACCTTTACATTTTTGAGGTAAAGCTATCTTAACTGCATGTCATGTTTTGAATAGAGTGCCATATAAAATGTCACATACCACACCTTTTGATATGTGAAAAGAACATAAGCCAAATTTGGGATATTTGAGAGTATGAAGTTGTCTTGCTTATGTAAAGCTTACTACCCCAAAATACCTAAATTAGGTATAAGAGCTACTACCTATGCTTTTCTTGGTTATGCGATTAATAGTGTAGTCTATAGATTTTTTGATCTTGAAAAAAAAAATTTGAATATGGTGATGCAATTTTTCATGAAGAAAATTTTTCTTTTAAATTGAAAAATAGTGGGGGTGAAGAAAATATTTTGTCACAACTTCGTTCTTCTACTTCTCATTTACAAAATCAAGAAATTTTTGAAATGGAACTTAGAAGGAGTAAAAGAGCTAAAGTTGAAATGGATTTTGGTCCTGATTATTATGTCTTTAACATTGAGGAAAATTCCCAAAATTTAAAAGAATCTTTAACATCATTTGATCCTATATTTTGGAAAGAGGCTGTAAATGATGAGATGGAATCTCTAATTTCTAATAGAACTTGAAAATTAGTATATCTTCCACCGGGTTGTAAGATCATAGGATGTAAAAGGGTCCTTAGAAAAAAGTTAAAACCGGATGGGTCAATAGATAAGTTTAAAGCTAGACTTGTTGCAAAAGGCTTTAAACGAAAGACCGATCTTGATTTCTTTGATACATTTTCTCAGGTAACAAGAATAACATCTATTAGATTGTTAATTGCTATTGCTGCAATTTTTGATTTGAAAATTCATCAAATGGATGTGAAAATTGCTTTTCTAAATGGGGACCTAGAAAAAAAGATTTATATGGACCAACCCGAAGGCTTTGTAGAGCCTGGACAAGATTGCAAGGTATGTAAGCAAATTAAATCCATATATGACTTAAAACAAACACCTAAACAGTGACATGAAAATTTTGATTCATGCATGATTGAGAATAGTTATAAATTAAATGATTGTGATAAATGTATCTATTCTAAATCATGAAATAATTTACATGTTATTATTAGCCTCTATGTGAATGATATGTTGATTTTTGGCTCAAATATGCATGTTATAAATGAGATAAAAAATATGCATAAAAGCCATTTTGATATGAAAGATCTTGGTAAGGCTAATTTTATTTTAGGCATGAAAATTACAAAAACATGTGATGGATATTTCTTGATAAATCACATTATATTGTAAAAATATAATTTTCATGATCACAAAAGCATAGCTACTCCTTTTGATTCTAGTGTTCATTTATTTCCTATGAATAAAGATGATAAGATTTTTAATTGAAAGGATTATGCTAGTATCATTGGTAGTTTGCGTTATACTGCTAATTGTATTAGACCTAACATTGCATATGCAGTAGGAGTGTTTCGTAGATTTACAAGCAAGCCTAGCAGAGATCATGGGCTAGCTATTAAGCGAGTCATGAGATATTTAATTGGTATCAAAAGCTATGCCTTATTTTATAAAAAATACCCTACTGTAATTGAAGCTTATAGTGATGCCGATTGAAACACTTTGTCAAGTGACAACACACGGCCATAAAGTGCTAGTTATAAAAGCTCATGTCAACACCTGGGTTATTGTGTGTAAGTAGTGACGCTTAATTTCCTCAAAGTAGTCCTAGTTCAAGTCAGAGACCACTACAACTCTGGAGTTGAGATCGCTACTTTACTAAGTGAAGGTTTAATGCAGAGCACACCATCATGATGCATAGTGACCCGTCTTTGCTTGGTAATCTCTCTTAAACTAAAAAATTTAATATTAAAATGAGTGGGGGATGGTTAGAGCATTTTAATATTATATAATTAAAATTGATTTATATTATAACATAAATGTAAAGATTTGGGAGTTAATATGGAAGATGGGGAGTTAGTGAAAATGTTTAATCCCACATTGAAAAGACGAAAGACTATTTTATTCTTTTTAATCATGATGATTAATGGGCTAATATGAATTGACTCAGATATTGGGCTAGACATGTACGCAAGGGAGAGGTGAAGGGAGAAGGTGTCAAAAATTAAAATGAATTAGCCTCTTGGATCCTTCCTACTTGACAGCCCATTCAGAATAAATACCATATCTGCTGGTAAGCAAATGACCCGAATTAATACTCTATTTTTATCATGGAAAATGAAGAGCCATTGACCCACTTAATGGACTATCTGTTTGGGTCTTTTCATTCTTCAAAAACACCTTATCTCATCCACTAATTGTGTAACTCTAGCTCATCAGATTAATATCTAGCAATTAATCTTGTAACACCCACTACATCGGAATAATGGACCTAATTAATCAGATTAATTTGGGTAGTAATTTCGTGAGGCCCATTGAGCTTATAAATAGACTCATTCAAATCTAATCCAAGTTATTGCAATATACACTAAAAAAATAGAGAGGTTCTTGGCAAGGAAGGGTGTTCTTTCTGGTGGAGTTTTGGGTTTGAACACTTTGTGTAGAGGTTGTTATAACCATACGACACTTGTTGGGTTGTTTTATCCTGGGGGAAACAATTCAAAGAAGGTCTACACCGGTTACAAAATTTAGCCAACCAAGGGCTTGAACCTCCTTAAAGAAAGCGAGTACCGCAACTCAGTCTAAATAGTGTTGTGTATTTTCATTCTCTTCAAATTAATAATATTCAAAAGTATTATTCAGTTTCTCTTTGTGTTATTTCCATTATTTTGTGTTTGCACCATCAACTTCTTCTATATTCTATTTTACATGTTCATAACATATATATGAAGTGAGGATTACTATCAATATAATATATAAAAGTGTTGTGAAATAATTTGTTTATATGAGATTATCAAAGAAGAGAGAAAATAAAAATAGACATTGAAAATTTACGTGATTTTATAATATGTCTACGTTCACAAGCGAGGATAGGGAAAAAGTTTTATCATAAAATAAGATATTACAACTGTAGCATAAAAACACTCTCACAAAACCTAAACCTCAGATACTTAACTCTTTAAAAAAAAAAATTTATTTGAAATTTAATATTACAACATTGAGTTAATAATTGTGCGATGATGTACCAAAACCAAAACCACTAGTTCACAGGTCATTAAAAGGAAGCATGACTGCCCCAACAATTTCAAGAATTTGAGAATGTAAATTTATAATGCAAAATTTTATATTAAGAATGACCACATAATGCAGTTAATCTTAGGGTTCTTTTTTTCTTTGATCTTTGATGAATCATTAAAGAATTTATTAATGGGGAACAGAGAATACAAAACAAGACCAACTACAAAAATGCGAGACAGTGAAGTCTAGGCTAAAGCATACAATAGAGGCTATTTAAGACCAGAACTCATCACAAGAGACTAGATTTTTACAAATCAAAACAAGAGACACACATGTAAGAACTGATTATAGACACTTTTACCCCAAAACAGAACAACTCATAATGATATTTGGAATTTACCCCCCCCCCCCCATTTATAGGCTTATTCAGGGGCGGAGCCACGTAGTGGCTTGGGGGGGCCATGGCCCCTGCAAAAAAAAAAAAAAATCCATTAAGCTATGCATAAAAATCAATTGGGCCCCCCCAATATATGATATCCGGCCCCCCCATACCCATACTAGTTCCACTATTCTTACTTTCTTAGCCTCAGGCCCCAGCTTCAGTTTTAGACTCCAAGTAAAACAAAATATTGGCCCACCTACAATTAAGTAGTCAAGACTTAAGTCCAAATAATACAAACAAAATTCCACTTTTCTCTCAATCTCAAAACCCACCCCACCGAATCCATTCCCTTGACTTCTTATTCTTTTTTGTCTTCTTTGATACACTTCCTTCTTTGATACACTTCCCACTCCTGACTCCACTGCCTACCAGAGTACAGCCCCAAAACCTTTGCACCGTCAGTCCCCTGTTCTCACAGTCCGAAAAAAAAAAAATCTTAACCAAAATTTTCTTTGTTCTTGCTTTCTAAAGCAAATCACTCAACATATTTCATTGTCCAATTTCAAGATTTGGAACTTGGTGATTGGCTTGGTGATTGGCTGGTGAGTTTTCATCTCTTTCTTAAGCATTAGACATTCATTTATTTTTAGTTTCTTTTTTTGATTTTCTCAACTATCTACATCTAATTATTTACATGCTCTTTATATTTTCATAAATTTTTTAGAGAAATACATTATTGAAGGCAGTCTTGAAGGGAGAGGCAGTAGACTTAGCCCACACCCATCTTTGATCTTTGCACTTTGTGGAGACAAAGTTTCTAAGGTAAAATTATTTTAATTCATTACCTATTTTTAATTAGTTAGATATCATGTGATGTGGCTATGAGTATTGTTAAATTTTTTGGTTTATGTTGTGTAACAATATTTGTGTCATTGTGTGTTTAATTTTTGTTTTTGTTTGAGGCCAGCACAAACTTAGGAGATAGGTAAATTGAAGATTTTATTTTAGGATGTCTATATTTCCGGAAAGCATGTGAGCTTGTTATGCTTAATGCCAGTAATAGTATTGCCAACAGAACTTGAAAACAGTGAAGCATTTTTTTTTCTGCCCAAAACGAATTGTGTCATAAAATTAAAACCAAAGATTCTCATATAATAAGCTCAACAATCATCTCTAAAAAAGACAACTAGACAAGTGAAACCCACATGTAAAGTAAATAAATATAACTAAACAATATTAGGTAAGAGATACACAAGAGAGAGCATAAAGAACTTAAACAACTTGTTTGTCTCAGAATTGGCAATATCAGTCAAGATTATCATTTATAATTGTGTGATTGTGTCCTTCCTGCAATCCGTTTCTATCCATGTTAGGGGAAACTAACAAAAAGAAGGATATCACAAAAAAGGCATGGGCCAAAGTTGTGTATAATATATTAGAGTTGTATAATGACCCAAATCAAGTGCAACAAGTCCACTAGTCCAGCTCAACCCAACTGAGAAGGACGTGTGAAAATACCAAATCATGTGTATGCATGGATAATATCAATTGAGGGGTTATTATTAATTATAGTTGTATTAAAAATAGGTTGAATGTTTAAATTATAGTGGAAATTTTGTTTTTTCTTGAGTATGAATAACATCCATATAACTAAGTAAAAATTTCTAATTAAAATTTTATTTTTTAAAATTCTTTTCAGGTTAATTTTTGAGTCATATTCTTAAAGCTAAAAGAATTATGAGCAAACGAAAAACAATTGATGCATTCTTTAAGAAAAAAGATGTTAGCAATTCAGAAATTAGGACACCTGTGGCTGTAGAAACAAATGTTGATACTTCAATGCCTGATGAACACCCCTCCAAATGTTCAAGAATTCAATTTGAAGAGATAGATCGTGATCCAGGATCACGTAAACAAATATGTGAATTCCCTATCAACAAACAAGATGAAATCCGACGAGCTTATCTCAAAGAAGGTCCATATCAACCTAAAAATATAGACTATCCATACAACAATGATACTCATCGTCGTCGATTTCAACCTTCATGGTTTGAATTACATTCACATAGGGATTGGTTGGAATACTCACCTTCAATGGATGCGATATATTGTCTACCTTGCTACCTTTTTAGTAAGAAACCAATAGGTCGTCCCGGATCAGATGCATTCATTTCAACAGGTTTTAATAATTGGAAAAAGGTGAATGATGGAATGAATTGTCCTTTACTTCGTCATGTAGGGAAAGATCCAAACTCCCCACATAAAATTGCTGTGAAATGTTGCGAGGATTTAAAGAATTATTCACGACATATTGACAAGCTAATTGAGAAACAAACGTCAAAAGAATTAGAGAATAATCGATTGCGGCTCAAAACCTCAATAGAGTGTGCTCGATGGCTAGCATTCCAAGCTTGTGCTTTTAGAGGTCATGATGAAAGCCTTGATTCAAAAAATAGAGGTAATTTTATTGAGTTGATAAAATTCACATCAACTTTCAATGACAAAATAGCTAGTGTTGTCTTGGAAAATGCTCCACGAAATGCCAAATATACATCACCCACAATTCAAAAGGAGATTTTGCATATTCTTGCTAGTAATGTGCGAAGTGCTATTCGTGAAGAAATTGGAGATGCAAAATTTTGCATTCTCGTTGATGAAGCCCGGGATGAGTCGAAGAGAGAGCAAATGGCCATTATTTTGAGATTTGTCGATAAAAATGGTTTTCTTAAAGAGCGTTTCTTTCATGTTGTGCATGTTAGAGATACTACTGCGTTGACCCTAAAGAAAGAGATATGTGATGTCCTTTCTCGTTACAACCTTCACATTGAGAATATTCGAGGTCAAGGGTATGATGGAGCTAGTAATATGCGTGGTGAATGGAATGGATTACAGGCTCTATTTCTTAAAGAATGCCCTTATGCTTATTATGTACATTGCATGGCTCATAGGTTGCAATTGGCTTTAGTTACTGCATCTAGAGAGGTAAAAGTTGTTCATCAATTCTTTGATCATTTGACTAATATTATCAATCTTGCCGTTGGTTCGAGTAAGCGTAATGATGAATTGCAATATGCTCAAGGGGAACAAATTGAGAATATGATTGCTTCTAATGAAATTGAGACTGGAAGAGGAGCAAACCAAATTGGTACTTTGCAACGAGCTGGAGATACACGTTGGGGATCTCATTTTCAATCTATTTGTAGTTTGATAAAAATGTTTGATGCAACTTGCAAAGTTATCAATACTATCTCTGAGGAAGGGGCTAATTATAAACAACGTGGTGATGCCGAGGGAGCTTATTAGGTATTAACATCATTTGAATTTGTTTTAATTTTGCATATGATGAAAGAGATTATGGGAATTACTAATATTCTTTGCCAAGCTTTGCAACAACATTCTCAAGATCTTTTAAATGCCATGCATTTAGTTTCAACTACAAAATCACTTATTCAAAAGTTGAGAGATGATGGATGGGAGCCTTTACTTGATAGTGTTACATCATTTTGTGGACAACATGAAATTGATATTCCTGATTTAAATGCTCGTTACACTAAAGCTCGAGGTAGATACCGTCATCAAGATGAAGCTTTGACAACAATAGAACATCATTTAAGAATTGACATATTTACAGTTGCAATAGATTTTCAATTGCAAGAATTGAATAGTAGATTTTGTGAGCTAACAGCAGATCTTCTCACTCTTAGTTCAGCATTAAATCCTAAGGATGCTTTTAGATCATTCAAAATTGGTGATATTTGCAATTTGGCTGAAAATTATTATCCTCAAGATTTCACTGAGCAGGAAATTTGTCTTTTGAAGTATCAATTGCAACATTATGAGCTTGATGTGACAAAGCATCCAGATTTTCAGAATATGGGTACAATATCTGAGCTATGTAGGGGATTAGAAACTTCAGGGAAGTCTAAAATCTATCATTTAATTGATAGACTGATTCGTCTTGTGTTGACTCTTCCAGTTTCTACAGCAACTACAGAACGAGCTTTTTCAGCTATGAAACTATTAAAAACAAGACTTCGCAATAGAATGGAGGATGAACTTTTGGCAGATAATATGATAGTTTATATAGAAAAGGAAATTGCTGGAAATTTCACCATGGAAATGATTATGGATGAATTCTATTCCATGAAAAATCGTCGCCAGACATGATTTTGATGTGAAGTGTTTTTTTTGTGTGGATATTTTTGTATATGTCTATAGTGAACTAGACAGTTTTTGTATGTTCATTAATGTTTAAGATATATCAAAATTGAAATTTCATATTTAATAGACTTGTGATTTATGTTTTTTATATCAATACTTCGAATCGGCCCCCTCATATAAAAATTCCTGGCTACGCCCCTGGGCTTATTTTTAAGAAATGATATTTAGAATTTGATTCACGACTCTAATATACCTCTAACATCCTTCTTAATTCTTCTCAAATTCTACCCTTCAGACCACAATGACAAATTATGTATATTGGCATTTATCTGGAACCAAACATAAGACACAATGGCCCAATGAGCAAGCTAACAAATAGATGATCTCAGGATTTTCCCTCTCAAGTTGGTAATACCCTAGCTCATTAGATCATGTCTGTTGCACTTAGCCTCTGAAACTAAGCAATACCCAATGACAGTGTCCCAGACTCAATGGCAAAACAACATTCTAAGAAAATATGATCTTTACTCTCAATACAATCTTTACAAAACACACACAAGCAACACCTAGTATAGCCCCACTGAGCTAATTTTTCTATAGTTGTTAGTTTGTTTTGATTCACAACCAACTTGTAAAGGAAGCCATGGGATAGCAAGGTTAAACCACGACATTCTCCACCATTCCACCATATCTGCCTTAGCTCTAAGTTCATTGCCAGTGGCTGCACAAGAGTAGCAGCCTGATCAAGTAGCAGACCACCTAACTTTTATTATCTGGATCTTTAGTCTCAATCAACACAACTGGCTTTGTATGGTAATTATCTTCAGACCTTGCATGTTTCCAAATATATGCTTCGTTCTTAAAAATAGAATCCACTTTGGCCTCAAAATTATGTGCTACATCATGGATAACCCTAAAGCCATACAACGTGAAAATGATAGCCTCAATTGTTAGTTTAAGGATTTCTCTCCAGTCCCATGTACATATGGGACATCTATAGTCCAAAACACGAGCCTTTATACTTGGTTTATCCATAAATATGACAAACTAAGTGGAAAAGAGAACTACTGCCATGCAGTAAAATCTAGCACTCCTCTCATTACTATGGGAGGCATAGAAATTTCTACAATCTTCGTATTTGAAGTAAAACTACTGTAGAGTTGTCCAAGTTATAAAGACTAAAATGTTTGGAAAGAAATTGAACTCCCATACAGTTATCAATTCAAGGCTTGCCTAAAGCATCAATTATGGGTAATCCGCGAAATGGAACACATAAATAGTCATTTGATACTACTCTCAACAAAAGAATTTCAAACAATTGTCATACATATGCAATGGCAATGATTCACCCACTAATCACAATAGTGTAAAGACCTCATCTTCCAGTTTACCGCTCATATTCACCTAGCCTCTATTGAACTAGAACAATTTAAATTATTATTAAGAAAAACCAAATTCCTTCTTGTTCATCAAAAAAAAAAAATTCCTTCTTAAAATGATTACTTTGATTATGCATGATGTTGAATTTATTGATTTCCAATATAGTATAAAATCTAAAAGGAATAAAAACTCCATCAAATATAATTTGTCTACATAATTCTCAACTGCAAATAATTAGTGTTTTAGTTATTATATTGATACGGAAAGAGAAGTGAATTCCATGCTACTTGATGTTCTTAGCTCAATAAGATTAAGTGCTACTGCATAACACAAGGACAAGATGAACTAGCTTTACTATAAATAATATACATCTAAAATGCTGTGAGATAAGCATAACTTAAAAAAATATGAAGAATCCCACGTTAAATGAAGAATTATTTTTCTCCTCCAATGACACATTGGTTTCTTTTATTCAACAGAATACACGAACAAAGAGTGCAATCAAGCAAAGTAGAACAAGAAAGCAACACTAAAACAAGCACACTAATGCAAACAAACCACCCAACAAAATATTACAACGCAAAGTACCATCACCAAACAAACAATTCTTTACATCACTACTCATAGGCGTCAGAGAATATGTTTAATGAGTCTGTGCAATCATATCCTTCAAATTTTATAACCGATAGGTCCAACACCAACATGTACCAGTTGCAGACCATGGACTATTTCACCTGCCAAAAAAGACAGTGGATAATGATTAAGCCTAAAACATCAAAACCAAATTAAAATGAATATTATGTAGACATGAACTCATTAAAGTAACATTTAATAACAATGGAAAAAATTAAGAGACCACCACAAGATGAAGCGGAAAAGAATTTGCTTCTAATATACATTAATCTAGCTCACTGGGCTTGGCCCAATGTAACATATTTGTAGTACACTTATATTATTTGTACTTCATACATACTATGCCTATATAAGGCTCTCTAGTGTACAACGTTACACACACATCATACATACAAAATATATAATTATTCTCTCAATCTTTTTATCCTTATAATGTTAACATGGTATTAGAGCCTTTTCTTTAACCTAGAAATATTATCTGACATCAAGAATTTTCATAATAATTGCATTAGAGATCCTCCGAAAGTAATTCAGAGCTCTATGCAGTAATTACAAGGATCATAGGTCACAAAAGAATGAAGATTTGAATAAACATTATTACATATTATTAGCTTGTCCCATCAATGGATATAAAAAGCCATAACCACTATTAGATACAAACGAATGAATCAAGCCTACTCTAGGATGTACATCATCTAAAGATCATTATCACGAAAGTCCAGCCTCCATCCGTAATTAGTCCAACTACTGCTAGCCACAAAACTTGTCTCAAAATGATCATTGCCTACTCTAAAGAAGTTGTAAAAGAATGGGATGAGACAAAGGCCAGTAAGTAGCATAATTAATGGGGGTGGGGGAAATGCAAGTTTCATGATGATAAATAGTTTACAAAGCATGTTATCATTTGGGAAATTTTGACTGAAATCTACCAAAATCATTTTCAGTGAAAACATGACAAGAACAATTTTACAATGTAGCACAAAGCTTATAAAATACAATTTATGATCAAACAATACAGCACAAAGCTTGTTAGAATAATGTTAGGAACCTAGAGGTTCCTAATGGGGATGGGTATGAATTATAAGAGGATTGATGGAAATTGTAGAGAAATTGACTTGATTCGAGGTAGTCACCCTCCATAGAGAAAGATAGAGATTAAGAGAGATAGAGATGCACTAATGTTCTAAGAAGTTGGTTTATGCTTCAATTCATCTCTAATGTTGGATTACAAGCATGTATTTATAGTAAACTAGCTCTAATCTCATTGACCCACATGGCCTTAGCCTATTAGTTCTATTATTCCCCATGTGCATTAATAATTCCAACATGTGCTAAATGTGATTAACATGCTTGGAATTGTAACTAACCCATGTGCATGAATAATTCCAACATGTGCTACATGTGCTAACTGTGATTAACATCTGCATTAATAATTTCAACATGTGCTAAATGTGATTAACATGTTTGGAATTGTAACTAACTAACTAACTAAATCTCAATACAACAATTATTATCCATATGCTTATTGCATTCCTAACAAATAATCATCGTGAAACTACATAATATACAGATACTATGAGCAATAAAAACATCTTTCCAAAACTAAGAAATTCAACCCAAGGCCATATGACAATGCCAACACAAAGCTGAAACTCAATCTACCGACACATAGCCGAAACTAATCTGCTGACACAAAGCCGGAACTCATAACCATCACAAAGACGGGTGCTGAGATACCAATGTCACACAGACCATAGTATTTAGCTAGGTAATCACCGGGTAAACACATGTCACTGTCCAAGGGTAAAAACATAAAGAGCTCACAGTTTACATGAAATCAAAACACAATTCAATTCCAAGTAGTTTCACAAAACCTTTGTAATACCCAATATATCCACAAGGTTCTCAAAGCCTTCAACCTCATTTCTTGTCAAGAATATTTTTTATCAATTTTCCAAATATCACAAGTCAAGATAAAGCATCTTTCAATTAATACAATAATTCATAAAATCTATTCTCAAGATTTTAATCAAAGATGCAAATGTTTTCCATAAATAATCATATAGGTTAAGGTTATAGCATGACACTTATTAGGAATGTAAGGGACATATTTTTATGTAATTGGCATATCCTTTGACAAAACGCACTTTACTTGTATTTGGGTAAATCTAAGTAGGTTTAAGATGATCATTACAAGTGGTTACATTGAAGACATGAAGATTACTCAAGAACTGCTCAAGAAAAGTGTAATCTGTAGGTCTCGATACCTCCTGGACAGAAGCTCGATCTGTCAAGATTCATTAAAGCTCGACACATGTCTTGATCTATTGAGCTTACGGGATTTTACTATAGCCAGCAATGTTTTTATTCTAAAAAACTATTTGTTTATGGGTTTGTATAATCCTTATTGGACTAGGAAAGTTCAAGGTTTGTGTATATCTATTTGGAATAGGAGAGCCCATTGAGCTCCTATTTAAACAAGGAGGTGAAAAAAGAAATACAAAAAACCCTAGAAAGCTTAATAAGGTTTTTTTTTTGAAATCCTAGCCTTCTCCTATAGAAGAAAGAGTTCTCACTGCGTTTTTTGTATGCCTTTGGGTTCTGTAACCAAACAAAATCTCTCACACCATCATTGAAGATCTTATTGGTGCTTCTATGTGAAGCTGTTGCAAATCAATTACAACAATCAAAGGGTTGTTGTGGAGTTAGTCACGTACTGAGATTCGTACAAAGGAGTTAGTCACGTACTAAGATCCATGCATCATTGGTTAGTCACGTACTAGGATTCGTGCATTGAACGGAAAGATTGCTGTTAAAACATAAGTCCAATTGGGCATTGGGGTAAGGATTCAACTGTATGTTGGTATTTTGGGATAGGCCAAAAGGTTTGGTAAGATTCCTTATACTTGTAACCGCTTGTGACTATTAATAGTGGATTCTTGGGAATGGTGACCTTAAAATCACCTGGTGGGGTTTTACCTTAGTGGTTTTCCCCATTCGTAAATAAATCACCTGTGTCAAATTTATTTTTCCCTGCATTTAGTATAATTGGTGATTTTTTTGTGCTACCACACTATTTTATGTAATTGAACCTAATTAATTAACTTGGGTAATTAATTAACTTGCAAGGGGTCAATACATTTTTGTCTTATCAAGTAATATCAGAGCAGACACACTTTGATTATGTTTTAATCTTTGCTGTGTGATCCATTGACCCCTGTTGTCATGGACACTTTTGATTATTTTGATTTGCATGATCTTGTGTTGAATGATGATGAATATATTTAAGATGCCTATTGCAAGCTTTATAATTTTTGTATGAAATCTCTTAAATGTTCTACAAAATTAAAAGCCAAATTTAAAAAGGTCAAACTTGAAAGAGATGAATTGATTGCAAAATTGGATGAAGCTAATAATTTGAATGAGAAATTTAAAAATCAAATTTCATCTCAGGTGGACAAAATTAAGAGTTTGGAAAAGCAACTAGTTGAATCTAAAACTGAAGTTGAAAAATTAACTAGTGCCAAACTTGTTGTTGAGCCTAACTCAAAAGAAAAATATTTTTATATTCCTCCATTTAAAAGGAATAATGAAGAGTAATGCTAATATTACTAGGATAGAAAAAGGTAAACAATCTGATGTTAATTCTGAAGTTTCTAAACTCATGTCTAAAACTCCTCCTAGGTTGAATAAAAATTCTAAATTTGTCCCCACTTGTCATCATTGTCATATTGTTGGTCATATTAGACCAAATTTTCCTAAGTTGTCAACCTCTAAGGTTAGACCTCCTTCTAGGAAGCCGAGTAGCTCTAAAACTACTCATATTTGTCACCAATGTGGTGGTTCTGGTCATACTCACCCTAATTGTTTCAAGTTGTTTCCTCATAAGCTAGTGTCCAATAGGTCTCATCCTTTGTCTAAAGGCTCTGTACCTATTCTTGGTGAGTTATTAAAAATTTTAAGCTTTTTAACTAAATTTTAGGGGAATTCTAATTCCTCTATGTCCTTAAGTAGTCATACTAGGACACATGCCTTTTCATCTTCACAGCCAAAAACTCGTGCTGTGTGGATGATGAAGGATCCTAAGACATAATTATTTGTCCTTTGCTTTAATTCTTTCTATCTAAAGTTGGTTTTTCTTGCTTGATTTCTTATTTATTTTTGGAATCATGCTTTCATGCTTTTGCATCTAGTTTTTATGCTTTATAGTAGTTTCCTTGTTTTTGTTTATTTGTTTTCAGTTTTGTTTTATTTGTTTTTCAAAAAAAAAAGAAAAATTAGAAAAATATAAAAACAGTGTGTGTTTGTGTATATTGGTACTTGTGTACCTTGGATGGCCATTGAAACAAAGTTTATAAACTTTGTATATCTTATAGCTTAGATGAGCGTCTCAACGCACAACTAAGCAAGTGAGCTTTGTGGCTCATGTTTGTGATGAGTACGATTAAGATGATCTCTTATATCTCTTGCGCATATCATTCTTTTTGATAGGAAGAACTAGAAAATCCTAAGAGAAAGGAATAAATAATCATCTCACCACTAAAGCCCGCCAATCATGTATAACATCTGTGTGCTTCGACATAGCAAAATTGTGATATTTTGACTTACATAATTGGGTATTTCTTTTCTCTCTTATATGCCCATGCATGATAAGTTCAAAAAGAAAATATGCAAAGAATATAAAAACAAAAAGAATCAAAATGCTTTTAAAATGATTGTAAGTGTGTTTCTAGGAGACGTGGGAGTTATATGATGTACCTCAAAGGTTATAGTCCCCATCAAACAATTATGATTGTGTGTGAGTGTATTAGATGTTCTCATATCTCAAATTGTCATAATATGAGAAACTTGTGCACAATTGTTATGTTTTCATACATAACAAGCATACTCTTTGCTACTCTTGATTCATGTGCAGGTATAATGTGTTTTGATCATCACAAGGGATACATGTGTTAATATATACTTGCTAAACTGTCTTAACTTGTTTTTGAAATATAAAATTGGTTAGACTTGTTTAGTATGTTTGTGGATCTAGGACTGCTTTGCATCTAGAGTTGAAGTGTGGTTTAAGTGCTTAACATGTTGCTTGGATGTTTGTTTAAGTAGCCATCTTGTTGCTTTCTCATCTTATGCGTTTTTCCCTCTTCAAAAACCTTTTTTTTCTGCATCATCGATAGCTTCTAGACAGATACCTCTTCTATCGAGATTTTTGGGTTTAACCTCGACAGCTTATCAATAGATAGGTCGATCCATCGAGCCAAAATCTTGTGCTCTCTGTCTACTCGACACATCCTCGACAAATTCTCAATCCATCGAGGTTGGCTTCTTCTCGATACTCGACACCTTCTCGATCGAGATACCCTTGCATGCATTTCATTTTTCTTTGTTTTTCATTTTTTTCCTTTGTGACCATTGCATCTTGTTTTTCTTTTTCTTTTCGGTCTATGGTTCTTTGTTTTCCTCATTCCCTCTATATCAGTTTTCTGTCTGTCTCCGATCAAGTTTATTGGCCTTTTATGCCCTTTGACAATCGTGTCAAAAAGGGGGAGAATTTTGAGAATTGAATGTCATTCCTCAAAGGGAGTAATAGACTTAGGGGAAGAACTTCATGTTAAAGGGAAGAAAGTTTTTGATGTAACTAACTTAGGGGGAGAGTTAGTCTAATACACTTTGATATTGATATATTTTGTGTGTTATGTATCTTTTGGTTTTGTAACCATTTACATACGTCATGTGTTGTTTCTATATTTGTTGATGATGTATGTGTTTCACTCTTTATCTCAAATGTGTTGTTTCTTTTCTCTCTTTGTACACATGTTTCTTATTTATTTAACTTGTCATTACTTTCCACATGGTACCTTAATGTGTTCTTTTTAGTGCATTTCAGGAAAGACAAGTTAAAGCCAAGTCAAGATTCTGAACCTTCTTCTTGCAGCAACTTCCAAGGTTCAGATCTTTTAGACTATGCTTATTAATTCTGTAATCTTGAGTAAATGCATTCTAGGACATTCAATGTATTTTTTTGGTTTTGTCACTGATTGCCAAGGGGGGAGATTGTATGGGACATATTTTTATGTAATTAGCATATCCTTTGACAAAACGCACTTTATTTGTATTTGGATAAATCTAAGTAGGTTCAAGATGATTATTACAAGTGGTTACATTGAAGATATGAAGATTACTCAAGAACTGCTAAAGAAAAGTGCAATCTGCAAGTCTTAATACCTCCTCAACAAAAGCTCGATTTGTCGAGATTCACTAAAACTCGATACATGTCTTGATCTATCGAGTTTACAGGATTTAGACTATAGCCAGCAACTTTTTTATTCTAAAAGAATATTTGTTTATGAATTTGTATAATCCTTATTGGACTAGAAAAGCCCAAGGTTTGTGTATACCTATTTGGAATAGGAGAGCCTATTGAGCTCCTATTTAAACAAGGGGGTGGAAAAACAAAAACAAAAAACCCTAGAGAGCTTCATAATGTTTTCTTTTTGAAACTCTGGCCTCCTCCTACAGAAGAAAGAGTTATTGCTGCGTTTCTTGTACGCCTTTGGGTTCTGTAACTAAACAAAGTCTCTCACACCATCATTGAAGATCTTATTGGTGTTTCTATGTGAAGTTGTTGCAAATCAAGTACATCAGTCAACTGTGGAGTTAGTCACGTATTGGGATCCATGCATCATTGGTTAGTCATGTACTAGGATTCATGTATTGAGCAGAAAGATTGCCACTACAATACAAGTCCAATTGGGTTATTAGGGTAAGGGTTCAACTGTAGGTTGGTATTTAGGGATAGGCCAAAGGGTTTGATAAGATTCCTTATACTTGTAGATTGGTAAGATTATTATCAATAAAATATTTGTTGAATTCTTACTCTGGTGGATTCTAGTTTATCTCCTTGTGGATTCAAGGAACCCCTTGTGGATTCGAGGTTTACTACCCAAAAGCTAACAATTTAGTTTTCGTCCATCAAAGAGAGTATTGTGTGTGCTTTCCTCGGGCTTCCGTAATATCACTCACCCATTTGGTTTTCTTCAAGATCTTATATCCAAACTCTCGTTGGCTTCTTCCTTGCCACCTTGAGTTTGAGGGGGATGTTAGTATATATGTTATTTTAGCCCAGTAGGCTTGGCACAATGTACTATATTTGTAGTACACTCATATTTCTTATACTTCACACATATTATGCCTATATAATACTCTCTATTGTATTGTGTTACACACACATCATATAAATATATAATTATTCTCTTAGTCTCTTTATCTTTATATTGTTAACACTAATCAAAATAAGAATTACCCTTATATGGGCACAAGGGGGGGTCACCACCTAATTTTTGCAATGGTCTAGGAACTATATATATATATATAGCGTCCTTTCGGGGAAGGACCATTGATCTTACTACCAAAGATATGGGTTTAGAGTTTAGGTACGTTTTTGGGAAAGTGTTAAGCACCCAAGATCGCCTAACCCTAAGGTTGGCCTTCGATCATTGTGTCTTACACCTTAACCTTATTAACCACAATTTCAATACTTGTATTCTAAACTTACACACACACACTAGCATGCATCTAAACATACAATCATGGCATCTTTATCCCTAAACACATATCATATCAATCCATGAAGCAAAAGAGAGCCAAACCCAAAGGCATATAAGCAAACCCTGGCATGTGAAATTCTATCATACAAGCATATGCATCTCTAACATCAAAATAAGACCATAGCACAAATGCATGAACATTTCCAATACATGATTTACCCTTTACTTACCTTGCAGCAACTCAGCACCTATGGCATTAATGCATGGACATGTGAATAAATGGCATGGCATTAAAACTAAGAAACCCTAATCTAAACATGTGGTAGCAAACAAGCATGTGAACGAGGCAAACAAAAACTTATGGAGCCTAAAACATATGAAAAGAAGCTAAACAGAACAAACATGTGAAGGCATAAACAAAACAAGCATACAAAAATTAGGGTTTTAGGGCAATGGCTCACACACGCAAGAACAGGCCTGCGTACGCATAATCAAACATGTGTGCGTAGGCAAGATTATGCGTACGCAAGTCATTGCCCAGAAAACCTACAAACACAAAAATAGTGCAGAACTTTAAAACAAAAACCTAATGGCCTAACATGCATAAAACATGAAAAGAACTATACTACTGACCTAAACAGACATACATAAACATAAGCAACGCAAGAATAAGATTAAAACGTAAAAAGAAAAACAGAGAAGAAAAAGAAATAAAAAGAAAGGGTTGGACTTAATACCTCAAATGAGAAGATGTACAAGCTTGATTTTGACCGTTCCCCTTAGTCAAATCTATCACAAGCCATTAAACAAGCGATTAATAATCTTATACTCAAAGGATTGGGGACAAAAAAGGTCTCAATCAAATAAAATATAACTTGAGGGTGTTTTATGAAAAACTCCCTTATTGATTCACTATTTTCTCGTGAATATCAAGTTTTTCCTGTGAAATTTCTGTGTGTTTTGAAAATTTACCATGTAAGACTTTATATAGTGTAAAAAAATGGAGTTTGGAACGACTCCCAAACAATGTGGGATTCATTCCAAACCTCATCCATTATTGCAGAAACTTGCATTTTTTATACTTCTGAAACCTTAGCTACATATGTAGGAGCGTAGCTACGTACGCATGTTTTGACCCACGTATGCAGGTTGTTGCCCACATACTTGAGCTGAGAGCCACTTTAGTCATTTTATTTCCAAATATAGATTTTTGCTCATTTAAAAGTTTATATTTTCTATTTTAACACTTCTCAAGTTAATTTGATATCTAATTGGGCTCTAAACTAGCTTTGGGCCTTAGAGTTTGAGCATCATTGGGGAATGGGGGCCCGAGTTGTAAAGGGTACAAAATGTGGTGTCTACACCATAGATTAGGGAGAAATTGAATTAATTGGAGAGAGAGATTTAGTAGAAAAGAAGTGCCATAAAATTTATCAAAAATGCAAGTGCAAGAATTCATTGTTGTACCTTGTTAGCCAAAGATTATCATTCTTCATCACAATTTTGAAATACAAGGGAACGCACATGGTTGACTTTGTCAAAATCTGGTCCTCCTTTATCAAGGCTTTCTTTGAATGACTTTGGCATGCATTTGATCTCCAATTCCTGTAGGGTTGTGATGAATTTCAGTCCATCTGGAATCATCTTCAATCTACGGCAATATTCAATTTGCAAATGATAAAGACAGGTCATGGCTCCTTTCTCCACCCTCCACTCCTCTAGGTTGTACAATTCAGAAAAGACAAGGGATTGAAGCAAAGGAAATCCTTTTTTAGCACAAACCATATTCTTCCCATTAAAGACCGTACCAATAAAGCGGAGGATTTTTAGATTGAGCAACTTCTCTAACGTTGCCATTGGGTCTTCCTCAAGGTTAGTTTCCCTTAAGCTTAACTTGGCAAGATTTTGAGAGAATTGGTGAACTTCTGGAAGCTTCTCTATACGGTTACATAGATTTAGCTTTTTTACATTTGGACACCTTGATATTAGCATTTGTAGTACATCTTGGGCCCGTTTATTAGTATTCACTTTTAGAACCCGAAGATGCTTGGGTTTGAACCATGTGGGAATTTGGATGGTTTTTGGCTGAACATTAACCAATGTCTGCAAATAACAAAGATTAGCCAGTTCCAAATTAACACCCACGCCATATTCCGTGGGAAAATAAAGATGCTTCAACTGTTTCATATACTTAAACACATTTGGCACTCTCTGTACGGAGAAGCATGTCCGCAAATCTAGTGTCTCCAAGCACCTCAAATTGCCAATGGATGACGGCACATTATTTATATGGCTTTCTTTGAGAGATAAATATCTCAAGTGGATGAGACATCCAATGTCTTTAGATAATTTTATGTTGCGTTTTTTAAAATTCTCCAGATGTAAGACTCTAACCAACTTGAATTTCTTGAAACATGATTCACTAAAATAAGAATGATCATGACGAGACAAAAGGTGGAGAAGAGACCTGAGGTAAGGATATTCATTGAATTTAATCTCCTCGAAGGAGTCATCACCTGATTCCGAAATGATAGCAAGTCTTCGAACTTTACCTATTTGTGTTTCACACTGTTTCATGGAAAGAATATCAGTGATATGGAGAAAATTTTCCTCTTCGGCTTTTGATATGCAAAATTTTCGCATAAGTTCATGCATTCGACAAGTTTTGATCCTTCCAAGTGAGCCCTTTTCCCCTACCTGAACCATGCACCTCTGAACTAACTCCTGTAAATATTGGTCTCCTACATTGTCCATTATATCACTTCCTCCTCCACGCTGAGTTTGTGATAGAAAACCTTCTCCCATCCACATTCGAATCAATTCTTTTGTCGGTATCTCAAAATCCTCTGGGAAATGAGCTAAATATAGGAAGCATGGTTTCAAATGGCAAGGTAAATCATTATAACTTATAGCTAACACCTTGTCGACTCGTAAGTTGTCATGTACATAAATGTTTGATTCGACACGTTGAAGCACATCCTCCCATTCACCTTGTGTTTGCTTTGTAGCTAAAAGACCTCCGAGTGTAGTGATGGCCAATGGTAAACCCCCACAATATCCAATCATTTTCTTTCCAAACTTCTCCATGTAGGTTTTGGTCACAAAGTCTGGAAAGCCAACAACAAACAAAATAATATCATTATTTTTTTTCTTGAAAAACGAGAATTACAACATTAACAACTTAAACAATATATATATATATATATATATATATATATATATATATATATATATATATAAGCTAAAGTATACTACGCTTCAGTTGAGCCACATCAGTAGCTATATTATTATCTTTTTTTTTCTTCCAATTTTCCTATAATTTTAAGGTGAATTAAAAACTCCATTATTTAACAATCAAATATCCTCTTTTTTAACTCTGATTCTTATTATTAGTTTTCCAACTTTCACTAACTTTTTTTCCTCACTTTTACCTTTTCATCTCCTTCATTACTCTCTATCTTAATATGATCATCCTTCCTCTATCCCTTTATCTTCTTTTATGTTGATTCTTCTTATTCTCATTTTCTTACTATAAATTTGTCATTTTATCTCTCATTCTATGCATATTTTTCCCACACAAAGAAGTTATTTCTCTCTCTCTCTCTCTCTCTCTCTCTCTCTCTCTCTCTCTCTCTCTCTCTCTATATATATATATATATATATATATATATTGTGATTTAAAAAAAAATTGTTTTACCTTTCTACTTGGGGATGATAAATTTGTGTATTATTGAGAACTCTACTTTGGAATGATGTGATTTAGCTTTAGTGTTTTAAGTTGTATATTTTTTTGTTTTCTTTCATTGTTAAATATTATCCTATTATAAAAATAGAATATAAGAATATAATGTAATTCTATTGCATAACATAACTTGAATAATTTGGTGCTTATTGTTATATATATATATATATATATATATATATATATATATATATATATATATATATATATATATATATATATATATTTTCTCTTTTATCTTCTTATTTTACTTTATTTAACATTTAAATTGAGCTACACCTCCATATCATTAAATTATTTATATTTTCTCTCCTCTTTATTTTTTTTAAAATAAACATATAAAATTTTACTTAAATTCAAATAAATAAAATTATTCTCATAAAGTTTTTTTTTTTATAAAACGTTACAATGCATTAAAGGAACAATGGAATACGAACACATACTAACTTAGAAACACTAAATTTAAAAATAAAATAAAATAATAATGAGAATATCAAACAAAACATAACATTTAAAAAAAAAGTTATGGATATACTAACTTAAGGGCAGTAAAATTGAATTAAATATATATATATATATATATATTCTTATTTTTAATTTCTTAACTTATTGTTACAATTTCTCTAATTTTTTTCCTCCCTTTTACTATTTCATCTTCCCAATACTCTTTATTTTAGTATCAATATTCCCTTATGCCTTTATCTTCCTTTATTATCTCTCTCCCTCTCTCTATTTTTTTCTGGATTTTTTTTTCTTGAATTTTTACTTTAGGTTGATGAATTTTTGTGTTTTTTTTAGAACTCTACTTCGAGTTGCTGAGTGATTTACTTTTGTTTTTAAGTTGTTATCATTTTTTTTTTTTTTTGATTGTTAAATGTTATCCTAATATAAAAATATTATTTAATAATATAATATTATTCTATTAAATAGAATGACTTAATGATTTGGTGTTTAGTGCTATATCTTCTTTTTTTTTTTTACCTTTTTCTTCTCATCTTAATTTATTCAATATTTAAATTCAGCTACATCCTCCATAGCATTAAATGATTTATATTTTCTCTCATTTTTTATTTTTAAAAATTAAACATATAATATTTTACTTAAATCCAAATATAAAAAAAAATTCCTCATAAAGTATCCTTATAAGAAAAAACATTACAATGCATCAAGGGAAAAATGTAATACAAAAAACGTGCCAATATAGAAACACTAAATTGAAAAAAAAAAAAAATTTGGAATATCAAACCAAACATAACCAAAAAAAAAAAAAACTAATAGTTATGGATATACTAACTTAAGGGTAGCAAAATTTAATGGAAAAAAAATTATCAAAATTAAATCAATAATCAACAATTAAATATAATTATACCAAATTTAAAGTTAAAATTAATCAAACTCTAATTAGGGAAGCCATATTTCCTATCATAACTAAAAATGAGATGTTCACTAGTAATAATAGAAATTAAATTAGAAATAAAGTTGGTAATTTTTAAGATCCATTTTTTTACATTTCATTTAACCTTATTTGTAAAAGAATATATATATATATATATATATATATATATATATATATGTTAAGGATTTTATTAAATTAATAACAATGAAAAATCAATGGTTAATAACTACAACAATCACAACTCCATAAATTACACACAACACCACATTTAATATCCCAAAAAACTTATAAATTTCAACTCAAATCCATCATACAACTACACAATCAAAGCATGGTCATGCAACATGTATTACCTTCTAAATTACTACTTGAACTACTATGTACATATAACAAAATTGATTTTTGCTATGCATATACAAAGAGAATATTTTATTCATAATGGTGAATACATCACACAAATGCACATAAGAAGTATCCACCAATGGAAATAAAAATCCATCCATCTAAAATTTACAAGAAAATTGAATATTCATATCTATCTAAGACGCCACTTTCTAACATTGGTTAACAACAACAAAATCAACAGAGTATCTTTAGATTTTCACAAATAAGAGAAGGATTTTTTTTTTTTCTTTCGAGGAGCCAAAATCATTAAATTTATGGTTTCAAAAGTTAAATAAAACATTTCTACAATAGTAAAAAATTATTTTGTAATAAACATGAATATGAAATGCATTAATCTTCACTAAATTAGTCCAAATTCCAATAAAAATAATAATGAGATCATCCTAAAAGAATTATCATGCGCAATGCGCAGGTCTAAAAATAGTTCACTCTATGAAATAATAATAAAAGCTCTTAGCTTTTAAGAGCAGTAAAAGGTTTGACAATTGTTGCATGTGTGTCAATAACGTTGGTAAAAATCTGATTATTTTACCACAAGATTATAATGCCCTTTTATCCTCACTTTTTCTTTTTTTCTTTTTTATCCGCTCTTCTCCACATTCAATGATAGATCTAGCCATAGGTTGATGATAAATAACTATCATCAGGAACGGACGTCATAGGTTGAAACTTTCTCAAAAAAAAAAATGATAGATCTAGCCATATCGGGGAACCTTCCCCTGTTATGCCCCCTTCTCGTTCCATCAATAGAAAATTATTCTCAAGCTTGTAATCCAATGTGCTTCTTCTTTTGGTATTTAATAGAAATATTTCAACTATGATATAAGCTAAGTTTTCCATAAAATTAAAATATTTGAGTGGATTGAATTTAATTTTTATTTAAAGAAAAAAAATCAGCGTTTACATTTTGTTGATCAATGCAACTAAGTATTTGAATTTAACTGGAGAAATATATTAGGCGTAGTGCATTAGATTCTTCAGTTGCATTTAAGCACTTTTTTTAAAAAAAAAAATTAATTGTTTATGGAAAAATATAACACTATTATTATTATTATTATTATTATTATTATTATTATTATTATTATTATTATTATTATTATTATTATTATTATTATTATTTTGAGAATGAACACTATTATTATTTTATTGGTCAATGCAATTAAGTATTTAAATTTAATTGGGAAACCTAATGTTAGAATACTTATGCTTTACCTTTTGGGTTGAAATGTTATTTTAGTACAAGTATACGACTAGTTGTTATAAATAAATATATTTAGATTTTTTTTTAATGCTTTGACAAGCTTGTCTTCAAATATTCTTGGGATCTCCTAAATTCAAATATTCATGATTAGAGCCGGCTCAAGGCATTGTGAGGCCTATGGCGACTATTTTAAACGGGTCTATTCTTGTATTTCGAATATTAATAACAAATTATTTAACCTTTTTTTTTCATTTAATCAATATTTCAATTTCATAAAATGAAAATAGAAATATTTTAGTACCAGTTAATTATGGTGAAATATAATTAAGATTAATAGTCAAAGTAGGAGAATGATGTGATCAAACTTTAGTAGGAAATGGTTAAACTCAGTCAAACCCTAGTCAAACTTGGTCAAATATCAGAGATGGTCTCAGGATTGGTCAAAACAAGTTGCATATGTGTTGTGCGAGATTAAGTCCCTTGTTAGATAAGCTAATCTCACCTTACCAAGTTGCATGTGGTGCTGGTACACCAAGTAGTACACTCTTTAAAGAAGAGAAAGAAAGAGGGGGGGGGGGGGGGGTGAAAGGGGTATTTGGGAATTAGACATGAAAAAACCATATAAATGGATAAAATTCACCTTTTAGTAAATACCAAGACAAAGCTAATTTGTTAGCAAAGTGAGGCAAGTCCAGCCCTAGGTTGGGTTCGCTTGCTCCTTGGGAACTACCTTCCTCTATTTTGATTTTGGTTACTAATGAATGTTCTAGCTCCTAGGCTTTGTGGCTCTTGTTCTAGCTTACTAGTAAGATTTTGTTTTCAGTTGCTTCGATGTTGCTAGTTTTTTTTTTTTTTTTAAATGTTGTTGTTGGGTGTATTGTTGATTCAGTGTCTCTTGTCATGAGTGTGTTGTAGGTTTCTCTATTTTTTTGAATGATATCTACCTTTCCAAAAAAAAAGAAAAGAAAATTACCTCTTTTCCCTGTACTACATCTCACAAAATACGGCTTAAATCACAAACTCAAACCTTTCCCTCCTCCATAAGCACATTTTGATTTGAGACAACAAAGACCATTACTTATGTGAATTTTGAATTTTATATTTATAGACTTATAAATTAATAAATAAACAAACAAATATATATGTATATAGTAAGTGCTCAGAAGATAAAGGCCCAAGCTCACTTAGACCAGTTGTACTTTGTCCTCTAATTTGACCCAAACAATAGAATTTTATAAAGAGTGAGAAGTTTAACCAAGTGCAATTCTATCCTATGTCCAAGCCTTAGGCTGAAAAACCCAAAATATCAAGTGAATGTAATCTAGATAACAAACGGGAGTAATACCATCCTAGGGCAAATTCTCAGTTTCCTTTATGTAGTTGTAGTTCAAGTTTTACACCAATTGTGCTACACTGTTCTTTTTCCAATTCTAGTAGTATTGAAAAATGTTCATCCCTTTTTTCAGGTGAGTTCCCTTCCTTTTATAGCCCTTTCCTACGCATATTGGCCCTCCACTTGTATGCTTCCAAGCATTCTCCTAGGATACTGGCCCCATCAAGGCTCTTATGAAAGTAGTAGAAGGAGAAGCTAGTTGTAAAATCACTGTTCAGGGGTCATTTTCACATTAATTCAACTGATGGGGTTGGTGGAGGGCATTGAATGAGAAGGTGAAAAGTATATCCTCCAGGAAGCTTTCTCCCACCATCCTAATCCAGGTTACCATATCCTCTTCTCAAGCCCTTGAGGGATATCAGTTTGTCTTGATTCCCTCTTTCTCCTCGGGTAAGTGGAGCTCTTGGGACTTACTTACCCTCCTAACCCTGGATTATGAAGACTGACCCTCAGTTTAGATTGTTCGGTCCACAAACCCCCCCCCCCCCCCCACACACACACACACACATATCTATACACATACATAAAACGGCAACCCCCAAAATGGTATAGCCATATTAATCGATACTATTGTTTTTCTTAAACCAAAGTGGCCTCAAATACAGTATTGACTATAAACCCCCCCCCCTCCCCAAAAATCCTCGACCTATTATCTCCATTCACGCTTGAGGGAATAGTCAAGTGCTCAAAGAGTTTTATTCAATTATATTTTACTGAATACTAATTTTGACAAAGCCATTCAAATTTTATTTTATAAAAATTTATTAGAGCATGTAACATTACTTAAAATTTCACCATGTGCAACTTTGCGTATGAAATGTAACATTACTTTTTAAGATTTAATTCCTAGTCACTTACTATAGAATGTAAAATTACATTGAATAAGTGTTAGTCTCCTCCTAATGCTCTTTATTGTGTCTAAGCATTACTCTCTAAAAAAACTCTCCTGCTATAGTAGCTCTCCCTCTCGTGTACCTACGAGATTTCTCCCTCCATTAAGTTTCCTAAGGGTCTATCTTTTTCTTTTCTTTTTGCAAAATGGCAAAAGATGTGATTAACAATCTAGAGAATATGAAGCTTACTGTGGACAAAGAAGAGGTTATAGTTATTTCAAAGGAGGGCCGGAAGGAAGAAATACAGAGTTGTGCTCAAAGTTTGATTGGGAAGTTTCCAACATGAAAGCCTTTCTAATAAGAGAGCGGCTCAGAATATGTTGAGGAAAGCATGGGGAATAAATGAAGGACTGCAAATAGTTGAAGTTGGGTCAAATTTGTTCCAACTCAAGTCTAATACGGAGTTTGATATGGAGTGAATAATAAGAGAGGGTCCATGGACGTTTGACAATCAGGCTCTAATGTTGCATCGTTTGCAATCAGGGACGACTGCAAAAAATGTAAGGTTTGACTTGGTTACTCTATGGGTGCAAATTTGGGGTGCCCCTTTTGATATGGTCTGTCCCCCAGTAGCAACGAAAGTCAGAGGCCGGTTGGGTATGGTGGTAGAGGTGGAGAGGAGGCATAGACAGGATATGCAAAATCTATTCATGAGATTCAAATTGGCTCTTCCCATCTCAAAGCCCACCACACGTGGGGGTTTTCTCTCTAGCTTAGATGGACAGAAAACTTAGGCTACCTTCAAGTACGTGAGATTGCCTTTGTTCTGTCATTATTGTGGATTACTGGGCCATGATCTTAAGCATTGTGCTACTTACTTTACTCTCATGAAAAATGGAGAGGAGGTCGATTGTCAGTACAGGGAGTGATTGCGGGCAAGCAAAGGTCGCCCTTGGTTGTTGTCCAAGCATGATTCAAATCGACCACGTACTTCACAAAGTGTACTGGAAACGGATGCAGTGCATAGACACGATAAGGATCTAAGGTGGCGTTTGGTACCAGGGAATCCACATTACTCTTGGCATCCAGATTCCTAGGAATGTAACTATTCTTATGTTTGGTTTTATTAGAAATCTCTTAAGATTCCTAAGAATATGAGATGATGATGTTTGGTTTATTCCCAAGAATCTTAAATGAATTATTTATTTTTCTCATTCTATCCTTAGATTTGAATGTGAACTACCAAGACCTTTAAAAAAAAATCTTCCTCTAAATAAATAATGAAAAACCAAATATAAACTATTAATTATGAAAAAATCATTAAAATTATAGTCTATCATTTCAAAATGACAGGTACAATACAAAATAACTATTTAAATTCTCAAATGCTTTTATTCTTAATAATAATTTTAAAAGGGTTTAATCCATAATAATATGTTTTATATTTTATTTTAATTGCTTAAATGATAATGAAAAAGGGTTAAAATTATTAATTTATAAAAAATATAATTTCCTTTAAACTTAGGAATCTGGATTCTCACTTATTTTAAAGGGAATCCACATTCCTACTGATAGAGGTTTAAGGGAGGAATCCAGATTCCCCTAACATCTGATTCCTTAGCGTGATTTCTAACAAAACATAGGAATTTTTAAACATTTCTATGAATCCTAAAACATTACCCCATACCAAACGCCACATAAGTAAGAAGGAGGCGGCGGCTCAAACCAACCTAGCAAGCCCAACGGTGCATGGCAGATGTGAGGAAGAACAATTCGATACTTTAGGGATTGTCTCGGGTTGTGGGGAGGTTTTTTCTGAGAAAGAAGGAAGGATTGAGATTGGTGGGGAAGTTATTTCCAAATTAGAAGGGAGGATAAAGACAGATATGGATTGGTTTGACTTGTGTTGGATAGGGAGCAAATCTTTTTATTTGAATTCAAAGGATGAGAGTAACGTGGCTTCAAAAAAGGATGAGAGTAACGTGGATAACACAAATTCAAAAAAGGATGATGCTGACCTAAATTCAGTTATTGAGCATGCTGAGAATTTGAAATCAGATGGGCTTTTGTCACTTAAAATTCGGCCCACTTGGAAAAGACTGGCTCGTATAGTTTGTGGGCTAGACGGTAGAGCAATAACTGAGTTACCTACTCTAGGAAAATGTGGAGTGTAGCAGAAGGAGATTACCGTGGAATTGAACAATGATGGAAATCTAAGGAAACGTGAGAAGGTTGAGGAGTTTTCACAAATGACCACAACGGCGGGGGTGCAAAACCACCCCTGCCGATCACAATAAGGCTCTTAAGTTGGAATTGCCAAAGGCCTTGGAACCCTTGAATGATTCGTAGCCTTCATAAAATAGTGAGAGGACAATTACCCACGGTATGTTTTTAAATGGAAATAGATTTGGATAACGAGGGATTTAACAGACAATGTAGAGAATCACCTTTCAGGAACAAACTTATTATTAAGAAGCCGAATTCAGGGGGAGGCCTAGCTGTACTTTGGAAACCAGAGGTGAAGCTTGATGTGATAAATTACACAGAGAATCACATCCTAGCTACAGTGGAGGAGGAAGATGGTTTTTAGTGGAATTTAACACGCTTCTATGGTTGGCCTAAGGCTAACCAAAAAATGCGATCATGGGCTCTCCTTTCTCATCTGTCTACACTAGTGGAAGGCCCTTGGTTCTATATTGGAGATTTTAAAGCAATCTTGTATGCAGGAGAAAAACTAAGTGCTCATCCACCACCTTTTAAATAGGTGGAGGAGTTTAGCTCAGCACTAGATTCTTGTGGCTTAGTTGATTTGGAATTTCGTGGTTATCCTTTCACATGGAATAATAGAAGACCGGGAAGAGCAAACACACTGCAGTAGTTGGATAGAGCAGTGAGTAATATTGGGTGGAGGTAAAAATTTCCAGCTACTACGATAACACATCTAGTGTCACGTGCTTCGGACCACCTCCCTTTGATCCTGCAAACCAGATCAGACAGAGGGTTTCGTGTCAATGGAGCACAGGGTTTCATATTTGAAGAATCATGGTTGTTGTGGGATGATTGTGAGATGATAGTGGATGATTCACGGAGCTCAGTGAGTGGGGCTGGTTTGGCTTTGCAAGCAATAAAGGAGAACATCAAGGGTTGTGGGGAAAGTTTTTTTGCATGGGGTGCTTCAAAGACCCATCCTGATACGGAAGAGATCAAGAAGCTGCAGGAACAGGTTGAGATTTTAAATTCAAGTGCACCGACCGAGGAGAAAAGACTGAGTTCTTGAATGTTAGTAATTGATTGGATGATCTTCTCATCAAGCAGAAGATATGTTGGCTTCAACATTCTAGGGTTTCTTGGCTGAAACATGGGGATAAAACACAAATTTTTTCCATTCCAAGGCCTCCCAACAACGACACTGAAATTTCATTGAAGGGATTAGAAATCAATAGCAGATTTAAGTAGAAGATATGGAGGATATTGCTGGGGTGGCGGCAAATTATTTTGAGTCTATTTTTACTTTTGGTGGATGTGACCAAATGGAAGAATGTCTTGACACAGTACCTCACAAAGTGACATTGGATATGCTAGATGTATTGTCCAATGAATACAATGCAAAATAATCAAGGCGGTTCTGTTTCAAATGGGACTAACAAATGCTCCTAGACTGGATGGTATGAACGCTCTCTTTTATTAAAAGTTTTGGCATATTGCAGGTAATGATACGTGTGTTGCTATGTTAGGTTTTCTAAATAATGGAACCATGCTACCTGATATTAATTATACTCGTATAGTTCTTATTCCTAAAGTTGAGGCGCCTCAAAGAATGACTGATTACAGACCTATAAGCCTTTGTAATGTTATATATAAAATTATTTCTAAGGTGTTGGCTAATAGATTGAAGCTCATTCTCCTTTGACTAATATCTCCCACCCAAAGTGCTTTTGTTCCTGGTCGTCTAATTACTGATAATGTGTTAGTGGCATATGAGACTTTGCATACTATGCATAGTAAAAGATAGGGCAAACGAGGTTCTTTGGCACTGAAATTGGAAATGATCAAAGCATACGCCCGAGTTGAATGACCTTTCCTGAAGGGCATCATGGCCAAATTGGGTCTACCTGAAGCATGGATTGATAGAGTCATGAGCTGTGTGACAACTAGTACCTTCTTTGTCCACATTAATGGAAAGGCCTATAATAATATTCCACCCTCTAGGGAGCTCTGGCAGAGGGTTTTTCGTCTTTGTTAGCAAAGGCAGAAGTGAAAGGGAGGATTTATGGTGTATTTATTTGCAGGAAAGCACCTCCTTTATCCCATTTGTTATTTGCAGATGATTCATTGCTATTTTGTCGGGCTAACCAGGAGGAAGTGCAAGCTATTAATGAAGTACTATAGACATATGTGGCTTCGTCAGGCCAATGCATTAATCTGAAAAAATCATCTGTGTACTTTAGTACCAATACAGAGAGTGAATAGAGGGAGAGGATTAAGACAGCATTGGGAATCAGAGAGGTTGAACGGTTTGAATCCCTATCTGGGGCTGCCTACCCTTGTGGGTAGATCAAAATACCAAATTTTTTCTTTTTGAAGGATAGGATTTGTAAGAAAATTGAGGGATGGAAAGGACAATTACTATCTAGAGCGGGCAAGAAAATACTCATTAAAGCGGTGGCACAATCTATTCCTACATATACAATGGGAGTCTTCTTGCTATCAGCAAAGCTTTGTAATGATCTAAATGTCATGTGTGCTAGATTTTGGTGGGGACAAGTTCATAATGAAAGAAAGATTCATTGGAAAAATTGGAATGTGCTAACTCAACCAGAAAGAGAGGAAGGCGTGGGCTTTAGGGATTTACGAAGCTTTAATCTTGCTATGTTGGCAAAGCAAGGGTCGAGCTTGCTACATGATGATGGGTCTCTGATGCATGAGTGCTTCAAAGTTAGGTATTTTCCATGGAGTAGTTTTTTGGAAGCCACTGATGCTCCGAATAGTTCCTTTGTATCGAAAAGCTTACTTGCAGCTCAACAAATTTTGAAAAAATGGTGTTGTTGGAGAGTAGGGGATGGCTTTTCAATTTGGGTATCTCAAGATCGTTGGTTCCTAAACAAATAAGATTTTACACCCACCATTGGCTAAAGATCAGGACTGGAGAGTTTCGGATCTCATTGATTGGGAAGCTCATGATTGGGACCGAGGTTTCCTTGCTGCAAATTTATATAGGGAGGATGTTGATGCAATTGTTCGGGTTCCTTTGAGTAGAAGATATATCACTGATGTTATAATGTGGCTACCCAACAAAAGAGGGGAGTACATAGTGAAATCGGGTTACCACACGGAAAGATTAATTTTAAAGGAGGACAGTGGAGTGGGGGAGAGCTCGAGGAGGTCTGAGGAAGGATTGATTTGGCATAAATTATGGAGGAGTAAGCTGCTTAACAAGATAAAAGTATTTGGATGGAGGGCTTGCCAAGATATTTTGCGGACAAAGGAAAACTTGACCCACCGAAAGATAATTGAAGACAGCAATTGCAATTTGTGTAAACAGAGCCCAGAATCGGTGCTTCATACCTTGTGGGACTGAGTAGCTCAATATATTTAGGCTAGTAGCAGAAGTGTGCGAGAGTTCAAAACGATATTATGCAGTTGGTTGAAGATCTGATCAGAAGACTCACGACAGAGGAATTGGAGTTGTTCTTAGTGAAGTGCTGGATTTTATGGAATCAAAGGAATTTAGTATTGCATGGGGGTGTTATTCTGGATCCAAACCAGCTGCATAGGTAGGCAGAGGAGTAGCAAGAGGCCCGCAAGTGATGGATAGTGAGGAAGCGGAAGTTTTGACTTGCTGAAAAGTGGTGGAATTTGCAATGGAAGCTAGGTTTAGGGACTTGAGTGGAGGGGGACAACGTGAATGTCAGGAAGTCAATAATGGTTCCAATAGCCAATTATGCTAGGCTGGGTCATATCTATGAGGACATTCGGGGTATGGTGATGGGGTTGAGATATTTCTCCGTTAGTTGTGTTAAACAGGATGGCAACTCTTTAGCCCATTCATTAGCTAAGATTGCTAGATAGGTAGATCATGATATTATTTAATTGGAAGAATCTCCACCATCTCCTTTGGATGCTTTGTAATTTGATAATATTGGTATTATGAATGAACGATATTTGTTTCGGTTTTAAAAAAAAAAATGTTCTTTATCACTAGGTTAACACACCAATTGGTTTTTGGTGTAAGCGACAATCAAATCCCAAATCTCTTTATCATTAATAGATGAAGAGTTTGTAGTACTGATTTTGATTGGGTGGATAAGTTTAAAGTTGCTTTAGGCTCATTCATGGACGTGGTTTAGTTGGTTCAAGAGAAACAGAAGTTAATTCCCTTATTTACAATCACGGCTTGGTCTATTTGGCATCATCGAAATAAATCTCACTTGCACAAAACCTCTGTGCTGCTGGAAAAGATTGCCAGTTTTGCTAAGGGTTATCTACAAAGTTTTAAAAATCTACCCAGCTCTACTCCCACATTGCATCAGCAGGTTGTACAGAAATGGATTCCTCCAATTTGTGATATTGTGAAGACAAACTTTGATGGTGTATGGTTTCCGAAATCAGATGAGGTGGGGATTGGAGTGGCTATTCGCAATTTAGAAGGTGAAGTAATGGCGGCCATGTCAGAAAAGATTACAAAACAATCATCAGTTGAGGCTTTGGAGTTGCGGGTAGCACGACGTGCAGCTGTGTTCACTATGGAGGTTGGTTTTCATCAGGCAGTTCTTAAGGGAGGTGTTGCATCTGTAATTAAGTCCTTACAAACTTCTGGTATAGGACATTCTTTGGCTGGTCATTTTTAAAAGGCATTCGCTGGTTAGCTAAATCTTTTAGAGTTTATCTTTATCTCATGTTGGCAGGCAAGGTGATGTTGTTGCTCATGCCTTAGCCTAGAGAGCAAGACTTTTTTTTTCCCCCTTTTGAAGTTTGGATGCAGTCGGTTCCTCTTGATGTATTTTCCTTTTTAGCTTCTAGTTCATGAATAATAAGTAGCATATTCTTTCTTCAAAAAAAAAAAAAATCTATCCTCCTCTCTCTCTCTCTCTCTCTCTCTCTTCAAATCAGATCCATAGCTAGGGGTGGCAATTGGGCGAGTTGGATATATTTTGGGTCAGGTCATAAATGGGTTAGATGTATAATTACCCATTTATCCATATAGTACCATTTAAATAGAAATTAAATATTCATTACTCACCCAACCCATTTAATTTGGAACCTATCCAGTTAACCCATTTCTTAAATTCATACACATACTTAAAGTTAAATACAACTTATTTTCTTCTTTAAATTAAAACTTTTTAAATCTAGATCAAATGAGCTAAACACACCAAATCAACTCCATAATAAACAAAAACAAAGTAGACTTAAAAATTTTATCATATTTATAAATAAATAAAAAGTATCAAAAAATTGATCCATATAACATTATTTTTGGGAAATTAAGAAGAAATACAAATTTCTTTTCTTTTAGGTTTTCTTGGAATCCAAACAAAGCCCAAAGCTCAGAAAATCATTCATTGATGTACTCTCACAAACACAACAAAATCAATCATCGACAACCAAATTGAAAAAATTTCATTGAATTTCCTATGGTTTCTTAGGATCCAAACAAAAGAGTAAGAGATTAAGAGAGCTAGGAAATAGAAAATGATTTCATGAAGAAGAAGAGAGAGGGAGGGAGAAGAGTACTTGACCAATTAGAGAGAGATAGATATCATCTCCATTGGAAAAGGTGGAGGTGGAGCAACGAGTTGGATCTGATATCATCGTTGTCATCGTCATCTTCATCGGCAGTGGCCAATTACTCCATCACCATAGCCAGGAACCAAGCACAAGAGGCGTTTGGGAGGTGCGAAAATAATAGGAAAATCTATAAAAATCAACAAGAAAGAAAAAAAAAAAAAAGAAGAAGGAGAGAGGAGAGGAGAGGAGGTCAAGCGACTGGGTAAACTTAGTTATGTTAGGGTTTTTATTTTGTTTTTTTTTAATGTCAATGGGTAGCTGTTGGGCTCAATAGGCTTGCCCATTAAGACTCGTTTAACTAGATTACCTAATGGGTCTTTATCTATTTAACCCAAATATTTAATTTGGTTGATTAAGAATTACCCAAATTAGATGGGTCATGGGTGGGTTAATGGGTTTGGATAAAAATTGTCACATTTACCCATAGCCACCATATGTGTAAATCCAATCCACTGTTCGCCACCATCATCGCCATTGTTCCTTGGCGGTGAGCCTCTCTCTCTCTAGAGAATGTGGTTAAGCCCCAAGAGAATCAACTTTGCAGATCCCGATTGATCAAGAGCAAATCAAATCAAGGTGGTGATGCTTTGATTGTGATGGGAATGAAGAGTCTAGGACCAATGCCAGAGATGGTGCCAAAGCAGATCTAGAGTGTAGATTCAAAAGAAAATTTTGGGGGAAGAGACAAATTTTTTATGAAGTGAACAAATGGTGGGGGAGAGGGAAAATTTGGGTTTTAAAAAGTAGATCTATGCTTTTTGGTAGATGAGAAAGTGTGGAAAAGTGAAATTTTGTATAAAATTAATTTGTGGTTATAGATGGTAAGTGTTTGGTTAATGAGAAACAGAGAAAGTGCAAGAAATTTGTTTTTTTTTTTTTTTTAGGATTTGAGTTGTTTGAGTGGTGATAAAATATAGGAAATTGAAAGAAATTTGTTTAATTATTTCAAAGGGACATTTTTGAAAATTCATTACAAAAGCTATAATAATTGTTAAGATGGTTAGGAACCCAACCAAACCAAACACTATAATGTAATATAGTTAACACTGTAAAGTAATATAGTTGTAATCAGGTTACAAGAATCTAATGTAGCATCATGCAAACCAAACACCTTCTAAATGTGTACATCAATAGCGTATATGAACTCTATTTGAAGTTTGGTATGTCATTAATTATTTGGTTCCAATTAGTTTAATTGATAATAAGAGATTCGGATTCGATCTACACATACATTAAAGACCAATTGGTATCTTGCTTAGATGATAAATGTACCTTATTTTTATTTAAATTGCACATTGTAGTTGATAATTAAATATCTGGTATTCTTGAAAATACACATTTGATGGCATTTGTTGCCAAATATGCAGAATAATTCATCTCTGTTATGGTTGAAATTAGAGAAATTATATCTAGAGGTTAGTGATTAGTATGTTTTATGCTTGTAACGATTCTTCTACTCTTCGTTTTCTTCAATATTAATAAAGTAAAGTGGCTTAGATATTATGTACCTTTTTCTCGAGATACTGCCATCTTCTCAAGCAGATCCAAACTCCTTGCATCATTTAGATGCTGCAATTCATAAAGGAAACTTTCGCGATCTACATGCAGAGACACTTCTTTATTACGAGAGGTAAGCAGTATTTTGCTACTGGTATCCTCCTCCAGGAAGGCTCCACGAAGGCTATTCCAAGCATTAATATTCCAAATACCATCCAAAATCACCAAACATTTTTTCTCGCGTTGAACTTTACAAAGTTTATTACAAACCTCTTCATCGGTCAACTTTTGAATTTTATCCCTTTCCATTTGAGATAGAGGCGAGAGAAGGCTAACTAGAATTTCTTCCCAAATAAGTCTCTTTTGACATTGTTGTGAGATATATACCCAAGCTCTGTGGTTAAAGTATTGCTTGACTTGGTGGTGGTTATAAACCATTTTGGCAAGAGTGGTCTTTCCTAGACCACCCATACCACATATCCAAGCTACTCTATTGTCTCTCTCTTTTTTCAGCAAAAAATCCACCAAGTTATTTAGATCATTGTCAAACCCAACAACGTCATGTTCAAGATGAGAAAATGTTTGTCTTTCTTTTTGCTTTGCCTCATTCGAACTCGGCCCGCCTACTTGCATGGTTGATTCTCTTGTGCCATATTCTTGAAAAATCATTTTTAAATTAGAAATTTTCATCTTGATATCTTTAATCTGTGACCCAACCTGATGCACTGTAATTCCTTCACCCAAGATGCCAGCGCACCTCTTGAGGGCCTTTTGTACGCCTCCTCCCTTTCTGGAAGCAACTTCAAGAGCATAAGTTGCAATGATATCTTCTGCGTCATAAGCAAGATCTTTTATTTCAGCAACCCACTGCCTTACATGATCTGATTCATCCTGCCTTGTATCTGCAGCTTTAAGTAAACTTTGCATTAGTTTTAGCTCAGTTTGTAGCAGCTCAACTTCGTTACACACCTCGGACAAGAATTTTCCTTCTTGTACGAGCAGGTCACCAATCCTTGTCATGACGCCAGAAACAACAGATGCGGCCATTTATATTTTACGAATGGAAGACAAGTGAGAGATAAACTGAAAGTAGCAGATGGCTATGAAGGAGAAGATGGAGGGAAAGAGGAAATTGTGGAGCTTATATATTGAATTTTGAAAACAACTAGAAGAAAAAGCAATAGATGGTTGTGATGGAGACGAAGGGAATAAAGGAAATTTCCTTACGCTTCAAGCGATCTCTCTCTATCTGTGCAAAACATTTTCCTGAATAAAAGTTTATAGATTCGCTGTCTTACCATAAAAGTCAGAACAATTCTCGCTTGACCATCTCCCTACAAATTGTTTCTGAACTTTACTACTCTTTCTCTTCTTCTTTTTCTCTATTCTTTTTTTTTTTTTTTTCACATTTCTTGTGTTGTTTGTTTAACAGATGTGATACCTTACTTGGATACTCCCTATCGTTTCTGGTCTTGTTTGTTTAACAGATCGTGATACCTTACTTGGATACTCCCTATCGTTTCTTGACCATCTCTCCCTATCGTTTTACATTTCTTGTCTTATCGTGCATCTTTTCTTTTGAGTGTCCTTGGACGATGAATAAATTCAAGAATCATCTAATTCTGCAATCTTTCTCATTTATCACACTAATTAATTTTATCTTTTAACTTTACTTTTATTTGTGGTTTTAATTTTTATATTTTACATTCAAATTTTTAATTTTAATTTATGAGTTGTTTTGTTAGGGTTTTCGCCCTAAAATCAAATTTATTGGTCTATTATAAATAATTAAATTGTTTAATTGTATGAGACTATTTATATATGAACTAATTAGACATTATCATATAGTCCTTAAGATGTATTAATGTAATTTAGTTACAGAATATATAAATCACAAATTTCTTGTAAACATAAAAATGTAGTTCGTAGTCGGTGATAAAATTGGACATTTCATCTATAAAAACTATAACATGTCAACTACGATAATTTGTCTTGATCAAGAAAGTGGAGACTTCTAATTGATGTGTTGGTAAGTCTTAAGTGTATAAGACACATTGTGTTTGTTTGTTTATGCCCCTTAAAATAGATTATTTAACCTAATTAATTAACCAAGGTGATTATTAGGTTTATTACATAGATCTAGGTTAAATAAAATATCATATATTGCATAGCGGAAAAGTAAATAACACACTGATATGGTCACCAAAGAAAACCAATGAAACCCACCATTTCAAAGTAAGAACCTAGGGAGGATTTGACCTAACTATCCTCAAGATAAGCAAATCCACTAGAAACAATTGAAGTTTACAAAAGATTTAACCCTAAATCTAATATTACCTCTAGTAGAACTTACTAACACAACCACATGCAGCTCCGATTCCACGGTCTCTTCTCCCTTGAATTTGCTAAACACAAGCTCCCTTACTTATGAATTTGAGATCCTACTCAAAGGTTTAGATCACTAGTTTTTGCTCTTGTAGTAGCAACTAGATCTGCCAGCACTTGATTGTAGATTTTATTCCAGTAGATACTTATAGAATTAGAAGGTTACAGAACCTCTCAGATCTCACAAGATTAACTCACAAGTCTTCCAAGAGTCTTCAAAACATAGTTAGGGTTTTCCTTTTATGCCTAGAAGTGTTGTGCTGAAACCCCTAAACATTTTCATGGGCTTGGGCCTGATTTAAAATCTGCAGAATCTGATTTTCTGAAATTTTCGATCGATCGGATCTAATTTTCGATCAGTCAAGCATCACAAAATTTGAACACTCCTTTCTACAGCTTGATTATTCTTGAATCTTGATTTATACAATCTTGAGCAATGTCTAACACCTAATCTAGACATATTTTTGTTCTCAATTTGACAATATAAACAAAATAGGAATCTAATCATTTAATCATAAATCTTTAGAACCTAATATATTGAACTAGACCGTTGTGAGATTAATTATTCAATTAACAACTGTCTCCTAAATAATAAATCTCACAAGTTCCATTTTCATAGACTCTCAATTCTAAGAGAATTATGAACCTGATCATAAAATGTAGGTTACTTTGATATATCAGTAATGAAATCTAATCTAACGGTCAAAATCTCAATATGTTGAGTAATCGCATGTTGTGTTGAGAGAAGACATATTCTCAAGATGGAATCCATAATCTCTTTTTGTAGAAACAAAAAATATCTCATTGAGATGAATTTAATGGGAACTGGTTATTCAAGATGCTGGGTCTAGCCACTTTAGTAAAGAGTTACTAAAGTTTATATTTAATTAAATTAGATTTCATAAAATATATGAATAATTAAAATATTAATTCAGGGACTCAAGGAATAAAACCATAATTTACAAAGTGATAGTTTATTATGATTTTATTCACTATGGATGTTTTACGAAGGGGTCAAATGATATTATCTTAGAGTCTTGGGATATAATTTAGTAATAAGACTTACAGTGCAATTATATTTCTATAGTGTTACTTGTTATATAATTAGTGGTAACTTTGAGCTTGTTAAGAGTTGATGGAAGCTTGAAGCTAATTGAAGTTAGAGCCTTATTTTTTCCCTTTGGTCCCATCTCAACCCACACGCTAAAGCCCAATTGGGCTGGCCCAAAAGGCTAATACAATTAGATAATCAGTTGTTTATTTAGTAAGAGTTATTAAATAAAGCAACTATCAAGGTAGTTAAAACGTACGTATGATTAAAAAAAGAGAAAAACAGTTTTATCTTTGATCTCTCTTGAACAAGAATGTACATAAGAGCTAATTTATAGACCACATATCTGGGGCACCATGTGGAATTGAGATGAAGATTGAAGGTCTTATCAATTCTTGTTTTTTAATTTCACTACATCAAGGTACGCTTTCTATTCTTTTTTCTTTTTTTCTAGAATTCAAGGTTGTTTGTTATATCCAAGGAAGACAATTCCGTACTGTACCGGCTAGTATAGCCGGAATTTGTATTTGATTCATTTTCAGTGTCATATATTCTTCAATCTTCACGCAGCAAAATAGAGAGATGGAGGGCATTTGTTTAGATTTGATCTATGTAAGGAAAGAGAAGAATAGAAGATAATGAGAGGAGAAGACCGAATGTAGGGGGAAAGAGAGTGGAGGTAAGTGGGGGTTGTTGAAAATTAAATGAGGTTCAACATAAAGAGTAAGGGAGAGATTGCCACATGTGTTTTCTTCTAGTAAATAGAGTCCCACTTTTTAACTTTCCATTAGATGGTCAAACTCAAATAGTAGTTTTTATTTTTATTTTTAAATGGCATAAGCATTTGAAATTCATTTGAATTATTTGATTATTTCCAGTTTTTCCATTGTCAGGCTAATAAAAAAACAAGATATATATAGCATGGATTTTTATTTTTCATGTAATATATAGTACAAATTAACAAATAAGGGATTTTTTTCTCCAAAAAAAAAAACAAATAAGGGGCTTGGCTTTTTTTTTTTTTTGGACTTTACCCTTTTATTAAATATATTAATTATATATAATGCATTAATTCCGAAACAGTATACCGATATTGACCAGTACCAAAATATTTCATTATCTAGACTAAACCGAAACGGTCTCCAGTACGAAATTGACTCCCTTGATTATATCTCATTAATGAAGTAGATCCTTGTAACATGGTGATATTTAACATGTTTTTTGTGTTATTTTATTTAAGTGCATGATGTATATTTAGCTTAAGGATTAGGGCTCTTTTAATAACTTATTTATCTAAATATGACCTAGCAACATATAATTGAGCCCAGCCCACAAACTGGGCAGTCTTGAGTGCCTAACACATTCCCAAGCCATACCCAAACTCCAAACCCATAATCTGGCATGCAAATCTATGCATGTAAGTGATTGGCCCAAAAGGCCCAATATGATTCCTAGACCTAATCTAAGTAGCAACTCCATTTTTCACCCTCCGCCACAGTCTACTCCAAAGGCCGAGGCATACTCCCTTGTGCCCATAACCCCAAGTCTTTTTTCTTTTCTTCCTCCGTCCTAATTGGTTTATTGTTGTTGTAGGTCATGGTGGTCAGTTGGGTTTGTTGTTGGTGGTGGTCACGGTGGTTGGCTTGGTTTTTTTGGGGTTTTGGATTTTTGGTGTTTTTGGGTTTTGAGTTTTTTCTTTTAGATTTATGTGTCTTTGTATGTTTGGGTGCTAAGAAAATCAAATCATGATTTTTTTAATTCTTTGGGCAGCCAAACATGTTCTTTGGGGAAAGAACATAAAGAACTTGAATGTTTGGGGAAAGAAAATGAAGAACTTCTAGGCAACAAAGCATAATCATTTGATACTACTCTCAACAAAAAATTTCGGGATAATTACACTTTTCCCACCTATGGTTTGCCTCTAATTTGATGTGCCTACCCGTGGTTTAACTTTTGACACTTTACCCACCTGTGATTACCACCGTTAGTCTCCCGTAACCCACCTCTCCCCTAGCCGTTACTCTAACACAAAAAATGTAAAAAACCAAAGCCCAAACAGATCAAAACTCACTCACTCCCATCCAACCCAACTTGCTCACCAAACGAAGATCTCAAGAGATGTTCTTTCTAATTTTGTTTGAGTGAGTGGTTTGGAGAGAGGGAGAGAACCCATAAAGGAATTGATCTGGCTGTTTCAAATTTTGATTCCATTGATAAAAACATTTTATGTTGTACACTTGTACTTTATCAAAAAGTTTAGGAATTTTAAACAAGTACAGCATTAACCTTTTAAAAAAAAATGTAAGCAAGCATTACTGCATTGCTCAAACTCATTCAAATCGATACCCAAAATGATCCAAACTTTCTTTTAATATATAAACAGCCACACCAATCAACAACAACCACAAACTACAAACTGCTAATAAGAAAGGTAAACACTAAACTGCAAGATGGTATCCACGCCGTCCGTGGTGTGCTGATCCTCCTGATGAAGTGACCCCAACGTGGCGTACCCTTTTGCATTCTCATACTTCCCGGTCCCACCAACCACCACTATCTGAGACTCATGCGACGCCGTCCGATGCAACCTAAAGAAACTAATCGTATCCTCCACCACCGTCTGGTCTTGGTGTTGTTGAGATTTATTTCAAATTTGGGAGTTTTGATTGGATTTTAATATGATTTGGTTTGGTAAATGTTGTGGTCGATTCCATTGTTGGGTTGGCTAAGTTGCGGTCAGATGAAGGTCGGTATGGGCGAGATCTTTTCTGGGTTTTGGTTTGAGGTGGAAGAGAGTGAAGAGTGGGTTTGAAAATTAAGTTGGTTTTATTTGGGATTTTCGATTGCAATGGACTCCAAAACAATATTAGGTTTTTACTTTATTTTTTTTTACGGCAAGACTGGGGTTTGTTAATTTTTCTAGGATTTTTTGAAATTTTCTAGGTTTTTAGTTTTTGAACTTTTCTAGGTTTCTAATTTTTGTTGGCAGGTACTTTTCTAGGTTTTTTTTTTCATATTTTTGCTAGAGCAATTGTATATGAATAGTTCATTGCTCTGTAAAAATTGGATCTAAATTTGGATTTATATTAAGCTGTTATTTTTCTTTTCTCATACGGCTTTATCATGCTTTCAAATTTATAATTTGTTGTTTTACTTGTGGTTGAGATGATAGGTTCAAATGCAAGTTGAAGTTCTAAGAAATTGCATAATTTTTTTTACCAATAGCACATTTTGATCTTGTTTTCTCTTCAATTTTTATGTTTTTTATGTTTTGGGAGGAGAGAGATATAAAAATAGTGCAAAAATACATATTTACCCTTCTTTTGAATAGAGGTAGATAACAGGAGACTAACGGTGGTAACCACAGGTGGGTAAAGTGTCAAAAGTTAAACCACAGGTAGGCACATCAAATTAAAGGCAAACCACAGGTGGGTAAAGTGTAATTATCCAAAGTTCAAACAATTGTCATACATATGCAATGGCTATGATTCCCCACTAATCACAATAGTATAAAGACCTCATCTCCCAGTTTACAAGAAGCATTTTACAGCTCATATTTACCCATCACTCTATTCAATTATAACTATTTAAACTATTATTCTGAACAACCAAATTCATTCTTAATTTTTTTTTTTTTTTTTTTTTTGAGAAACAAATTCATTCTTGAAATGATTACTCTAATTATGAATGATGTTGAATTTATAGAATTCAAATTATGGCATAAATCTAAAAGGAATAAAAACTCCATTGAACGTATTTTGTCTGCATAATTGCTTATTTCTCAACTACACATAACTAGTGTTTTAGTTACTATATTGATATGGAGAAGGCAGCAATTTCCATCCACGCTAATCACTATTCCCAGCTCAATAAGTGCTACTGCTAAACACAAGGACAAATTGAACTAGCTTTGCTATAAACAACATACAATTAAAATGCTGCGAGATAAACATAACTTAAATAAATATGAAAAACCCCACATTAAATAAAGAATTTTTTTCTACTCCAATTATACATTGGTTTCCTTTCTTCAATATAATAAATGAACAAATTGTGCAATCATGGCAAAGCCACCAAAGTGGAACAAGAAAGCAACGCTAAAAAAAAAAAACACTACAATGAAAACAAACCACCCAACAAAATAGTACAACACAAAGTACCATTACCAAACAAACAATCTTTTACATCACTACTCATAGGACTCATAGAATATGCTTAAATGAGTCTCTGCAATCATATCCTTCAAATTGTATAACTGACACCAACCTATACCAATTGTAGACCATGGATGATTTCACTTGCCAAAAAAAAAACAAGGAGAATGATTAGCCCAATACATCAAAACCGAATTAAAATGAAATATTATATAGACATGAACTCATTAAAGTAACATGTAATAACAATGGCAAAAATTAAGAGAGCACCACAAGATGAAGCGGAAAATAATTTTCTTTCTTATTTAATGGAGAAATAGGTTGTGGGTTCAGAACCTAATAAATAAGTGTGTAAATTGAGGAAAATAATAGATAAGAGCTTCATTCTAATCAAAAGAAGAAGTATCGTTACATTAGGGAAATATTTGCTCAATATTACTGGGGAAATTTTTGAATTAATTGGAGAGAGAGATTTTGAAGAAAAGAAATACCATAAAATGTATCAAAGATGTAAGTGCAAGAATTCATTGATGTACCTTGTTTAGCTAAAGATTATCATTCTCTGCCACAGTTTTGAAATGCAAGGGAAGAAACATGTTTGACTTTGTCAAAATCCGATCCTCCTTCGTCAAGCCCATCTTTGAATGACTTGCGCATGTTTTTAATCTCCAATTCTTGGAGGGTTGTGACAAACCTCAATCCATCAGGAATCGTCTTCAATCTATCGCAACCTTCAATTTTCAAACGGCAGAGACAGGGCATGGCTCCTTCCTCCACCCTCCACTCCCTTAGATTTGATAAATAAGAAAGGACAAGAGATTGAAGTAGAGGAAATCCTCTATTAGAACAAACCATATTCTTCCCTCCGAAGGCATGATAGAAAAGGCGGAGGATTTTTAAGTTGGGCAACTTCTCTAATGTTGCCATTTGGTCTTCCTCAAGCCTAGTCTTGAATAAGGTCAACTTGGCAAGATTTTGAGAGAATTGGTAAGCTTCTGGAAGCTTCTTTTTTATGGAGTCAAATATATTTAGCTTTTCTACATGTGGACACCTTGATATTAGACTTATTGTATCTTGTATTGTATCTTGGGCCCGTGTATTAGTCCTAACTTTAAGAACCCAAAGACGGTTGAGTTGGAATGATGTGGGAATTTGGATGGTATTGGGTTGAACATTCACCAATGTCTGCAAATAACAAAGATTACCCAGTTCCAACTTACCATGTACATTATAATCGTTGGGTAAATAGAGATGCTTCAACTGTTTCATATACTTAAACACATTTGGCACTCTTGAATGGTGTAATATCCGCAAATCTAGTGTCTCCAAGCACTTCAAATTGCCAATAGATGATGACACCTTGTTTATGTTGCTATCTTTGAGAGATAAATATCTTAAGTGGATGAGACATCCAATGTCTCTGATTAATTTTCTGTTGTGCTTTTCAAAATTTTCCAGATGTATTACTCTAACCAACTTGAATTTCTTGAAACAAAATTCTTTAAAATAAGGTTCATCATGCTGATGAAGAAGGTGGAGAAGAGACCTGAGATAAGGATATTCTTTGAATTTAATTCCCTTAATGGAATTATCACCTGATTCTGGAATGATAGCAAGTCTTCGAACTTTACCAATTTGCACTTCACACTGTTTCATGGAAAGAATATTGGTGATATGGATAAAATTTTCCTTTTCGACTTTTGATATGCAAAAGTCTCGCATGATATCATGGATTCGAAAAGTTTTGATCATTCCTAAGGAGCCCATTTTCTCCACTTGAACCATGGACCTCTGCACTAGCTCCCTTAAATATCGTTCTCCCACATCTTCCATTGAATCCTCTCTTCCTCCTCCGTGTTGAATTTGTGATAGAAAACCTTCTCCCATCCACATTCGAATCAATTCTTTTGTTGGTATCTCATAATCCTCTGGGAAATGGGCTAAATATAGAAAACATGGTTTCAAGTGGCAAGGTAAATCATTATAACTTAAAACTAAAATCTTGTTGATCCGTAAGTTTTGTTCTACATAAAGGTATGATTTAACATGTCTAAGCACTTCCTCCCACTCTTCCTGCGCTTGCTTTGTAGCTAAAAGGCCTCCAAGTACGATGATCAGTAATGGTAAACCTCCACAATATCCAATCATTTGCTTCCCTAAATCTTTCATCATAGTTTTGGCTTTAGAGTCTGCAAAGTAAACAAAAAATAATATTATTTATTCTTGACCGACAACCACAACAATAACATCAAACAATTATATTTTACAATTTTTTTTTCCTTTTGAGAAACTTATATTTTACGACTTGAAAGCCTACAAATAATTGATGGAATCATGGAAAATACAGCCCATGACCCATGAGAATGAAAATTTGAAAGAATCTATGAACCTACGAAGCCCACAATTGCCCAAGCTAGTAGCCCGCTATATAAACTCCCAAGGGTGGGGCCAAATCGGCCCAATAGCACCTTTTTACAAAATTTTTAGGCAAAAAACACTGTTTCAGAAATAATTGAAGATATACCACATTTTCCAGTACTCGAGCTCACAAACTCGAGTACTAGAGTTTATAGTTCCACCATGACATGCCAGCATGGCATTTTGGATTTAAAAAATGTCATACAGTACTTGAGTTTACTGGGCTCGAGTATTGTATACTGTGGTACCCGAGTCCAGTAAACTCGGGTACCAATCTGGGTTGGCCGCGATCTGTTGGGTGTATCATGCCATTTGATACTTGAGTTTCATGGACTCGAGTACTATTAACACAGTACCCAAGTCCACTAAACTCGAGTACCAATTGTGTAATGCCAGTTGATACTCGAGTTAAATGGACTTGGGTATTATGTTAACAGTACATGAGTCCTTGAAACTCGAGTATCAATCTGTGTTGGCCCCAATTTCTGGAGTATTTTAATCATGCATATAAAAATTTTAACATCCATTTGCATGAAGTTCTCGCTTATTACACACTCTTAAAATCCATTTGATTTGTAGTGAACATTTTTTAGTGCTCTTTATTTAGGAAAGAGTTAATGAGGTGCTGCCATTCCAGGTTCCTAAGTTTGTATGGGAAGACATCACATAATGGAGAGTGGAAAAGTGTAAGGGAAAATCTCTCCAAGCTGTGGTGTGTAAGCTAGCTTTAGGAGCAATCTACGATGTTTGGCATCGGAGAAATGCAATTATCCTTGGAAAGGGCATTTTGAAATATGAAGGCTCTCTCTCGAACAAAGTTGTTGCAATACTTGGAGTTTCAGCTTGAAGATTTTGCAGTGCATTTCTTAAATGGGGTTTGTTTAGATTTTGGTTTCTGGTAGGGTGGTTTTACGAAGGCTACCTCTTCCTTATGTGTGTTTTTTGTCCTTTACTATGACATGCAATTATATAGCTGCTCTTTACTAAGACTAGGAGTTCTTTTGGTCTGTGAGTTGAGATAGTAACTATACATTGCTTTTTAGTTTTTAGTAGTTTATAAAAATATTTATCATTCATCTTTTAAAAAAAAAAGCATTGAAAGGAATATCTAGAATGCAAAAAGTGATTTCAAAGATAAAACTAACATATGCATGGCTGATCCACATCAAGATTATCACATATCAATAACATTGTGGGTTTTTTTATAAAAATAAACTTGTCAATGATAGATTTGACAATGTAAACTTGTCTCAAAAGAGAAAAACAGTGCATCGTTCCCACATCGACAAATTTCAGGGAACATACATTGTTTTTGGGTAAAAATGCATGCATTTGCTCAGCAAAAGTGTTCGGGAAAACAAATTTCATAGAGCATGTGCTTTGTGAACCGTTATCACACAAAAGTCACGACCATATGTTTCCTAATGAAATAGCTTGGTCTTTCTAGTTTGTACTACAGTCTAATGAATCATGGATGTTTGATGATCCAAGCAACATCAAAAATTTCCAAAAAATCTAAAACCCAAATGTAATAATCCACCCAAAATAATATAATTTCATTATGTAAAGGCATTTCCAAGCAACAAAGTTAGCCATATACCAAACTAAAACAACTTTCACTAAGTGGTCAATGCAAACCCAAATGATACAAGAGAAAAACAAAATAAAATGCAGTGGTACTAGAAATTTCCTTATAATCCAAACACTCTTTTATAAATTGTTTCTGTTTGGTGGCTGTGTCTGTGTCCTACAATGACTAATTGCTCTAATAACACATGAAAATGTTCATTAAAAACAACAAAAAAATAAACATTCAAAAATTACACCAAAAATACCCACATATACCCACAAATACCCACATATACCAATATACCAATATACCCACATATACCCACAAATACCCAATGCTCAAACAAATATTGAGATAAGGAGACATACCACGTGAAGATGCAGACCGAGACTGGGAGTGAGACGGAGACCGAGAGCGAGAGCGAGATTGAGAATGAGAGCGAGAGCGAGACTGAGAGGGATGTTGAGAGCGTGTAGGAGAGTTAGAGTGAGTGGGAGACTGAGAAAGGGAGTGAGAGGGAGACCGAGAGCGAGAGGGAGATTGAGAATGAAGGCGAGAGCGAGATTGAGAGGGAGATTGAGAGCGTGTGGGAGAGTTAGAGTGAGAGGGAGACTGAGAAAGGGAGTAAGCTAAAGTGTGGGTGGGTGTTCAAAGAGCTTAAGTGTGGGTTAGGGTCGGGTTTGATGGAAATGGTACTCGAGAAATGGTACTCGAGTCCAAGAAACTCGAGTACCAGGTGGAATTTTTAAATTCACAAATTGGTACCCGAGTTTACTAGACTCGAGTACCACAGTATACAGTATTCAAGCCCAATAAACTCGAGTACTGTAGGGCATTTTTTAAATCCAAAATGCTATGCTGGCATGCCACGGTGGAACTATAAAATCTAGTACTCGAGTTTGGTGTGCTCAAGTACTAGAAAAGGTGGTATATCTTCAATTATTTCCGAAACAGTGTTTTTTGCCTAAAAAATTGTAAAAATGTGGTATTGGGCCGATTTGGCCCAAGGGTGGTAATTAAAAGGACCAAGTTTCTAGCCCATAACCCACTAAAATTGGTCCATCACCCATGTTAATAAAGGCTTAAAATTGGCCTGAGTTTGGCCCACAAGAACCCAGGAATGGCCACAGCCTATGTGGCCGAAATGTTTGGGCACCTGAAATTAATTAGGCTTGGCCTCACCATGATAACAACACTTGCTACTAAAACAGGGAGTAGCTAAAGTCAAGACTCACAAAATCATAAACCATGGTCCACGTGTTTAGGTTGAATCAACAAAGCCTAAATAAACTCTAAAATATCAACTCCAAAGCGCATAAGCATAAGCAGCAAGGTGACCAGGCTATTTGATTGAATCAGCCTTGCCAAGCCCACAAAAATCAACAACAACCAACTAAAATCCAAGAAGTTCAGATTTAAGTGTGAATCAAGCTCACTAAAGGGAGTCAACCAGCAAAGGGGAAATTAGGGAATAGTGGATTGAAGGGCCGAAAGGAATCATTCCACGTCAATTTGATTCCATTTAAAGAATAACAATGAGCTTGGAACACTTGTGTAGGGTTAAAAAAAAAAGAGGTGCTACGTCCACAACATTTTTACAACATTTTTACAACAAATCATAGGTGGTTAGTTATTATTGGTTCAAATTTGAACTTAACACTAAGATTACTTTTTTGCCCCAACAATAACAACCAGTAACAACCTGCCACTTAAGATTTGTTGTAAAAATGTTGTGGACATATCATTTCTCTAAAAAAAAAACCAGAATAGACCAACCAAAACTGATAAACCAAACTCTTTTATTTCGTTTTTTTTTCCCTAATTCGGTCCGATTTGGTTTGGAAATTAAAAAACCAAATTTTTCGGTTCAGTCTCAATTTTAGTGAAATTTGTTTTGACCCATACCGAAACCGACCAATATATATATAGGTAAAGTATATTATGTAAGTGTATAGTAGCTCAGTGATTAACATGCAAAGACTCACCATTGCAACCTACTCTTTTTCGCTTGGGTTTATTTTGATATTTCAAAACTTATATAGTTCATGTTTGTTCTCTGTTTTGACAGCACCGACCCATGGCTTTCATGGTCGGCTTGGTGTGGTTTTGTTGGTGTATTGGTCAGTATTGGTTTTAAATGTGGCAAAACCGAGAGTCTCGGGTTGGCGCACAGAGGCTAGCACAGGCTCTAACAACGCACTATGAGTCAATCACAACACTATCAGAGACACTTTTGATTCACGTATTCGGAGACTTTAGGCAAGTGACCTCTTGATGACTTGGCCTTTGGCATTAACAATTTTATGTGGAGGTAGGGGTAGTTTTTTCGTCGTGAACTCAAGAGATTTAGCTATGGAGGTTCAAAGCTTGAGTAAGGCTAACTAGGGTTTAGAGAGAAAGAGAAGGGAGAGAAAAAGAGTCACAAATTAAAGAGAAAAATCTGTATAAGCTGTTTGGTTGGTAAGTGTGAAAAGGTGAAATATAATTTTGTTCAATTATTTTGTTGTTATTTGATCGTAAATACAATGGAGTGTAATTGTTTAGCTGGTGAGAAAGTGTAGGAAAGTGAAATGAATTTGTTTGTTTTTGGTGGATTTGAGTTGTTTAGTTGGTGAGAAAGTGGAGGAAAGTAAAATAAAATTTTGTTTAGACATTTTGTGATTTTTTATGGAAAAAAAATAATTATGTTCAATTATTTTAAATAGATTGGAAATTTATTGTGAAAAATGTAATGATTGTAAGGAAGATTAGGAACCAACCAAACAAAATAATGTTACACTATTGATATGTGATGGAAATGTAACTAATAAATCAAATACTCTAATGTTTATATTGCTATAATTAGATTTTGTGAATCTAAGATTCCAAAAATCTAATATACCATGCCATATAAAATTACATGAACCAAACCATTTCAACCATGGATATATTTCTTAAAAGACTAATTGTTAGTGTACAAATATTGTTGCACACACAGTATACACAAAATTATTTTTTGAACAAAAATCATGTCTTGAAGTCACGATTTCATTTAAAAATTGAAATGCATGTACTTTGTGTGTAATAAGACTATATGTAAAAGAAAATGCCCTTGTCAAAAATATCATAAATGCTAGTTGAGATATGAGACTCTTGGCTTGTACAATAGCTTTTAATGAGTCTATATCCATTAATTCTATTGTTAAAAAAAGTTTTTGGACCAAAATGATTTTAAATAAGATGAAATTATTTAACCAGCATTTATGTATACTTGGTCAAAAAATTTAAAGAAATATTTCTTCATATTTTATTATTCATATTGAACTTATATCTTTTCTTGTAATATCTGGAAAATTTAAATTTACATCTAGATAAATCTATTATTTAAAACTGATTACTTATTCTGTCCTCTAAATTGTTCTATTTTTTAATTGTGTTTCATATATATATATATATATGAGGAAAAAATTTGTGTTTCATATGGGTAATAGAAGTCATTCGCACTGAAAATGTTTTACAGCTGTAAGACCTTCCTTTACTCTTTTACTTCTTCAAATTAATTTCAAAAGAGACAATAAAAAATCATTCAGGCAATTACCAATAAAGACAAATTAATAAATAAAAAAATTAGGATTTGATAGTATTTGTACCTTCTCTCCAAGCTATCTTCTCAAACAATTCCCAACTCTTTTCATCATTTAGACATTGTAGTTCATAAAGTAAACTTCCGGGATCTATATGCAGAGGCACTTGTGTATTGCGAGAGGTAAGCAGTATTTTACTGTTACTATCATTCCTGGGAAAGCCTCCACGTAAATTGTTCCAATCCTCAACATTCCAAATATCATCTAAAACCACCAAACACTTTTGCTCTTTTTGAACTTGAACAAGCTTATCAGCGAGCTCTGCATCTGTCAACTGTCGAAGCCCATCCCTTTGCTCTTTCGATAGAGACTGAAGACTAAATAGAATTCCTTCCCAAACAAGTCTTCTTTGACATTGCTGTGAGATACACACCCAAGCGAAGCAGTCATAGTGTTGCTTGACTTCGTGGTGATTATAAACCATCTTGGCGAGAGTGGTCTTTCCCAGACCACCCATACCACATATGGAAGCAACCCTAATATTGCCTTCTCCTTCTTTCAGCAAAAACTCCACCAATTCATTCACATCATCATCAAACCCAACAATGCTATGACGTTCAAGATGAGAAAATGTTTGCCTTTGCTCTCGTTCCCTCTCATTCGAGGAACTGGATGACCCGCCTCCTTGTATTATAGATTCTCTTATGCCATAGTCTCGAAAACTCGTTATTAAGACAGATATCTTCGCCTTGATATTTACAATCTGTGACCCAACCTTGGGCACTGTCATTCCTTCATACAAGATGCAAGTGCACCTCTTTCTGGATGCAACTTTAAGGGCATATGTTGCGATGATATCTTCGGCATCATAAGCAAGATCTCTTACTTCAGCAACCCACAGCCTTAAAAGCTCTGATTCATCCTGCCTTGCATCTGCATCCTTTAGCAAGGTTTGCATCAGTTTGAGCTCAGTTTGTAGCAGCTCAACTTGGTCACTCACCCCGGACAACAAGTTTGATTCTTGCATGAGCAAGTTGCCAAGCCTTTCAGCCACACCAGATACAATAGACTCGGCCATTTCTCTTTTACGAAAGGAGGACAAGTGAGAGATGAACTAAAAGCAGCAAATGGCTATGAAGGAGAAGATGGGGATTATAAATTGAATATTGAAAACAACTTGAAGGAAAAGCAACAGATGGTTGTGATGGGGACGGATGGAATAAAGGAAATTTCCCTATGCTTCAAGCGATCTCTTTCTCTCTCTGTGTGCAAAACATTTCAATGAATAAATTCAAGAATTACTTTCTTGTCTTGTTTGTTTAAAGGTTGTGATACCTTACTTGGACACTCCATTCTCGGGCATCTCTTTTTGTTTTGCGTGTCCTTTGGATGATGAATAACTTCAAGAATTGTATTTCATTGGATGGGACTATGGGGGTTGGACCACACTTCTAAAACTAAAAAAATGACAAAACAGAGCCGCCCTGCCTTTCCCACATGAACAACACCTCTCGGTCCTTGACCCTTCAGTTCCCTTATAAATTATAATACCTCTCTTTTTCAATCAAAATCAAAAAGCAAATCTCTCTCTGTCCTATATTTTTATACACTTTCTGCTCTCATGTGTATATATATATATACACGGACACTATTCTGCAATCTTTCACATTTATCACACTAATTTAAATTTTTCTTAAACTTTGCTTTTATTTGTGGTTTTAATCTTTGTATTTTACATTCAAATTTTTGGTTTTAATTTATGAGTTATTTATCATTAAAATTCACAATTTCGACATATAATTCAAAAAAAATAATTAATTATTCTTCCTTCTCATTTTTATTATTAATTGTTAAATTGGCTTAAGAATATTTCTTCCTCATTCTTTGGCATCGTGCTCATTTATGTGGAAACTGTGAGCACTTGCTCCTTGTACAGCGGAATCAAAGTAGCAGTAAGAGTTAGGGCTTTTTTTGTGCTTAGAAAACTTTATGTTTTTAGATAATGTGCTGAGATTATTTATGATCAAATTTTAGAGTAATAAGTAATAACTGAAAGAGATTATTTGTTTCATTGAACATCAGTGTTGTCCATTGCCCATTTTGATCTTTAGGCAAATTATAATTTATTCATTTGTGGTTTGGTCGAAATTTAAGTTCCCTACTTATAGTTTAAAATTTAACACTTTACCTACTTGAAGTTTGCCTAAAATTTAAGTTGTCCAAACTAATCCTTACATAACTGAAGCATGTGACGAACACATGACTAACTTAAGATGATTATTCCTGATCACGATGACAACGTTTCCCAGGGCTCTATAATGTAATAACATCGTTTAGTCTTAGGCATTTGGTCAATTGCTGAATACGACACTACTTTAGTGTCATTATTTTTAAATTATGTACAATTACTTACATTAGACCAAAAAAATAAAAATAAAAATTATCATTTGATACAATTATCACAAAATAAATTGTGTACATCTGTTATTCATATGTAATTGTTAGGACATATGTGATTTGATGTTAGGAACATATGTCAACATTTTATGTATTGGCTAATCATTTGACAAAACGCACTCTACTTGTATTTGGGTAGATCTATGATGTGTTTTGATAATTTTGCAAAAGCAATATAAAACAAAATTTATATTTTCACTTAAAGATCGTTGTACCACACAACCATAGATTTTAAATAGAACAAAATTGTGTACCTCTTTTAGCAACCCAAGTGTGTTGCCTTCCAAGGTATTCACGTCTCTCATTCTATTTCTTTTTGGGTTTTTAGAAGACTGCAGTATCACTCAGGCCAACCACTGATGTAATATTATAAAATCTTATTTTTATTCAAGACTTCTAAAACCCAAGAGAGAGAGTGGACGTGGGATCCTTAGGGATCCTAATCTTCAGCTGTAGGATTAATCAATAACTTTTTAAATGCTATTGACTTATCTTGAAACTCTTTCAAAATTATTCCTTAATTTTCTCAACCATATCAAGAAAAGATTTGAACTTCTACATATTGCAATAATGTCCATTGAAAGTTCAAAATAGCGTGTAAAACACTATGAACGTTTAGACCTAAATTAACAAATTACCAATTCAAGCTTAATATCAAACAATTAATGTGCGAAATATGAACTTAAGCTTAACATAGAATTGATAAACAATCTAGACCAAATAAAATCACATCCACAACAGAAATTAAATGGCAAAGATTAAGGGAAGAGAGATGCAAACACAAGGACAACACAACGATGTGTTATTGAAGAGGAAATTGAAGCCCTCGGTGTAAAACCTCTCCGCCGCCCTCCAAGCGGTCAATAATCTACTAAAGAATGTAGTTGAGATACATGGACAGCAGAAGACCCTCCAAGCCTAATCTACCCAGTGTACCTAAGCCCTCCAAGCTCCTACTCCAACGAGGTTGTGCCGAACCTATTTCTTCTTTAGCTTACTGGATTCCGCTATAGCCCATAGTATCAACCAATATGAAATTGGTCCCTTCTTAACTGATTCTCAAAGCACCAAACAGCCTTCTCATAGATATAGGTATGGTGAGAAAAGGTTTTGGTAATGTACCTCTCAAGAATGTAACAATGGAGAGGAAGAGAGTAGAGAAATTTGAAGAGTCTTTATGTGAAGATTGTGGATGAGTCAATCTTGTTTTTCTCTAGGGTTTCTCTCTTAAAAATTCTCTCTGGAAGCTCTCTACATTTCGTGGGTATAAGGGGTATTTATAAAGGAGTGAGAATGGAATGCGAAGAGTCAGGATTTTCTAAACAGAGCTGGTTGGTGACTTGGTCTTGCAACTTGACTGAGTCGCGAGTTCAAGCCACGAGCAAACAGAATGGCCAGACTAGACTTTTTATCCAGTAGTGCTCCAGCTGGCAAGACTGTTCGTCTTCTCTACATGCTTCACTCATGTGCATCATCTAGCGGCTTGCAAGCCACGAGCCACCCGTGAGATCTAGCCGTGAGTCCCTGCTTCACTGCACAGTCTTGAGCATTTCTTCACACTTTCTCACACACTACCCTTACATGAATCCCACCTAAATACAGGGTTTTTAAGTGCTGAATTGCAAGCAAATTGGCATGAAATAAAGTCAACAAAATGGTTGATAAATTTCAACCTTATAATCTCCCCCTTTGGCTAGGGGTGGAAAAATTGAACACGACCCGCGAACGCAACACGACACGACATAAAATTAGCAGGTTATGAGTTGAGACTTAACGAGTTCGTGTCATATTCGGGTTGACACGGCTGACCTGTTTAATAAACGGGTTGGGTTAGTGTTAAACATATAAAACTCGTTTGACCCATCGACCCGTTTAATTAAATGACATTTTACCAATATCCCTTCAAACTCTAGATATATAAACTTATTAGTTGTTATGGTTTATTTTCTTTGACATATTGTGATTGATTATTTGTGATATTGTGATATGCTTTAGTTTTGAATGATTTTTTGTGATGCAATTACTCGTTAGTTCTGAATTTTATATTAAAAAAAAATATTTGTTTGTTTTTTAAATAATTTTTTTTTCATTTTGATCAAATCCGATAAACCGGTCGACACGACGGATCTGTTTAATAAATGGGTCGTGTTAGGGTTGAGGAATCTTGACCCGTTTAATAAACATTTCGGGTTAGTGTTGACCTATATCATCGAATACTCATGAGTGGACATGACACGACACGAACCTGACACGCGAACACGAATTGCTACCCCTACCTTTGGCTATTCCGTGACAAAACCCTAAAACAAACTCTAGAATTAACATGTGAGTTGGGAACAGTTGAACAAAACTCACTCACATCTAACTCTAGAATCTGTGTAGCTCTTGAATCATAAGACCAAGTGTCTCCTGAAACACAACAACATAATATGATCATTGTATGCAGAAAAAACTTGTAATGCATATGAGGCAAGCACAATGCGATCAAGCAAAATGGAATAAAGTAATAAACCAAGGCTTGACCATACAAACACTCACTATAAAATAGTGACCACAATGCTCATTCGCACTTGGAATGAACATCCGGACATACAAGCTAATAAGCTTAAATGCCAAGTATCATTTGCATGTCCAACACTCAACCAGTGCACAATACATGAAGTATATGCATCTAGGAACAAGATCCTACTAGGGCACAAGAGTGATGTACTTAAAGTAGTGCATAGCATACCATCAAGTACATAAGCTACAAAGCATAGGTACAAAAACATAAAGCCTACAAAACAATAGAAAACAAACCCTAAAAGCTTACAAAAGCAACATGGGTACAGACCAACTAAAGCTACATAAGCAAGGGTACAAAAATGATGTACTAAAGAAAATGCACAATATAAACTAAAAGTGCTTAAAGTTTCTTCCCCTCAAAATGATGAAAAGCTGTGATGCACTTGGAACATATATACTTGTAACCTGAAACACTTGCACAAAACACATTAGACCCTCAAGGTAAAGCAAGTAATAAAAGGACGAGTATAATGTAACAAGTAAAAAGCGATCAAGTAAACATGCTGTGAAACATATGAGCAAGTTGATCAAACACATGACATATTAAAATGACTACAATGATCACATAGCAAAGCAAATGATTATCCGAACATGCAATCAATGAAGCACAATAGCACAAGGAAGCACAATAGCACAAGGAAGCATGCATGTCCAACACACAAACACGATGCAAAGAGAACAACAAAGCATAGATACTAAACATAACTCAAAGCACATTAAAGCAAAGAAGAAAACAAACATAAAGAAACACAAACAAAACACAGTTTTCTTATAAACACAATGTCTTCTCCCCCTTGGTATATACATCTCCCCTATGGAAAAAAACTCTCCCCTTACAAATGTGCACAGGAGTTATATAGAAAGGACAAAAACTCTCATCCATCAACACAATGCAATTGACCCCAGAAGATTAGAGAAATACAAATGAGGTCCCCTTATTTACAATTTTATATCTATGTCCTTCCACCACACTATATTCCCACTAGCCACTAGGACTAGATTAATATCACTGTTATATCCCTAACTTATGTAACCCTTAATTTCTTGATTTCATAATTTCTATTGGACTCCAAAATATCTTTGAAAAAACTCTTTAAGTGTGTGTGTGTATGTGTATACAATATTATATATATGAAAAACATTTTTAAAAATGTCACCGGCTGGTTTTGTTTTGAGTCCAACTTCAATATGAAAATCAACTGAATATACTATATTCTTTAGAGACTGGTGGGTTCATTGTTGAGCATTTACATATTTTACTCAATACACACATAACCCAATGTATCTGTATATAGCCTTTAAAATTAGCATCACTAGTTGACACTGTCAAAGCTATGTGCATAGTAAATTAATATACACAAACCTCTCGTGTTTAAGGACAATAGAAAAATTGTGATAGAACAACCTTTTAATTAACAATGATCACTCCATAAGGTGTTCTTGATCGGATCCAATTTAGTGCATGTACTTGCTACATTACACCCCCTTGTCTGCTTAAAGTCACTACCTCAATGATGGATAAAATCATCCTATCATATAGCAGGACAACAAGTGTAGGTTTTAGTAGTAATATTCAATTGATATCCATAGCCTAGAACAATTTAATAATCTGTGAAAAATCATTACTCCCTGTCTTTGGTTCCTTAACCATTAACATGATTTTTCTACTGAGGTGACATCACATGCCACATTTAAATAATGAAATATACCTATAAAAAATTATGAATGTGAAAATAAAATTTTATTATCAAATAAAAAATGCATAGTATTGTTTTTGAGGGCACATAATTCTAACATGTTTAATACTTCAAAGAACAAGAGTTCAAATCTAGTATTGAAGCCATGCAAATATGTCCAAGAAATAAGCGAAGAAGTGTTGATTTATTAAAGCTCAACAGCTTCTTGACAGATAGCTATCTATCGAGGTCTCGACAGCTATCTCGACAGCAAGGTTTTTAAACCCGGACCGAACCGTACGGTCCAACCGAACAAACCTCGAACCGCTCATTTTCGCAGTTCTTTTAGCCTCAAGAACCTCTCTATAGGAAAAAAGCAGGGACCCGCACGAACCACGGTCGGACCTCACGGTTCTGAGAACCATGATCATACCACTCCTCACGGTTCCCTACTTCCCTTTGAATCTTAACCTTAAAAAAAAAAAAAAAAAAAAAAAAAACCCACAGAGTACATCACGTAGCTCCCTTACATGCTTACAGCCATTGTTGAAGGCTGAAGCTTCAACCACCGTGAGATGCTATCAGACTTGAGATCGCACCGCCATCTTCCTATTCTTCTTCTCTGTCTCGCTCGCACTCTCTCTGTGTGTTTTTGACGATGTCGTTTCTTCATTTTCCCTCTGGAGTCTTCTTCTTTTTTGGTAAATGGAGTCCTTTCAAGTCTCACCAACATTAGCTTTACTTGACTTGTTTGCCACTGCTTTAATTTGTTGTCAACAACCAAGTTGCTTTGCTGTCAACCATCAAGATTAGCTTTACTGTCAACCACTCCTTTTTTTTGAAACAACTGTCAACCACTTCAAGTTTAAATGGGCAGACATCCTAATTCCTATAGTTTTTTTTTTAATTCATAAATGGTGGACTATTCAAACGGGCTTGGGCATAAAAAAAATGGTTTAGGTTGTCAAATGGGCTTGGTTATGACTTAAGAATAAAAATAAGCTTAGGTCTCATAAGCTTGGGCTTGGTCATGGATTAATTTATCTCTTTACCATTTTATTGGGTCTCATAAAATAAAAATAAAAATAAAAATTATTGGGTACTCAAATGAGCTTTGTCATGACTTAAGAGCTCTAACAAAAAATTTATATATATATATATATATATATATATATATATATATATATATGTATGTATGTATGTATGTATATAATTATTTATCTTTATTTTTAGATAAATTTTCAATTTTTACTAATTTAATATATTTATTTATATTTTAAATAATTATTAAATTAATTATGACGTCATCACGGTTCAACCTTAAAAATCTTGAACCTCTCCCTTTTATGGTTCATTAAACGGTCTGGGTTTCAAAACCTTGCTCTACAGCTATACCTATCGAGCTTTACGAAGTTCAAATTTTCAAATCTAATTTTTGGCCATTGCTGACATGTATGTGTAGGGTTTCTTTTCTCACAACCCTAGACATATATAAGGCTTATTTTAGAGGCCGTCACATAAGAGAATACAATGAGAACGCATGCAAAAGGTGAATGAAGCCTTATTCTCTCAAGAAGAAGCTACTGCGTGTTTACGCCTTAGGGTTTTGTAACCAAATGCTTCTTGATCTTCATTGTTGATGAAGTGAAGAACTTTGTTGCCAACATTCTTATTCCTCAAGTTGGTGAGTGAGTCACATACTAGGATTCGTGCAAAGGTGTTAGTCACATACCGAGATCTGTGCATCAAAAGCGTGGCATTCATATATTGAAGAGTTTAGAGGTTCTGAAGCGGTAGAAGGTTTCTGCTGTAAGTTCATCTACGGGAATTGTAGAGTCTAGGGACAAAGTTTTTGTACTAGATCTAAAACTTCTCTTTACTATAGTAGATTACCTTTCGGGAAGGTTTCCCCTCAGGTTTTCTATTATGAAACTAGTTTGTTTCATTGATCTTACTGAATTATCATATCTTATCTTATTTATTTTTCTGCTGCATGATTTTGACATAATATTGATATTTGTTTGTTTTTAACAATGATAGGGAGCTGATTTAGCCTATCTTCGAGTCGTCCATACAGGTCGTCCATGACCCACCTACCACTGTAAACACCCTCAGAAACTTGCCTACAATTACCTCGTCCAGGGAAGAAGAGTTCTGGACGAGGTAAGCACCACCAGAGTGATGCACTCGTCCAGAGTGCCGACAGTCTCATCTTGAAGGAATTTGCCCGTTAGACGAAACAGCCCCTGCGCGTGTGCCAAAGCACACTCAACTGAGGAACTCCAGGACGAGGGTATCACACTTAGGAAAATCTCCGAATAAGATGTGATAATCCCTTATCCCACGCATAACCGCCAGGTATCCGTTGTGAAACAAGAGCATAACTTCCAAACGGTTATGCAAGTTACGTTTGATTTCTACCTCTCCATGAATCCAGGAGAAGTTCCAATTTTGATAACCGCCTATAAGAACACTATATAAAGGCTATTTCAGACAAGGCTAGGGTATGTTCATTTTTACTCCAAAAAAAGTTGGAACTCAGATAACATAGAGAGAAAAACTAACTTTGCCATCGGAGGGTTTTTGGCCGGCAGCCCCGGTCGCCTTTGATTCGCTTTTCTTTCTTTTTCAGGCCGCAGAGAGAACCAGTAGTCCTTTGAAGTCCGAAACATCCAGCCCACTGATCTTCTTTGCATCATCAAACAAGTTTATTCATAATAAATCTAATTAACAATTTGGATTTAAAACTTGTTAATTCTATCAACCGGGGTCTAAATTTCCCAACAAGTGGTATCAGAGCAGGCACACTCTGATTAGGGTTTAATCTTTGCTATGAGATCTATTGACCCCTATTTGTCATGGATAGAGGATAGTCACTTATTGTACCTCCTTTACTTGATGGCACTAATTATGCGTACTAGAAAGTTCGTATGAAAATTTTTTTGCAGGCTCTAGGTGAACAAGTATAGCAAGCTGTTGAAGTTAGCTAGATTAAACCAAAGGAAGCGGTGGTAGATTAGGATGAAGCAACAATCATAGCGGCAAATTTCAACAATAGGGCCTTGAATGCTTTATTTTGTGGGGTGATCAATGAGGAATTCAAGAAAATATCATCCACAGAAGTTGCTAAGGAAGCATGGACCATTCTGGAGACTACCTATGAAGGTACCAAGGTAGTAAAGACTATGAAGCTTCAAAGACTCACTAGTAACTTTGAAGAACTAAGGATGGAGGAGGATGAGACATTTGATGAGTTCTATGCTAAACTCAAGGATATTGTGAATTCTGCCTTCAACCTTGGAGAATCTATAGCAGAATCCAAAATTATTAGGAAAATCCTTAGGTTCTTACTTGAAAGATTTCATGCCAAGATCACTACCATTGAAGAAGTGAAGGACATTGATTAACTTCCTTTGACTAAGCTTGTAGCGAACCTTCAAACTTATGAGATGGGATTAGGCTCAATGGGAAAAGGTGAAAAGAGTAAAAACTTGGCTCTTAAGGGTATAGAGGAAGAGATTGAGGACTCTGAAGATGAAAGTGAAGATGAAGATGAAGATGATGATGAGGATGAGGATCTAACCTTCATAACTGATAAGATTATCAAGCTTCTTCAATTTAAGAAAAAGGATAAGGGGGAGAAACCTCCTAGGAAATCAAAATCCTTAAGGAAGGGCAAGAATAAGAAACCCCTCATCCAATACTATGAGTGCAAAGGTTTTGGTCATATAAGGATAGAGTGCCCAAACTATCTTATGAAGGAAAAAATCAAGAAGTCAAAAGATAAAGGGTTGGTTGCTACCTGGAGTGATACTAAGAATGACTCTTTTGATGAGTATGTGAATGAATGTGGTCATGTTAAGGCCTTTGCTGCCTCAACCGATAAGGTGATTGTGGAGAGCGCTAGTGACAATAAGGATTCTTCTAATGAGGAAGTACCCAAGAAGATGACCCTTTAGGAAGCCTATGATAAGTTATGCACTGAATTCATAAAATCTAAAAAGACTTCTCATCTTTGTAGAAAAGAGCTTAATGAGGTAAAAACTGAAAAAGTTAATCTGTTAGTCAAACTAGATGAGACTACAAGGTTAGTTGAGACTCTTATTGTGGAGAACACTTCATTAGAAGAGAATGTTAAGAATCTTAATGCTGAGCTCAGTCAAGCTAGAACTCAAATAGAGAGAATGTCTAGTGTAAAGCTTGATAAGATATTGAGTGCTCAAAAGCCTAGTTCTAATAAGACTGGCTTAAGGCTGTGAAAGGTGATAAAGGTATAAAATCCAAAACTGTTTTGGTTAATTCTAAATCATTTGTTAGACCTCATGTTTGTCACTATTGTGATGTTTCTAGATACATTCGTCCTAATTGCTTTAAGTTGTATCCTCAAAAGCAAATGTCCAAATGGTCACAAGTTTCCTCTCAACGACCTATACCTTTGTTTGGAGAGTTATTAAAAGCCTTAAACCTTTTAACTCAATTTCAGGAGAATCTTAATTCTTCTATGTCCTTTAGTAAACATATTAGGACACGTGCATTTATATTTTCACAGCCAAAGACTCATGCTGTGTGGGTAAGAAATGAGTCTAAGACTTAATTGTCTTTTCTGTTTGTCCTCTACTTTAATTCTTTCTATCTATAGTAGGACTCTCTTTACTTGATTTCTTATCTGCTTTTGGAATCATGCTTTCGTGCATTTGCACCTTTCTATCATGCCTTCATGCATTTGCATCTTTCTTTCATGATTTCATGTTGTTTATCTGTTTTTGTTTGGTTTTTTTGTTTTTTTTTTTTGTTTTTTTTTCAAAATAAAAATAAAAAGGAAAAATTAGAAAAATACAAAAATGGTGTGTTTTTGTACATTAGTACTTGTATACCTTGGATGGCCATTGAAACAAAATTTTCTAAACTTTGTATCTTTTGTAGTTTAGATGAGCGTCTCTATGCACAACTAAGCAAGTGAGCTTGTGGCTCGTATTTGTGATGAGTGAGATTAAGTAATCTCTTATACTTAACACTCGTATCACTCTTTTTGACGGGAATGACTAAAAAATCCTAAGAGAAAGGCATAAATAACCTCACCACTGTTGCCCGCTAATTATGAAATGACATCTGTATACTTCGGCATAGCAAAAGTGCAATGTCAAAAAGTTTAACATAATTGGGTATTTTTTTTCTATATCTTATATGCCCATGTATGATATGCTTAATAAAAGAAAAATATGCAAAGTAAAATAAAAGCAAAAACATCAAAATACTTTATATATGATTGCAAACATATATTCTAGGAGATGTGGAAGTTATAAGATGTACTTTGAAGGTGATTGTCCCCATCAAACAGTTATGATCGTGTATGAGTTAAATTAATTTACTCATATCTCAAATCGTCATAACATGTTGACACTTATGCAATCTTGTAATGTTTTTCACACACAACACGCCATATTCTTTGCTGCTTTTGATACATGTGAAGGTACAATGTGATTTGGCCATCACAAGGTTTAAATGTGTTAATGTATGCTCACTAAACTGTCTAAACTTGTTTTTGAAATATAAAATTGGTTAGACTTATTTAGTGTGTGTGTGTGTGTGTGCGTGTGTTTTGGATCTAAATGCATGACATTTTTCTTGTTGAGAGATGTTTTTGAGAGATTAAAATGTTGTTTGAATCCTTGATTGAGTAGCATGTTTGATTGCATTCATGTCTGTGTTTTTCTCTTCTTGAAAAACTGTTTTTAATCAATCTCGACAGCTCCTCGACACCTCTTGACAGCTAGGCTATCTATTGAGCTCTTTAGCTTTTTCTTATCGCAATCTCAATAGCTTCTCGATAATCTCTCAATCCATCGAGAAAGTTTCTATCTACTCGATAGATCCTCGACACCTTCTCGATCCATCGAGGTTGGCTCAATAGCTGCTCGACACCTCTCGATCCATCGAGATTCTCTTGCATGCATTGTTTTTACATGTTTTGCATCTTTCTTTTATCTTGTCATCCATAGCATATTGTTTGGTTACATTCATGCATTTTTATGGATTCCTTTTGCCCCTTTGATCATCCTTGATCATCTTTATGTTTCTCAAGTGAAACTTTTTAGTTTCTTGTACCCTTTGTCAATCATGACAAAAAGAGGGAGAAATTATGGAGAATATGTGGTTTCTTTTTAAAGATTCTACATGTTAGGGGAAGAAATAAATGCCTTTGTAAGGGGGAGATGTGTTTCATCTTGTTAGGGGGAGTGCTTACCTCCTTCTTGTACTCCAATCTTGTAACCATTTTTACATATATTGTGCTTATTATATATATATATATATATGTGTGTGTGTGTGTGTGTGTGTGTGTGTGTGATAATGTATGTTTTCTTTACCTACCTCTACATGTGTTGTTTCTTTTTTATCTTTATACACATGTTTCTTATTTATTGTATGCAATCTTTTATTTTTGTCTCACACTAAGATGCCTTGATGAGTTTTGTTTAAGTGTTTTAGAAATATAGGTTGTCAAAGTCTTTCTTGCCATGAACTCTCTTCTTGCAAAGTTTTTTAAGAGTTTGTGTTAGGATAGATTTTATTGTACTTAACAAGTGAGTATGAGTTGAGTGATTTATGACTCCTCTCATATGTTCATTCATTTTTTGTGGTTTTGTCACGAATTGCCAAAGGGGGAGATTGTTAAGACATATGTGATTTGATGTTAGGAATATATGTCAACATTTTATGTATTGGCCAATCCTTTGACAAAACGCACTCTACATGTATTTAGGTAGATCTAGGATGTGTTCAATACTTCAAAGAACAAGAGTTCAAGTCTAGTATTGAAGCCATGCAAATCTATCCAAGAAATAAGTGAAGAAGTGCTGATTCATTGAAACTTGACAGCTTCTCGACAGATAGCTATCTATCGAGGTCTCGACAGCTATCTCAACAGCTGTATCTATTGAGCTTTACGAAATTCAGATTTTCAGATGTGATTTTCGGCCCATGCTAACATGTATGTGTAGGGTTTCTTTTCTCACAACCCTAGATATATATAAGGCTTATTTTAGAGACCGTCACATAAGAGAATACAAGGAGAACACATGCAAAAGGTGACCGAAGAAGCTATTGCATCTTTGCGCCTTAAGGTTTTGTAACCAAGTGCTTCTTGATCTTCATTGCTGATGAAGTGAAGAACTTTGTAGCCAAAATTCTTCTTCCTTAAGTTTGTGAGTGAGTCACATACTGGGATTCGTACAAAGGAGTTAGTCACGTACTGGGATCTGTGCATCAAAAGGATGGCGTTTATATATTGAAGAGTTCAGAGGTTCTAAAGCTGTAGAAGGTTTCTGCAGTAAGTTCATCTACGGGGATTGTAGTGTCTAGGGACAAAAGTTTTGTACTAGATCTGAAACTTCTCTTTACTATAGTGGATTTCCTTCCGGGAAGGTTTTTCCCCAGGTTTTTTACTGTGAAACTAGTTTGTTTCATTGGTTTTCCTCGATCATCATATCTTGTCTTATTTATTTTTCCGCTGCATGATTTTGACATAATATTGATGTTTGTTTGTTTTTAACAAGTTTATTCATAATAAATCTAATTAACAATTTGGGTTTAAAACTTGTTAATTCTATCAACCGGGGTCTAAATTTCCCAACAATAATGGCTAATAAAAACCCTTAATAATTGCAATAGTATAAAGGCCTATTTTTTTGTCACACTTGAAATTCTCCTACTTTACAACCCAAGTGTATTTTCAAACTCATCCAATTCATCTTTATCATTTGATACTACTCTCAATTTTTTGTTTCATTTCTTAAATTTGAACTAGTTCATGGCCTTAGATTTAGTAGTGTAAAAGGTCAATACAGACTACCCATATTGGAGCATCTTTTCTCACTACAAACCTTAGCATTTATTCTTCAGTAAACATAATAGAAAGGATCAAGGCAGTGCACGCACACTACCTAATTTGTTGTATATGCATATAGCAGCGCTTGTTATTTGATCCTTTGGTGAACAAAGAGAGAACAAATCCACTAGAAACAATTGAAGTTTACAAAAGATTTAACCCTAAATCTAATACTACCTCTAGTAGAACTTACTAACACAACAACATGTAGCTCCAATTCCACGGACTCTTCTCCCTTGAATTTGCTGAACACAAGCTCCCTCACTTATGAATATGAGATCTTACTCAAAGATATAGATCACCAGTTGTTGCTTGTAGTAGCAACTAAATCCACCAATACTTGATTGTAGATCCTGTTCCAATAGATACTTATAGAGTTAGAAGGTTATAGAATCTAACAAATCTCACAGGAGTAACTCACAAGTCTTCCAAGAGTCTCCAAAACGTAGTTAGGGTTTTCCTTTTATGCCTAGAAGTGTTGGACTGAAACCCTTAAACATTTTCGTGGGCTTGGGCCTAATTTAAAATCTACATAATCTGATTTAATTTTCCTTTGGATCTAATTTTCCTTTAAAATCCAAAACATAGTTAGGGTTTTCCTTTGGATCTAATTTTCAATCGGTCAAGGTTCACAAAATTTGAACACTCCTTTCTGCAACTTGAATATTCTTGAATCTTGATTTATACAATCTTAAGCAATGTCTAACACCTAATCTAGACATATTTTTGTTCACGGTTTGACAATACAAACAAAATAGGAATCTAAACATTTAATCCTAAATTTTTAGAACCTAATACATTGAACTGGACCACTGTGAGATTAATTATTCAATTAACAACTGCCTCCCAAATAATAAATCTCACGAGTTTCATTTTCATAGACTTTCAATCCTTAGAGGATTGTGAACCTGATCATGAAATGTAGGTTGCTTTGATACATCAAGAGTAAGATCTAATCTAACGGTCAAAATCTCAATATGTTGAGTAATTGCATGTTGTGTTGAGAGAACACATATTCTTAAGATAGAATCCATAATTTTTTTCTGTAGAAACAAAAAAAATATCTCATTGAGATAAATTTAATTGGAACTGGTTATTCAAGATGCTGGGCTCAGCCACTTTAGTAAAGAGTTACTAAAGTTTATATTTAATTAAATTAGATTTCATAAAATATATGAATAACTAAAAGATTAAACCAGGGACTTAAGGAATAAAACCGTGATTTACAAGTGATAGTTTATTATGATTTTGTTCACTATGGATATTTCATAAAGGGGTCAAATGATATTATCTTAGAGTCTTGGGATATAATTTATTAATAAAGCCTAAAGTGTAATTATATTTCCATAGTGGTACTTATTATATAATTAATAATAATTTTGGGTTTGTTAAGAGTTAATGAAAGCCCGAAGTTCATTGGAGTTAAAGCCTTATCTTTTCTCTTTGGTCCCATCTCAACCCACACACTAAAGCCCAATTGGGCTAGCCCAAAAGGCTAACCCAATTAGATAATCAATTGTTTATTTAGTAAGAGTTATTAAATACAACAACTACGAAGGTAGTTAAAACGTACGTATGATTAAAAGAAGAGAAAAACAGTTTTTTTATTGATCTCTCTTGAACAAGAATGTACATAAGAACTAATTTAGAGACCACACATCTTGCACACCATGTAGAATTAAGAAGAAGATTGAAGGTCTTCTTAATTCTTGTTTTTGAATTTCACTACATCAAGGTACTCTTTCTATTTTTTGTTCTAGAATTCAAGGTTGTATATTATATCTCATTAATGAAGTAGATCCTAGCAACACATAATGGAGCCCATCCCACAAGCCGGGCAGTCTTGGGTGCCTAACACTTTCCCAAGCCATACCCAAACTCTGGACCCATAATCTAGCATCCAGATCTATGCATGTATGTGATTGGCCCAAAAGGCCCAATATGATTCCTAGACCTAATCTAAGTGGTAACCCCATTTTTCACCCTCTGCCACAATCCACTCCAAAGGTCGAGGCATACTCCCTTGAACCCACAACCCATTTTCCTTTGCTTCCTTCGTTCTAATTGGTTTATTGTTATAGTAGGTCATGGTGGCTAGTTGGGTTCGTTGTTGGTAGGGGTCATGCCGGTTGGCTTGGTTTTTTTGGGGTTCTGGATTTTTGTTGTTTTTGGGTTTTGGGTTTGTTCTTTTAGATTTATGTGTCTTTGTATGTTTGGGTGCTAAGAAAATCAAATCATGATTTTTTTTTTTTTTTTTATTCTTAGGGCAGCCAAACATGTTCTTTGGGGAAAGAACATAAAGAACTTGAATGTTTGGGGGAAAGAATATGAAGAAATTCTAGGCAACAAAGCATAATCATTTGATACTACTCTCAACAAAAAATTTCAAACAATTGTCATACATATGCAATGGCTATGATTCCCCACTAATCACAATAGTATAAAGACCTCATCACCCAATTTACAAGAAGCATTTTACAGCTCATATTTACCCATCACTCTATTCAACTATAACTATTTAAACTATTATTATGAACAACCAAATTCATTCTTCCCTTCTTTTTTTTTAGAAACAAATACATTCTTAAAATGATTACTCTAATTATGAATGATGTTGAATTTATAAAATTCAAATTATGGCATAAATCTAAAAGGAATAAAAACTCCATTGAACGTATTTTGTTTGCATAATTGCTTATTTCTCAATTACACATAACTAGTGTTTTAGTTACTATATTGATATGGAAAAGGCAGCGATTTCCGTCCATGCTAATAAATATTCCCAGCTCAATAAATGCTACTGCTAAATACAAGGACAAATTGAACTAGCTTTGCTATAAACAACATACAATTAAAATGCTGCGAGATCAACATAACATAAATAAATATGAAAAACCCCACATTAAATATAAAAAAAATTTCTACTCCAATTATACATTGATTTCCTTTATTCAATAGAATACATGAACGAAGTGTGCAATCATAGCAAAGCCACCAAAGTGGAACAAGAAAGCAACACTAAAAAAAATACACTACAATGAAAACAAACCACCCAACAAAATAGTACAACGTAGAGTACCATTACCAAACAAACAATCTTTTACATCACTACTCATAGGCGTCATAGAATATGCTTAAATGAGCCTCTGCAATCATATCCTTCAAATTGTATGACTAACACCAACATGTACCAGTTGTAGACCATGGATGATTTCACTTGCCAAAAAAAAAATTCAGGAGAATGATTAGCCCAAAACATCAAAACCGAATTAAAATGAAATATTATATAGACATGAACTCATTAAAGTAACATTTAATAACAATGGCAAAAATTAAGAGAGCACCACAAGATGAAGCAGAAAATAATTTTCTTTCTTATTTAATGGAGAGAGAGGTTGTGGGTTCAGAACCTAATAAATAAGTGTGTAAATTGCGGAAAATAATAGATAAGAGCTTCATTCTAATCAAAAGAAGTATCATCATTACATTAGGGAAACATTTGCTCAATATTATTGGGGAAAATTTTGAATTAATTGGAGAGATTTAGAAGAAAAGAAATACCATAAAATTTATCAAAGATGTAAGTGCAAGAATTCATTGATGTACCTTGTTTAGCTAAAGATTATCATTCTCTGCCACAGTTTTGAAATGCAATGGAAGAAACATGTTTGACTTTGTCAAAATCCGGTCCTCCTTTGTCAAGCTTATCTTTAAATGACTTTTGCATGCTTTTGATCTCCAATTTCTGGAGGGTTGTGACGAACCTCAATCCATCAGGAATCATCTTCAATCTAGGGCAACAGACAATTTCCAAATGACAGAGATTAGGCAAGGCTCCTTCCTCCACCCTCCACTCCTCTAGTTGAAACAATTCAGAAAGGAAAAGAGACTGAAGCAGAGGAAATCCTCTTTCTGAACAAACCATATTCTTCCCTTCAAAAGCTTCATACAGAAGGTTAAGGATTTTTAAGTTGGGCAACTTTTCTAAAGTTGCCATTTGGTCTTCCTCAAGCCTAGTCTTGAATAAGGTCAACTTGGCAAGATTTTGAGAGAATTGGTGAGCTTCTGGAAGCTTCTTTTTTATGGAGTTTAATATATTTAGCTTTTCTACATTTGGACACCTTGATATCAGACTTACTAGTATTTGTATTGTATCTTGGGCCCGTGTATTAGTCCTCACTTTAAGAACCCAAAGACGGTTGAGTTGGAATGATGTGGGAATTTGGATGGTATTGGGTTGAACATTCACCAATGTCCGCAAATAACAAAGATTGCCCAGCTCCAACTTACCATGTACATTATAATCGTTGGGTAAATAGAGATGCTTCAACTGTTTCATATACTTAAACACATTTGGCACTCTTGAATGGTTTAATATCCGCAAATCTAGTGTCTCCAAGTACCTCAAATTGCCAATAGATGATGACACCTTGTTTATGTTGCTATCTTTGAGAGATAAATATCTTAAGTGGATGAGACATCCAATGTCTCTGATTAATTTTCTGCTGTGCTTTTCAAAATTTTCCAAATGTATCACTCTAACCAACTTGAATTTCTTGAAACGAAAATCTTTGAAATAAGGTTGATCATAAGGAGGCAGAAGATGGAGAATAGACCTTAGGTAAGGATATTTATTGAAGGTCATCACCTTTAAGGAATTATCACCTGATTCTGGAATAATAGAAAGTCTTCGAACTTTACAGATAAGCCCTTCACGTTGTTTCAAGGAGAAAACATTGGTGATATGGAGAAAATTTTCCTCTTGGACTTTTAATAGGCAAAAGTCTCGCATAAGATCATGGATTTGACGAGTTTTGATCCTTCCAAGTGAGCCCCTTTTCCCTACTTGAATCATGAACCTCTGCACTAGCTCCCATATATATCGCTCTCCCACACCCTCTTCCATAATTGTACCCTCTCTTCTTCCTCCATGCTGAATTTGTGATATAAAACCTTCTCCCATCCACATTCGAATCAATTCTTTTGTTGGTATCTCAAAATCCTCTGGGAAATGAGCTAAATATAGAAAGCATGGTTTCAAGTGACAAGGCAAATCATTATAACTTAAAGCCAAAATCATGTTGATCCGTAAGTTTTGTTCTACATAAAGGTATGATTTGACATGTCTAAGCACATCCTCCCACTTTTCCTGTGTCTGCTTTGTAGCTAAAAGGCCTCCAAGTACGATGATCAGTAATGGTAAACCTCCACAATATCCAATCATTTGCTTCCCTAAATCTTTCATCCTAGTTTTGGCTTTAGAGTCTGCAAAGTAAAAACAAAATAATATTATTTATTCTTGACCGAGAACCACAACAATAACATCAAACAATTATATTTTACAATTTTTTTTTCTTTTTGAGAAACTTATATTTTACGACTTGAAAGCCTACAAATAATTGATGGAATCATGGAAAATACAGCCCATGACCCATGAGAATGAACATTTGAAAGAATCTATGAACCTTGGAACAAAGCCCACAATTGCCAAGCTAGCAGCCCGCTATATAAACTCCCAAGGGTGGAAATTAAAAGGACCAAGTTTCCAGCCCATGACCCACTCAAATTGGTCCTTCACCCATGTAAATAAAGGCTTAAAATTGGCCTGAGTTTGGCCCACAAGAACCCAGGAATGGCCACAGCCATGTTAATAAAAGCTTAAAATTGGCCTGAGTTTGGCCCACAAGAACCCAGGAATGGCCACAGCCCATGTTGCCGAAATGTTTGGGCACCTGAAATTAATGAGGCTAGGCCTAACCTTGTTAACAACACTTGCTACTAAAACAGGGAGTAGCTGAAGTCAAGACTCACAAAATCATAAACCATGGTCCACGTGTTTGGGTTGAATCAACAAAGCCTAAATAAACTCTAAAATATCAACTCCTAAGCCTATTAGCATGAGCAGCGAGGTGACCAGGCTATTTGATTGAATCAGCCTTACCAAGCCCACAAACATCAACAACAACCAACTCAAATCCAAGAAATTCAGATTTAAGTGTGAATCAAGCTCACTAAAGGGAGTCAACCAGCAAAGGGGAAATTAGGGAATAGTGGGTTGAAGGGCTGAAAGGAATCATTCCACATCAATTGGATTCCATTTAAAGAATAACAATGAGCTTGGAACACTTGTGTAGGGTTGAAAAAAAAAACCAGAATGGACCAACCAAAACTGATAAACCGAACTCTTTTATTTGGTTTTTTTCCCTAATTCGGTCCGGTTTGGTTTGGAAATTAAAAAACCAAATTTTTCGATTTAGTCTCGAGTGAAATCTGTTTTGACTCAAACCGAAACCGACCAATATATATATATATACACACACATATATAGTATATTATGTAAGTGTATAGTAGCTCAGTGATTAACATGCAAAGACTCACCAGTGCAGCCTACTCTTTTTCGCTTGGATTTATTTTGATATTTCAAAACTTATATACTTCATGTTTGTTCTCTGTTTTGACCGCACCAACTCCTGGCTTTGAAGGTCGGCTTGGTGCGGTTTTGTTGGTGTATTAGTTAGTATTGGTTTTAAATGTGGCAAAACCGAGAGTCTCGGGTGGGCGCACAAAGGCTAGCACAGGCTCTAACAACGCACTTTGAGTCAATCACAACACTATCAGAGATGCTCTTGATTCACGTACTCAGATACTTTAGGCAAGTGACCTCTTGATGACTTGGCCTTTGGCATTAACAATTTTATGCGGAGGTAGGTGTGGTTTTTTCGTTCTGAACTCAAGAGATCTAGCTATGAAGGTTCAAAGCTTGAGTAAGGCTAACTAGGGTTTAGAGAGAAAGAGAAGGGAGAGAAAAAGAGTCATAAATTAAAGGGAAAAATGTGTATAAGCTGTTTGGTTAGTAAGTGTGAAAAGGTGAAATAGAATTTTGTTCAATTATTTTGTTGTTATTTGATCGTAAATACAGTGGAGTGTAATTGTTTAGCTGGTGAGAAAGTGTAGGAAAGTGAAATGAATTTGTTTGTTTTTGGTGGATTTGAGTTGTTTAGTTGGTGAGAAAGTGGAGGAAAGTAAAATAAAATTTTGTTTAGTTATTTTGTGATTTTTTATGAAAAAAAATAATTATGTTCAATTATTGTTTTTAATGGATTTGAGTTGTTTAGTTGGTGAGAAAGTGGAGGAAAGTAAAATAAAATTTTGTTTAGTTATTTTGTGATTTTTTATGAAAAAAATAATTATGTTCAATTATTTCAAATGGATTGAAAATTTATTGTGAAAATTGTTATGATTGTAAGGAAGATTAGGAACCAACCAAACAAAATAATGTTACACTGTTGATATGCGATGGAAATGTAACTAATAAACCAAATACTCTAATGTTTATATTGCTATAATTAGATTTTGTGAATCTAAGATTCCAAAAATCTAATATTACCATGCCATACGAAATTACACAAACCAAACCATTTCAACCATGGATATATTTCTTAAAAGACTAATTGTTAGTGTACACATATTGATGCACACACTGTATACACAAAATTATTATTTTTTGAACAGAAATCATGTCTTGAAGTCATGATTTCAATTAAAAAACTAAAATGCATGTACTTTGTGTGTAATAGGACAATATGTAATAGAAAATGCCCTTGTTAAAAAAGTTCATAAATACTAGTTGAGATATGAGATTCTTGGCTTGTACAATAGCTTTTAATGAGTCTATATCCATTAATTCTATTGTTAAAAATAGTTTTTGGACCAAAATGATTTTAAATAAGATAAAATTATTTAATCAGCATTTATGTATACATGTTCAAAAATTTTAAAGAAATATTTCTTCATATTTTATTATTCATATTGAACTTATATCTTTTCTTGTAATATCTGACAAATTTAAATTTACATCTAGATAAATCTATTATTTAAAACTGATTACTTATTCTGTCCTCTAAATTGTTCTATTTTTTAATTGTGTTTCATATATATATTAGGAAAAAATTTGTGTTTCATATGGGTTATAGATGTCATTCGCACTGAATATGTTTTACAGCTGTAAGACCTTCCTTTACTCTTTTACTTCTTCAAATTAATTTCAAAAGAGAAAATAAAAATCATTCAAGCTAATTACCAATAAAGACAAATTAATAGAAAAAAAAAATTAGGATTTGATAGTATTTGTACCTTCTCTCCAAGCTATCTTCTCAAACAATTCCCAACTCTTTTCATCATTTAGACATTGTAGTTCATAAAGTAAACTTTCGGGATCTATATGCAGAGGCACTTGTTTATTGCGAGAGGTAAGCAGTATTTGACTCTTACTATCATTCCCGGGAAAGCCTCCACATAAATTGTTCCAATCCTCAACATTCCAAATATCATCTAAAACCACCAAACACTTCTGCTCTTTTTGAACTTGAACAAGTTTATCAGCGAGCTCTGCATCTGTCAACTGTCGAATTCCATTCCTTTGCTCTTTCGATAGAGAAAGAAGGCTAAATAGAATTCCTTCCCAAACAAGTCTTCTTTGACATTGCTGTGAGATATATACCCAAGCGAAGCAGTCATAGTGTTGCTTGACTTCGTGGTGATTATAAACCATCTTGGCGAGAGTGGTCTTTCCCAGACCACCCATACCACATATGGAAGCAACCCTAATATTGCCTTCTCCTTCTTTCAGCAAAAACTCCACCAATTCATTCACATCATCATCAAACCCAACAATGCTATGACGTTCAAGATGAGAAAATGTTTGCCTTTGCTCTCGTTCCCTCTCATTCCAGGAACTGGATGACCCGCCTCCTTGTATTATAGATTCTCTTATGCCATAGTCTCGAAAACTCGTTATTAAGACAGATATCTTCGCCTTGATATTTACAATCTGTGACCCAACCTTGGGCACTGTCATTCCTTCATACAAGATGCAAGTGCACCTCTTTCTGGATGCAACTTTAAGGGCATATGTTGCGATGATATCTTCGGCGTCATAAGCAAGATCTCTTACTTCAGCAATATACAGCCTTAAAAGCTCTGATTCATCCTGCCTCGCATCTGCATCCTTTAGTAAGCTTTGCATCAGTTTGAGCTCAGTTTGTAGCAGCTCAACTTGGTCACTCACCCCGGACAACAAGTTTGACTCTTGCATGAGCAAGTTGCCAAGCCTTTCAGCCACACCGGATACAATAGACTCGGCCATTTCTCTTTTATGAAAGGAGAACAAGGTGAGAGATGAACTAAAAGCAGCGAATGGCTATGACGGAGAAGATGGAGTTTATAAATTGAATATTGAAAACAACTTGAAGAAAAAGCGACAGATGGTTGTGATTGGGACGGACGGAATAAAGGAAATTTTTCTATGCTTTAAGCGATCTCTTTCTCTCTCTCTCTGCAAAACATTTCGCTGAATAAATTCAAGAATTACTTTCTTGTCTTGTTTGCTTAAAGGTTGTGATACCTTACTGATTGGATACTCCATTCTCGTGCATCTCTTTTTCTCTTGCGTGTGTCCTTGGATGATGAATAAATTCAAGAATTATATTTCATTGCATGGGACTATTGGGGGGTGGGTGGACCACAATTCTAAAACAAAACAAAAAAATTACAAAACTGAGCTGCCTTTCCCAAATGAACAACACCTCTCGGTCCTTGACCCTTCAATTCCCTTATAAATTATAATAAATCTCTTTTCCAATCGAAATCAAAAAGCAAATCTCCCTCTGTCCTAATTTTTATATACTTTCTGCTCTCATATATATCTATATATATCCCCCATTCCGGCCAGTTTCGGTCGTGCTAGCTGTGTTTCGGCAAATACCGGCCGAAATTAAAGATTCGGCTGGCATGTACTTTGGGTTCGCTTCACAGTTCACATCAGATCAAAAAGAAGAAGAAGAAGAAACATAAGATTCACATCAGGTCGAAACGAAAATAAAAAATAAAAAACAAAACAGAAATTGAAGTCATTGTAAACAAAGCTCAAGTGCTACCATTGAAACTCACTTCTTGAAGCTTGTGTCTCTGCCACTTCCAGAGAGAAAAAGTGAAGTGGTTGAGACTTTTATGAGGCTTTGAAAAAAATAGCTTTTGGAATGTGATATACTGATATGTATGAGTCCAATGCACGTGGGTGGTTGGTACTTGGTGGGAGACTGGGAGTGTAGCTTCCTAGAAGCTTCATGATTCTAATTTCTAAAGTATCCCAACATATTCACTATTAAACACTAAATTAAAATAAAATAAAATAAAACCCCGAATTTAAATATATTTTAAAATAACCCATCTAATTCCCTTTATTGTGAATTTCTTTTTAAACCACATTCTTTTATTTTATATCACTTGTCTCTATATTAGCAATTAGTAAAATAATAATACTAATTTATATATATATATATATATATATATAAAATAGTAATTCTAAAACGGTAATTTAAACCCCTTTCACTGTTCTATAGTGGCCTCTACGTGACTAACATTAACATCTAGGTTTTTTTTTTCTTTATATTATTACTCTTATTATATTCTATAAATAATTGAACTTATATTTGGTATGCGTATGGATTGTGCCTAGAGAGGAGCGTCTGCATCTGCGTCTGCGTCTTTTTTGAGTGTTTTGTGACTATGGTGGCTTTTCCAGCGAGTCTCGTACATTGTTCAACAAAACTTTCATTAAAAATAAGTCTTACAACACTATTCATACATTTAAAAATTATTTTGCTATAATATTTTCAATTTTCAGCAAAATAAGCGGTATCTAAACACATCATTAGGCTTAAAGATTACCTATTATATATTATGAATATATATATATATATATATATATATATATATATATGTAAGTGCACAATTTGTACCCAGTCTTGTCCCCAAATGGACTCAGGCTCAAAGAGCCTTATACAATAAAATTTATAGAGTATGGGCTTAAAACCTAAGCTATGGATATTGGATAAAGAGAGAAATCAGGCTAGATTGCCGTTATCCGCGTGTTTAATAGATGAGAATAGCAAATAAACTCTTCTCGGACGTACGCCGAGGACCACTTATATTGCCTTTCTTTCTTTAAGAACAATATTGCAACTACAGTTTTTGAGTATTCGATCCCCCTTTTCTTCTGCCATCCTCCCCCCTTTATATCTCTCTTGTTCTCTTGTATCTCCCTTCTTCTTCCTTTTTTCTTCCACATGTATCACAAATCTCCTCATTAGATACTTGTCTCATCCAGCACCTTCTTGAAACTTTCAAATACCAGCTGGAAGGTTCAACCTCACTGTTCATAGGTCATTTCTCCATTAATGCTGTCAGGGAGGTAGGTGCAAAGTCTTTAATGCGGTGATAGCAGATTTTTCTCCTCTGATATTTCTCACACATTCTTCCTTATAACAACTGCGTGGATCACCCCTTTGCAACAGATCTTCCAGAATTCTGTCTCCAAACCCCTTGGCATGTCCCATGACCTTTACTTGACCCGTCCGAGGAGATACTCCTCCTCGGACAACTCCTTCACCCCTTGTTGCGTGAACTGGCCTGCGGGCCTCAAAGGCTCTGCTTGGATAGGCTTACATCACCAAATCAGGCCCAAGGCCTAAACATATATTTTATTTATTTTACCCCCACAATATATATATATATATATATATATATATATATATATATATATATATATTATATAAAATAGTAATAAACTCGAAACAGTATGTAATGATATACTAAAATAGGCCGATACTTAAACACTCTATTCTAATGGACAAACCAAAATGGGTTTCGAAATGGTATTCATAACATTTGTCCTATTCTACGATCTTTCTTATTTATCACACTAATTTAAATTTTTCTGAAACTTTACTTTTATTTGTGGTTTTAATCTTTGTATTTTACATTCAAATTTTGAGTTTTAACTTATAAGTTATTTATCATTAAAATTCACAATTTCAACATATAATTCAAAAAAATAATTAATTAATTATTCTTCCTTCTCATTTCTATTGTTAATTGTTAAATTGGATTTAAGAATATTTATTCCTCATTCTTTGGCATCATGCCCATTTATGTGGAAACTGTGAGCACTTGTTCCTTATACACACTGGAATCAAAGTAGCAGTAAGAGTTAGGGCTTTTTTTGTGCTAAGAAAACTTTATGTTTATAGATAATGCGCTGAGATTATTTACAATTAAATTTTAGAGTAATCTATATATCTATATATATAATAATAGGTGAAACTGAGAGAAACTTAAATTAGAGTTCTAATTTTGCACCATGTGTTCTAAGTTATTTATTCTTAAAGAGTTTTATTTCTTAATTTTAGAATCAAATGTGAAACCACATCATACATATTCATCCAAGTGAGTTATTAAATATAAAAACCAAAGAATTTAGAATAAATGAATTGTAAAAAATAAAAATAAAAAATGCTTCACAATAAAAAAAAATATGGATAATTTACATTTTATACCTAATAATATTCTTACAAAAATTTTTAAAGAGTTAACAAAATATAAAAATGACTATCAATAGTATTTAAATTATATATATAAATTATATTATGCATCTTATTATATATCTTTAAGTGTACTCATGCATATGCATAGGGTTACAAGCTAGTAAGTAATAATTGAAAAAGAATATTTGTTTCATTGAACATCAATGCTATCCATTGCCCATTTTGATATTTTTAGCAAATTACAATTTATTCATCTATGGTTTGACCGAAATTTAAGTTGTCTACTTGTGATTTGAAATTCGACACTTTACTCACTTGAAATTTGACTGAAATTTAAAAGCGAAAAACCCATTTTTGTCCCTACATTTTCACGCAATTCCCACTTTGGTCCCTATCTTTTATTTTCACCGGTTTTAGTCCCTAAAATCAAAAATGTGATCTTGTTTTTGTCCCTACCATCAGTGTCGTAACAGCAAAGTCCTAGATGGCAAACGGAACACCCTATTAGCTGACATAGCGCTAATATGGCGATTAAAATATTATTAAAAATATGCCACGTCAGCATTTTAATTTTTTTTAAAGCCGCGTCAGAAATTTAAAAAATAATTAAATTTAAAGAAAAACCTTAAATCTATTAATTTAAAATTTTAATTTCTTAATATTCATGTTCTTCAACTTGTTTTTCGTGTTCTTCGTAGACCAAACCCAGCAACTAAGAACTCAAACCCATATCAAAAAAACACATACAAAAACAAAAAGAAAAAAATGGGTCACACTTCAAAAAAATTTCTCTCCCTCTCTCTCTCACTCACAACCAAAAACACCCCAAAAACAACAAAGTCCTCATATTTTTCTGAAAACAAAAAAGAACCAAGTTTGGTGTTTCAGTGGTGCCGTTTTGGTGGTGGAGTTGAATCGGTGGCCAGGTTTGGTGGTGGCAGATCGACATGAGAGATCAGCTTTTGGGCTATGGGTGATCGGGTTTAGTGGTGGCAAATCGACTTTTGGGCTTTGGGTGGCCGTGATTCAAATTGTCGTGGGCCGGTGGGTGCATGTGGGTGGTCATGGCTTGCTGTTGGTGGGTTCAGATCGCCATGGGTTGGCATGGCGCTGTTGGTGCTCATGGGTGGCCATGGTTTTGCTCGTCGTTGGCCGCCACAAGTCTTGGGTTTGGTGCTTATGGCAGAAATAATATCTGATTTGGTTTTTTTATTTATTTATTTTATATTTGGGTTTGTGGGTATGGATTTGGCAGTGGTGGATGTTGATGGTGGTGGTGGTGGAAGTGTTGTTGTTGGTTGTGACTGTGATTGTGATTGTGGCGGCCATTAGGACTCTATGGCCGCATCAAGACACCAAGCCCTCCTCCTCTCCACCTCCGATCCAGGTCAACGCCACCGCCTCGCGGCGTTGGTGGACTGGGGACTCAGTCGGTCACCATCGAGGCTTGCTCTACAAACTCAATGGACCACATGCCATGTGAGGACCCAAAAAGGAACAACCAGTTGATTTGCAAAACTTTGTTCCTCTTGTTCTGGGTTTTTTTGTTTTTGTTTTTTTGAGAGAATGTGGAGTTTTTTGATTTTATGGATTTTTTTGTGTGTTTGTTTCCCAAGAAAATTTCTGGGTTTATGGGTTTGCTAAAGATTGCGTTAGTTACTGTGTTTATGTGTTTGTTTCTTGGATTTATTTTTTGTTTTTCTAGATTTGATGGAGATTGGGTTTGGTTGCTGGATTTGGATTTGGGGTTTGTTAGAGATTGGTTTAGTTGCTTCTTGGATTTGGGAAGAACATGAAGAAAATTTCCAATTGGTATTTAATTTAATTTTTTCTTCTTGTTTTTGTTTGTGTTCTTTTGATTTGGGTTTAAGTTCTTGTTGCTGGGTTTGGTCTGTGAAGAACATGAATATTAAGAAAATAAAATTTTAAATTAATTAGATTTAAGGTTTTTCTTTAATTTTTTTTTTTAATTTCTGACGTGGCTTAAAAAAAATTAAAATGCTGACATGGCATATTTTTTTAATAATATTTTAATTGTCACATCAGTGTCACGTCAGCTAATAGGGTGTTCCGTTTGCCACCTAGGACTTTGCCATTAGAGCACTAACAATGGGACAAAAACAAGATCGCATTTTTGATTTTAGGGACTAAAACCGGTAAAAATAAAAGATATGGACCAAAGTGGGAATCGCGTGAAAATGTAGGGACGAAAATTGGTTTTTCGCCAAATTTAAATTGTCTACCTGTGATTTAAAATCTCATAATGCAAGTATTTTGTTGGATTGTTTTTTTAGCTTATTTAATTTTGTGCGTGTATATATATATATATATATATATATATATATATATATATATATATATATATATATATATATATATATATTTTTTTTTTTTTTGTTTTTTTTTTTTTTTGGAGGAGAGAGACATAAAATGAAGCAAAATTGCATATTTAATCTTATTTTTAACAAAAGTGGGTTACAGAACTCTAATTGAGCTAACCTCAAGTAAGTAAAGTGTCAAATTTTAAATCACATACAGTAACTTAAATTTTGACCGAACCAAGTAGGTAAGTTATAATTTGCCTTTGATCTTTTATTAATATTGTGCTTCAAAATTTTACCTTACGATAGAATATAAAAAGATTGGTTTATCAAAAAAGCTCTAAATAAAATGGGTTTTCTCATTGATAAAAAACAGAGAGCATAATTACAAATTTACCATATGTGATGCTCTGTTACAACAAACTCATTAATTATCGGTCACAACCAATCAAGATAGACAACTGGTCTAAACTAATCCTTACATAACTGAAGCATGTGACGAACACGTGACTGACTTATGATTATTCCTTATCATGACGACAACGTTTCATTGGGCTCTATAATGTAACAACATCGTTTAGTCCTAGGCATTTGGTCAATTGCAGAATACGGTACTGCTTTAGTGTGATTGTTTTTAAAGTATGTACACTTACTTACATGAGAGTGACTCTCATGATGAGACCAAAAAAATAAAAATAAAAATTATCATTTGATATAATTCTCACAAAATAAATTTTGTACATCTGTCATTCATATGTAATAGCTAATAAACCCTTACTAATTACAAAAGTATCAGGGCCTCAGTTTTTTTTTTTTTTTTTTGCCTCACTTAAAATTCTCCTACTTCACAACCCACAAGTATTTTCAAACTCATCCAGTTCATCTTTATCATTTGACATTGCTCTCAAATTTTTGTTTCATTTCTTTAATTTGAACTAGTCCATGGCCTTAGATTTAACAATGTAAAAGGTCAATATAGACTACCCATATTGGAGAATTTTTTCTCGCTACAAACCTTAGCATTTATTCTTCAGTACATATAACAGAAGGAATCAAGGCAGTCCACGCACACTGCCTAATTTGAAATCTTAAAATTTTACATTAAGGAACGAGATCTAGATTTTCTCATAGATTTTTATACCAATCACCTTCTTTGTAACCTCAATAATGATTCTAGGATGCAAAATTTTTCAAATTTCTCATTTAATTGCAGATTATTTTTTAATTCGAATGTTGAACGCAAGTACTTCTTTGTTCGTAATTTATCTAGTGGGTACAAAATGTGTCATTGTTGATGTGGCTCCATGACCCACGAGTCTTAATGCTTTGTGGTTTATGGGAATGTGAAAAAGAGAGAAGAAAACACAGAATTCTCAGTGAGGGTGGTAAAGGCAACCAAGAGAATTCTAGGAGCAAGAAGATTGGTTGCTCAATAAGATAGATGCAAAAGAAGATAGAAGACCCCAAAGTTCACAGGTCTTTCAAAGGAAGCATGATTGCTCCTAACAATTTCAAGAAATTGAGAACCAAAATTTATAATGCAAAATTTTATATTAAGAATGACTACATAATGCAGTTAATCTGAGGGTTTTTCTTTTTTCTTTTTTTCTTTGATGAATCAGTAAAGAATTTTATTAATAGGGAACAAAGAATACAAAAAATTTAGCTAAGTCTGTCTCTTTAGCTGTACTGGCCAAGTGGCAGTAGGGTTAGAAAAATTGCTATGTAGCATAATAGCTCTTGCCAACTAAAGAAAATGGTGACCACGCCAAACTCACCAAAGATCTTAAATTTTACTAGGTACTAAGAACAAAAACTTCACGCATATGTCCTAATACATATTGACCAATAATTATAATTGGATTCTCTTGACTGGGTTATACATATTGAACAAAAACTTTCCAAAGGTAGTGTCAAGTAAGATTTATAACACAGCAGATATGTTTTGTTTTTATGAATTCTTACACTTACACATGACATTAATCATTGTCCAATGGTAAGCACCACTTGGGCCTAATTAAAAAAAAAAAAAAAAAACAAAACCTCATAAATGAGTATGGAAAACTTGTACATTGGAATTTTTGAATTATTTCACTTAATGAGTGGTTTGAGCGATAACTCTAACAAAGCTCCGATGGTACGTATGATATTATTTATTATCGTCACCTACTGTGGGGTCGATGAATCCACACCTGAAGCTCCTTTTTTTCATTCAGCCAAAAAAACAAAAAGTGGATGCAATTTAGAACTTTTTTGCTCTCCAATTCACTTCTTTTTTTCTTTTTCTTTTTTTATTGCCTTTACTAGTTCCTTTCCTATATTTAATAAAGCTTTCGATTTGTTTTGGACCCTTGCTTGGTTGGTATATTTTCTGTGGGCCCAAGTTGGCCACTCTTCATTAGGTGGCCTTTCATGTTGTTGGTCAAATGCTTATACTGTGCCGAATTTATGGGCTATGGAATTGATCTGTTTCTGAGCTTTGTTGTCTATATCTTTGGGCTTTGGACTGGTCACATGGGACCAAAATTTGCCCAACTTTTCCAGTTGATATATTGATATGCTATCACTTTATGGGCATGATCGCGGGCCGTGAGTTCTTTGGGCTGATTTCGGGGTTTATGGTGTTAATGTGCTAGAATATGAAGCTTGTCGGCCTTGGGATCTGTTTCTGAGCTGTTTCCATTTCGAAACAAGAATTTTCATAGGCCCAAAGATTTGTAAAAATTGTCCCCCTAACACCACCATATAAAATAGGACCATACTTAAGAAGCCCCGAGGTTAGTAGGAGAACTAGTAAATTGGATTACTTTTTACGTATGCTCCTATTCCTGAATTTGACTATCATTTCTAAATCTACAATCGGTTGCTTTTAAATGGGCCAGTTTCACAACATCATCTTATTAGTAATATAGTACATGATGATGGGAATGAAAATGAACTGTCTGTTCTGTCAACACCACCGTAATTAATATATATATAAAATTGTGTTCATGCGAGTATAACAAACATTAAAATTAATAGAACATTATTGTTCAAAAAATTTATTCAAAGATTGTGTAGGGGGTCTGAGGGCGGCACTACTACTGGACCATGCTCGAGGGCGGTATGGGTCCAATGGGTAAATAAGAGAGTGTCAACCTGGCCAAGGGAGGAGGGCTGGGCAAGGGCCCCTTGCACTCCGAGGAAAGAGAGATAAACTATATCCCAACCTGAGAATTTGGACCAAGGTGGGTAGTCATGGAAGGTACTAGAAGGGAGAGAAAGGGAGGCGTGTTGAGGAAGTCTCCATTACCTCCGCATTAAATGCACTACACCAACTAAGACAGTCGCATTTAACGAAGGATGTAAGACCTAAATAATGCTTGAATAACTTGTAGCTCACCCTACAATTCCCCCAAAGGAGGGATGAGACAAGTCTCTGAGGGAGATTCACCACTGTCCAAGTGGAAGGCTAGAATGAAAGGCAAATTGCTATAAAATGAGAGGAGGCCCCATTGAACAATGATGGAGATCTAGAATTATGGAGAAATCACATAAACTTGTATTATTTAAAGGTGTATCAAAACTTTTCTCGATTGATCGAGAAAACATCAATACACACCCTTTCACTCAATTCTCTATTTGTTGTTCTTGGTCATTTTTACCAACTTTAGCTAGTGAGTCAAGGAGCCCACATGTTGGTCCACTCCACCCATCTCTAAACAATTAATTGTAGTGGGCTTTGCCCCAAAGCCCAGGTCCTTCGACCCTGGGCTGTTGTGCTAATTTTTTGCCCCACACCGATTGAATTTAATGTGTTTAACTGTTTATACATAAAAATGAATAAAAAGCAAGACACTTGAATTTGTCTTTTCACGACTTATTTTAATTCAAAAATTAATAGACCTAAAGAAAAAAACTCATAAATAAATGTGCAAAATTGAAGAAAAGTATGATTATTTGATCAAAATTACTTAAGATTAAAAACTTAGACGGCTCTTTTTACTAAAAAAAATTAGATGACATGAATATTTTTTGATGACATGAATAAAACTGTGCAATTTTATTCAAGTGTTTTTGTTAATATGGTATTTCTTTCATAGAGGCCCAAAAGAGCACTGCTATGACCTATGGGAACTAGAACTTTTACTACATTGTACTTATAAGTTAATGTGTCACCAATCATGATAGAAACAATTCAAACATTCACTAATGCGATGATTGAAGTCTAAAACTAATTACAATTATTGTCACATCAGTTTATAAATTTTATGCAGTAAAATTTATAACAACTTGAACATTTTTTGACTCAAAATTTTGTTCAGTTCATTAGTTTGACAATTTAACATTGGTTTCGGCTCGAATCTAATAACTATGTCTATAGGAATTGTGTGTTTGCAGTTGGCTTACATGATTGGCACCCACCTATTTCCAGTCCCCATGTCATGAATTCAACACCCCCTCAAAATAGATAAATAAATAAAACTTGTCTTGCAAGGAAGTTAAGCTCTTTTTCTTATATTATCACTCATTTAAACATTAAAAAATAATTTGGCCAATTTGTCCAAATCTTAATACCTTATGTGAAACTTGGAAGTGATTTGTTTCAAAAATACATTGACCCATACCAAATGTCAGCAGAATCGAACCACAATTCACACCCATAATCAGAACCACAGCTGTTTAAACTATTGCTATTTCAATAACAATGGCAGAACTTAGAAGAGTTTAATTTTAAACTTTTTAATACCCCACTTGTCTCTTCAAACATCAAGTCTCACCCGAATCCAATTTCCTGAATTTTTTTTTATCACAATATACCTCCTGGCTCCTTTTATTCTTTTACCAAAACTTTGTATTTATCTTTGAATCTTCTTTGATAAATAAATAAATAAACAATTAATGTGTCAATCGGGTCATAAGTCTAGGCGACCTTTTTATACGGAGAATTATGTTAACAAACATTTTGAATTAAAAGATGCTTCAAACTTTAGAAAGAGTTTTTAAAATCTTTAATGATATTAAATTATTTTTTATTTTTTATTTTTATTTATTTATTTAAATTTTCTCACATTTTAAAGGGTAATTACTAGTTACACTTTTTTTAATGATCGAAAGGGGGCGGAGGCGATCATATGTGGCTTACCTCCAGAGCGTGACCTGATAAGGGTACCCCGTTAGGGGATGTTGGATTGAGTCATAACTACTATGACCGAGGTGCCACTAACCTCACCCTAACACTCCAAGAGAGCCAGCGGAGGAGGCGCAAAGCAAGCTAGGAGCTCACCCCCATATGTTACCCACCACGACTCGAACAAGAAACCTTGTGCTTGCTTGCGGGATCTCCCACTAACTGAGCCACCCCTCTTGTGGCGGTAATTACTAGTTACACAATACAGTAATCTTAGCTCTTGCATATATCCAAATCCGGGAATTAAGGGATAAATAAATAAATAAGCAAAGTGTGTAGTGTGGAAGCTTCTTTTTGATGTCACTGCTTGAGTCATTGACAACGTCGGTGTGATATTGTTACCTATGTAACTGACTTCACTGGAATTGTAGGATGACGTGGGAGGATTGCGTGTAACATGAATGCTATATTATATCAATGGGTCCTCCATCCAAAAAAATAAACAATTGCTTTCTGTTATAATGATTTTGTCAAACCTTTTAATAAAGAAAGAAAAAAAGGCAAAAACAAACAAAAAAAAGGTTAAAACCTAAAAAGCTCCAATGATTCCACATGCTCACAGTTAGAATTTAGAAGCTTTTTTTTTTGTGTGGATTTTCTTTTCTGAGAAACAGAATTTAATAAGTTTGTAGTTTTGTTTATGTAGCATCCTTTAAGTAAATACTACATATATTATAAACTAAAGAGTAATTAATAATTGAAATAAACCCTGTGTGGATTGCAATGACAAAAATTATTCCATTTGGATTGCTAACCGCCAAACACGTTTGGTTGAATACAAGCTAAAATCGGATCATGCGATGCATATACACGTACGGTTTATAAAAATTATGTACTATCATGATATATATGTTCATTTACCAATGCACGATCATATTAATTAATATTTTTCAAGAAATTTGTAGTTTAACTAATTTACACTTGACTCTTCTTAGTAATACATTCAAGGTTCAAATTTTTAATTCCTCCTCTATCTTAATTATCAAATTATCAATTATATATATATATAATTATATATATATATATATTAATACTTGCTTAGTCAGTAAATGGCTTTTTTTTTTTTTTTAAATCAATAAATGGCTATCATTTCTTAATTATTTAAGAGTAATTAGTATGTATTCTCTAAGTACTATGATGTAGTACTTTGTCTCATATTCATTGTAAATCCTACTAATTAAATTTTACAATTAAAGTGCTGCTTCTTCAACTAGCAACCCTTTATATAACACTCTATTTCTTTCCTGCACAATTGGGTTTGAATTTACCGTCTCTCTTAAATTTTTCCATCATTTTTTTGTAGATTAAATTGACCCCTCAACATATTCACTTAGCCTCTATATATCATAAAGTATATATAATTATTTTCCCCTTCTTGATATTAGTTTTTGATTCATATATATGGTACTGGCTTCTCTATGTAGCATTGCAAGAGCTGGGAATGCTTATCAGCAAACAAGTTAAGTTGTTTTAAACTCAAGTGGAATGAAGCAGAACATCATAATTAATATATATATATATATATATATATATATATATATATATATATATATATATAATGATGATTGTTTCTACCAAGTTAACCAAATGGAATGTGGTTTTCAAAGAAGATCCATTAAGGTAATGCTGCTTCTTCAACTGGCAACCCTTTATATAACACTCTCTTTCTTTCCTGCACAACTGGGTTTTAATTTACCGTCTCTCTTAAATTTTTCCATCATTTTTTTGTAGATTAAATTGACCCCTCAACATATTCACTTACCCTTTATATATCATAAAGTATATACAATTATTTTCCCCTTCTTGATATTAGTTTTTGATTCATATATATGGTACTGGCTTCTCTATGTAGCATTGCAAGAGCTGGGAATGCTTATCAACAAACAAGTTAATTTGTTTTAAACTCAAGTGGAATGAAGCAGAACATCATAATATATATATATATATATATATATATAATGATGATTGTTTCTGCCAAGTTAACCAAATGGGATGTGGTTTTCAAAGAAGATCCATTAAGGTAATATAGAAGTTTTAGTTTAAAAGAGATTTCTTCTATATTCCTGTGTGTGGTAATCCTATAAAACGTTAAACTGAGAGTTCGAAAAATCCAACTATCTAATGTTGTGTTAATTTTGATTCTATTGTGTGGTTCCTTGAATTATATTCAACCTAGAGGGGGGGAAAGTTATGAGTGCTATTCTTATTAGAAGTTTAAGGCAAGCTTTTCAATTTTATAATCATGAATTAGATTCTTGATATGCTTATAATTATTTATGTACTATATATTATGCAACAGAATTTATAACCTTCTTGAACTAATTATTTTTATGGGAATTCTCTGTTCTCTATTTTCCTTATGTTTCTTAAGACTATTTTATTGGTTTTGACTTGTATAAGTATAGTTATCTTTGTTTGCATATGGCTCAATTATTAAGCTTGAAAATGTTTGGGTAGATAAAGTTGTTGGACAATTTCGCTTGGCAATGAGGAGAACTAATTAAAGGAGTATCGATCTTTGTTTAGGGTGAAATAAAAATATATATGCTATATTATAAGAGCCATGATAAGGCTTCTTCTATATTCCATTTTACATGTTCACAACATATGTATGATCGGGGTGAGGATTACAATCAATATAATATATAAAAGAGTTTTGAAATAATCTGTTTATACAAGATTATCAAAGAAGAGAGAAAAGAAAAATAAACATTGAAAATTTACATGGTTTGATAATATATCTACGTTCACAAGTGAAGATAGAGAAAAAGTTTTACTATCAAATAAGATATTACAACTGTAGCCCAAAAACACTCTTGCAAAACCTAAACCTCAAATACTTATCACTTTAAAAAAAATTGTATTTGAAATTTAATATTACAACATTGAATTAATAATTGTGCGGTGATGTACCAAAACCAAAACCTAGTTGAACTTGGTGCCAAGAACATTCTCACTCAACCGGTTCGCACCTCTGATATATCCAACCCTCCTATCTCGTTATACCTATTTTACTATCAAAAAGTTGAACTTGGCTTGCAAGTCCTTAATTCATGTGCACGAAGCCAACACCAAGTGGGGACATGGTTTCCGTATAGCACTAGAATTAGACAAAAGTCACCTTAGCAATATTTAATATGACAAAGACTCGTGTAATAAATTATGTTCCCTCAACGGTTTTGTTTGTTTGTTCAAATTAAGTTGATATTAACTTGCTTTGTTGGGTAAGCTCCAGGCTATATATAGTCAATTAATTACTTGTAATAACCGATTCTTCAATTTAAAATTGATACTTAATTTGACTAACCTGTGTTTTCCGTATCCCACCTATTATTTCTACTGTACTGTTCAATGAATAAAGTCGTTTTATAACCTAAAAAACACACAAATAAAATAAAATAATATTAGTTTCCGCACAACAATGACTATTAGTTATATTATTTAGGTTTGACATTTCTTTTTTGATTGCGGTGAGTATCTAGGGTTAGACTCATATGCATCAGCAAACGACTAACGACGATCAGTTGTAGTCGCTGAACTGAGTGTACGTAGCTGCGACTGCAACAGCCATAGGATAGGGACCTCCTCCTACCTCTTCGGAACTGAGGGAGTACAAGAAACCTATTGGTCATAGTCCAACTTGATCAGAGTTGAGATGGCAAAGAGATAAAGCTTTCCAAGTTCAAGTGACATCATCATGCACATCAAATCCGAGTGAACTCATGACCAAATATTATTTTGAAAAAGACACAAGAAAAAAGGGAGCTTAGGTATTTTTCTTGAGAATAAAGTGGAACTGACAGATGATTTTTCTTGGGTCATATACCAGATAGTCAATGTGTGTTGCGTGCAAATTTAATTCTATCCAAACAAAGCAGCTCAACTCGAGTCCAAGCAAGTATTCTTTTTTTATTAAACACAACCAAAGTTTAGTGGTACCATGGTAAAAAGTAAAAACAGGATTTTTCTTCGCTCTTTTTTACCCTTAAAATCTAGTGCAAGATATCCACCATTGTTCCGCCGGAGCTCAACCAACATAAAAAAAAATAAAAAAATAAAAAATAAAAAAACTTGAAGACCCTTTTCTTCACCCATCAACCAAGATGACCACGTTCCACACTCCCACCCGAAAACCTAGTGCAAATCCAATATATATAACAACTTAATTTGTCCAAACTTACAAGCTTTTAATCTCCTTAAACCAAACCACATTTGTCACATTTATTTTTGAAACTATGGAAGCTACAAATTACAGAAAGGAATACCAGCAGTGGTAGTGGTGGTGCACGGCAATGGTGGATATCGGAGTTTTTTTTTTTTTTTCCCAGCAGTGGTAGTATTTTTAATGTGCATTACCAAACTTTTCACTTAAAAATACTAGATGAGTTATAATTGATCGAAGCGTATAGATATGAAATTTTACACAGAGTCCTTATGAAATTTAAATCCTAAAATTAAATCCTAAATTGATAGCAATATTACCACAACAGCAACAAAAGGAAAAGGAAAACAAATCCCCAGAATCAAGCCAACAAAAGTCAATAGCTCTTCCATATGAAATTGTTAGCATCATTTCCCTTCACATAACAGGGATTCAATATCAGAAATTTATTTGAGAACATCCATAATAAACAGAATGAATAAACAGTGTGAACTCTTTCTAAATAATTAAATTAGCAAAAAGAATAAAATGTGTGCAAATCTCCATATTCTTCTTCTTCTTCTTCAGTTTTTCTTTTCTCCTAATAAAATAAGTTTTCTTCAAAGGCCAAAACACAAATTAAAAGACGTATCTTACCTTTAGAGAAGCTGAATGGTATCCTGTTTCTCAAATACAACATCCTAAAGACACCTTTAGAGCCCAATATATCTCTACACAAACCCATATTTCTATTTTTATAACTAAAAATCAATTAACAATCTTGGGAACAGAAGTTACAAACACAAAACCATACTTCTATATTCATAACCAACAATCAAATTACATACTTTTGAAAAGAAAATACTATACAAAGTTTGAACTTCTAGACTTAACATGTAGGTTTTAGATGGGGAACAGTAAAGAGGGAAGCTCTGTCTCCATCCAAACCGATACAATCATAAGAAAGACAGACATATATACAATCGAAACATAAAAACAAACCCTTTTTTTTAAGCATGAAACATATATAAAATATCACACCCTTTCCACTCTCTGAATCCGAAACATAAAACAACCCTAGGACTAGATTCAGGAATCGAAACCACCACCATCACCAAAAAAATTATTAGTGAATACATCCCTTAACACAGCCATGGCAATCGCGTCAATCCCAGCCGCCACAATTCCATGAATGATAGGACGATTCTGATACCCGCCATAAGCCGGCGCAGGTGGGTACCCACCATAAGCATGAGCAGGTGGGTATCCACCATAAGCATGAGCAGGTGGTAAGCATGAGCAGGTGGATATCCACCGCCATAAAGAGGTGCAGGTGGAGGTGGATATCTGCCATAGGCCGGGGCAGGTGGGTACCCACCATAAGTATGAGCAGGTGGGTACACACTGCCATAAGCCGGTGCAGGTGGAGGTGGATATCTGCCATGAGCGGAGGCAGGTGGGTACTCACCATAAGTATGAGCAGGTGGGTACACACTGCCATAATCCGGTGCAGGTGGAGGTGGATATCTGCCATGAGCCGGTGCAGGTGGGTGATAATATGCAGGTGGGTGACCAGGTGTATTTGGGTAAGCCATCAAGTCCAGTTGAATATTTAGATCAAAGAAAACTTAAAAGATGAAAAGATGCGATGGAAATGGAGGAGGAGGTGTTTTTGTGATCAAATGAATTCAAGAAATCGTTGGAATTGGTTGGTGAGAGCTCCGATGGAGGGGTTGGGGTATTTATCCAAGTTAACATGCAGTGGGTTCTTGTGACTTGTGAGTTGTGAAACTCTTTGAACTAAACCACAGTTACCTCTGTGCTGTAGTTGCTATTGCGTGTCATCTTTCTATAGGCTAAAACGCTGGTTAAAAATGAATCTTGATATGTTTTTGTTAGGTTATAATTAACCTGGGTCGGCTTAACTTATACATTAAGCAATTTAGGCAATTGAATGAAGCCCAAGAAAAAATATATATAATACTATACTTATGTGTTATGTAACAACCAAAAATATATACAAAATAAAATTTATTTTCCTTTTAAAAAAGTTTTTATCTTGCTAAAATTTAAGAAATCTATATACATTTTTTTTTCTCTTTATCTCACTTAAAAAGTCTTTCATCATTTATATTTAATAAAAAAATCTTTCCATCTTCTCATTAAAATAAATCTAAATAATAGATATATTATAACACAAAAATCATATATAATATGTTAAAGTGAAAGTTCAATCAAGAATTCAAATTAGATTTTAATTACACTCTAATTTTGTACCAAGTATCATTTTAATTCCTTATTACTTGCTGCCAAGTCTTTTTTTTAAAATTCTTTTATATATTCTAATTCCATGCCAAGTGTCCTAATTATACTCTAATTATGTGATAGTTATATTTATATACAAATTCATATACCTCAACTTAGAAAATACAAAAATACTTATTCGAATTTATTATATGATAAGTTTACATTTTTAAGTAAAAATATTTACATTTATTTGATACCTAGTAATTATGTTGTGCTTTTTTTTGTCAATATATGAGTTGAGTATGAATTTTTAATATAGATTATTATTCAATTAAGTTCTTAACCATAAAATTTTTCATCTCGTTATACAAACAGTCAAACATTGCCTACCTTTGGAAAGTTTTTCTTGCTGTGCCACTTGAAACTGGGGTTAATGCGTCATGAAAAGGCCAAAATTTGATACCTAGTAATTATGTTGTGTGTGTGAGCGTGCGCATTTTTTTTTTTTTTTTGTCAATATATGAGTAAAGTATGAATTCTTAATATAGATTATTACTCAATTAAGTTCTTAACCATAAAATTTGTCATATCATTATACAAACAGTCAAACATTGCCTACCTTTGGAAAGTTTTTCTCCTGTGCCACTTGAAACTGGGGTTAATGTGTCATGAAAAGGCCAAAACGCAGAAATTGTCCACATTCAGAAACGAGGTGATGATGAAAAGGCAGCCTTAATTAATTACTATTACTATATGAAATGTTGGATTATGTATGAAAGAAAAAGAAATTCTTGCTTTAAGAAAACATTATTTTTCATAATTTTTTTCACAAGTGTTGATATAATTTATTATGAATGATTCATAATAATAAAAAAAAATATCAAAAAAGGGATGAAAGAGGCGCAAAGGGTTCTCTCTGCATATTTCTCCCCACTCTCTTTAATTTAAATTTATACTTATCTGCCCTCCTTCATATATGTACAAACACAATTAAAGGATCATTTTTCTTTTTCTTTTAAATTTTTATTTGTTATATATAACTCATTAATTTAGGAGTATTTAAAGCATACGGCTAAAAATATATATGCAAATTTTTTTTCCTAATTTTGTTTATTTTGTATTTAGAGAGTTAGTATTTTTTTTTTAGAGGGATTTAGAGAGTTAGTAATATGGAAATGAATGGACTTTTTTTTCGTATTTTAGAAGAATATATGCTATGATTCTTATGATTAAAAGTTTGTGACACTTTCTATTTTGTCATCCATAATTAAACAAAACAAAAATTTTCCATTGGTTTTATTATTTTCGTATATATCTTATAGTACATTGTATATATTAAAGCATATAAAAATAATATTTATTGCAATCTTTAATTTATTTAATAAAAAACCTTAATTTAAAACTTAAAAAAATATTTAAGGGATAGTTACCCATAATTATATAGAACTTGAAATTATGAAATTTTCATATGTAAGAAAAAATAATACATATTATTTAATAAATAATGTAAGAATCATGTTTAAGTATGATTATGTGTGTGTGTAGAAAAAAAAAATTAGCTTCAACCTCGGGTGTGAATTATGGAACCACAAATAAGTAATGCAAACCAATAAGTCTATCAATACTAGAAGTTTCACCCTATTTGTGTGTTGTGTTGTGAATGTGGTGGGCTTAGTCAAAATGAAGTGACAATACTATATGAGAATGTGATAACACTACAAAAAACGGGGTCTATGGCCGCGTTTCAAAAACGCGGCTATAGACCCCAAAAACGCGGCTATAGGCTATAGTCGCGTTTTCTAGAGCCGCGTTTACAATCGAGGCCTAAGCGGCGCAGCAACAGCCCTGCGAGTCTATAGCCGTGTTTTTATAACCGCAGCTAAAGGTCAAGCCTAAAGCCGCGTTTTTTAACCACGGCAATAGGCATTGGGTCTATAGCCGCGTTTTTAAAAAACGCAGCTACAGACCCACTTTAAGCCGCGTTTGTAACCGCGGCTATAGGTTTTATTAAAAACAAAAAAAAAAAAAAATTTCTACAGCCCGCGTTTTTTGTAGTATAAGTACCAAAAAATTTTGATGAAATTTTCGGGATCAATAAGTACCGAAGGCAAAGAATGTAAATAATAGAAATAATGGTTTGTATCACCACTCCCACCTGGAATTACAATCTTCGACACCAAGTATGCTAGAGTGCGCATATCCTAGCTAATGATGAGTCACCGCGAGGCTAGCTATCTTACGCACAGTATAGCAAGCATGCAGCTTCAAAACTCAGTATCTAGAATCTTCCGATCGAACGGTCCCAAAGATCAAGAGGCCTCACACGTGCAAATCACCAGCTGTATAGTCTTACCCACCAGGTTTGAATCATTATAATAAACTGCATGAGAGAGACAAGTAGTAGACTAGAGACTAGAGAGAGAGAGAGAGAGAGAGAGAGAATCAGTAATGTTAATTCTGTATCGTGAGCATTGCCAGTGGCCCAGTTGTGATTCAAGAAAATTATCTTTCAATCTTTGGGAAAAGTTTGGATATAATTACTTACCAAACAAGTTTTCAGCTTTTTTGTTTTCTAAATAATTGTAAATTATGCTGTATTAATTAGGTTATGAAATTTTGCTGGGTTTTATGCAATCATGCATAAGTCAATCGCTCCAAAAAAAATTTTGTATATTGTGTTCTATTTTAACAACAACAAAAAAAAAAAAAACTATATCCTACCAAGACAGGCCCATCTTTTAATTTGACCGTCCCTCTATTAAGTACCGTTTCATAGGTCGTGTTTAATAATGAGGCCCAGTAGCCCATTTACAAAAATGAGAACAGCTTAGAGGCCATTTAAACTATTGTCCCATCGGTTAAATTCAAACTCATCTAAGGTTAAACACTGGTAAGTGCAAACCATACCTCACTGAAGCCCAAAAGCTAGTTTTTTGTTTTTTTCCCCTGACGTCGGGTATCCATGATTTTTATACTTCGTTTTTGTGAATTGAATAGAATAGAATAGAATGTATTTTAATAATAATAAAAAAATAAATTGAATTAAATTAAGTAAAGATAAAATTTAGTTACAAAATTAGTTGTGGCCTAATGTTACAACTTTACTTAATTTCTTTTTATAGGAGGTGAATTTTGATAAATCTACCATTAGATTACATCTTCTTCTTATATCCTCCAAGCTTACAAGATTTCTAGAAAATTAAAGATCAATAACTATGTTATCAATAAATTGTTTAAATTTTAAGTTTTTGTAATTTAAAATTATGCATAAAATTTAGATTATAGATCATATAGTAAATAATATTTGATTGACACAGAAGTTGACTTGTATAATAAGAGTGTAAAGAACATACAATTCAATGATTAAATTTTCAAAATATGTAGTAATATTTATTTTATTGAGTAAAGTTGTAACTTTAAGCTACAACCAATTTTATAGCTAAACTTTGTCCATTAAGTAATTTTTAAAAAATTAAAAGAATGAAAATTAGGGACAAACCTAGGATTTTGAATTAAGGAGGCCAGCGTATAAGCAACAAAATAATAATAAAATTCTAAATAAGTATTCATTTAGTATTAACAAACTATCAACAAAGATAAATACAAAAATTCATTGTTTATAATACAATTATTTGCTAACAAAGACAAAGAAACGAAAAATCATTATTTCTTACTATATTAGAGCATTCACATCAGTTAGTACAAATATTTCCGTCTATTTTAGCATAAGAATATACTTTTTCTATTTTACATGCTCACTTTTCAAAACCTCTAATACCAGATTATCTATTTTACAATACATTTCATTAATTATTTCCTTATCAATTTTTTATTATTATATCAAATCATATTTCTCACTTTATCAACCAAAAACTGCTATCTCAGTCTAAGGAATTACTAAAATATTTATTTGCATAGTTATAATAACGATGTAAATTTATATATTTACAGTAACACAAATGTATTTTACACAATAATACATAAACTGATGTGAATGTATTTTGTAGTTGATTGGGCAAATACGGGATCTTATACTATTTTACAACAACTAATGTAAATACTTTTATAATAAAATCAATATTAGATTGTAGGGGAAGGAGGACAAGAGTTTTGGAAGAGATAAGCCAAATATAAATTAATAGAAAATAACATATACTCTCCTTTTCCCCCTATAGGGCAAGGGGGGCCTAGACCCTTTTGGGCCCCCACCTAACTAGCTAGGTCTATCTCTATTGAAAATGAATAAAATATAAATATCCTTGTTTTGGAGTAATATTAGAAAGAATGGAACAAATAATTTTATAACAGCATTACTATTATATCTCTATTTTAAAATAAGTGTACGAATGTATAGAGGTATTTGGAGAGTTTTTGTGAAAAATTAATTAAACTTAATTCTCTTTGATTCCTTCCAAATCTTGGGGTAGCAAAATTTTGAGGTTTTGAGTTTTAAGAGGGTATGGAGGAATAGAGTACTCTCTCTTATGGTCCTACCCATTTTATTTCTAGCTACTTAAACTTTCAAACAAGAGAATGAAATAAATATTTTAAAATAATGTTTTTCATTCCATACATTTTGAACCTCCCCCAAAATGGAGCGTTAGAAGACCACTAATCAAGTGTTGTCTCCCAACTCAACAGGTGACAAGCAACCCAAAAGCAATCAACTTAGAACTTAAAAGTCTTTCCATTTTGAGACATATCTTTTTCAATGCAAAGCTTTCTAAATCTCATTATTTTTTCAGTACAACTTTTTTAATTAGCCCATTGTTCAAAAGTTAGGGAAAAAAAAATAGTGAGTTCCAGTTAACTCAACTGGTAAAGTCTCTGATGGTTATATAAAAGACCTGGGGTTCAATCACCGCCTATACCAAAAACTGATTGGTGTTTTGATCTGATGATAAAAACCTATTATCAGGAGCCGACATTATAGGTTAAAACTCTCTCAAAAAAAAAAAAAATAATAATAATAAGTTGTACTAGATAGGCCCTAATGGGTCTTTGGATCCAACCTAACACTTGAGTGAGATTTTCCAAATGGGTTTGGATCCAAATTTTAAACGCCCTTGGGTTGACGAAGGATTTGAGTTTTAAATCTTAAATACTAATTAAAAGCAACCTATTTATATATTTAAAATTTTAAATTACAAACAAAATTATTATTATTATTATTATTATAAACACAAGGATTTCATATAATAAGTAAATATGTTTCTCTTTTAATATTATTTAATTTGATATAATTTTTTAACAAAATTTTTAGTTAAATAATATTTTAAATATTCAAATTTAGTTTAACTAACCTAAGCGTGTTTATTCAACTCAACTCATAGTAAGATAACTGGGTGGGTTTAAGATATGTTTAAAATTTTCAATTTTTTTTTTTTTTTGGTATTCCAAACCCCAAATGCAGAGCATCCACATTGGTGGAGCCAAATTTTTAGCATTTTAGCACCACAAAAAATCACTTTATCTATTTTAACTTACCATTTTGTTAAGGACATATTTTATGTAATTGGCTGATCCTTTGACAAAATGCACTTTACTTGTAGTTGGGTAGATCTAGGATGGTTTAAGATTTCAAGAGACATGTTGTTCAATCCAAGTATTAAAGCTATGAAGATTGGACCAAGAAACAAGTGAATAAAAGTTGTTCTAAAAAAAATGATAAAGGTATGAAATCCATAACTGATTTGTCTAATTCTAAATTCTTTGTTAGACTTCACTCTAGGAAGTTTAGTAGTCCTAAAACTGCTTATATTTGTCACTATTGTGGTGTTTTTGGACACATTCGTCCTAATTGCTTTAAGTTGTATCCTCAAAAGTAAGTGTCCAAATGGTCACAAGTTTCCTCTTAAAGAACTACACATTTGTTTGGAGAGTTATTAAAAATCTTGAGTTTTTTAACTCAATTTCAAAAGAATTCTAATTCTTCTATGTCCTTTAGTAGACATACTAGGACACATGTCTTTTCATCTTCACAGCCAAAGACTCGTGCTGTGTGGGTGAAAAAGGAGCCTAAGACTTAATTGTCTTTTCTGTTTGTCATCTACTTTAATTCTTTCTATCTAAAGTAGGACTCTTTTTGCTTGATTTTTTTATCTGCTTTTAGAATCATGTTTTCATGCATTTACATCTTGCTTTCATTCATTTACATCTTTCTTTCATGCTTTCATGTTATTTGTCTATTTTTGTTTGTCATCTACTTTAATTATTTCTATCTAAAGTAGGACTCTTCTTGTTTGATTTTTTATCTGCTTTTGGAATCACGCTTTCATGCATTTACATCTTTCTTTTATCCTTTCATGTTATTTGTCTATTTTTGTTTGGTTGTTTAGTCTTTATTTTGTTTGTTTTTCAAAATAAAAAGAGAAAAATCATAAAAATACAAAAACTGTGTGTGTTTGTGTATATTGGTGTTTGTGTATATTGGTACTTATGTACCTTGAATGGTCATTGAAACAAAATTTTATAAACTTTATATCTTTTGTAACTTAGATGAGTATCTCAATGCAAAACTAAACAAGTGAGCTTTGTGGCTCGTGTTTGTGATGAGTACGATTAAGTAATCTCTTGTACTTAACACTCATATCATTCTTTTTTACGAGAAGAACTAAAATTTTTTAAGAAAAAGGCATAAATAACCATCTCACCACTAAAGCCTGCCAATCATAAATAGCATCTGTATGCTTCGGTATAGCAAAATTGTGATGTTTAATCTTACATAATTGGGTATTTATTTTCTCTCTCTTATATGCCCATGCATGCTATGCTCAATAAAAAAAAGAAAAATATGCAATGAAATTTAAAAGCAAAAAGAATCAAAATGCTTTTAAATATGATTGTAAGTGTATTTCTAGAAGATGTAGGAATTATAGAATGTACCTCAAAGGTGATAGTCCCCATCAAGCAGTTATGATTGTGTGCGAGTGTATTTGATATTCTCATATCTCAAATCGTCATAATATGAGACACTTATGCACTCTTGCTATGTTTTCACACACAACACTCATACTATTTGCTACTCTTGATACATGTGCAGATACAATGTGATTTGGCCATCACAAGGGACATATGTGTTAATATATACTCACTAAACTACCGTAACTTGTTTTTGAAATATAAAATTAGTTAGACTTATTTAGTGTGTGTGTGTGTGTGTGTGTGCGCTTTGGATCTATGAATGCTTTGCATTTTTCTTGTTGAGATATGTTTTTGAAAGTTTAACATGTTAATTGGATCTTTGGTTGAGTAGCTTGCTTGTTTACATTCAGCTCCATGTGTTTTTTCCTCTCTTTGAAAAACTACTTTTTATCAAGCTCAACAACTTCTTGACAGATCCTCTATAGCTTTTTATGTATCGAGCCTCTTGGACTTTTTTTCTCGATAGATCTTATCGCATATTCGATCCATCGAGCTATCTAAAATTTGTCTCGATAACTTCTTGATCCATTGAAGTTGGTTTCTGCTTGATAGTAGCTCAACAGCTTCTCGATCTGTCGAGACCCTCTTGCATGCATTGTTTTTCACATGTTTTGCATCTTTCTCTTATCTTGTCATTCATAACATCTTATTTCATTACATTTATGCATTTTTATGGATTCGTTTTACCCCCTTGATCATCTTTATGTTTCTCAGGTGAAGTTTTATAGCTTCTTGTACCATTTGTCAATCATGACAAAAATTGAGAGAATATGTGGTTTCTTTTTAAGATTCTACATATTAGGGGGGGAAAATACATGTCTCTGTAAGGGGGAGTTGTGTTTCATCTTGTTAGGGGGAATTTTTACCTCCTTGTTGTTTTAGGAGCTTCTTTTAACTTCTTGTATACCGGTCTTGTGACCATTTTTACATACATTGTGTTTATCTTTGATATATATATGATGATGTATGTCTTCTTCACGTACCTCTACATGTGTTGTTTCTTTTCTCTCTTTATACACATATTTCTTTATGTATGCAATCTTTATTTCTATTTCACACATGATGCCTTGATGAGTTTTGTTTAAATGTTTCAAAAAGATAGGTTATGAAAATCTATCATACCATGAACTCTTTTCTTGCAAAATTTTTTAAGAGTTTGTAGTAAGGATAGATTCATTTTGTAATACAACAAGTGGTTATGAGTTAAGTAATTTAAGACTTCTCTCATGATTAGTTGTTTTGTTGTGATTTTGTCATGAATTGCCAAAGGAGGAGATTGTTAAGGACATATTTTACGTAATTGACTAATCCTTTGACAAAATGCATTTTACTTGTAATTGGGTAGATCTAGGACAGTTTAAGATTTCAAGAAACATGTTGTTCAAGCCAAGTATTAAAACCATGAAGATTGAACCAAGAAACAAGTAAAGAAAAGCTGTTCATTAAAGCTCGACAGAAACTGGACAGAAATTGGACAAAAGCTGGACAGAATCTTGATAGAATCTTGACAGAATCTTGACAGAAAATCTGTCGAGATCTACAAAATCAAAATTTCCAGATCTGATTTTCAGTTCAAGCTGATGTGTATGTGTAAGGTTGCTTTTCTCACAACCCTAGACACATGCAAAAAGTGACCGAGTGCCTTATTCTCTCTACAAGAAGTTGCTGCGTCTTTTGCACCTTAGGGTTTTGTAATCAAGCACTTCTTGATCTTCATTGTTGATGAAATGAAGAATTTTGCAGCTAACAACATCTGCTTCAAGTTGCTAGGGTTAATCACGTACTAGGATTCGTGCAAAGGAATTAGAGAGGGTTTGGATAGAGATTATTTTTTCTGCGTTTACTTTTTTGCGTTTTGATTTTTTTTTTCTTTGTTTGCTGCTGCGGTGGGGGACAAATGCACTGTGCACGCACTGTGCGCGTACTGTGCGTGCACTGTTCATGTCATTTTTTAGCAATTTTTTATTAAAAATGGGTCCTACAATACCATTCACACATTTAAAAATTATTTTGCTACAGTGTTTTCAGTTTTCAGTTTTCAGCAATAAGTTCTATCCAAACGGACCCTTAGTCACGTACTAAGATCCGTGCATCATTGGTGGCGTTCATATATTGAAGATTTCAGAGGTTCTAAAGCGATAAAAGGTTTCTGCTGTAAGTTCATTTATAAGGATTGTAAAGTCTAAGGATAAAAGTTTTGTACTAGATTTGAAACTTCTCTTTATTATAGTGGATTGTTTTTCGGGAAGGTTTCTCCCCCTAGGTTTTTTACTGTAAAACTAGTTTGTTTTATTGGTTTTCTTGGGTCATTATATCTTGTCTTATTTACTTTTTCGCTGTGCATGATTTTGACATGATATTGATATTTGTTTGTTTTAACAATGTTTATTCCTAATAAATCTAATTAACAACTTGAGTTTAAAACTAGTTAATTCTATCAACCGGTGTCTAAATTTTTCAACACATTTCATAACACACCTAACATCAATGGTTCTATTTTTTTAGCTACTTCATTTAAATATGTTTTTTTTATTCTTTCTCATCTCTTTCTCTCTCTTCCTCTTTGTTGCTCTCTTCTCAGATACAAAGCCTCTACCACCACCACACCAACCAACCATACACATCTCTTGCCAGCCACCACCCACCACAACCTAACCACAAAACCCAGATCTGCCACCACCCACCACCACCAAATCCAAGAAACCCACCACCGAAATCCAAGAAACTCACACCCAAAATCAATCACTACCACCAAACCCACGGCCAAACCCACACCCAAACCCACCACCACAAAATCCAAGAAACCCACCACCAAGATCCAAGAAACTCACACCCAAATCAATCACTACCACAGCCAAAATTTACCAAACCCACGGAGATGGAGATATAGAGAAAATAGGAAAGAGATGTGAGAGAAAGAAAGAAAAAAAAGAAGAAGAAAGAATTGGTGAAGAAAGAAAAAGAAAAAAGCAAAGGGATGAACCAGAGAAAGAAAGAAAAAAAAACAAAGAGAGAAAGATAAACTGGAGAGAAGGAAAAGAAAAAGTGGGAGAAGAAAGAGAAAGAGGGAAAAGTAAGAGAGAGAAATAATAATTTTTATTTTAACCTTTGAGCTAGAGTGCACAGCCATCTTTGGTTGTGCACTATAGTTGAGAAGCTATAATTTTTGGTTTTGGCTCCACCAATGGAGCTCCAATTTTGTAGTTGGTGGTGTTAAAAATAGCAATACGGCTTTTTAGCACCACCAATAATAATGCTCTACCATTCATATTTAAACTTGGACGCCTAGAAGATTATAAGGTTATAACATTGAGAATAAAAAATAGCAATTCTTACCAAAATTGCAAATATTATGTAGTGTCGACTACTAAATCAATATAAGTACCCCTAAAACATACCAAATAAATATCATCGTGTACTAATTGTATTGGGAAATTTTCACGTGTTATAGTTAATACAGAAAAATTAAAATTAAAGATGATTTATAAAACATGATGTTTCAACTTCTATATTTAAAAACATAGAAATATATATATACACACACTTAAAAAAATGAGAATCCCAAAATAGTATATTAAATTAATTGGTATCAAAATAACTTGTTCCCTTTCCAAATCAAAATAGACCTAGATTATTAACAAGTTTGATTCCAACATATTGTATTAAACCATCAACATTTTAAACCCCTAAAGCTTAATTAAGTTTGGTCAAAATCAAACTACAGGTAAATTCAGAGGTAAGACATTCAATCCACTACATTATTGATTCATGGAGTTTTAGGATGTCTCATGAAAATGGAGTGAAACAGGGTCTAGCAGGTTCTAGACACATGTTTCGATCCGTTCAGTTCTTGTGAAAATGAAAAATAGAACAAAAAGAAAGGGAAAAATGTCCTAAAGTCTAAAGAGCGTACGTACCGCTTTCGCTAATAAATAGCAGCTTTAATTACGAGGTAATCGTCCCTACTCCTTACCCTCTGACGCTGCAAGCTGAAACAACAGGAAGAGTTGTTAATAACACAAATAATATAAGATATTAACGCCTCAATGACACAGAAGAGTTTTTGCAGTATACTCACAATGAAGATATACCCCCATAGATGTAGCATTTGATGAGAGATTGAAGGTACAAACCTAATCTTTCTGAACTTTAATGGCATTTTGAGACATATAAATTGACCCGGCAAAGCCGTAGTCCAACCAACGAAACCTTGACTTAGTGATAATGTGAACATTGACTTGTTAGTAGTTTCACAAAAAAACATTGACTTGTTATTATCATATATAATTAGTTTTATTATATGGTGCTTCTGGGAAAGTGCAATGACAATGAGGAATATCCGAATATATCTCAGAGGAAATTTAGTCATCTTTATTTGGACAGTAAAGGGAGAAATGGATCATGGACTTCTAGTGTTTTAGAGACCATTATAGGGAAGACCCTTAGGGTCCGTTTGGATAGAACTTATTGCTGAAAATTGAAAACTGAAAACACTGTAGCAAAATAATTTTTAAATGTATAAATAGTATTGTGGGACCCATTTTGAATAAAAAAATAACTGAAAATAAAATTTGTGGGTCCGTAAACAGTACATGAACGCACTGTTCACGGCAGAAAGCAGCTGAAAAGTCAGATATATACGGCTACTGTTCATGAACAGTAGCTGTTTGTCCTGAAAAGCGTGCTACTGCAGGAAAGCAAAAAAAAAAACAAAAAAAAAAGGAGAAACGCAGGACAGTCAACAAGTGCGGCTGGGGAAAAAAAAAATAGCAAAACGCGTCTGGACTAAACGCAGACGCGGAAACGCTCAATCCAAACACTCACTTAAACGATCAAGCTTAGAGGCACATGCCTCCATGAGGATCAACTATCAAACTTGTTTTCATTTTTTGATTTCAGATTAAATACCACATTGTCCGTGGACACTGTAAAGCGAATCAAAGGTTTACAGCGCCATTCTTGCCTCATTATCTGTTAAAATTTTATCTTATTGTGTGAAAAAAAAAATGTATATATATACACGCGCAAAGTTAAAATTACTTTTTTATTTTCTTATAAAATTTTTCCTAATTTGGTTTACTAATACACAAAAATAGAAGATTAACAATTTTTAATGTTTTTAACGAACACTGTCAAAGTTCAAATCTCCCTCTCTTACTTAATAATAATAAAATTAAAAAAAAAAAAAAAAACACACACACACACACACAAAGTTCTTCCCATTACATAATGATTTATTGAACTATTTAAGGATGTTATTCAAATAAGTCACATGTTTTTAAAAAAATCACACAACTAAAAGTACAAGTGAATGGGTTTGAGTAATTTTCCTCCAAACCAGTTTAGAAATAAATTATTTCTATTAAACCTTCTGTCACTCATGCCACATTAATCACCAATTTCAAATTCATTATTCCTTCAATTTTCGGCTCTCGCAGCCTGTACTTTAGTGTTGCTATTCCTCAAACACTTTCCTCTCGTTTTTTACTTGCCTTCTTCCCATTATTTTGTATCTTACCATTTACTCTTCCCCGAACCCTTACCCTTCCCTTTATTTCTAATTTAACTTATACATTCCTCCAACCATTCATCTCCCTTTTTTTACTCTTCTCTCATCTATTCAGAAACTCTCTCTCTCACACACATTTGATTTTAGTTTAAGTTAATATTAGTTGTTTAAAAAGTAAGAATTTGAGTTTATATCAAAAAACTCTTAGTTTTTTAATTATGTAATTAAATGTGCCTACAAACTATTTTTCTTTTATCCTAAATGATTATATATGTATAGGCATATGATGTGAGTTGTTTTTAGGTTCATTTAGTAAATTTTTTGTTAAAATATATAGCATATGGCTTGTCTGATGTGAATTCATTAAGTTGGGAGAAAATCAATTATGACTATCTAGGTATGAAAAACTCATTGCATTAAGCTGTGTTGATCTTGGGAAGGATGAATTGGTTTTGGCTTTTCTCCTATGATGGGACTGACGAAATCAATCACAGACGATCTCACTAAGGTAGACGAGAGCGCTCCCAGGGGCGAGCCTAATTAAATGTCCACGTCACTGATGAGGATGTCAGAACCATTCAATGCCGCCATTAATATTCCGAACGGTTACAGTGCCAGCCAGACGGACCGTTGAGAACGTATTAAATCTCATTATTCGGCCGTAAGCGTTACCAAGAAAGGCATTAACACCTCAATGGCTAGAATCCAGAGCAACATATATAAAGCCCTCACGTCGCCACCACAAGGTACAGACACATAGTGACAAGATATACTAAGTTATTCTGATTAATTGTTATAAACATTCCTTTGTATTGACTTTGGCATCGGAGGCGTTGTGGCAGGCACCACACCGGTGACCATTTTAGTGAGCTCTTATTTCCGTCGTGACGCAGGATTGTGTCCGGCCCTATGTGGACGAATTCATAAAAACTGACGAACTTTTGCTTCATCATCCTAGAATAGCAACCTAGTTGATTGAGCTCCATAAAGAATGCTACCCAAAAGAAAAACTCCCTTTTCAATTTGTTGATTTTAAGGGATCATGGTAATCTTGCATTAATGGTAATTGTTTCATGTCAAATTGAATGGAAAGAAAAGACATTGTCAGGTAAGACTTTTGTTTTTTTGGTGAATCGAAAATTTCATTAAACTAAACAGAAAAATCAGCCAGGGCTGAACAAAGTCTTGGGTGATAAATTCCCAACACATCAGACTCCAAAAGAGAAATAAGCATGGGAGGGGGGTTACAAAAGAGAGCTCCACATCAGAACTAGTAGAGCTTATGCGAGCAAGGGCATCGGCACAGTAGTTAGCCTCCATGTAGCAGTGCAGAATCTTAACCTGAGGCAATTGCAGCAACAGGTCCCTGCAATCATCCACGAGAACAGAAAAATCTCCATTAGTGCTATCATTACAAGAAATGAGAGACACTACTGCAATGACATCAAGCTCAAGCTCCACAGCTTGGGCATGCATCTCAATACAGCGCAACAAGCCTTCTCGCAAAGCCCATAGCTCTGCTGCCAAGCTTGAAGTGACTACACAAGCCTTCGCAAAACCACCAACGCACTAACCAGTAGAATCTCGTATAATCCCCCCTCCTTTAGTCAACCCCGAAGAGGCTAAAAAAGAATCGTCCGTATTGAGCTTCCACCAGCCAACAGGGGGTTTTAGCCATTTAACCAACCTTGAAGTTTTATTCTTCCCTTACCTCGTATCAGCAACACAGTAAAGGAACTCCACTGTTTGCATCTCCACCAATTGCATGAAATTAGGATTAGTGCACTGTTGCCCAAATATCTTCCTATTCCTTTGCAACCATAAATTCCAGATACCTAAAAGAAAGAAAACACACCACAGGTAGTCCTTGTCCTTATCCAATGACTTGCTATTCGAGTTAACATACATCCAATCTTGGTAATCACTTGAGAAGGACTGCCACAAAGGAAGGGGGCAATGTGCTTGTCTCCAAAAACACTGAGCCACAGGACAGTCTCTCAACACATGGGCCATGGTTTCATTCGGATCCAAGCAGCTTCTACAGCCCCCTAGACCACCAGCCCCTCTATGCTTAAGAACAACATTAACTGGCAGGCTATGGTGATAGCATTTCCACAGAAAAATTTTTATCTTAGGCAATGTACACAGTTTCCAAAGCCACTTACCTGCAAAATCTTGGATGCTTAGATCAACATTGATGGCTAACATGTAAGCACTTTTTGACTTAAACTTCCCATTCGCACTTGCAACCCAGCATCCTTGATCCTCTCCCCTAGCTGATCTACGGATTAGAGTGGCCTTGATGGCCTTCAGAACATTAGCAGGCAGCATAAGAGAGAGATATTATCCGTGTCCCACTTGCCATTTTGCATCAAGTCAGTAACTTTAACCTCGTCTTCCCCTCTATTTAAGGGGTCCTCAACTAGAGATCGAATAGTCCCCTCATTAAGCCATCTATCATGCCAAAAACTCAACATGCTATTATTACCAATGAGCCATTTGGATCCCTTATCACATATAGGTTTACCCTTTTTTATGGTTGACCAAACACATGAGTGTTTCCCTTTTCAGTTATGAGCCTTTAATCTGTACTTCTTCTTCAGGACCTTAGCCCACCTTACATTTTCAGACGTCTTCATTCTCCAACACAGCTTTGCAGCCAATGTAAGGTTCCTTCCCTTGGCAGATTGAATGCCCAACCCCCCTTTATTCTTGGGTTTAGTGACTTTCTCCCAGCTAACCATGTGCATTTTCTTTTTCTCATCTGATGATCTCGAAATAAAGTTTTGGTTCAGTCTGTCAATGCCGTTAAGAACTCTGGAAGGTAAGAAACAGCCTTGCATCAGATACGAGGGTATGGCTGAAGTAACTGATTGGGCGAGAATCACCCTCCCAGCCATGGACATAAGGCTTGCTTTCCATCCCTGAAGTTTAGTCTGCACTCTCTCAACAATAAAGTCAAAGCCATGAAACGTTGACCCAAGAAACTTAAGGGGAAATCCTAAATATTTGCCAAGATTGGGAATGGACCTCGTACCCAGCACCTCACACATCTCCCCACGCTGCTCATGCCCAATATTTGGGAAAAAATAAACCTTTGACTTAGTCAAGCTTACCTTCTACCTCGAGAGCTCGCAGAAAGTATCAAAAGTTTCCTTCACATCGTAACAATTCTTCAGATCAGCCTTAGCAAACAGAACCAGATCATCAGCAAAAAATAAATGAGAAAAGGCCGGTCCATTTCTAGATGCTTTAACAGGATCCCAAAGATTTTCCTCACACTTCAAGTCAATCAAGAACCCCAGCATCTCTATGCACATGATAAAAAGATACGGGGACAATGGGTCACCCTGCCTGATACCCCGGGAAGGCAAGAAAGAGTCCAATTTCCCACCATTAAGCAAAACAGAAACGACGGAAGTAGAGATACAGCTCAGAATCAGCTTTACCTGGGGCGCAGGAAATTTATAAAGCTGAAGCATATCCCTCACAAAGTGTCACTCCAACCTATCATAAGCTTTCTTTAGGTCTATTTTAATGGTCATGTAACCCGTCTGCCCTCTCTTCCCACTGATGGTGTGGAGGATATCTTGGGCAATAATCATGTTGTCCAAACCCAGTCTGCCAAGCACAAAGGCCGTTTGAAGAGGAAAAATGAGGTTGGGCAGTAGGTGACGCATCCTTTTCACTATGAACTTTGTCACAATTTTATACACAGTATTGTAGAGACTGATGGGTCTAAAAGCAGCCAAGCAGTCAGCCTCAGGTCTCTTGGGAATTAGGGCGATCGAGGTTTCATTAAGGTGGCCTAGCATGACAGAGCAAGCAAAAATTCCCTTAACTTCCTTAATAACAGTATCTCCCACTACATTCCAATAGGTTTAGAAAAAGCTAGCATGCAATCCGTCCGGCCCTAGGGCCTTAAAAAGCTTTAAGCTCCAAAGACCTTCTTTAATTTTTCTACTAGTAGGCTCAACAGCCATCTCAACAGCTTCTTCCTAACTAAGTGCTTTCGACCACCGAGAAATTACCTAAGGATTCCTTGGAACACTAACACTGTCTGAAGAGAAAAGCTTAACAAAGCCTAACCTGACAAGCTCAACTACCCCATGTGTTGGGGTTTATGCCCTAAAACCCAATTTATTGGCATGTATTTAACAGTTAAATTGTTTAATTATATGAAACTATCTATAAATGAACGAATGGGACATTATCATAGTCCATGAGATGCATTGTATGTGATTTATGTGATTTAGTCACAAAAGATGTAAATCACAAGTTTCTTGTAAACTCAAAATGTAGTTCGTAGTCGGTGATGAAATTGGGCATTTCATCTGCGAAGACTATAACATATCAACTAAGATGATTTGTCTTGATCATGGAAGTGGAGACTTCTAGTTCGTATGTTGATATGTTTTAAGCGTTAAGACATGTTGAACTGGACTGCTGTGAGATTTATTATTCTCATAACGACTGTCAAATGAATAATAAATCTCACGACTTCCATTTACATCAACTCTAAATCCTGAGAGAATAATGGACTTGATCATGAGATGTAGGCTGCTTTGATATATCAGGAGTGAGATCTATTAGTCACGGTCAAAACCTCAGTATGTTGGGCAGCCGCATATAGTGTTGATGGAACATATATTTTCAAGATGGAATTCATAATCTCTTAACGGAGATATAAAATATTCCCTTGAGATAAGTTTAATGGGTTTAGTTATTCAGAGTGTTGGGCCCAACCACTTTAGTAAGGAGTTACTAAAGTATATATTTATGAAATTGGATTTCATAAATATATGATGAATAACATAAAGAATTAAACTGGGTACTCACGGATTAAGATGTAGTAATCTTCAAAGTAGCAATCTATATTCATGACTTTGTATTACTACGAATATTTTAATGAAGGGATTGCATGTACAATAAAGTCTTGGGATATAATTTATAGATAAGGCCTAGAGTGCAACTATATTTATATAGTGGTATTAAATATAGTTAATGGTAACTTTGGACTTGTCAAGAGTTGACGGAAAAGCCCAAGGCCCATTGGAGCTAGTGTCTTATTGGTCCCTTTTGGTCCCACTCCAAGCCACACACTAAAGCCCAATTGGAAAGGCCCAATAGGCTAGCCCAATTAGATAATCAGTTAGTTATAAAGAGAGAAATATACAAAATTTTTATTTAGTGAAATAAGAAACGGTGTGTGTGAGAGTGTGAGACACACTTTCATTCTCCCTTTAAAAACTGATTGAGAGACCACACATCTTGGGCGTAAAGTGGAATTGGAGTAAAGATTAAAAGTGTTCCCAAGTGCTTCTAATCTTTGTTTTGAATTTCTCCACACCAAGGTACGCTATCTTGTTCTTAAATTTTGAAATTTACATAGTGCATGTTATCAATCATGAATGAAATAAATCATTGTTTGTTACTTCCGCTATGTGTTTTGTATGAGATACAAAACTAGTTTTCTCCTTCAAGTTCATCATAGACCTAATTACCCTGGTCATCTTGCAAGCAAGAAATTCTATTCCTCTTTCTTGTAATCAGAGTAGAGATGTGAAAAAACCGGGTATTTCTATCCCCTTGGATTAGCCAATTGTACCTAGATTTCACTGACCAGAATTCTTCCTCTTGACTAAGTATATCCAAGTACTCTTTTTGAAGTTCTTTCTCAAGTCTAAACAAATCCTCACATGGTCTATTTGCAATGTTAACCTGAACCCCTCAGAGCCTAGCTGTTACCCTATTCTTCTTGTGAACGATATTTTCAAAAATATCTCTATTCCAGGATGTAACATCCCTAATAAAATTATCAACATTGGGTTTTAGGTCCAAATCCTCATCCCAAGATGCTGAGACAACATCCAGAAAGGCCGGGTGAGACATCCATATGGGTTGAAAACAAAATGGTCTACTAAGTCCAGTGCCATTGGGAGATTCCAAACTGAGCAACACAGGGCAATGATCAGAATGGGTTCGGGCCAGATGGTTCACTGAGGCTTCAGGGTACAATCCCCTCCAATCACAGTTTGCAAATATTCTTTTTTGTTTTTATGAGTTCCAACACTTAACACATGATATCAATTATGGGTCCAATAAATAATCTTACAGTCACAAGTGTTCCAAGCTCATTTGAAAGATCTTTAAGTGGGCCCAAGTGGATGCATGCTAATGACCCTTTTTTCTCTCCTATTTTTCCTTTGCTGGCTCCTTTTCTGTTGTGTGTGGGCTTGGTCCATATTACAATTAAGGAATTTATTTTAATATCAGCTTTTGATTTAGTACTGGACCCTTGCTTAGTTGATATCGATACCGTGGGCTCAAATGGGCCACTCTTCATTAGTTGCCTGGCTGTATTGATTTGCTTTGCTGCTGACTTTATGGAGCTCATCTTATGTGTTGCTCGTGGGCCATATTAATGGCTTTTTGGGTTGTCTTTGTGGACCCAATTTTTAAATTTGCTCAAAATGCTCATAGAGTTAGCATGTTCGGCCCAATATATGGGCTTTTGACTTGATCCATTGGTGAGCCTTATTGTCCATGTCAGTAGGCTTTTGGGTTGATTACGTGGGACCAAAATTAGCCCATCTCCTTCTGCTGATATGATCTCTTTGTATGGCATGCTCGCAGGCCTTGAGTTCTTTGGGCTGCATTTCGTGGGTTATGGGTTTTGAATTTGCTCCATTTTTTGAAACAAGAACTTTCATAGGCCCAAAGATGTGCAAAAATTGTACACTAACACCAGTCTAGTAAATTGGGTTATTTCTACAATTGGTTGCTTTCAAATGGGCCAGTTTCATAACATCATCCTAATAACTGCGTAGATACAGATGATGATAGGGATGAGAATGAACTCTGTTCTATCAACACCACCTGACTCTATATGAGGAACAGTGACCATGATAAATCTGTTTTTAAACAAATATACAAATTAATAGAATATTCAGAAATTTTATTAAAAAATATAATTTAACGTGTTTATAATTAAAAATGACTAAAAAAAATAACACTTGAATTCTTCTTTTCACTACTTATTTCAAGTTTAAAATTAAAAGACGTAAAAAAAATCCGTAAATAAATATGTGAAATTTAAGAAAAGTATGGTCATTTAATAAAAATTACTTAAGATTAAAAAATTAGACGGTTCAAAGAAAACCATGTGGGTTTTTTTTTTTTTTTTTTGAAACACCAGTTGTTTCTGTTGTTTTAATTAAGTGCTTTTGCTAATCTGGTATTTCTTTTATAGTGGCCCGAATTTTTTGTTCGTTCATTGGCTTGACAGTTTAACCATTATTTTGGTAGGAATCGTTTGTATTGAAGTTATTGTTCTAACATATCACCCATTCATATATATTTAAAAAAATGGGCTGATTTGTCTAAACCTTTCAAGAGTTTCCCTCTTTTTTTGGGAACACACAAAAAAAAAGAGGGAAATTGGATAAATTTTGGGCTAGAATGGACATGGATAATATTGAAAGTTCTTTTGGTTTGAGAAACTTAATATTGAAAGTTCAGATATTGAATTTGTGCTTCAATTGTCTTAACAATACATTGACCCATGCCAAATGTTGGTCAAAACAAACAATTAATGTACATCACTCACATGCATAGAGTTGGACCCATAATTGTTGACGATGTTGCTATTGAGGTAGAAGAGAGATTAAGGTTTAATCTCTTGAGTAGTGTTTATTACACACACTTTATTACATACACATGATAAAACAACTAAAATAAGTCACAATTTTAATTGTTTTATTTTAACAGCATGTATAGAATAAATAGCTTTTATCCTGAATTTTAATATACACCTGCGCTAACTTGTCTCTCCAAATTTCCAATAAGTTCTTGAATTTATTTTATCACAATATACCTCCTTTTATTCTTTCACCAAATCTTTGTATATATCTTTATATTTTCTTTGATAAATAAATAAATAACAATAGCAATGAGGTAGCATTTGAATTATATGGAAAATTCACATGACAAAATATTGCGCAAGTTCATCACTGCACTGTGTCTTAGCATAATTCTTCTACTCTGGTACTCATTTGTAGTTATTCTTTCCAATTAATATAAGCAAGTCTTTTTTTTTTCCTTTTGTTTCCTGTGGTAAATTGAATGGAAGACCAAATAAAAGAATGTGAATTGGCCTGTGAAGAACCCTAGTCTTTTTTCTAGGGTGCATATTTTATGCTTTCGATGAATACCAGATGTTCACTATTGTTGCTAAGGCTAGAGTGTCGGATCATAGGTTCATATAGTTGTTTAATATTCCATCATAGGATCATAGGTCATTAGCAAGTGATCACTTGCTAATATCATTTTCATGTTCAAACAGAGACTAGCATAGTTTTCCAGGTGACCTTTTTACCATAATGGATGGTTGTAACGTGTGATTTTGGGTTTTGTGTCAATCTGTCAGCTATTGTGGCCTTGGATTAAGATGCTCTAAAATTGTTAGATAGTGTTTGTAATTAAAACCATTAATCATCTTCATTCATTCATTTTTCACTTTTTTTTTTTTTAACCATTGCACTTTGACTTTTGATATTTTCACTTTTTAAAATTGAGTAATTACTAATTACACTGTGCGGTATTCTTACCCTTTGCTTAAAATCTTAATCCATCGTCTTTACCTCAAAAAAAAAAGAATCTTAATTCAGCAATTCTTTATTAATTCACCACCCTTTAAGTAAATAAGATAAAATATAAAATACTCCTAAAGAGTAATTAATAATATATATATTAATGTCCTTTTGGGTTGTCTTTGTGTACCCCATTTAAATTTGCTCAAAATGCTTATATTGTGCCGAATTTATGGGCTATTGAATTGATCTGTTTCTGAGCTTTGTTGTCCATGTCAGTGGCCTTTGGACTGGTCACGTGGGACCAAAATTTGCCCAACTTTTCCTGTTGATATAGTGATATGGTAACATTGAGTGGGCATGCTCGCGGGCCGTAAGTTCTTTGGGCTGAATTCAGGGTTTATGGGCTTAATTTGCTAGAATATGAAGCTTGTGGGCCTTGTGATCTGTTTTTACGTATGTTCCTATTCCTGAATATGACTAATATTTCTAAATCTACAATTGGTTGCTTTCAAATGGACCAGTTTCACAACATCATCTTGTTAGTAACATGGTACATGATGATGATGATGGAATGAGAATGAACTGTCTGTTCTGTCAACACCACCGTACTATGTGTGTGTGTATATGCAAGTATAACAAACATTAAAATTAATAGAATATTATTGTTCAAAATTTTTATTCAAAGATTGAATTTAATGTGTTCATACATAAAAATGACTAAAAAATAAGACACTTGAATTTGCCTATTCATTACCCTTTTTTTTGTGTTGATAAATGCCTTCTTCAATACTTATTTCAATTTTACAATTAAAAGATTAACAAAAACACTCATAAATACCACCGCATACTCTTGGTGCGATAGTCACTCCACAAGTATAAGTGCTTGTGGGGTGTAGGGGCCAAGGTTCGGGATTCAAGTTTTCAGGAGGGAGCTTTACACACACATATACACTTAGATTAGGTTAAAGTAAAATTTTATTTTGTATTAAAAAAAAACAAACACTCATAAATAAAATGGTTATTTGATCAAAATTACTTAAAGATTAAAAATTAGACAGTTCTTTTCTCTCAAAAAAAAAAAATTAAATGACATGAATAAAACTATGCGATTTTATATGAATGTTTTTTTGTTAATCTAGTATTATCTTTCATAATGGCCTAAAAGAGCACCGCTATAACTTACGGATACTACAATTTTTGCTACACTATATATACTTATTAGCTAATGTGTCACCAATCATGACAAAACAATTCAAATATTCACTGATGAAATAATTGAAGCCTACCAATTACAATCATCATCACATTAATTTATAAATTTTATATAATAAAATTTGTAATACCTTTAACATTTTCTAACCCAAAATTTTGTGTTAACAATTATTCCGGTTCGATTATAATAATTATGACTGTAGGGATTGTGTGTTTGCAATTGGCTTGTCTTGACTTTTAACTGGATTGGCACCCACCTGTCCATAATCCCCATGTGGTGAATTCAATACCCCTCAAAATAAATAATTAAATAAATAAAACTTGTCCGGCAAGGAAGTTGAGTTATTTGTCTAATACTATCTATCACTCATAAATTTGGCCAATTTGTCCAAAGCTTATGACTTATGAGAGTGCTTTTATTTTTTTGGTAATCCCTTATGAGAGTGCTTAATTTGTTTCAACAATACATAGACTCATATATACCAAATGTCGGCAGAACCGAACCACAGTAGTTGACGCTATTATTACTTATTTCGATAAAGCAATGGTAGAAAGAGGTCAATTTTAAACTTTTTAATATACACCTCACCCCACTTGTCTCTTCAAACATTTTGAATTAAAATGCCTCAGACTAATTTAGATTGAGTTTTTAAAATCTTTAATAATGCTTTTAAATTTTTTTAAATTTTATCTTTTTTTTTCCCTTTTTTTTTAAAATTCTCTTTCACATTTTAAATGGTAATTACACAGTACAGTAGTATTCAACTCTTTTATATATATATAGGGTAATATTAACAGATGCCCTTAAAACATCCATTAACAATTAACTAAAATGCCTCTTCTTCATTTGAAAACATTGACCAACAAAAGGCTCAAAATTATATTCTTCAAGAACTTTCTCTCCACAATGTTATTATTTTTTTCATCATTTGAAGACTTATTCAACTCAATATAATTTCTTGAATCACTTTGATGAGTTTCATTTACAATAAAATCCTCATCCATTTCTGCTATGCTGTCACCAGAATATTTAAAAAAAAAAAAAATCAACACCACGTTTGAATACAAAAATTAAAAATAAATAGTGATTTTTCAAATAAAATAATAGCACTTTCTTTAGGAAGCTCATTCAAGTCAAAATAATTCCTTAAAATGCATAGTTGAGCCCACTTGAACTTAAATCCTCATCCATTTGAACTATAATAATATAAAAAGAATAAATAAATAAATAAAGTGAAATCATATTTTTAATATAAATAAATGAATAATTAAAAGTACCTACTTAATTCTGATTGAATTCTTCTTTGAGCCCTCTCATAATTTGCTTCTCCCTCAATATTTTTTTAAGTACATTTTTTAGAAGCGAGTAAAAAGAAGAGTGCCAATAAAAAAAATGACTACAAAGGGTGGGAGATGAAAAGATATTTTTTTAAGTACATTTTTTAGAAGCGAGTAAAAAGAAGAGTGCTGATTAAAAAAAATGACAACACAAAGGTGGGAGATGAAAAGGTGATATAGTAGATTGGAGGGATAAAGTTAAAAAAAAAATTAAAAAAGAAAAAGAAAAAGAGGTGAAATGGAGGGAAAAATTAACAAGTATATTTTTTTAGTTCGCCTGTTTATTTCTCTCAGGTGTGGATGGACTTCTTGGGCTAATTGGGACCATACGTGGATGGGATACTATTTTTTTGAGAAAGAAATCTGTCATAAAGGGACAAAAGATGATTTCAATGATTCCATTTGGATTTCTAATTACCACCAAACACGTTTGGTTGAATAGAAGTTAAAATCAGATCAAGCAAATCAAAGTTCGACACAATCTTTAACATAACTAACACGATTTTACATAAACACGGTTTATAAAATTTATGTAGTATCATGACATATATGTTAATTTATTGATGCATAATCTTATTAATTAATATTTGTTAAGGGAGACTTATAACTTAATTAGTTGACATTTTATATTTTTTGATAATATATCAAAGGTTCAAATCCCCCATTGTAATTATCAAATTATCGAATAAATATATTAATACATGCTTAGTTAGTAAATGGCTATTGTTTCTTATTATTTACGTGTAATTAATAAGTATTTTCAAAGTACTGATTTCTTCACTTGGATACCCTTTAAGAGGTTATATATTATCTTTCTTTTATGCACAATTGGGTTTTAATTTACTATTTCTCTTAAACTTTTCCATAAATTTTCGCTGATTAAATTGACCGCTCAACATATTTATTTATCATTTCTCTTAAAACTACATTTTGAACTAAATCATGCATGCATGATGATCATAATTATAAAGTATATATAATTTTTTTTGCCTTCTTGATATTAGTTTTTGATTCATTTATATGGTACTGGCTTCAATATGTAGCATGGCAAGAGCTGGGAATGCTTATCAACAGGCAAGTGAATTTGTTTTAAACTCAATTGGAAGGAAGCAGAATATATATATAGATTATTTCTGCCAAGTGAACCAAATGTGATGTGGTTTTCAGAGAAGATCCATTTAGGTAATAGAGAAGTTTTAGTTTAAAAGAGATTTCGTCTATTTTTCTCTGTGTTAATCCTACAAAACATTATACTGAGAGTTTGAAAACTCCAACTATTTAATGTTGTGTTAATTTTGATTCTATTGTGTGATTCCTTAACTTATATTCAATCTTGAGTGGGGAAAATTTATGAGTGCTATTCTTATTAGAAGTTTGAGGCAAGCATATCAATTGTTTGAAAAATGAGGGTGAGTCTTGAATTAGATTCTTAATATGCTTATAATTAGTTATGTAGTACTAAGTAACAGATTTAATTCAACCTTCTTGAACTAATTATTTTTATGGGACTTCTCTATTCTCTATTTTCCTTATGCTTCTTAAGAATATTTTATTGGTTTTAACATGTATAACTATAGTTATCATTGATTAGCATATGGCTCAATTGTTAAGTTTGAAAATGTTTGGGTAGATAAAGTTATCATTAATTAGCATATGGCTCAATTAGCAAAGGCACTCTCACAAAATCTAATCCCCAAATACTTCTTTCTCTAAAAAATAGAGAACACCATATATATTGTATTTGAACTTGAATATTGGGTCATGGTGTACCAATACCAAAACCTAGTTGAACTTGGTGTCTAGAGCATTGTAACCCAATCAGCTAGCACTGATGACATCTCCAAAATATTTTAAGGTTCAAATCCTTTAACTTGTTATGCCTATCTAGCTATATCAAAAAGTTGAACTTGGTTTTTACCTATAATTGGAGCCATAGGCCTCTATGCATTTATTCGCTTAACTCAAAATTTCATCTTCTTTTTTTTCCATCAGGAATTTAAACAAAGTTTTGCACCAATCTACTAAAAATAAAATATTCTCAAAGTTCTACATTACTACGACATGCTGTTTTTTTCTATTCATTCCTTTGAGATCAGTCAGAGTCTTACAAACTGCAAGTTCTTAATTCATGTGCACGAAGCCAACACCAAGTGGGGAATTGGTTTCCGAGTAGCACTAGAATTAGACAAAAGTCACGTTAACAATATTGAATATGACAAAGACTCGTGTAATAAATTATATATGTTCCCTCGACGGTTTTGTTTGTTTGTTCAAATTAAGTTGATTTCAACTTGCTTTGATGGGTAAGCTCCAGGCTATATACGGTCAATTAATTACTTGTCATAACCGATTCTTCAATTTAAAATTGATACTTTTTTTTTTGGGGGCGCTAAAATGATAGAAAATTGACACTTAATTTGACTAACCTCTGTTATCCGTATCCCACATATTATTTCCACCGTTCAATGAATGAAGTCGTTTTATAACCTAAAAAACACAAATAAAATAATATTAGTTTTCACACCACAATGACTGGTAGTTATATTATTTAGGTTTGACATTTCTTTTTTTGATTGCGGTGAGTATCTAGGGTTAGACTCATATGCATCAGCGAACGACTGACGATTTCAGTTGTAGTCGCTGAACTGAGTGGCCGTACGTACGTAGCTGCCACTGCAACAGCCATATGCTAGGTACCTCCTCCTACCCCGTCGGAACTGATGGAGTACAAGAAACGCCGAACCATCTCCCAAATAATATTAAAGCAACCTATTGGTCATGGTCAAACTTGAGAGTTGAGATGGCAAAAAGATAAGCCTTCCAAGTTCAAGTTACATCATGCACATCAAATCCCAGTGAGCTTAGGTCTTTTCTAGAAACTTTATGCCACACGTATATAATTATATATATAGTAGGAAAGGGGTTTAAGTGGAAAAGACAGATGATTTTTATTCTAGAATTTGGGTCATACCAGATAGTCAATGACTCAATGTGTGTTGCGTGGAAATTAATTCTATCGATCCAAACAAAGGCCTTGATCAACTAGAGTCCAAGCTCAACCAATAACGTGGCTTTTTGCAGTTTTTTTTTTTTTTTGAGAAACTTTTTTTTGCAGCTTATTGGTCAGCATACTGCATATATGTCTATTTATTAGTACTTTTTTAAGACAATATTAGTATAGTATATTACTACATTAATGAGACCGCCAATGTGAACAAGTCATTTAATTAAAAAAAAAAAATTTTGGGGGCGGGGGGGATAATACTAATAAGGACTTAAATTCTGAAAGTATTCTTTTTTTTTGTTAAGCACAACCAAAGTTTAGTGGTATAAACCATGGTAAAACAAGAATTTTCTACGCTCTTTTTTACCCCTAAAATCTAGTGCAAGATATCCACCATTGAAGACCCTTTTTTCACCCATGAACCAAGATCACCACGTTCCACACTTCCACCCGGTAATTCAGTGCAAATCCAATATAACAACTTAATTTGTCCAAACTTACTAGCCTTTAATCTCCTTAAACCAAACCACATTTGTCACATTTATTTTTAATACTATAGAAGCTACAGATTACAGAAAGAATTACCAGCAGTAGTAGTGGTGGTGCACGGCAAGGGTGGATATCTGATTTTTTTTTTTTTTCATTAATGGAATCTTGTTTCACCAAGGAGGTTAGTTGGGCTGAATTAGGATCATGTTTAACGTGGTACTGCCTACATTTTCACTTAAAAATACTTGATGAATTATAATTGAAGGGTATAGATATAAGGTTTTACACAGATTCTTATAAAATTTAACCCTATAATTATATCCTAAATTGATAGCAATTACCACCAAAAAAAAAAAAGGAAAAGGAAAACAAATCCCCAGCATCAAGCCAACAAAAGCCCAATATCTCTTCCACATGAAATTGTTGGCATCATTTCCCTTCACATATCAGGGATTCAGTATCAGAAAATTTTGAGAACATCCATAATGAACAGATTGAACTCTTTCTAATTAATTAAATTAGCAAAAAGAATAAAGTGTGTGCAAATCCCATCCCCATATACTTCTTTTTCTTCTTCTTCTTCTTCTTCAGTTTTTCTTTTTCTCCTAATAAAATAAGTTTTCTTCAAAGGCCAAAACACAAATTATTTAAAGATGAATCTTACCTTTAGAGAAGCTCAATGGTATCCTGTTTCTCAAACACAACATCCTAAAGACACCTTTAGAACCCAATATTTCTCTACACAAGCCCATATTTCTATTTTTATAAGTAACGATCAAATAACAATCTTGGGAACAGAAATTACAGACCCAAAACCATACTTCTATATTCATAACCAACAATCATATAACATACTTTTGAAAAGAAATTACAAAGTTTTAAGTTCTAGACCTAATATGTAGGCCATATAGCCATATTTCCTTCTCCTCTATCGCCATCCAAACTGATACAATCATAAGAATTAAAGACATACATATAATCGAAACATAAAAACGAATACTTTCTTTTTAAGCACGAAACATAAAATGTCACACCCTTCCCACTTTCTGAATCCGAAACATAAAATAACACTAGGACTAGATTCAGAAATTGAAACCACTACCATCACCACACAAATTATTAGTGATTGCAGCCTTGAAAACACCTATGGCCAGCGCTTCAATCCCAGCCGCCACAATTCCAGGAATGACAGGACGATTCTGGTGCTGCTGCACCGGCGCAGCCGCCGGAGCAGCGTATATATATGGAACATATCCAGGTGCATGATACCAACCAGTTGGGTACCAACCAGTACCACCACCATAAGCAGGAGCAGACGAGTATTCGCTGCCATAAGGAGGTGCAGTTGGGTACCCACTCCCATTAGGAGGTAGGTATCTGCCGCTATGAGCCGGTGCAGAAGGGTGATGATATGCATCCACCTCATGACCAGGTCCAGTTGGGTACCAACCAGTGCCACCACCATAAGTAGGAGTAGACGAGTATCCGCTGCCATAAGGAGGTGCAGTTTGGTACCCGCTCCCATTAGGAGGTAGGTACCTGCCGTCATGAGCCGGTGCAGAAGGGTGATGATATGCACCCACCTCATGATCAGGTCCAGTTGGGTGAGCCATCAAGCAGTTGAGGAAGAGCTGTTTTTTGTGAAAGATAAAAGATTTGGAAATGGAGGAAGAGCTGTTTTTTTGTCATCAAATCAATTCAATAAATCGTTGGAATTTGGTTGAGTGAGAGCTCTGGTGGAGGCGTTGGGGGTATATATAGAAGTTAACATGCAGTGGCTTCTTGTGGCTAGTGAGGCTATGAGAACAAACCACGGTTGCCTCCAGTGTTATTGCGTCTCATCTTTCTATATGGCTTAACATTGGCCAAAAAGGAATCTTGAATCCTTGATATGGTATTGTTAGGTGAACCAGGGTTTCTCTCCAAAAAAAAAAAAAAAGGTTATAACCTGGGTCGGCTCAACGTATACCTTAAGCAATTTAGGCAATTGAATGACGACACCCAAAAAATAAACTCCATAATCTTAATCCTAAAATATATACAAAATAAAATAAAATATATTTCATGACAATTTATTTTCTTTTTAAAAATTTGTTTATTTAACTAAAATTTAAGAAATCTATAAACATTTTTTCTTTATCTCACTTAAAAAGTCTTTCATCATTTATATATAATAATAATAAAATTTCCATCTTCTCATTTTAAAAAATCTAAATAATAGATATATAATAACACAAAAATCATATATAATATATTAAAGTGAAAGTTCAATCAAGAATTCAAATTAGATTTTAATTGTACTCTAATTTTGTTCCAAGTATCATTTTCATTCCTTATTATTTGCTACCAATTTTTTTTTAAAAAAAAACTTTTATACATTCTAAATCTGTGCCAAGTGTCCTAATTATACTCTAATTATGCGATAGTTATATTTATACACAAATTCAAATACCTCAACTTAGAAAATACAAAAATACTTATTCGAATTTATTATATGAAAAGATTACATTTTTAAGTAAAATATTTACATTTATATGATACGTAGTAGAGTAAGTATGAATTCTTACTATAGATTATTATTCAATTAAGTTCTTAACCATAAAATTTGTCATATCATTATACAAACAGTCAAACATTGCCTACCTTTGGAAAGTTTTTCTTGCTGTGCCATTTGAAACTGGGGTTAATGTGTCATGAAAAGGCCAAAACGCAGAAATTTTCCACATTAAGAAACGAGGTGATGATGAAAAGGCAGCCTTAATTAATTACTATTACTATATGAAATGTTGGATTATGCATGAAAGAAAAAGAAATTCTCGCTTTAAGAAAAAAAAATTTTCATAATTTATTTTTTTTCACAAGACTTGATATGATTTATTATGAATGATTCATAATATAAATTTTTTTTAAAAAAAAAACTATCTAGAAAGTGATAAAAGAGGGGCAAAGTTATTTTAAATTATTCTTATCAGCCCTCCTTCATATATGTACAAACTCAATTAAAGGATCATTTTTCTTTTTCTTTTAATATTTACTTTTTTGTTACATATAAATCATTAATTTAAGAGTATTTAAAGTATATGATATAAAAAAATATATACGTAAATATTTTTTTTATTTTGTATTTAGAGAGTTAGTATTTTTTTTTAAAAGAAGAATTTAGAGAGTTAGTAATATAGGAATGAATGGACCTTTTTTTTTCGTATTAGAAGAAAATATGCTATGATTCTTATGATTAAGTTTGTGACACTTTCTATTTTGTCATCCATAATTAAACAAAACAAAAGTTTTCCATTAGTTTTATATTATTTTTCATAATTATCTTATAATACATTGTATATATTAAAACATATAAAAATAATATTTATTGTAATATTTAATTTATTTAATAAAAAAACCTTTATTTAAAATTTTAAAATTATTTAAGGGATAGTTACGCATGAGTAAGAAAGAAAATATTTGCCTAGAATTATATAATAAAAAAAAACTTTATGAAATTTTCTTATGTAAGAAAAAAAAATACATATTATTTAATAAATAATGTAAGAATCAGGTTTCAAGTATAATTGTATGTGTGAAAAAAAAAATAGCTTCAACCTTGGGTGTAGATTATGGACCCACATATAAGTAATGCAAACCAATAAATCTATCAATAGATTAATTCAAAACTAGAAGTTTCACCCTATATTTGTGTGTTGTGATTGTGGTGGGCTTAGTCAATATGTAAATCTGATAGAGAATGCCAAAATTTTAATGAATTTATGGTGTTCCTAAAAGCACCATGAATTCAAACGATGTAAAGAATAGAAGTAAATAAGGTTTGAATCACCACACAGACAGGTATTACTATACTTCGACACCAAGTATATATGCTAGAGGGCCTGACACGTGCCAATCACTAGTTATACAGTCTCGCCCGCCAGGTTTGAATGATTATAATAAACTGCCTGAGAGAGACAAGTAGTAGAGACTATAGAGAGAGAGAGAGAATAAGTAATGCTAATTCTGTATCATTAGTTTTTTTTTTCTTTTTTTTTTTTGCGTTAAAAGGGATTTTATTGCAAACTGAGAGTACAGAACAGAGACTTCAAAGACTTACAAACTACAGACAACATAACTTGACAACCATAGCTGTATCATTAGTTTTGCCAGTTGTGAATCAAGAAAAATTATCTTTGGGAAAATTTTGGATATTACTTACCATACAAGTTTCCAGCTTTTTTATTTTCTAAATAATTGTAAATTATGTTGGATTTTTTATTTTATTTTTTGTTGACAATCATGGATTTTATGCAACCATGTATAAGAGCATTCTTATCCAACATTCTAAAAAATTTAGCATTTATCCTCTCAAAACCTATAATTATAACATATAACACACCACTTTACAATACGATCTATATCAAAACTTCTAATTTTTTTACAATTTTATTTAAATATTGTTTCTTTATTATTTTTTTATTTTTCCTCTTTCTAAAAGTAATATAAAAGTAGGCCTCACGGAATAAAAAAGTAATATAAATTTTTACCATTGATGAATAGTGTCATTTCATATTTGAAATGACACTATTCATCAATTGCAAAAATTTTACAATATGAAAGGTTTGATAGAGCAGGCTTAAACCTTTCAAATGCTAAAAAAATAAAATTTTTAGCATTTAAAAAGTTTGATAAGAATGCTCTAAGTCAATCACTCCAAAAAACAAAATTGTAAATTGTTTTCTATTTTAACCGCAAAAAAAAACCCCCCATATCCTACCAAGAGAGGCCCATCTTTTAATTTGACCGTCCCTCTATTAAGTACCGTTTCATAGGTCGTGTTTAAAAATGAGGCCCAGAGGCCCATTTATGAAAATGAGAACAGCTTAGAGCCCATTCAAACTATTGTCCCATCGGTCAAATTCAAAGTCATCTAAGGTTGAATACTGATCTCAGTGGAGCCCAAAAGCCAGTTTTTTTTTTCCCCTAACGTCCGGTATCCATGATTTTTATATTTCGTTTTTGTGAGCTTATAAAAAAATGGAATGAGTAAGTCATAAAAAAAAAATTAAAAAATCAAAATTTAATAGAATAGAATGTATTTAAATAATAAAAAATAGAAATGAATTGAATTGAATTGAATTAAATTAAGTAAGGATAAAGTTTAGTTACAAAATTAGTTGTTGTTTAATGCTACAATCTTACTCAATATCTTTTTTTATAAGATGTGAATTTGACAAGTTCATCATTGGATTACATCTTCTTCTAATATCCTCCATATTTGCAAGATTTCTAGAAAATTATAAAACAATAGCTATTTCATCAATAAATTGTTTAAATTAAAAGTTTTTGTAGTTTAAATCTATGCACAAAATATAAGATTATAGATTATATAATAAATAACATCTGATTGACTCATAATTTGACATGTGTAGTAAAGTGTAAAGAACATGCAATTCAATGATTATATTTTCAAAATATGTAGTAATATTTATTTTATTGAGTAAAATTATAACCTTAAGGTACAACCAATTTTGTAGTTAAACTTTGTCCATTAAGTAATCTTTTTAAAATGAAGGAATGGAAATTAGGGACAAACCCAGGATTTTGAGTTAAGAAGAACCGGCGTATAAGCAACAAAATAATAATAAAATTCTAAATAAGTATCCATTTAGTATTAACAAACTATCAACAAATATAAATACAAAAATTCTTTATTTACAATTCAACCATCTACTAATAAAGACAAAAAACCAAAACATCATTTGATGATGCAATTCAATCAGTAGGCTGGATGATCCGGATTTGAAAGGATAACTCGCTCTCCAATGGCCTGAAAAACAGAGAAAAACGATCAAAGGTGACCGGGATCGCCGGTCAAGAACTCTCCGATGGTAAAGTCAGTTTTCTCTATATTCTTGGAGTTCCAATCTTTTGGGAAAAAATGTTCAACGTACCTTTCATTGGTCCGGACAAGTGCTTATATAGTACCTTAGGAGCGGTTACTTGGGATTATAACCTCTCCTGAAGATGAGAAAACCGGGGGTTCATGGATAACTCTTACAACCGTTTAGGAGTTAATATTCTCTCATATAACGGTTGCCTGAGGTTAGGTGTGAATTACGGGTGGTAAAATGTGCTTGATAATTCCAAGTGTAACATCCTCGTCCATGAGTCTTTATGTGGACGACTCCTCTCGGGACAGGCTGTGCGCATCCTATGGACGAGGGATGTAGCTTCGCTATCACCTCAAGACGGCCTTGTCCATTACCCTCGTCCTGAAGATAACTCCTAGACGGCTGCCGAGGTGATGACCGTCAAGGGACGGTCTGAGCGTCTTCATCCCACATCAGTTGCCCCTCGTCCAGGAGTTATGTAATGTATCGACAGATTTTAGGACGAGTCTATCTCTTTTCTTTTTTTTTCTTTTTTTTTTTAAACGCACTACGTGTCACACATCCATAGGGGGTTAGTCAAGTAGTTTTACTCCTTCGAGGCATGCGCCACGTGTCGCCTTCTGATCGGTTCCGTCGTTGCGGTTACCGAGACTTTTCTGCCTATAAATGGTGGTTTCCCTCTCATGCCCCTTTCACTTTTTCAAATTTTCTGCTTTGACACTCTCGTCCGTCGCTTCGTCTAAGAATATCCTCAACGTCCTTAGTGTCCCTCGTCTAGAGCCAAGTAATCTCTCTACCCTTATTCTAGCTTTCCTTTTTAAGTGTTAGGACGTTTTCAATGGCCTCCTGTTCGTCTAGCGACAGTGTGGTCAAGGCCATAGACGAGTATCACGACGACTCTAGTTATAACACCTCTAGTAATGACAGTAGTAGTAGTGGCCACACAACTGAAGAATACACATCTGGTGTTCCTGGAGTTCCTGTAGAAACCTTTCAAGAGAGTATTAGGACGAGGACAGCCTCTGGGGCTGACACCTCGACGAGCTCCCTGCCGTCCTCCCCTTTGGACGAACGGGAAACCGTATATAGTTGCGCTATAGAGGTTCCTTCTAGGACGGACGAGAGAATGTTAGATGCCCTTAGAAGTTGGTTTCAAATTCCTGACGATCTAAACCCTAGGTTAGCTGTCCGAGGTGAATGGTGTTGCCAGCCTCGTTTTGGAATAGGTGTTTATGAAGCTTATCTGTTAGGGGGGCTTAGACTTCCTTTGAATGCCTTTGCTAGGGAATTACTCACTAGGCTGGGTTTGGGAGTGTGTCAACTTAACCCCAACTCATGGAGACTAATTGTCTCTATGCAAGTCTTATGGATGAAGGTGTTTGACGGGGACCGTCCTATCACCGTGGACGAGTTCTTGTACTGCTATAAACCCTTCGAGATAAATCAATCTCGAGGCTTCCATCAGTTTACAACCAGGGGCAATGACTGTAGACTGATTAAGTCTTTGGTTTCTGGGCGGGGCATCTCGTTGAGATTGGTAGAGACTCGTTTGCTCCTTATACTGGAGACTTAGGGAACCTTCGTCCAAAAGGTATGTTATGCTCTTCTTCTTTTTTGTTTCTTTTTTGTTATATTTTATCTTTGGACGATGGTCTAACCTTAACTTCCTTCTTCCCTTTCCAGCCGTTGGACGCCCTTCTTTGAGCAAGTTCCACCGTGATCGCATCCACAGGGCCCGTCTACATTCTGAACGAGACTTTCATTCGTTGGTGACCCTTCAGCGTCTACACAGGTGGGGACTTGGCCCCGAACCGTCCGTCGAAGCTTTAGCACATGAACTAACTACCTGTAAACATAAGTGCTCCTCTTAAGATATGCGTTTTTCATTTTTGTTTTATTATTACTATTTATTTGTATGTATGTGTTCGCACTTTTTCATTTTTCATATTTTTTTATTTTTTTATTTTAGGAATGGCAACCATGAAGGGAAACAAGGGGAAGGAAGTGATCGACGAGGCAGCTAGACCTGAACCTCAGCCCCAGCCTCGTCTTGCTTCTGGAGAAAAAAAGGAAAAGCTTGTCCAAGCATGTGGACTTGGCTAGCTTGCCAAGTTGTCGGGGGAAGAAGACTAAGTCTGGGTCGTCCAGGCTTGAAACTGCTAGGCCTGATCCTCCTTCCCAGCCGCCCATCCTGGTCGTTGATGTAGATTCGTCCACGCCCCTTAGTGTCACTCCGTCCAAGTCCCCTGCTCCTGACTCGTCCTAGCCTCCTCGAAGGATTTCTACTAATTTATTGGAGAACGAGGATCTGGCCTGGGAACGATTCCAAGAGGCTATGAAAGGCGAAGACGTAGCTGCATGCTACGACATGTCCTTAAAAGAGTTCGAGCACTCTGGCGTCCACGATCTCTTCAAGGTGACCATTTTTGCCTCGTCTTGGTTTATCCATGTTTACCCAATGTTATTTCTATCTTCTAAACTTTCTATTCTTCCATGTAGGCAATGTCAAAGTTTATAGCTGCGTCCAGGCAGGCCACAAAGATGGACAGGACGAGGATCCTTCTAGAGAAAAGAATAGAAGAGATCAAGAATGACTGTAGGACGTGGGCGGAGGTGGCGAACAAGGCCAAGGACGAGGCTGAGGAGTTGAAGGCTTTGGTGGGGGAGCTGAAGTCCGACCCTGCCAAGAAGGACGACCGTCTTGAACTTTTTCAAAGGGGGAATGACGAGCTGAGTCTTCTTCTTAAGAAAGCTAAAGACGAGGCAGTGAAGGAATTCAAAGCGTCCAAAGAGTTCACTGACCTGATGGATACGAACTACGCAGCAGGGTTTGAGGATTTTAGGATGGACGCTATGGACAACTTTCCTGAAGTTGACTTTAGCACCATTAAACTCAACCTTAGCGCTGCTACAAGTTCTCTCGTTCACACAGGCTCAGACGATGTCAACATCGAGGATGACGCTTCCACCAAACCAGCTCAGGACGACCCCAACATTGATGGCCCTTCCTCTTGAAGAAAATGTTTTTTTTAACCAATTGTTATTGTTGTTTAGCTTTCTTTTCTTTCTTTTTTTATTTAAAATGTATTTAAGAATTTAAAATGTATTCAAGTACAATTACCTCGTCTAGAGTGTTCTAGACGAGTTTATGAACAATGCCTTTTAATGCTTACTTTATAAGGGTTTTTGGACGGTGGCCGTCTACCTTCTTTAGGCTAAAGAATATCTTCTTTATTTGTTACCTATTGTATGGACGAGCTTATATGTTATCATTTATGCAATTGTCTTTCAAACAATGCTCTAAGTGTTGAATGATCGTCTACACGATTTCTTTATGGACGACCCACTTAGGACGATAATGATGACTGCATTACTTTTGCTTGTCCTTTAGGCAATTATTACTCGCCTTCTCGCAAGAAGTTCATAATGTTTATGTTTTCTCGTCTTGATGAGTGCTCGTCTTTGGAATGCTATGCCTTAATGCCTACTTTCTTTCTTAGACGAGTGGGCCTTGGCCTTTTTCTTTTTGCTTTATACTCATTTGAAGGAAATCTTGGACGAGTATGCCTTAACTTATTTCTCTTTGCTTTATCCTAATTTAAAGGAAAGTCTTGGCGAGTATGTCTTAGCTTATTTCTCTTTGCTTTATCCTTATTTAAAGGAAAGCCTTCGACGAGTATTTCTGCGTCCAAAGATTTCTATTCGTCTTAGGGTTTTGCCCCTCCTGTGGGTATTATTATGGAAACTAAATCTATGCATCAAATACATAAGAAATTCAAACCATATTATTATATGAACATTGTTCACAAACGTGGCACATGCTTATAAGCTAGTGCCTTATTAAGATACTTAAAAGTACATAGCCTCGTCTTTCATAAGTGGGTTTGTAAGTAGTGCAAAAGTTTAAGAACTAGTGCACTTTTATTCGTAACACACCATAATAGTAGTAAAAACACAACAGTAAATATAAGCAAACACGCAAATCATAGCTGTAACTTTGCCACTGACTTCCCTCGTCCCTGCTTATCACTAATAGTACCTCTTCAGATGTTCCACGTTCCAGGGATGCTCTAACTTCCGCCCGTCCAGGGCTTCCAGGTAGTAGGACCCCTGCCTCTTGCAGTTGATTACCCTGTAAGGTCTTTTCCAATTGGGTCCCAGTTTTCCATGAGCTGGGTTCCTAGTCGCCAAGGAGACCCTTTTGAGGACAAGGTCCCCCACACCAAACCGTCTGGGTTTTACCATGGCATCATGCTGTCTGGCCATAAGATTTTTGTATCTTGCCGTCCTTTGCTCCGCATCCATTCTTACCTCGTCAATAAGATCGAGGTCAAGGCGAAGTTGTTCCTCATTGTCTTTCTCCTGGTACTCCATCACTCGGTGACTTGCCATATGAACCTCCACTGGTATGACAACTTCACTCCCATAGGCTAGTTTAAAAAGGGTCTCTCCTGTCGGAGTTCGTGCAGTCATCCTATAGGCCCAAAGAACACCTAGTAGCTCGTCTGGTCATATCCCTTTTGCCCCCTCGAGCCGAGTCTTGATGATTTTCAGCAGAGATCGGTTTGCTACTTCTGCTTGTCCATTTGCCTGTGGATGGGAGGGTGAGGAATAGTAATTCTTGATCCCAAAATGATTGCAAAAGTCCCTGAAGGGTGCGTTGTCAAATTGACGTCCGTTGTCAGATACTAATACCCTAGGTACTCCGAACCCACATAGAATATTCTTCCATACAAAATTTTTCACGTTCTGCTGAGTGATTGCTGCAAGAGGCTCGGCTTCTACCCACTTGGTAAAGTAATCGATTCCCACCACCAAAAACTTCATTTGCCAGATTCTCATGGGGAAAGGGTCTAGGATATCCAGTCCCCACTGGGCGAAGGGCCATGGGGCCATCATTGGGGTCTGGTACTCTGACGGCTGTCTAGGCACATTGTTATAGCACTGACATTAGTCACATACCTTGACATAGGCTTTAGCATCTGCCTGCATTGTAGGCCAATAGTAGTCGGCACGGACGATCTTATGGACTAGCGACCTTGCTTCTGCATGATTTCCACACGATCCTTCATGAACTTCCCTTAGAACATAGTTTGACTCGTCAGGAGCCAAGCACCTTAAGTAAGGTTGGGAAAAACCTTGCTTGTACAAGACTTCATTTATGAGGACATACTTGGCTGCCCTGACCGTTAACTTTCTCGCTTCATCCTTGTATTCTGGAAGCCTTCCATCTTTGAGATAAATCATTATCGGACTCATCTAATTCTCTCCTCCTCCTATCTGCTGTATGTCAGGGATATCTATACTCGGCATATATTGGATGTTGTCGCACTCGTCTGTGACCCCTGCCGAAGCGGCTTTTGCCAAGGCGTCTGCTTCTGCATTTTCCTCCCTGGGAAGTTGAACAAAACTTATGGCTGAAAATTTTCGTGCAAGGCGTTTCACTTTGTTGAGGTATTTCTTCATTCGATCTTCCTTAGCATCACACATCCCATTTACTTGGTTAATGACCAGTTGAGAGTCTCCTTTGATTGTTAACGACTTTGCCCCTAAGGACTTGGCTAATTCCAATCCCTCGAGTAGAGCCTCGTACTCAGCCTCATTGTTGGTAGTTTGATACTGCAGACGAGCCGCATACTCTAGCCTGTCACCCTCAGGGGACTTTAGTACAATTCCAATCCCTCCTGCATACAGTGTGGATGATCCGTCTACATTAATCACCCACATTTCACTTCCTTCGTCCTTGTCCAGGTCGTCCTGGCTGGGGATGAATTCCGCGATGAAATCTACCAACACCTGCACCTTTATCGTACTCCTTAGGAGGTATTTGACATCAAATTCGCTGAGCTCAACGGCCCACTGTATTAGCCGTCCAGCAGCTTCCAACTTGCTCATTGCCTTTTTTATGGGATGTCTGTTAGGACGTTGATGACGTGTGCCTGGAAATAATGTCTCAGCTTCCTGGAAGCCGTGATCAATGCAAAGGCTAGTTTCTCCATCATCGGGTATCGTCCTTCTGCCCCTCTCATCGCGTGCCTTGTGTAATAGACCGGTTTCTGGACTCTCCCCTCCTCTCTGACTAACACTGAGCTTACTGCGTGTGGGGACACTGCCAAATACAAGTACAACTCTTCCCCAGGTACAGACGAACTCAACAGTGGTGCCGTCATGAGATACGTCTTCAAGCCTTGGAAGGCCTGTTGACACTTGTCCATCCATTCAAAAGCCTTCCTGAGGACTTTAAAGAATGGTAAACATTTGTCAGTAGCTTTCGATACAAACCTGTTGAGGGCGGCGACTCGTCCAGTAAGAGATTGGACTTCCTTGATATTTTTCGGTGGCTCCATGTTCAGTATTGCCTGGATTTTATCTGGATTCGCCTCAATTCCCCTGTGCGACACCATAAACCCCAAGAATTTCCCCAATGAAACTCCGAAAGCACACTTGCTTGGATTTAATTTCATGTTGTACCGCCGCGACGTATCAAAAGTTTCTTGAAGGTCGTCCAGATGTCTATCCTCGTCTTGTCTCTTTACCAGCATGTCGTCTACATAAACCTCCACATTTTGTCCGATTTGAGGACGGAACATATGGTTAACCAGCCTTTGGTAGGTCGCCCCCGCGTTCTTCAAACCGAAGGGCATTACCTTGTAGCAATACAACCCTTGGCTTGTAATGAATGAGGTTTTCTCCTGATCCGCTTCATCCATCTTTATCTGGTTATAACCTGAGAAAGGGTCCATGAAGCTAAGTATTCTGTGACCTGCCGTTGAGTCCACTAATTGGTCAATGCGTGGCAGTGGGTAGCTATCCTTGGGGCAAGCTTTGTTTAAATCAGTGAAGTCCACGCACATTCGCCACTTGCCGTTAGCTTTTTTGACCATGACCATGTTCGCCAACCAATCTGGGTAATGAACTTCTCGGATGAACTTCGCGGCGACCAACTTCTGCACCTCTTCCTTAATGGCATTGTCTCGCTCGGGAGCGAAAACTCTTTTCTTCTGACGTACTGGTTTCGAATAGGGACACACGCTCAGGCTATGGGTAATGACACTCGGATCAATGCCAGGCATGTCCTCATGACTCCATGCAAAGACATCGAGGCTTTTCTTCAGAAACCGGACTAAAACGCGCTTTGCCCCCTCGTCCATGCTCGCCCCAACTCTAGTATACTTCTCAGGCTGGTTATCGTCCAAAGGGATGTCCTCTAGTACTTCAGTGGGTTCTGCCGCGATTCTTCTCCCGTCTATACTCATTGCCTGCATGTGCTCGTCCATTGCCAGCATAGCTAAATAGCATTCTCTAGCAGCCAACTGATCTCCTTGTACTTGGCCTACCCCGTGCTCAGTTGAAAATTTGATGAACAAGTGGTAAGTAGAGGTTACCGCCTTCCAGCAATTCAAAGTTGGTCTTCCAATAATTGCATTATATGACGACACACAATCAACAACAAGAAAATTTACCTCCTTGGTTATCTGTTGTGGATATGTTCCAACGACCACTAGTAATGTGATGGTGCCCACCGGTTGCACCTTCATTCCTCCGAATCCTACCAACGGCGAGTTCACTGGTCGAAGCTGATCTCGTCCTAGCCTCATTTGTTGGAATGCGGGGTAGTAGAGAATGTCCGCAGACCTGCCATTGTCTATCAACACCCTTCTGGTCATGTAGTCAGAGATGAGTAGGGTGATGACTATCGCGTCATCGTGTGGGTGATGAAGTCGTCCTGCTTCCTCGTCCGTGAACGTAACGGCCTGCTGGTCTACTTCCCTCGTCCTAATAGGTCGTCCGGACAGCTGGATGTTCTGCACCACCTTCAGGTATGTCTTCCTTAACTTGGACGACTGCGCCGTCGAGTTTCCTCCTATAATTACCCTTATTTCTCCCAGTGGAGGACGTGATGATTCTTCCACCTTAGCTTTCATTTTCTCATCTCTTTGGTCTCGTCCAAGGAAGTTCCTCAGTTTTCCTTGTCTAATGAGATTTTCTATCTGCTGCTTCAAGTCAAAGCACTCGTCCATGTCATGCTCGTGGTCTCTGTGAAAGCGGCAGTACTTACTCCTATTACGCTTGTTGGGGTCTCCCTTCATTTTATCCGGCCACTTCAAGGACAGATCGTCCTTGATCTGCATAAGAACCTGCTCTAGTGGCATAGTCAGGGGCGTGTATTGCTGATTCCTCGCGGAGGAACTCGCCTTCTTACTATCCTTATCTTTCCTCTCGTCTACTCGAGCTTTCTTTGGACAAGGTCCTTGATCCGGATAACGATGGTGACCCACTTCCGAGCGCTCTGCTTTTTTTCTTTTCTTGGCTATGATAGCGTCTTCAGCATTCATAAAATTCTAGGCCGAATGGACGAGCTCGGCCATAGTCTATGGTTCTTGCTCGTAAAGCTTATGAATGAACAAGTCAGAATTGACCCCATTGTGGAAAGCGGCCAGCAATAACTTGTCATCCATCTCATCCACTGTCAAGGCCTCCCTATTAAAGCGGGTGATAAAGGATCGCAAACTCTCATTTTTCCCTTGCTCTATAGTCAGTAGACTAGAGGAGGAACGCTTGTGACGTTGTCCTCCGATGAAATTGTTGACAAACAATTTGCTCAACTCTTCAAATGATCCTACCGAGTTTGGGGGTATCTTGCTGAACCACACTCACACTGGTCCCTTAAGTATGGTGGGAAAAGCTCTACACATGATCTCATCCGGGACCCCCTACAGGTGCATGGTCATCTTGAAAGTTGCAATGTGATCGCAAGGGTCGCGATTTCCATCGTACGAGTCTAAAGAAGGCATTTTGAACTTCGGGGGTAGAGGATGACTGTTGATGGAAGCTGTGAAAGGGGAGTCCGTTCGGTGGACCATATCGTCTACTGGGTTTGCCCTCCTCATATTCTCCCTCATCTCATCCATGGCTTTCCTCATCTGGTCCATCTCTCTCTCCAAGTGCGGCATCCTTCTTGAAGTGGTACCCCTTGTCTGATTCTCGAACTCTACATTTTCCCCTCCTCCTTCCTGACTCGGGGCCCGTCCCTCCATGTGCCCATATTGGCGCTGCCTCCTGAGGTTGATCTCCCTATTCAACTCCTGGTTCTGACGTGTCAGTTCTGCCATAGCGGTAGCCATGGATTGTATGTGTTGAATAGAAGACGGTTGCATTACGGGTGCTGATCTGCGATCGTGAAGGGGATTACTAGATGCATCCCTACTCTCCTGGTGGCCTGGGCTAGTAGCCCTTGATCTTGTTCGAACCATTCAGCCTTTTGTCTGGGACAGAGTAACCTTTGACAACAAAAACACGATCGAATAAAAAGGACAGTGGATAGTGTTTGTTTGCTCTACTCTCGTTAGTCTGATTCCCACAGACGGCGCCAACTGATGATGCAATTCAATCAGTAGGCTGGATGATCCAGATTTGAAAGGACAACTCACTCTCTAATGGCCTAAAAAACAGAGAAAAACGATCAAAGGTGATCGGGATCGCCGGTCAAGAACCCTCCGATGGTAAAGTCAATTTTCTCTATATTCTTGGAGTTCCAATCTTTTGGGAAAAAATGTTCAACGTACCTTTCATTGGTCCGGACAAGTGCTTATATAGTGCCTTAGGAGCGGTTACTTGGGATTATAACCTCTCCTGAAGATGAGGAAACCGGGGGTTCGTGGATAACTCCTATAACCGTTTATGAGTTAATATTCTCTCATATAACGGTCGCCTGAGGTTAGGCATGAATTACGGGTGGTAAAATGTGCTTGATAATTCCAAGTGTAACATCCTCGTCCATGAGTCTTTATGTGGACGACTCCTCTCGGGACAGGCTGTGCGCATCCCATGGACGAGGGATGTAACTTCGCTATCACCTCAGGACGGCCTTGTCCGTTACCCTCGTCCTAAAGATAACTTCTGGATGGCTGCCGAAGTGATGACCGTCCAGGGACGGTCTGAGCGTCTTCATCCCACATCATCATTATTTCTTACTATATTAGAGCATTTTCATCAGCTAGGACAAATATTTTCGTCTATTTTAGCATAAAAATGTACTTTTTTTTATTTTACATGCTCACTTTTCAAAACACCTGACACTATATTATCTATTTTGCAATACATTTCATTAAAAATATTATTTTCTTATCAATTTTTTATTATTATATCAAATCATATTTCTCACTTTATCAACCAAAAACTACTGTCTCAATCTAAGGAATTACTAAAATATTTATTTGTATAGTTATAATAACGATGTAAATTTATATAGTTACTGTAACACAAATGTATTTTGCACAATGATACATAAGCTAATGTGGATGTATTTTATGATTGATAGGGAAAATTTGAGATCTTATACTATTTTACAACAACTAATGTAAATACTTTTATAATAAAATCAATGTTAGATTGTAGGGGAAGGAGGACAAGAGTTTTGGAAGAGATGACCCAAATATAAATTAATGGGAAAATTACTGTAAACTCACCTGTGGTTTGACCCGTTTTTACTTTACCTACCTGTGGTTTAAAACTTAACACTTTGCCCACCTGAATTTCAATTCGTTTGCTCTCCGTTACCCACCCCCTCACCCTCAAACGTTAGAAAAACACATTTTTAATACAAATCAAAACATAACATGAATCAAAAACATAAATCGTTGAAACTTTTCCTCACGAGCCCTATAAATTCTGAGACAACCCCAATATCACAATCGGTTCAAAGTAATTATAATCATTTTTCATATGCAAACATTCTAATGTTCCACTAATCAAACTACCATAAATGCTATTATTTTTTGAATAATTAAGCTTAAGAACAACATCTGGGTATTTTAAACTAAATGAACCAACATAAATTTTCCTTGATTCGACCATACAGAGCTTCCCAAAAGATTCTAACCAATACTTATTAACTGAAAACACTGAATCGTCTTTCCAATAACTAATACTTCCCAAACGTCGCCGACCAAAAATAGAGTCCTTCCATGGGTCTCGAATGTACAGGGTGGCTTTGACCTTGTGAACACCATGGGAGGTGGTGTTTTTGATATATAGGGGGATTGAAGGAGAGAAATATCTCGGACGCAATGGTTCGGTTGAAGATTCTGACACCGCCATATAAAAATGTGACTTGGAAACTGAGGAAATCGTTGGAGTTGGAGACAGGGACATTGCTGGAGGATAAAGGGGGCTTGGGAACGACATCATTTCAGTGCTGGGAGATATCTAGAGGGCCTCATCTATGATCTATCTAACCCAGTCCACATAGTAGAAGAAATATAAAGCTTGTTCCAGCTATTTTGAAGGATTGATCTCTAGTGGACATGCAGACAAGCAAATGGTGCAGTACATTAGCAAATAGTTCAAAGTTGTCTTCTGTTGAACTAGTGTGGCGGTAGGGAAGTTGAGGAATAAGAATAAGATGCAGAGAAGGGACTGAGAGTGAATTTCAATTTCTTAGGATTTGGAGAAGAAGAAGGAGGGTTTTTCATGTTTCTAGGGCTCTTGAGCAAAAGTTTCAATGGTTCGTGTTTTTGATCCGTGTTATGTTGTGATTTGTATTAAAAATGTGTTTTTGTAACGTCTGAGGGTGAAGTGGGTAATGGAGAGCATACAGATTAAAGTTCAGGTAGGTAAAGTGTTAAGTTTTAAATCACAGGTAGGCAAAGTGAAAACAAGCCAAATTACAAGTAGATTTACTATAATTTCCCCTCAATTAATAAAAAATAACATATACTGTCTTTTTCCCCCTATAGGGCAGGGGGGCCTAGCCCCTTTGGGCCCCCACTTAGCTAGGTCCATCCCTATTGAAAATGAATGAAATATAAACATCCTTGTTTTGGAGTAATATTAAAAGGAATGGAACCAATAATTTTATAACAGCTTTACTATTATATCCTTATTTTAAAATGAATGTATGAATGTATAGAAGTATTTGGAGAGTTTTTGTGAAAATTTAATTAATCTTAATTCAATTCTCTTTGATTCCTTCCAAATCTTGGAGTAGTAAAACTTTGTGGTTTTGAGTTTTAAGAGAGTATGGAGGAATGAGTACTCCCTCTTATGGTCCTACCCATTTCATTTCCTTCTACTTAAACTTTCAAAATAAGGAAATGAAATAAATATTTTAAAATAACGTTTTTCATTCATACGTTTTGAACCTCCCCCAAAACGCAGTATTAGAAGACCACTAATCAAGTGTTGTCTCCCAACTCAACGGGCGACAAACAACCCAAAAGCAATCAACTTAGAACTTAAAATTCTTTCCATTTTGAGACATATCTCTTTCAATGTAAAGCTTTCTAAATCTCATTATTTTTTTAGTACAAATTTTTTAATTAGCGCATTGTTCAAAAATTAGGGAAAAATAATAATAATAAGTTGTACTAGATAGGACCTAATGGGTCTTTGGACCCAACCTAACACTTGAGTGAGATTTTCCAAATGGGTTTGGATTCAAATTTTTAACGCCCTTGGGTTGACAAAGGATTTGAGTTTTAGATCTTAATACTAATTAAATGCAACCTATTTATATATATATATATATATATATATATATATATATATATATATATATATATATATATATTTTTTTTTTTTTTTAATTTTAAATTACTAACAAACCTTTATTATTATTATTATGGACATAAAAACAAATTATTATGGACATAAAAACAAGGATTTCTGATAATAAGTAAATATGTTTGTCTTTTAATATTATTTAATTTGGTATAATTCTTTTAAAATTTTCGTTAAATAATATTTTAAATATTCAAATTTAGTTTGTATACCTAACCTAAGCGTGTTCATTCAACCCAACTCATAGTAAGATAATTGGGTGGGTTTGAGATGTGTTTAATATTTTCAATTTTTTTTTCCAAACCCCAAACACATTATGTTATCATTCTTATTTAAACTTTAACACCTAACACCTATAAGATTATAAGGTTATAACCAGTGTGGCCGATACCGTACCGGCCAGTGCACCGGTACCGGTACACTTTTATATTGTACCGGAAAAAATACCGGCCGTACCGGCCGCGTACCGGCCATACCGGCCAATTTCGGGCAATACCGGCCGGTACCGGGCGTACCGGCCGGTACAGAAAAAAGCTTTTTTTATTTTTTTTTATTTTTAGTTTTGTAATTTTTGAATTTTTGTAAAGGTATAATGGTAACTTATTTACATTAACTTCTTAGTATTATTTTTTTTCTTAGTATGCAATGAACAACTAAGCTTTCTATTTTTTATATTGTGTTTTTTTTTCTTTTATTTGATACTAAAGTCTAAAATTATGAATAATTTGTTCTGAATTGAGGTAATGTTTTATAATAAACTTTTATATTTACTATAATATAAGTGAAATATTATATGTTTATAAACATGATTCTAGATATTTTGGTGTGTGTGTGTGTGTGTGTGTGTGTGTGTATATATATAAAATAGCGGTAAACTCGAAACGGTACACCGGTATTGACCAGTATCCGAAATATATCGTACCGGTGACCAAACCGGTACAGCCTCTGGTACGGTATTGACTTCCTTGGTTATAACATTAAGAATCAAAAATAGCAATTCTTACCAAAATTGCAATTATTAATTTATTATATATGTAGCGTCAACCACTAAATTAGTATAAATACCCCTAAAACTTTGCAAATAAATATCATCATATACTAATTGCATCGGGAAAGTTTTATGGTTAATACAGAAAAATTAAAATTAAAGAGGATATATAAAGAGGTGCTAAGTCATGTCATTTCTCACTTATAAAACATGATGTTTCAACTATTGAACCTCGGTCGATATATACACACACACACTTTAATTGGTATCAAATTAACTTGTTCCCTTAACCAAACCAAAACAGACCTAGATTACTAACAAGCTTGATTCCAACATATTGTATTAAACCAACAACATTTTAAACCCCTAAACCTTAATCAAGTTTGGTCAAAATCATACAACAGGCCAAATAGTATGACATTTAATCCACTACATTATTGATTCATGGAGTTTTTTGGATGTCTCATGAAAATGGAGTGAAATAGTATGACCAAATATTGAGATATTACTTCCATGTGTGTGTATATATCAAACCACATGTAACCCTACGATGCAGACAATTTTCGCAATTTTCCAGCCTAGAAACAGGGTCTAGCAGGTTCTAGACACATGTATCGATCCGTTTAGTTCTCGTGAAAATGAAAAATAGAACAAAAAGAAAAGGAAAAATGTTCTAAAAAGTCTAAAGAACGTACGTACCGCTTTCGCTGATAAATAGCAGCTTTAATTACAAGGTAATCGTCCCTACTCCTTAGACTTCTGACGCTGCAAGGTGAAACAAGTGGAAGTGTTGTTAATAACACAAATTATATAAGACATTAACGCCTCAATGCCACAGAAGAGTTTTTGCAGTATACTCACAATGAAGATATACCCCCATAGCCATAGATGTAGCATTTGATGAGAGATTGAAGGTACAAACCTAATCTTTCTGAACTTTAAAGGCATTTTGAGACATATAAATTGACCCGGCAAAGGCGTAGTCCAAACGAAGAAACCTTGACTTAGTGATAATGTGAACATTGACTTGTTATTAGTTTCACAAAAAGACATTGACTTGTTGTTATCATATATAATTAGTTTTATTATATGGTGCTTCTGGGAAAGTGCAATGACAACGAGGAATATCCGAATATATCTCAAAGGAAACCACTTAATTATGATCAAGATGTCGGTTCTAGTACCAAAATATAGTCATCTTTATTTGGACAGTAAAGGGAGAAATGGATCATGGACTTCTAGTGTTTTAGAGATCGACCATTATAGGGAAGACCCTTAAAACGATCAAGCTTAGAGGCACACGCCCCCATGAGGATCAACTGTCAAACTTGTTTTCATTTTTTGATCTCAGATCAAATACCACATTGCCCATGGACACTGCAAAGCAAATCAAAGGTTTACAGTGGCATTCTTGCCTCATTATCTGTTAAAATTTTATCTTATTGTGTGAAAAAAAGTGTATATATATAGAGGGATGGAATCAGAATTCAAACTTAGGGGCCGAAGTTCTTTGTTCAAAGATTTAAAAAAAAATTAGAATATCAATACTAGAGGTTGACAAAGTTGCATTACTAGCATTAATTTATTAATTATTAATTGTATTTTTTCTTTTGAAAAAATTTAATAATAAGATTTTATAATCAAGAGTTTTGTAAGTCAATCGGCACGTCTTAATATTTTCAAGGTCTAACTAATATGTGGATAAGCGATCAATATGTGGCATAGGAGTTGTCTCTATGGCTATGAAGGTAAAGTCATTTGAAAGGGGCATAGAGCTCTCAAATGAGAGGGAGAAATTTGGTAAAAGTTATTGGGTTTTTGTGATTTTTTTACTAGGATTTGTAATTGATTTGTTGTTATTGTTTTTGCGTAAACTATATTTATGATTTGTCTAAAGATTTTATATATGCATTTTTTATTATAGATTTTTCTTGTTAAATATTTGTTAGATTTCTTGGGTCGAGAGGGGGGGGGGGGGGAGTACATAAATTTAAGAGTCAGAATTAAAATTCATTTTGTTAATATACATACTAGTATTTTTTTTTTTCAAAGGTTGGCCCCTCACACACAAAGTTAAAATTACTTTTTTATTTTCCTATAAATTTTTTCCTATTTTGGTTTACTAATACACAAAAATAGAGGGTTAACAATTCCTAATGTTTCTAATGAACACCGTCAAAGTTCAAATCTCCCTCTCTTACTTAATAATAATAAAATTATTAAAAAAAAAAAAAACACAAGGTTCTTCCTCAATCTATTATATGATGATTTATAAAACTATTCAAGTATATTATTCAGATAAGTCACATTTTTTTTTCAAATCACACGACTAAAAATACAAGTGAAGAATGAGTTTGAGTAATTTTCCTCCCAACCAGTTTAGAAATAAATTATTTCTATTAAACCTTTTGTCATGATTCCTTCAATTTTCAGCTCTCACATTTTGTACTTTAGTGTTGCTATTCCTCAATGATTATATATGTATAGGCATATGATGTGAGTTGTTTTTGGGTTCATTTAGTAAATCTTTTGTTAAAATATATAGCATATGGCTTGTCTGATGCAAATTCATTAAGTTGGGAGAACATCAATTATGACTATTTGGGTATAAAAACTCATTGCATTAAGCTGTGTTGATCTTGGGAGGATGAATTGGTTTTGGCTTTTCCCATAGAGTAGCAACCTAGTTGATTGAGCTCCATAAAGAATGCTACCCAAAGGAAAAACTCCCTTTTCAATTTGTTGAATTTAAGGGATCATGGTAATCTTGCTTTAATGGTGATTGTTTCATGTCAAATTGAATGGAAAGAAAAGATAATGTCGGGTAAGACGTATAACAAAGCAAATATTCTTTTTTGGTTTTATGAGTTCCAACACTTGTGACTGTGAGATTATTTATTGGTTTTACTAGTAGCTTCCTAGTTCGTCCTTTACTCCCTTTCCTTTAGTTCGTCTGTCCTATCCCTATAATTGGTATCAAAGCCTTGCCATGAAAATAGTTTCACTCTCCTTTGATTAGTATACTTTGATTATTGTCCTGATTAGTATGCTCTGTGATTTACAGTTGTCACAATAAGTGGATCCTATGTATTTATCACATCAGAACACTGGATTTGATAATCAAGTAGAACACAAAAGGTTGTTCTTAAAAGTTTCAAAGAACCTATTTTTCCTGAGTCATCTTGTGGACGTGTGAGCCTAGAAGTGGCGTTTTAGTCATGTCAGACCTTAGGAAAACAATTCTTCTTTTTAGAAACTATCATGGCTAGTTCATCATCCTCAACAGTTTCAGATACCATTACAACTACGTGTGATCTTTCCCTTCGAAAATCCACTGCAAATAGACTAGACTACTTATATGAAATTTCTCATGTACCTGAAAATAGTAAAATTCCTATTACTGATTTTCCTATTGTAAATCCTTATACTATCTTTGATAAACCTCAAAATACTTTCAAAAAATCCATAAAAAAGTTTTTAGGTCCTTCTCATCCTTCTAGTGTAAAAGAATATGTCGAAACTTTTAAGTTTGACCAGTTCAACATTCCAGCTAGTAAAAAAGAAAACTTTATCACCCTTGCCCTTCCTCGAGAATCTGTAATTCCATGGCAAAAACAAGGTTACACTCACCTCCATTTTGGTGCAGTAAGACTGGCACTCACTTTTCATGGCAAAAAATGACTCCCTATAGCTTCTAGAATTTCTCTTATTGATTCTAGATTTTTTGAATACTATAATGCAGTTATAGGAACCGTCCAAACCACCTTCAATGCAGGAACAGTCTTTGTCACCCTTTTCCCCAATTTTAACATGTCTCTTAAAGACCCTCACCTTTGTGATGCTCTTAAAGTCCAAGTTCAGATCACAAGTGCTTCACAAGTGCATGATACTTTTGCAATTACACTCCATTATCAGCTTGCCTACAAACTCCAAAACCATGCTTTTGACATAGCTATACCAGAGATAGCCTAGTCTAATGATGCTCTTTAAATCCAAGTTGACCCAAGCATGACGCCTATGTGCACATTTGTTCTAAGACAGTTGAATAAAGAGCAGATGACAAAACTCTTTCTAAAATCATGGATCACAAAATCCGAGAATCTTCATCAGGCAGCCCAGCCAATCCAGTCCAAAACTCATTTCTTCATCAGAAACGAAAATGGTGAAGTTGAAGTTAGATTTATGGCAGCCACACCAGAAAAAGAAGAAGTGACAGTCTTTCCTACTCAAATGGCTATGATCCAACCAATCTCATATGAAGGTCATGAAGGTCTTCAAATCAAGGCATTTCGAGAAAATGAAAAACCTTGCTATGAAGGAAAATCATCCTCCGGCCATATATGGTGGGATGTTTGTGACTGTACAGATTGTCAAGAAGAAGAATTTGTTGAAAAACAGCAGAAAAGACAGAAGAAAAAGTCTTCCCAGCAGCTTCTTAAAAAAAGATATGAAGCAGGAGATCCAGAAGTTGACCTTCTCGGAGAAACTCTCTGGAAAGTTTAATTACTATGTCCTCTATTTCAGAACCAAAAAACACAAAACTTCATCCCTTTCCATTAGTTCGTCCTTTACTCCCTTTCCTTTACTCACAGTCACAAGTGTTCCAAGCTCATTTGAAAGATCTTTAAGTGGGCCCAAGTGATGCATGCTAATGACCCTTTTATCTCTCCAACCTATTTCTCCTTTTTATTTTCCTTTGCTGGCTCCTTTTCTGTTGTGTGTGGGCTTGGTCCATATTATGATGAAGGAATTTTTTTTAATATCAGCTTTTGATTTAGTACTGGACCCTTGCTTAGTTGATATCGATTCCGTGGGCTCAAATGGGCCACTCTTCATTAGTTGCCTGGCTGTATTGGTTTGGTTCGCTGCTGACTTTATGGAGCCCAATCTAACCATTCCTATTTGTTGCTCATTGGCCATATTAATGGCTTTTTGGGTTGTCTTTGTGGACCCAAATTTTAAATTTGCTCAAAATGCATATAGAGTTAGCATCTTCGGTCTAATATATGGGCTTTTGACTTGATCCATTGGTGAGCCTTGTTGTCCATGTCAGTAGGCTTTTGGGCTGATCACGTGGGACTAAAATGAGCCCATCTCCTCCTGCTGATATGATCTCTTTGTATGGCTTGCTCGCAGGCCTTGAGTTCTTTGGGCTGCATTTCGTGGGTTATGGGTTTTGAATTTGCTCCATTTTTCGAAACAAGAAGTTTCATTGGCCCAAAGATGTGCAAAAATTGTACTCTAACACCAGTCTAGTAAATTGGGTTATTTCTACATATGTTCCTACTCTTGGTATGACTAAAATTTTTCATTCGGTTGCTTTCAAACGGGCCAGTTTCATAAAATCATCTTGGTAACTGCGTAGATGTAGAAGATGATAGGGATGAGAATGAACTCTGTTCTGTCAACACCACTGTACCATATATGAGGAACAGTGACCATGATAAATCTGTGTTTAAACAAATATTCAAATTAATAGAATATTATTTTTTAGAAATTTTATTCAAAAATAGAATTTAAGGTGTGAAATTGTATATATAAAAATTAATAGAATATTATTGTTCAGAAATTTTATTCAAAAATAGAATTTAATGTGTGAAATTTTATATATAAAAATGACTAAAAAATAGGACACTTGAATTCTTCTTTTCACTACTTATTTCAAGTTTAAAATTAAAATACAAAAAAAAATCCATAAATAAATATGTGAAATTTAAGAAAAATATGATTTTTTAATCAAAATTACTTCAGATTAAAAAATTAGACTGTTCAAAGTAAACCATGTGGTTTTTTTAGAAACGCCATCTGTTTTTGTTGTTTTAAACTTTAATTGAGTGTTTTTGCTAATCTGGTATTTCTTTCATTGTGGCCCGAATTTTTGTTCGTTCATTGGCTTGATAGTTTAACCATAAGTCCAGTTGGTTCTGATAACTATGATCCCCTCCCCCTTCAAACAAAAAAGGACTTGTCTTGGAAGGAACCATTTCTATTGAAGTTATTGTTCTAATATATAACCCATTCACATATATTTTTTAAAAATATGGCTGATTTGTCTAAACCTTTCGGGAGTTTCTCCCTTCTTTGGGAACACACAAAAAAATATGGAAATTGGATAAATTTTGGGCTAGAATGGACATGGATTAATATTGAAAGTTCTTTCTGTAGAGAAACGTAATATTGAAAGTTCAGATATTGAATTTGGGCTTCAATTGTCTTAAGAATACATTGACCCATATCAAATGTAGGCCAAAACGAACAATTAATATACATCACTCACTCGTATAGAGTTGGACCCATAGTTATTGTTGATGATGTTGTTATTGAGGTAGCTAAAAGAGAAATTAAAATTTAATTTTTAGACTAGTGTTTATTACACACACTTTGTTACACATACATGATAGATAGTTGTAACGTGTAATTTTGGGGTTTTTATCAATCTGTCAGCCATTGTGGCCTTGGATTAAGATGCTCTAAAAATTCTAAGATAGAGTTTGTAATTAAAATCATTAAATCATCTTCATTAATTCATTTTTCACTTTTTATTTTTTAACCTTTCCACTTTGACTTTTGATATTTTCACTCACTTTTTAAAATTCACTCTCAAAGGAGTAATTACTATTTGCGCCGTGCAATATTCTTATGAAAGTTTTCGATTGTGGAAGTTTTCTGATGACATCACTGCCTGTGTCACTAACGACAGAGGCAGCTTTTTTACATATGACTTCACTAGAATTGTAAGAGCACTATCATCAGGTGTCTTAATTGTGTTAAATGCTATAATATAACGCATTTGAAACATCAAACACAAAAAAAGAAGCTTCATCAGCTGTGTCAAATGTCTCAAAAATTTGAGATATGCTACAGTACTGTTCCATCTTTGGAACAGTACGGACCGGTGTGTTAAAAAAAAATTCTTTATTCCTTTCTCTCTCTTCTTTTATTACTTTTTCTTTCTTCTCTCTTCTTTTTTCCTTCTTTCTTCCTCCGACTGTTCCTCGTTTCAGTCACTCCCTCTTCCCTTTTTCTTCTTCTTTCTTCTCCAACATCTTCACTGGCTTCGGGTTTTTTTTTTTTTTTTCCTTTTTTTTTCTCCCGTTCCCTTTCTCTGCGCTTCTTTCTCTATTTTTTTTTTCTGTCACGAAGAAGAAGACGATTCCGATTGAAGGGACTCGCCAATCTAAAGGGACTTGCTGGAGGGACTCGCTGATCTGAAGCAGAGCTTGCCGATCTGAAACTCAGCTCGCCGATTGAAGCTTGCCGACCTAACCCAGAGCTCGCGAATCTGAAACTCTTGTCGTATGTCTCGGTGTATGTCCGATCTTTGCTCGTTGTAATTAATTTTATAATTGATTTGGTGGATTTGCGATGTGGGTTTGTTTGATTTGGTGGAAGTGGGTTTGTGCCGGTGGTGGATGTGGGATTGTGCCAGTGGTAGATGTGGGATGTGGGTTTGTTTGATGTGGTGGATGTGGGTTTTTGCCAGTGGTGGATGTGGGTTTGTGCCGATGGTGGCTGTGGCCGTTGTTGTGGCGTGGTTGTTGGTGGCCGTTGTTGCGGCAATGGTGTTGTGCTGCCATTGTTGTTGTTGGTGTTGATGATGATGATGATTGGAGAAGGAAATATATTATTTTAATGTGTAGTAAATATTATTTTAATGTATAGAAGTGAAGGATAAAATATCTGATAAATGATATATTGTATAATGATGTGATAAAATGATAAAGTAGGTGTTTGATGTGTTAAAATGAAATTTTTTTTGAAACATCTGATGAGAATGCTCTAAGATGGATCTTTTAAAGAAATAAAAATAAAAATAAAAAATAATTGTAGGATGGAGTGGAGGCCGGAATTAGATGAATGGATATGCAATGGTCCTCCATAAAAAATTAAAAATATGCTTTCTATTTTGGGTCCGGTTAATGTATGTACGTAAGGTATATATTAACAAATCTGTTATTAGAAAAAATTTATCGGGATTTGAAAAAGTTGTTAAAACTTTTTCAATTCTCAATAAAACTTTTTCTAAAAAAAATATTATATTATTGTGTGCCCACACATTAGTAAAATCCTTCTATTTTATTTTAATGATTTATTCAAACTTTTTAATAAAAAATAATTTAAAAATCTCCAATGATTCAACGAGTTCACTATTAGAATTTAGTAGCTTTGTAATATTCTTTATTAATTTATCATCCTTTAAGTAATTAAGATAAAATATTAAACAACTCCTAAAGAGTAATTAATAATAATTGAAATAAACCCTATGTGGATTGCGGTAATTAAGGGCCTATTTGGTTTGTAATTTGTCATCACTCAATTTTCATCACTTATCACTTATCACTAATATACCCCAATTTTCCAAACCCCCTATTTGGCACCTTAACTCAGACCCAGTTTTCAACTTCAACAGTTGCGCTGGGTTTCACCAAAAAAAAAATCCCAAAGTTTGTCAAACATTGCGGCTGGGTATGTGAGGTTAATTACGAAAATGCCATCATAACTTTGTTTCCATAACTTGAAAACACCTAAAATGTGTTTTCAGTTTTCATAACTCATCACTCAAAAATCAAAGAATTGAGTGATAGAAACAAGGGTTGAAAACCAAGCCAAACAAAAAAATTTGTGTGGGTCTCACGTGTTTTGATAACTCAGTTATGACTTTTGAGTGATATGATCCAAAATTGCTCTAAACCAAGTCTCTTAATCACTTAATGCGGTGAAATAATTCACATAAAAATGACAAAAAAGAACTTCAATGATTTCATTTGGATTGTTAACCACCTAACACGTTTGGTTTAATAGAAGCTAAGATCAAATAATTAAAATAGAAGGTTGACACTCCTTAAAATAACTAACATGCCTATAGAGACATATTAATGAATGTTTATCAAGAGGCTTATATTTAATTGGTTGACACCTTGTGTTTTCAATAAAGACATCAATGATTCAATAAATAATTAGTGTTTCTTTTTTATAAGTAAATATTAAATACTCACAGAGTATGATGATGTACGTAGTACTTTATTTTCTTAGATTTATGGTGAATCTCATTATATACAAGAAACCATATCAAGAACCACTTCTTCACCTCGCTACCCTTTAAGAGTTTACACCACTTTCTTTCTGTCACTCACATCTGCATTTTAATTCACTGTTTCTTTGAAATTGTTCCATCATTTTTCGTAAATGAAATTGACCCCTCAGTGTATTCGTTTACCACTGCTGTTAAAGGTACATTTTGAACTAAATCGTGAATGATGATCATAAAGTACATATACGTTTTTTTTTCCTTTTCATCTTGGTTTTTGATACATATGGTACTAGCTTCTATATATGTGTAGCATTGCAAGAGCTGGGAATGCTTATCTACCGAAGCCTCGCTCAAAGCCACTGCAGATCTCCTCTTGCTCCACCACTCTCAACCATGGTTATTGGAAATTATAGATTGAGATTTCTGTGTGTGTGTGTGTGTGTGTGTGTCTGTGAGAGAATGAGAGAGAAGGAGAGGTGATGGAAACTTTTGGCTAAACTATTGGGATTTGATTTCATTTTGTGGTGTTGCTAGGTGTTGGTGGGTATTGTGTTTGGAAAATAAGAAAGTGCAAGAATTCAAAAGAAAATAAAGTGAGGATTAAAAAAAATTATTATCTTTATTTTTTTTCCTTTTAATTAATTTTTTATAGAAATTTTGTGTCTGACATTGATTTATTTATTATCAAAATGCTTATGTGGCTTTTTAAAAATTTAATTAATTGATTTTATATTATTATGTTAACCACATGTGTGCCAACAAGGTAAACCACTTGCCATGTAAGCATTTTCTATCAGTGAGTTAACGATAAAGACTAAATTGATTGTAAGTCAAATATACTAGGGATTAAATTGACTTTTGTCAAAATATATGGACTAAATTGACGGTAATCCCAAAATGTAAGGACTAAAATAGTATTTTTTGTCTCTTCTCCTTTTTTTTTTTTTTTTTTTCCTGTTTTCTGGGTAGTGTAATAAAGATGTGATCCTGGTATTAACAGGGTACGTATAGTGAGCTATGAGGAGAAATTTGTACCTACGAGTACGAATGCCAGTAGTTGTATATATCATTCAAAGGGAAAGGAAGACGTACGAGTGGGCAAGAGAGGGTTCGTTTCAACCCTGATCATGTCATGAAATTCCTTCAAACATATAGCATGAAAGGATTACAATCAATATATATGACAAAGACTCATACCGAATTATGTTCCTTACTCTTCCTTTCCACGGTTCTGTTGGTCAGCTAGCTGTAGGTTATGAATAGCGAACCATATCCAAAATAACAAAAGAAACATATTGGACAAGGTCCAACCTGAGAGTTGAGAGTTAAGATGGCAAAGATAAGCCCCACGCTACCAAGTTCTAGAGCATCATGGGACATCATCAAATCCCTGAACGTACCAACTACTAATTTGAAAAAAAATAAAATAAAACAAGATCTTTTCTTGCGAGTTCAAAGTTCAAACATATAGAGACTTTATGCCATATGTATATGGCAGAAAAGGTGTTACGTATCTAACAGTCATGTATTGCGTTGCGTGCAGATTCTATACAAAAACTGGTAGAGCTCAACAGTCCAAGCTTATGCTAGCATTTTTTTTTTTTTAGCTTCTTGGTCGGCACATATAGTCTATTTCTTACTTTTGTGGACAATATTAGTATATTACCTAAACTCGGTAAGTCCAAAATCCAAATTAGTAGAAAAGTCCCAAATTAATTAATTTGGATAAGGCCAACCAACGTCAAGTCATTTAGATAAAGTTAAATTATTACGCACTCCTGGTGTAATGGTTACCCTACAAATACAAAGTTCTTGTAGAGTGAGACTGGATAAAGACTAAAGTTTAAGTCTCTAATAAGAAATTTCACACATATATACACTTAAATTAGGTTAGTATAGAATTTATATTTTGTATTAAAAATAAATAAATAAAAAGATTTTTTTTTTTTTTGGGATTAATAAGTACTTAAACTCTACTATTCTTTCTAAAATCTAATTACACTTGCAAATGAAAAAAAATCTTAATTTACATTGTATTAGCAATATAAGATTTACACTATAGACTAAACAAATGTGTACAATATTGTACATATTTGTTTAATCTACAATGTAAGATTTTTATTATTAATACAATATAAACCTATAATTATCCATTACAAATTCTGCTTACAATTCTATTTTCTCCAAATCAGATTCTTTTACAAATCAAAGAATAGGTAACCTCATATTAAACACAACCTTCATTTAGTCGCTTACAGGACGTTTAGTTCACCGTGATGTGTCCTTAATGTGATGCACATTACCTTAATGTTTAATTTTTGTATTACTAACTAGAGGTTCGCACACAGTTGAAGAGCGAGAGAGCACGAGCATGGCTTACTTGGTGCCCAAACTATTACGTGTAGTTAAAAAAGTCTTGATATGGTTTTTTGTTATAACCAGGGTCGGCTCAACGTCCCTTATTATGCAATTTGGGCCATTGAATGAGGGCAAAAAAAATCTCAAAAATTTTTATCTTTAAATATAATACTATATTTGTATAACAATCAAAAATGAAATATATTTATTTGACTACTTTTTTTTTTTCTTTTAAAAAAGTGTTATTTAGCTAAAATTCAAGAAATCTATTTGCATTTTTGTTTTTTTCTCACATAAATAAATAAATAAAAAGTCTGTCATCATTTATATATTTTTTTAAAATTCCTTCTTCTCATAAAAAATTAAATAATTGATATTTAGTAATACAAAAATCATATAAAATATATTAAAGTGAAATTTCAATCGAGAATTCAAATTAGATTCTAATTGTATTCTAATTTTTTTATTCAAGTGTCATTTTAATTTTCCTATTATTTGATGCCAAGTATTTTTATTCTTCTAAAAAAAGTATTTTTAAATTTTAAATACATTCCAATGTTGTGCCAAGTACCCTTTAAATTATACTTTAATTATATGACAATTATATTTATGATATGAAAATTCATGTATCTCAATTTAGAAAATACAAAAACATTCAATTCAAATTCATTTATGCTAATTTTACATTTTAAAAAAAAATTACATATATATGATACATACGTAGTAGTAATTAGCTTGTGATTTTTTTTTTTTTTGCAATATGTGAGTAGAGTATAAATTGTTATGACAAATTATTATTCAAATAAGTTCTTAACCATAAATTATTTCATATCTTTGCAAAGTTTTTCCTGCCACTTGAAACTGGGGCTAATATGCATGTCAATTTTCCACATTAAGAAATGAGATGATGATGAAAAGGAAGCCTTAACTAGTTACAATATGAAAATGCTTGATTGTGCATGAAAGTTTCATTTAATAATATTTTTTTAAAAAAACCTTGATTTAAAAATTCAAAGAATATTTAAAGAATAATTACACATGAGTTAAAGAAAGAAAATATTTTCTCCAAATTATATAAAGCCAACTTTATAAAGTTTTCTTATGTAAGAATAGATAATACATATTATTTAATAAATCATGTTAGAGGCATGCTTAATTACTTTTAAGTTTATGTAAGGGTATCAGTGTGTGAATCTAAAAATTATTAATACATTTAACTTAGCCCTGGAAAAAGATTTTAGCTTCACCATTGGGTGTAATGATGAACTCACATATATAAGTAATGCAAACCAATAAATCTATCAATACTAGAAGTTTCACCCTATTTGTGTGTTGTGATTGTGGTGGGCTCAGTCAAGATGAAGTGACAATACTGTATGTATGTGAATGTGATAGAGGATGCCAAAATATTTTAATGAAATTTTGGTGTTCCTAAAAGAAGTGAAGGCAAACAATGTAAATAATAGAAGTAAAAGGTTTGTATCACCACACACGTAGACTGGTATTTACTAATCTTCAACACCAAGTATTGCTAGAATGCGCCATATCCTAGCTGTTGCTGATGAGTCACTGCGAGGCTATCTTACGCACAGTTTTCCGAACCGTCCCCAGATCCTGACACGTGCCCATCACCAGTTGTTGAATCAAGAAAAGTTATCTTTGGGAGAAAAGTTTGGATTACCAAACAAGTTTCCAGCTTTTTATTTTCTAAATAATTGTAAATTAAGCTGAATTAAGATATGAAACTAGCTAGGTGATAAATGATAAATGAAAATTCTGGCTTAATTAATTAGGATACATATGACAATCATGGATTTATGCAACCATGCATATATAAGTCAATCACTCAAAAAAAAAATATATATATATATATACATATATATATATTGTGTAAGTCCAAATCTTCCACTCCAAGTAAGTCGAGTATTGTGTTATAATTTAACAAAAATTCTATACGCTAGAGAAAATGAGATATCTAGGGCCTTTCCATTTCTCTCTTCTTCTTTTTTCTTTTTTTTATTTAAGAAGGGCCTTTCCTTGCAGTGGTTAATATTAGCTCAAATGAGTCAGGACTCAACACTCACAATTTCAATCCTAGCAAGACAGGCCCATCTTTTAATTTGAACCGACCCTCTACTAAGTATCATTTCAAAGGTTGTGTTTTATAATTAGGCCCAGAAACCCACTTACAAAGAGGAGAACAGCTTAGAGCCCGTCAGATAAAGAGATTGAATGAGTACATCATTAAAGACTGGAAATGAATTTAATAGAATATAATGTATTTAAATAATATAAATAAAAAATTTAATGGAATAATGAAATAAAATAACGTTGTCCCAATGTTTTAAAATAAATGAATCATTTTAGGGTAAATTATATATTTGGTCTCTATACTTTACATCTTATTTCAATTTTGTCCTTAACCTTTCAATTATGTCAATTTGATCCTTAAGTTTTAGTGCAGTGTCAATTTAGTCCATGCAGTTATCTTTTGAATAAAAATCATTGACTTAGCAAATAATCAAAATAAAAAATTATTTTATTGTCATATCAATAGAAACTAATTTTTTATTTTGGACATTAGTCATGTCAGCAATTTTTATCCAAAAGATAATAGAAGTGACTAAATTGACATAGCATTGAAAGATTAAAGACCAAATTGACACAATTAAAAAGTTAGAAACTAAATTAAAATATAATGTAAAGGATAGAGACCAAATATATACTTTACTCATCATTTTATAATAGTATTATTATTATTATACCCCTATTTTTAAATAAATGCTGAATTTACATGAGTATTTTGGGAGTTTTAGTAAAAATTTCATTAAGCTTAATTCAATTCCGCTCTATTCTTCCCAATTCTTGAGGAAATAAAATTTTGAGGTTGAGTGAATATGGAGGAAAGAGTGCTCTCTCATCCATGTTACCAATTTTATTCCTTCTACTTAAACTCTAAAACAACGAAATTGAATGAATATTCTAAAATAATTTTTCTCATTCAATCCCTTTCAAATTTCCCACTACATGGAGTGTTAGAGTACCACTAATCAGGTGTAGTCTCCCAACTCATTTTTTATTCCTCTAACTCAACAGTCAACAAGCAACCCAAAAGTAATCATATTAAAGGTATGTTTGATTGGGGTGAAAACAAGAATTATAAAAAATATAGAAAGAAAAATAGGGTAAAAAAATGACATTTTTTACTGTATGGTTGAACGGAAGAGAAAAGTGGTGAGGCCCACCAGTTTTCTCTCTCCCCTCCAAAGTACAATGTCTCAAAAAATTATAATGAAAAGTGAAAAAAATATTTGGGCAAAATTGCCCCACCTCTTATTAACGTTTCTGGTTTTTTTTTTTTTTTCCTGTTAACTTTTCCAGTGTTCTATAACGTTCGCTTGCTCTCTTTTTTTTTCCTTTTTTTTTTTTTTTTTTTTTTTTTTTTTTTTTTTTTTTTACTTTTCCAGTTTACATTGGCTTACATTTTTTTTTTGTGTAACGTTGGGTTTTTGTTTTGTTTTTTTGTTTTTTTTTTCTTTTTTGGTTTTGTAAGGGGGTGGGTTCTTCTCTTTTTTTTTCTTAATTTTTTATATTATTTTTTAAGAAAATATTTTTAGATGATTTTTTTATGTTATTTTTGAAAATGATTACTTTCATCTATACACAATTTTTTAAGAAGTATAATGTATTACTTTTTGTTTTATTTAAGAGGGATATAATGGTAAATTTATACAAACGTTATTTTCAACTAAACCAAAAAGTTTTCCATCCTTCTATTTTTCTACCCTCTCAACCAAATATAAATAAGAAAAACTAAAAGAGAATAAATTGAGTTCAGATCTGGCGTCAAACCAGTGTTTTACGCCAGCCAATGAGACCACGCCACATCATTGATTCAATAAAACCAGTATTTCTTTTGCAAATTAAAAAATAAAAATAAAAATCCAAACTTGTAAAAATCAGATCTGCCAATGTGTCTTTGCTTTTTGAAGTACTTTCCTTTTTGTTTATTCACTTCTTCTTTTAAAACCAGTGTCCAGAGCCGCCGATGGTTTCACGATTCCAAGGCAAAGCTAGGAAAAAAAAAAAAACCGTTTTTAAGACTCAAGAGCGAACTGAGTTTGTAACAGATCATTAGGTGCCCACACCGCATCCAAAGGGCAAGGCCAGTTAGCATCAAGTCGAGCCCGTGACTTGCCTTTCCCACTCCAATGCAAGAGACTCACTAGACCAGGATGCAAATCTCTACACAACCCATGAAAGTTGTCCCCCACCAAGACCATGCTGGTTCCACCTGTGGTCCATTGGGGCTATGTTTCTAGCAAAAATCAACAAAAATGGTGGCAAAGAACCAGCTCGTAGATCCGCATTCGCTTCTGGAGCTCCATCCATTTCACTATCTTTGCTTTGTAGTCACCGCTTCTCCACCGCTCAAGATACTAAAATACAGAAAACCCATAACAAATCAAGTTATTAACATCCCAAAAAAAATCCAAACCATCAATAATTCGAAATCTAAATGGGGAAAAAGGGCAAATCATTAAAAAACAAACCTTGGAATCGTGAAACCAAGCTCACGGCAGCTCCGGCATGTTTACCAACTCCAGCAACGAATCCAGTGACTTGTATAGCAGCGTGCGTCAGTGTGTGGAGGTTCGGGCAAGAGGAAGCAGAGCTGCAAAGGAGATTTTTCAATTTGGTCTAATCAGTGTTTGTGATTTGGGATTTAAGAGTGATGTTATTGTCTGCGGTAGGGTGTTTTTGGGTTTCATTGAAATATTGACTGTTTTTGAATAAGTTCTCTTATATAAAATATTTAGATGACTGTTTTTGAATAAGTTCTCAAAAGTCAAAGCCACAGAACATTGAAAGAAAAAGCCATAGAACATCATTTTAAACTCCTGATTTGCACCACTGGTAGCTTTGGTGTGTGATAGTCACTCTATAAGTATAAATGCTTGTGGAGTGTAGGGATAAGGGCTAGAGTTTAAATCTCTATTAATTTGTCAAAAATCAAGTCAAAACAAGTATAATAAGCCTTGATCAATCTGGAAAATAAATAAATGAAATCAAATTAAACCACAGGTGACCCTACAATGCAAAGCACCAGAACACCATCTAGTTTCTAGAAACATAAAAAATCCATTTGGTTCTCGGGAAAATGAAAGAGAAAACATAAGGAAAATGCTCTGAAGCCTAAAAATTGTAGTGCCTTCCTTGAGCAATTGCAGCTTTATGAGGTAATCATTCTTACCTTCTGGCGCTACTAGTGAAACGGGAGAAAAAGTTATTGAACTTAGAAGTTACATAAACTAGCTACAAAATTATCACAAATAAGATATAAATGCTTCAATTTTCAACTGTGGATAGATCCAACAGAAGAGTTTTTGCAGTATACCCACACAGGAGACCCTGTAAAAGTGGCATTTGATGAGAAAGAATTCAAGGTATGGTAATCCAAGCCTTTTGGAACCTAAAATCTTACTGAACTTCTATGGAATTTGAGTCAGAAATTGACCTTGCAAAGCCTTAGATCAACTGATGAAATATTGACTTTGAGATATCATCTCAAGTGTTAGTTTTCTTACATGATGCCTTCAGCTTCCTGTTAGACTTCCGCCTGTGTCAGGGCTTCCGGCATTGTGCTGTATGTTTTATATTTTATTTATTTTTTATTCAAAGATGGCCCAAAAAAAATGTGTGTGTGTGTAAGATGGAAGGCCAAAATTAAATTTTATAATTTTTATTATAGCAGGATCTAAATATTACTACAAGTTGAGGTGTCCTTAACATGTAACCGATCCCAATATCTTAAGGATTAATGTAATCTTAAAGTTTTGGGATTAAGGCATTTTTGTGGTTGTTAATAAGTTACTACTGAATTTTGTAGCACTCTAGTTTTTGTATATCTTGAAATTTGAGAGTCTTCTTTGCTTATTATCATCCATCAAGTCTGTGAAGTTGACTTTCACCTGTATTTTGAAAAACTTGGAGAATAAGATATAATTATGCCACCCCCAAAAGAGATTAAACAAAGAGTTCCTCATCTAATAAACTTCGAGGTCAAATGCTAGCTTCAGCTTGCAAGTACAGTATTGTGTGGGCTCTCAGGACTTTAGCCCATTTTGTGGAGAAGAGTGCAAAGAAGGTGAGGTGGAATGCTAAATGAAAAATTACTCTATCAAAGCGCTATATGGAAATATCTCATGGTCTCTCACATGAGGTTTCTTCTTTTATACATATTTATTGATTAGCTTTAATGACAAGTCACAAATAGACCCCTTTGCAACTTTGTATTGGTTGGACTTACTTGAAAGTTCATATCAATCAAACACCATGCTTACTGTTAAGAATATAAAGTGAGAGAGAAAAACTGAATAATTTGTATATTCTATGTGTATAATAATGTACAATAGAGAGCCTTATATAGGCCAGGTATGTGTGCAGTACAAGTAATATGAGTGAACTACAAGTACAGTATACTGGGCTAAGCCCAATGGGCTAAACTAGTCTAAGCTATACACTAACACTTGCAATGAGTTTGATATAATATATTGCTCAAGACAGAAGTGAGAAGAGTCAATTTGGAGTTTGTACAAGTTTCTGCATTGGTGATACATAGAGTTTTAATACGATTGGAAAGGAAGTCGTATCATTTGAGTAGTTTTGACTCAATGCACTTGTATCACATCAGAAATCCATATATATGGTCATCAATGCATCTCAACACTGTCCATGCTTTAATTTATTAGGTGTGATCATCTGGCTGCCCATCTCTTATTCTATTATTCCATTAATCAATTGGATAATCAGCAAGTTGCAAATGAATTGCCACAAGGAAGTTATTTATACTTCAAATCTTAGGATCAATTAACTAGTTGTCTTGATGTTATTGGACAATCCATAGAAAAATAGTACTGTAACCAAATGTAATGGATTTTGTCTGTCTTGCTTACCATTTTGGATGAAAGTATTGTGCTACCTAAAATCTGACTTGCATCTTGAAAAACATGTATCCTGGAAACAGGCTTATTTCATGGCATCTATAATTAGTTTAGATGATGGGTTCAGCTCAAACTTTGATGCTACACTTGTACTTGCAACCATGCTACCACAACACATGGCCAGGATGAGCATGGGACACAGACGGTTTCAAAACTCCTAAGCTCGACGTGAAATGAAAGTGTAGACCAAATGTTTCTGAGCATCCATCTGATCACACCAGAATTTGGTCTGAACTTTCTGGTATCTATTCATTTATTTCAATGATGATAAGGGAATATGTTCTGCATTCAAGCTGTTGGTGACTGATGAGCAGGAAGCGCAATATAAAGTGGTAGTGGTACTGAAGAAAGGCAGGTTCAAGGGGAAAGAAATCTGAACGCCATTGAACAGAGAGAAATCAGAGAATTAGCACAATGAAAATTTCAAAGCTGCATCTGATGGGGGAAATGAGACTACAGATTATAATATGTATCCTAATTCTTACTGTTTTCTTCAGTATGCTATCAATTCAAGTTTTTATGTATAGATCTTCAGCCTTAAATCTGTTATCTGTTTTTTCTTTATTATTTTTGGTAAGCTTTACATGCACCCCCATGAGGTGGCCCTCCATCCACTCTTGTGGAAATAGGAAGGGCCATTTGAACAAAATTTCATTGGCCAGATTTGTCATAGTATGCTGTACCCTGCAGCCTTCTTCAACAGTTTGGATTCATCTTTCAGGAACAAAGCCATTGCTGGATGCTGAAATCATGTATAGAATTCTATACTGTTCAATAGCTACGAGAGTGCTAAGTCTGTCTCTTTAGCTCTTCTGGCCAAGTGGAAGTAGGGTCAGAAAAGTAGCTACGTAGCATAATAGCTCTTACCAACCAAACCGAACTGACCCAAGATCTTAAGAGAATTAGATATTAGCCTAAAAAAGAAAAATACAGGGGTAAGAGTTAAAGGAGAAAGGGACACTCCTGCTTGTGTAATTAAGAACTCATAATTTTAATTTAATATACCAGGAAACATAAGTGAATAAGTTTTTCCAAGTGTGAGTGTGTGGGCTGTATTTTTATGGTTTGAAGTTAATCTCATCCCCCACCCTCATGTTGGAGTCCTTGTTTTTATAATGATGTTGGAGTCACTCAAAACCAACTATAAATGGGAGGAAAGTAAGTTATAACTATTGAGTATTAGCAATCGTTGCATTTAGCTATCTGTTGGTTTTTCTCTAGGAATAGCATTCTAGTTGACTGTGCGCCATAAAAAATACATCCCCCAAAAGGAAACTGTCTTCTCAATTTTCTAACTTTAAGGGATCAAGGTAATCTTGCATTAATGGTGATTGTTTCTTGCCTGGGTAAGACTTATTACACAGCAAATATGCTTTGTTTTACACATAGCATCAATTGTGGGTCCAATAAACTCATAAGTAGGGGTGTTCACATTGAGGTTTGGTGCAATTTTGGGTCATATTTAGCACTACACTACGCTGTATGATGCAGTATTGTTTAACCAGTTTTCATATATGTTACAAATATCTACTAAATATATTTAATCTATGCTAACTATCTATTAAATATATATTTAATATATCTATTATATGTTAAATATTGAAAAATTTTATATTATATATAAAATAAAATTTATATATTAATAGGTGTAGTGCGGGGCAATTTTTTGTGGTTTTCTAAAAACCTTAAAACTGTGTGGTGTGTGATTTTAATATATATTTAATCAGTTTGAAACGCATAGTTCATATAATATATATATTTAATCTTCAAGGATACTTGGCTGCCTGGAAGTAATGCTGGCCGTGTGCTTTCCCCTGTATCAGAGTTGTCAGAGAATGCCATTGTAAATCAACTCATTGATAGCGAGAGTGGCTGGTAGAACTCAGCTCTTATAGATGAGATTTTTCTGCCCCATGAAGCCCAAAAAATTAAAGGGATTCCCATTTGCGCATCCTCACAAGAAGATGTCCTAATTTGGCAGTCAACAAGTAATGGAGTGTACTCGGTTAAATCCGGGTATAACATCCTTTGCGAAGCTCAGAATAGGGAGGAAGCCTCCACCTCAGATGCAGAAAATTCCAAGAAGTTTTGGTCGGGTTTGTGGAAATTAAAGGTTCCAAATAAAGTCAAGTGCTTTATATGGAGAGCATGCACTGAATCCCTTCCTACAATGGCTAATCTGAGAAGAAGGAAGATAATTAATAATGCCAACTGCACTCACTACAAGTCAGAGGATGAAACAGCGCTCCATGTTTTATGGAAATGTCCGTTGGTTAAAGAAGTATGGGACTCGCGGTTTGCCTCGCTTCCATCACAATTCTTCAGAGTCCATAATTATGCAGACTTATTAAACCTCTTCCTTTGCTCAAACTTTGATACCGAGTTGTTTGCTATGACTAGCTGGACAATCTGGAATCGAAGAAACAAGTTAAGAGTGGGAGAAATGGCTGTACCGATCAACAGAGTTGCTGATGAGGCGTGGAAGCAGCTCCAGGAATTTGGCAGTTCTCGGCAAAGCTCAAAGGTGAAGATGGGGAAGAAAAAAATTGCGTGAAAACCACCAGACCTTGGACAAGTAAAGATTAATTTCGATGGGGCAATGTTCGAGGAAATTAACGCAGCAGGGGTTGGTGTTGTGGCCAGAAATGATAGAGGGGAGGTCTTAGCAGCCATGACTGAAAGGATTCTTATACCAGATTCGGTGGTGGTCCTTGAAACTCTGGCAGCAAGGCGTGCAGTCCAGTTTGCACTCGAAGTGGGCTTCCTCAATGCTGTTTTTGAAGGAGACTCTGAGACATCTATCAAAGCCATTCAACATCAGGCCTTCCTATACTGTCCTGTTGGTCATATTGTTAGAGCCATTTGGTCTTTTTCCGGTTCTTTTAAGAGATTTTCTTTTTCTCATATATGTAGGCAAGGTGGCGTGTTAGCAGATGCCTTAGTCAAAAGAGTTAGGATGTTTTCACATTTTCTAGTCTGGATGGACTCTGTTCCACTGGACCATTATAATGGTTATTTGGCTGATTTTCAAGAATTTCAATAAAGATGGCTGGCCTCATTGGCCTGTTTCTCAAAAAAAAAAAAAAAACCTGCAAACTGTATTGTACCACACAGTGCAATGTGGTTTTTTTTTTTACCTCCCTGCTGTACTGTTACTTTATTTTTTGGGCATTTTCGTTGATTTAAGTGCGATCATGCAATCTACGTGGTTTTGTGAACAACCCAACTCTTAAGTGTTCCAAGCTCATTTGTGAGATTTTTTAGTGTCCAAGAAGACGTGAAATGGCCATTTTTTCCGTCCAATCTACCTCTCCTTTTTTTTTTCCTTCTCTGGCTCCTCTTTTGTGTGGGCTTTGTCCACATAATGTAGAAGGAATTTATTTAATCTTATCTTTTGATTTAGTTGTAGACCCTTGCTTGCTTGGTATTAATTCTACGGGCCCAAGTTAGGTACTATTTTTAAGTGCATCTACTTTTGGTTAAAAGTTTTTTTTATGACATAGCAGACTTTATTTATGAAAAATCATGTTGTACAGTGGAGAAAATAAAATAAAGACATTTATTTAATCAAATAATGACTTAAGTTTCTCTTTTGCAGTCAAAGTTAAGGCAGCACAATTACATACTAAAGGTACATTATGAAAAGAAATTAAATAATAATAAAAACTATCAATCTAAACTAAAATTTAGCTTTTTTCTTTTATCTACACGCATTTAACGTAAAAGTTACTAAAACCTAGTATATATTAAAAGTATCTTTGATGTTCTTCAGTGCTGACTTTGTGGGCAACCTGGGCCGAATTTTTGGATTTTTGGCTTGATCTATTGTTGAGCCTTTTTGTCCATGTCAGTAAGTTTTGGGCTTGCCCATGTCCTCCTGTTGGTCTGATCTCTTTGTATGGGCACGCTTGCAGACTGAGTTCTTTGGGCTGCATTTCTGGGCTGTACGTGGATTTGAAATTGCTGGAATATGAATCTTGTGGGCCTTGTCCTCTAACAACACCCTATAGAAAAGGATCAAATTGAGAACCCCGAGGATAGCAAGAGCGCTAGTAGTTTTACATATATTTCTACATCTACAATTGGTTGCTTTCAAATGGGCCAGTTTCACAACATCTTCTTAGTAACTAGGTAGATGCTGAGATGATGATGGGGATGAGAATGAACTGTCTATTCTGTAAACACCACGGTACCATAGTCTATATATGAGGAACGATGGCCATGATAAATCTGTGTCTTAAAGACGAGCAGCATTTTGTCCCCTTCTAAACTTGTTGTCCACACTCAGGTTTTAAACTGAATGCAATCCAATACAAGGTAGATCCTACATCAAACATCTGAGACGGCTGTTGAAAATATGCGTTGCTTTCGAATAAGTTAATCTCTAGTGTTTTCATTATAGAATAAATTATACATCAGTTTAATTAGAGAGTAAAACTGGCTAAAGGGGTTCACAATGTTGCAAATTAACAGTATACATTTAAGGAAGTGATAGCAAGCTAAGTAAACATATATATGTGGTTCAGATTAATTCATTTTGTAAGTATTGCAGCATGCTAAATTGTGTGTCTTACTCTTTAATGAAATGCAGTCAGGAAATTTTTCAAGTAGTGGATTTTTTTTTATCAGCCTAAGTAGTGGATAAATACTGTACCAAAAAGCCAACCTTCCAGATGTAATGGGACTGGTAGGTGGCTGAAAGAAAAGAACTCACGGGGGGTGATCCATCACGATCATGCTGTTGTTTCTTGTTATAATCATGTGAATCGAATCATATTATTGATGATGCATTGATAATAATTTGATACCTAGCTCAATCATGTTATCTTGTAGAGAAATATTCATGTCTTAATTTGGTTTTCACATCAAAGTACTGTCAACCTTTGTTCACTGCAATAGCTAACATTCACTTTGCTATTTGTCGAAAGATATTGGATCATGATGATAGTTTTAACACGTATAAAGGTTAAAGGTATTACAGAAATTACTAGGAATAATTATCAATTTTACCTTCTAAGTATTTTCCTTTAAACTCATGATGGTTGCAAATCCATACATGAAACACTCAAATTGCTTTTTATTAAACTATAGTTTAGTCCTTTAAAAGGTGGATTATTTTAAGGGCCATATTGGATAGGAGAAGACCTCATGATCATAAGCTTCAACCCCAAATTACATTTAATCAGTTAATCCTGAACAGATTGATGAGTACTTTTTTCCCAGGTAATGATCAGGTTACAATGAGTTTTTTCTTTTAGCCATTAAATAAGTTGGATCATTGAATTTTATTGATTCTAAAGTGGAGAAAATCTACAAGTAGGACCTGTCATCATCTCGTTGATGCCCTAGACAGTCAGAATTTTCTGTGCTATCTCTCTCTCTCTCTCTCTCTCTCTCTCTCTCTCTCTCTGATAGGATCTAATTCTTGACTCTTTCACATTCGTGGTTAGCATGATCCCTCAACAATGCTTACAGCTTACATGCCAGGATGCCTTAGAACCGTGTCATTTATATATTATCCAAATTAAATTTGATTCATTCTTTAAGAGTAGGTGTACATGTATTGGTTCAACGACCGCCCTACCCCGAAGGAAAGGAGGAAAACAAAAATAATTAAAACCCTCACCTAGGCCAACAATTAATTGAGCACTTTTTCTTTCTTCTTCTTCGGGAGTTGATGCAAATTAAATATAGTTTTAGGTTTATATTCACCTTTGATCCATGTCAATCACATAAATTCTTCTTCTTCTTTTTATAAACAGATAAAACTTTGATTGAAGAGAAGGAAAAAAATACATCAGGAAGGAATGACAGATTTAAGTGCATGACTCATGCATCTAATACTCTGTAACAGTCTGATAGGTTTTTCCTTTTCTTTATAAGTTTTGTCTAGGTAAATTGAGGAAGAAAATAAATAGATAAAGATCTCGTAAGAGCATTCTCATCCACTTGTGGGAAAAAAAAAACATTTTTTGTCTCACCAAATAGCCACTTCATTTATTTTACGTAACCCCATGCATATGCATGGATATACTTAAAAGATATATATTAAAATGCATAGTATAATTCTTACATATATAATTTAAATATTATTGATAGTCATTCTTATATTTTTTTTAACTCTTTTAAAAGTCTTGTAAGAATATTATTAGGTAGAAGATGTAAATTATCCTTTTTAAAAATTTTAAAAAAAAATCTATTCATTTATTCTATAATCTTTGGTTTTTGTACGCAATAACTCATTTGGATGGTTATGATTTGGTTCTACATTTGACTCCAAAATTAAGAAATAAAACTCACTCTAAAAATAAACAATTCAGGATACATTGCGCAAAATTGGACTTTAATTGTTGAATCTAATTAAATTTTCTCTAAGTTTTGCCTATTAATATATATATTATTAGGTAGAAAATGTAAATTGTTCATTTTAAAATTAAAAAAAAACTATTCATTTATTCTATAATCTTTGGTTTTTGTACGCAATAACTCACTTTGATGGTTATGATTTGGTCTCACATTTGACTCCAAAATTAAGAAATAAAATTCACTCTAAAAATAAATAATTCAGGATACATTGCGCAAAATTGGACTTTAATTGTTGAATTTAATTAAATTTTCTTTGAGTTTTGCCTATTAATATATATATATATATATATATATATATATATATTATAATACACCACATTAAAATAATATGATATTTTATACCTAACACAAGTCCTGTGTTTGAGGGTGATGGAGAAAATAAAATAAGGATAAGGCGCGTTTGAGAGACAGACTGGGCGAAAGAGAAAGAATAAAAAAAAGAAAAAATGCATACTGTAGCAATCTTTAAAATTGTTATAGGACTACAAGACTAGATGTAAAGCTCATTTTGTTGTTGTTGTTTTTTTTTTTTTTTAATGAAATTCTTTATGTATTTTGCATTTCATTTGGTTTTAAAGGACTGGATGAGAGTGCTCTATCTATAAGGTTCAATCCCAACTTTCAAGCCCTAGAAATTTCATACTAAATGATATAGAAGTTAAAAAAATGCTAACAAACAATTATGACAAAACATTGTCATCACTCCTTGGACTTCAATTGTAGAATCTAATTAAATTTTCTCTAAACTTTGCATTTTAATATATATATATATATATATATATATATATATAATCACTCTTACAACACATCATACATCTCATTCTTTATACCTAACATAGGTCGTCTGTTTGAGGGTGACAGAGAAAATAAAAAGAGGATAATGTGCGTTTGAGAGAGAGACTGGGTGAAAGAGAATGAATAAAAAAAATAAAAAGAAAAAATGCATAATGTAACAATGTTTAAAATTGTTATAGGAATGCAGGTCTGGATGTAAAGCTCATTTTGTTTGTTTTTTTTTTTATGAAAATCCTTATGTATTTTGCATTTCATTTGGTTTTAAAGGACCAAATGAGAGTGCTCTATCTATAAAGTTCAACCCCAACTTTCAAGCCCTAGAAATTTCATAGTAAATGATATAGAAGTTAAAAAAATGCTAACAAACAATTATGACAAAACATTGTCATCACTCCTTGGGCATTACACCATAGCTAGGTTCTCCAATCAAAATCATCCACTCATGGCGGGAAAAATATTTTGTCTCACCAAATAATTACTTCATTTATTTTACATAACCACTCTTACAACACATCATACATCTCATTCTTTATTTTATAATACACCACATTAAAATAATATAATATTTTATACCTAACACAGGTCGTGTGTTTGAGAGTGACGGAGAAAAAAAAAATGATAATGTGTGTTTGAGATAGGTGAAAGAGAAAGAATAAAAAGAAAAAAGGAAAATAAAAAATAAAAAATGCATATTATAGCAATGTTTAAAATTGTTACAAGAATGCAGGACTGGATGTAAAGCTCATTTTGTTGTTTTTTTTTTATAATGAAAATCCTTATGTATTTTGCATTTCATTTGGTTTTAAAGGATCGGATGAGAGTGCTCTATCTATAAGGTTCAATCCCAACTTTCAAGCCCTAGAAATTTTATACTTTATGATATAGAAGTTAAAAAAATGCTAACAAACAATTATGACAAAACATTGTCATCACTCCTTGGGCATTACACCATAGCTAGGTTCTCCAATCAAAATCATCCACTTATGGGGGAAAAAAAGCATTTTGTCTCACCAAATAGCTACTTCATTTGTTTTACATAACTACTCTTACAACACATCATATATCTCATTTTTTATTTTATAATACACCACATTAAAATAATATAATATTTTATACCTAACACAAGTCGTGTGTTTGAGAGTGACGGAAAGAATAAAAAATGATAATGCGCGTTTAAGAGAGGGACTGGGTGAAAGAGAAAGAATAAAAAGAAAAAAGAAAAATAAAAAATGCAAACTATAGCAATGTTTAAAATTGTTACAAGAATGCAGGACCGGATGTAAAGCTCATTTTGTTGTTTTTTTTTTATAATGAAAATCCTTATGTATTTTGCATTTCATTTGGTTTTAAAGGATCGGATGAGAGTGCTCTATCTATAAGGTTCAATCCCAACTTTCAAGCGCTAGAAATTTTATACTTTATGATATAGAAGTTAAAAAAATGCTAACAAACAATTATGACAAAACATTGTCATCACTCCTTGGGCATTACACCATAGCTAGGTTCTTCAATCAATATCGTCCACTTATGGGGGAAAAAAAGCATTTTGTCTCACCAAATAGCTACTTCATTTGTTTTACATAACTACTCTTACAACACATCATACATCTCATTTTTTATTTTATAATACACCACATTAAAATAATATAATATTTTATACCTAACACAGGTCGTGTGTTTGAGAGTGACGGAAAGAATAAAAAATGATAATGCACGTTTAAGAGAGGGACTGGGTGAAAGAGAAAAAAAAAATTTAAAAAAGAAAAGAAAAAATGCATATTGTAACAATGTTTAAAATTATTACAGGAATGCAGGACTAGATGTAAAGCTCATTTTGTTTTTTTTTGTTTTTATAATGAAAATCCTTATGTATTTTGCATTTCATTTGGTTTTAAAGGACCAGATGAGAGTGCTCTATCTATAAAGTTCAACCCCAACTTTCAAGCGCTAGAAATTTCATACTATATGATATAGAAGTTTTAAAAAAAAAAATACTAACAAACAATTGTCACTCCTTGGGCATTATACCATAGGTTCTCCAATCAAAATCAACTATGTAGCTATATTGCTTAATAATCACACGCCTAAATATAATTGTCGATGTAGTGCATTGATCAATGTTGCCACATGATTAAATTTAATTGAAAAATCTATACAATATCTAAGTAACTATGCCTAAGTTTTGTGATGATGATTAATGATTGTGATTCATATGAATCATGACAGTTTTAACACGTATAAAGGTTAAAGGTATTACAGAAATTACTAGGAATAATTATCAATTTTAATTACTTTTTAGTATTTTCCTTTAAACTCATGATGGTCGCAAATTCATATGTACATGAAACACTCAAATTGCTTTTTATTAAACTATAGTTTAGCCCTTTAAAAGGTGGATTATTTAAGGGCCATATTCGCTAGGGGAAGAACTCATGCTCATAAGCTTCAACCTCAAACTACATTTGATCAGTTAATCCTGAAAAATATTGATAATTACTTTTTCCCTGGAAATGGGGTTAAAATGAGTTTAAAAAAAAATTAGCCATTAAATAAGTTGGATCATTGAATTTTGTTGATTCTAAAGTGGAGAAAATCTGCAAGTAGGACCTGTCATCTCGTTGATGCCCTAGACAGTCAGGATTTTCTGTGCAATCTCTCTCTCTCTTTCTGATATAGGATCTAATATATTCTTGACTCTTTCACATTCGTGGTTAGCATGATCTCTCAACAATGCTTACATGCCAGGATGTCTTGGAAGCGTGGCATTTGTTTCATTTATATATTATCCAAACTTGAACGATTCTTTAGAGTAGGTGTGTATTGGTTCAACGATGCCGCCCTACCCCCTAGGAAAGGAGGAAAACAAAAATAAAACCCCACCTAGCTAGGCCAACAATTATTTGAGCACTTTTTCTTTCTTATTCTGAAGGAGTTGATGCAAATTAAATATAGTTTTAGGTTTATATTCCCCTTTGATCCATATTATCAATGACATATTCTTCTTCTTCTTTTTATAACCAGTGAAAACTTTTATTTAAGAGAAGAAAAAAGTATACCAGGTTGGGATGGCACGCAATTGTTTTTTCTTTTTCCTATTTATGTGCATGATTCATGCATCTAATGAATCCCTACTCTGTAACAATCTGATATGTTTTTCTTTTTCTTTTAAATGTTGTCTATGTAGATTGAGGAAGAAAAGAAAAGAAATAGATAAAGATTGAGGAAGAAAAGAAATAGATAAAGACCTCATAAGTGCATTTAGATTCGCTTATTCAAAAAAATTCATTATGTCTCACAAAATATCTACTTTAGTTATTTTACATAATCACTTTTACAACACATCATACATCTCATTCTTTATTTTATAATACACTACATTAAAATAATATAATATTTTATACCTAACACAGGTCGTGTGTTTGAGAGTGACGGAAAGAATAAAAAATGATAATGCGCATTTAAGAGAGAGACGGGGTGAAAGAGATAGAATAAAAAAAGAAAAAGAAAAAATGTATACTATAGAAATGTTTGAAATCGTTATAGGAATGTAGGATTGGATGTAAAGCTCATTTTGTTGTAAATCCTTATGTATTTTGCATTTCATTTTATTTTAAAAGACCGGATGAGAATGCTCTATCTGTAAGGTTCAACCCCAACTTTTAGGCCCTAGAAATTTAAAAGGGATTCTAACACACACACACACACACAAGAGAGAGGAAAAGAAATTCTAACACAAAGGTATACCACAACTTCACTAAAAACACTAACAATTATGACAAAACATTTTCATCACTCTTTGGTCATTATGCTAGAGGTTCTCCAATCAAAACAACTATATATATTGGTTAATAATCACAAGTCTAAATAAAATTGTCAAGGTAGTGCATTGATTAATGTTGCCACATGATTAAATTTAATTGGAAAACTTATACAATAGTTAAGTAATTATACCTGATTTTTGTGATGATGATTAATTATTGTGATTCATATCAACAACAACAAAATCTTAATTATTTTTATGTCTTGTATTTTTTATGAAAATATAGTTAAATGAACCTAGTAAAATTTGTAATACCTCAATCATCACTTAAAGTAAGAGAAGTTTAAGTTAATCACTGAAGACAAGTTAGCAATGTTCTTTTTTTATGAAAATAGTTCTGCTATATATCATTTTCTCATTTTACTTAAAATTTCCATGTTCATGCACCAAATACAAGCAATGCTAAAGAAAAAACTATTTTCACAATTTATTAAATGGTAAGTTACAATTGAAGTAGCGCCACTTTTGTATAAAAATCCAATTAATGCCAATTTAGGCTCCATTTGGTAACAGTATTTAAACAACAAAAACTCTTCTTTAAACACCACAATACATATTTTCACAAAACTTAAATAATGTTACTAAAAATCTCTTACCAAACAAGCCCTTAATATATACAAATCACATCATACTAGTTAGGCAAGTGTGAAATTTCTCGTGACGTTAGCCTTTTACACCAAACACTTGCAAGTTGCTCCAACCAATAAAAAAAAAAATGCAAGTTGCAATCATCGATCGCGAGCCCAAAGAATGTTATGTGATGTTCATAGCTTGTTAATAATAGGCATAAATTAAATAACCTTAAACATCTCATAATAGGAATGGGTGGCCATATCTAGAACTGGAAGCCAAAATATCCTCGACCAAAAATAATTTCAACAAAATAAATTTAAAAGAAAAAAAAAATACCATTCTCAATTTAATTTTGTGATTTTAAGAATTTTATAAGATGGAAAAAATGATGGGAGAAGATTCACGAGAAAAGAGAAAAAAAAATTTTCCTCTATAATAATTTTTATATAAATAAAGTAAGTAAAGTAACCATTTTTATAAGAAAAAAGAATTGCTAAAAGAGAGTCACAGACAGCTGGATTGAAGGGAGGGTAGGTTTTGGGACGCGCAAACACCGCCCTAGCGATCTGTGATTGGTCCCACATGTTTTAACGGCGACGGTCGTCCACATTACATTGACACCGTTAAAGTAAATTTTATCTAGCCGTTGTCTTTTATTTTTTATTTTTTGAGAAGGATCTAGCCGTTGTCTTGTTCATTTGATTTGCTCTTCAAGCACTAACTTTATTTAGATAATAAATTCTCATGTACATGGAGAATATGTTTGAAGAACCCAAAAGACAATAAATATATATATATATATATATATATATATATATATATATATATATATATATATATATATATTCAATTTTTATTGTGAGTAACAGGAAAATTTAATCTATAAACATTTTTGTTAGAAAAACAAGTAAGTACCAATTAAAGCACTAGGCTTTATACAATTTTCAATGTTAATTAGAAGATAAAATATCACATGAATTATGCATGTTTGTACCAAAAATAAAATTTGATTACAAACTTGGTTGTGGGCTTGTAGCAGCCAAAAACTACAACTCTTACTAAAAAAAATTAATATAATTTAAAAATTTAACTGTTAAATTACATATTATTTATATTCTTAACACGCATATTAAAAATTTCATGCAAAGAAAATGCAAAACAATTATTTTTTAAAGAAGCAAAACTTTTAAGGAGGACACTTCTCTTTATAATTATGCATGTTCACTTGTAGAACAATGTTTTATTTTTATTTTTGGATAAATTCAATAATTATAATGGGGGTCGAAGATTTAAACTCTAAATGCTTTTGTTAAAAACATAAAAAGTATTAGTTGAGATAAAAGACTCTGTTATGGAATAATGCCTATTATTGAATTAGGACTTCGGAAGGAAAAAAAATCATCAAACATGTCACTCTTCTTACTTTTCAATGACTTATCTTAATCAACATTCTTTTGTGGCTTTTGGCTTATGAGTTGTCAAACTCAAAAAAAAAAAAAAAAAAATCATCCATATGATATCTGTGGTTGGATTTATTTGCATAGTTACTATAAAAACAATTATTTAAATTTTAGGAATAAGTAATAATTTATTATGGTACTATATTTTAAATATCCAATTTTGTTTCTCAAAAAAAAATCCAATTTTAATTTCTTTCTTCAGTCTATTTCTTTTAAAAATAATTATGTAAGTAAAAAATCTTATAACAATTTATTATTTGGTCCTTCTATAAAGAAATAATAGGAATCTCAAATTCTACCTCCCTGAGTTAAACTTGTTGTAAGCAAATAATAATAATAAATTATAAAAACCTACTAATTGAGAGAAATTAGATATATAAAATCATACTAAATTAGGTAATTGTCTCATGTTGCTTAATAGAGTGTAATATAATTTGTCTTACTCTCTCTTAAAAGTTATTATAGCTTTTAAATGAAGTTGTGATATACCTTTGTGTTATAACTCATTTTTCTCTCTCTTATGTGCATGTGTTTGTTTCTTAAAAAAAAAAAAATCATACTGCATTAATATTAATGCTGAATGCGTACTATTCAAAACCTTACCCCCTTTTGTTTTTCTTTTTCCCGTTAAAAACAGTGAGATAATACAAAAGTATAAATAAAGGTCATCAACAAATGGTAATGGCGCATTAATTAACGTTAACGGAATTATAGGAATATAGATTAACTAGGCCACGTAAGGAGAAAAGAGAACGTGTTTCGGTTAAGAGATTCTTGGACGGACTTGGGAGTTGAGAATAGGGCTAAACCCTAGATGCCGTCTCTTCCTTCTTCTCTTTTTTTTTTAATTTTAAAAAAAAATTATTTTCTCTCTCTGACTATCCTTTTCTCTTTTCATACCTAATGTTGAAGAAAGAGACAACCAGTCAACCATATATATGGGTCCGTTTGGATAGAACTTATTGCTGAAAACTGAAAACTGAAAACTGAAAACACTGTAGCAAAATAATTTTAAAATGTGTAAATAGTACCGCGGGACCCATTTTTAATGAAAAAGTGGCTGAAAAGTGAAATTTGTGGGTCCGTGAACAGTGCACGAATACACTGTTCACGGAAGACTGGTCAACATCTGCGGCTTGGAAAAAAAAAAAAAAAAAAAAAAGCTTGAAACGCAAAACGCAAAACGCAGCCTTGAATCCAAACACATTCTATATGTAAGCTTTGGTCCAATTATGAGAATGCATATGGTTTTCAATTTTACTACAATGTTGCCATTCACATTATGTGAAAGGTTTGAAAAATTCAATTCATAGAATTTTTTTTATGGTATTTACCTAACCTTATTAGAAAATCATTCACATTTCACCCACAAATTGTCTTTAGTTTAGGTCCAAAAGAAATTGGGTATTTTTATATTGTGTGGAAAATGTCAATGCATGAAATAATTTTAGTAGTGTGTATCTTTCATTTACATCTTCGAGTCACAAATACAGTAATAATATTTTTATATCTATGTCCATAGAAACTTCTCTTCCAACCGCTTCCATTTTCAACTCTTTCTTTTTTGAGTCTTTGAAGAAAACATCAAAAGAAAACCCTTTTTTTTGCGCTTTTACAAGTTAGGGGGTGAGTCTTCAACCTATAATTTTTTCATGGTAAAACAAAAATTTCCACTTAACAACAGGAATTTTGAGATAATATATATTAGTATGCCTATGCTAAACCTTATTTTATACTAGTATATGCCTTAATTAGCCTTCTCTTGGAGGCCCTCCTATTCTAACTCACTGGTTATTTGGTATTTGTAACTATTTTATTAATTAGATTGCTAATTTGTCACTCTCTTAAATAATTTTGTCGAAGACGAATATTAACCAGATGCAATGTTGGATCATCTTTCAACATCATTGCTGAAATTTGGTATCCTTTTGAAAATTACTTGTTCTACTACCACTATCCACTTTACCAACTATATAGCACAATTTTTCCACCCAAAGAAAACCACTAGTGCTTAAATTAATCATTCCCAATAATACTTACTAAAGTGAAAAGGTCAAATTCTAGAAGGTAAAGACCAAGAAGTAGTCATCACTCATCATACTATGTTAATATAATTCTTCCACTACTGCATATTTTAAATTCAATCATTTTCAACTTCAGCTACAGATTTAGCTAAATGGCTGCTTTCTCAAGATCACTTTTTTCACATTGAGAAGAGTAAAGGGGTATAAATTAATTGCTTGACATTTTCATACCATTTTGTAAGGTGATAAATTATTATTGAAGTAACATCATTTTTAGATAAACATATTATTGATATCACTTTTATTATATGTGTTTAACTAGCTTCTATTTTGGCCACTTGTAAATTAATTTAAGCAAATAATAAATTATCAAAATATAAGCTAGCCAAACGCACTCATATCATCCATTGTAAAAATGATATTTTAAATCATGCATAGAGGCATAGCAAATTAAACTTTATAGTTTGAAGAGTAACTGTTAGGGTCAGGTATTGTTAGTGTTGGTAAATCATGTCAAAATATTGTCCAATTGTACTTGTTCTTAAGTAAATATGTAATTCTTATGTGTCTAAGAGTTGTATATAAAGATCAAGATCAGAAAATTACTTCAAAAACTGCTTATGAAAACTGCAATTGTTGTTAGCTTGAATACAATTGACCAATTGAGTTTCACTTAAGCTCGCTTACATGCTTAACGCTTACATGCTTAACACTACTTGACCAATCAAACTTCAAGATTACGAAATTCTAAATTCAAGCTTGTGATCAACTTTGGCTTTAGTATTTGTGAATTGTGCCCTGCACATTCAACATATTCAAGGACCACTTACGTTAACTTTAAAAGAGATTAAGGAGAAAGTTTGATGCTTATAATATGCACCTAGGGTTATATGCCAAGTGAATCTCTCTGTCACCAAATACACTAAAGATTTTAAGTTTGGTGATCAGTTGAAAACTGCTACATCTTACACACAAACAAGTTGTTGCTATGGGAACCTTCAGGGTTTTTTTTCTTTTTCTTTTTTTTCTTTTTTGAGGATATGAGAACCTTCAAGTTGGAATTTGAAGTCACAAACTGGAGTGTTTGTGCTAAAAAAAATTCAATATGGAAGAGTTCAACTGGGTTGAAGTTTCATAGGATTATGATAGTAAGTTTTACTAGAGATAGCAAATTAAGATTAAGTAATTCTATTTGTAAATTTCAATTTAATAGTGGATTCTTCAATTGAAAGTAAGCATTTCTAGAGGGTTTTCTTTCGTAATTATATTGTTGTCTCATTTAGTTTTCTACTACTCATTATTACAATATTAGTTACGTGCATTGTTTAGTTGATCCTGAACCCAAGATCATAATTGATTAATTAATTGAATTGGATTAATTTGGTTGATATCAATTAACCAAGGTTTAAACAATCTAACAATAACAAATTAAACCCAAAGGTCTAAAAATGTAACAAAGCAAACCCTAAGCCTATATTAAATTGCTAATTATTATATAATGAAGTTCCACTTAAATAAAACTTATTTAATTCATTACTTTTTAAATTATAAGATTTAATAATTTATTAAGCTCTTAAAAACTTTAGGATTTCTTTTCTTTGTTTTAGGAACAATCAAATGGCATAACTGTAAATAACAGCTAAAACCAATCCCATTTGTTCACTCAATGCCAGTTATAAGTCCCTTTAACTTCACAAACTATCTGTAGTATCTCATTAGATGTCCTAAAGCTCAAGTTGAGAAGAAAACAACAAAAGAAATAGCCATAGAATAACACAGCCACAAGGAAGAGAGAGAGAGAGAAAGCAACCAGTCCAAGAAAAACCAAAGAACCCAACAAAAGAAAAAGAAGAAGCGAGAAGCTTATTCTTGTTCTTGTTCTTGCTCATCAAAAAACAATGGCTAGCTTTTTCTATTCTTCATCATCAACCATACTTGGGATCTGTGCAGTGGTCATGATGATCTTGATCCTCACCTCATCATCATCATCCACCGTCCATGCAAGTGGTGGGTCACACTTGGGTTGGATACCCACAGCCACAACAACAACAAGATCAGCTTGCAAGGGCACCATAGCTGAGTGCATGAATGCTGGTGGGTTAGGAGAGGAAGAGTTTGACCTGGACTCTGAGATCAGCCGGCGCATTCTAGCCACCAGCAGCTACATCAGCTACGGTGCGCTTCAGAGGAACACTGTGCCTTGCTCTAAGCGTGGGACCTCCTACTACAACTGCCAAGCTGGCTCTCAGTCCAACCCTTACAGCCGTGGCTGCAGCGCCATTACAAGGTGCAGGGGTTAATTTGTTTAATTTCTTCTTTTTTTGGTTTTTTATTTTTATTTTTATTTTTAAGATGGGGTTTGATTAATTGTTATACATGAAGAAAACGAAAGAGATTGGGATTGGTGGTGATGGATCATTATTGTTGTTGTTGTTATTGTTGTTATAATTATATATTTGGAATATGTCTCTGTACAAGTCTTTCTCATAAGATCTATCTAGACTTTTATTTTTATTTTTATTTTGTCCATGATTTTGTGTTATGGTTCATGGGTTTTGTTCCTTTCCTCTGCTTATTTGGTTATTTTGGATGAAAGATCTGTGCTTTAGGCTTTAGCTGTAATTGGTTTTGAAATGTTGGGCTTTGTGATTTTAGTATAATTTATACTTATTATGGTTTGTGGTTTTGTTTGTCATGCATTGGCTCTTAGGAATAATTTGGATTTTTTGTATATTTGTTTCTGGTTAATATTTGAGTTGGTTTGTTGGGATTGTTTATACTCACCGACATTACTATTTTCTATAAAAGGGTTCATGATATTTATTTACTATTTTTGTATATTGTACTTGGCAGAAAAAGAAAGGAAGTTACTGTTTATTCAGGAATTAGATGTGTATTGATGTGGCATAATTTAAACAATTTTTATTAACTTGTTTTCCCTTTCCTTTCACCAATTATTTGTTGAAAATATTGTCTTCTTGCTTCTTGGTTGTTACTCTTCATATGGCTTCTGTTATTTTTATTTTTATGATTATGATTTAGGTCTAAATTTTGAATTCTATTGGGACTTGTGTTTGGTGGGATTTTGATAGTTTGGGAGCCCTCTTTTTTTTTTTCTTTTTAAATTTGATTCCTAGCTTCCTTTTTACTTTTTCCTCAGTGAAGAAAAAGGTGCAACATAGAAAAGAGTAGGAAAGAAATGAAGAAAATAAAGTAACAGGAAAAGTACTAGTCACAGAAAAAAGTAGAGAATCCATGAGTTGTAATGACATGACATCAAAGATGTGTATTAAAGTTTACCAAAAAAAAAAAGATGTGTATTAAAGAATATAGAAGGGTATTTCAAAAGTACTTAGTACCAAACCAGATACTTGAGAATACTATTGGTCTCTATTTTGTAGTACAAAATTATGATTCATAATGGTACTGTGCCAGCAAATTTGAAATCATGTGAACACAATGAAATCTTTTGAATATGAGATCTTTGGCAAAGATACAGGGTAAAGGGTTAAAGGGGATAAAGAAGGGCTACATGTTGTTTGCCACTTAAAATTTAGAGGTTATTTAAACAATTAGCAATTAGCTCCCTTGAATATTTTGTTTATGCATTAATTTAATTCTTGAGAGCACTGTTTTTGTGAATAAATTTTTTAAGTGGCATATAATTTGTTGCATTTTTTTTTTTTTCATTCTTTTGCATCATGTGCTCGGTATTTCATGCTCTACACTAATGCTTTAGTTAATGTAGAACTTGATCTTGTATGTGCCCTTCATGTCTTTAATGGTAATTAAGAGCTCCTGTTGTCTTGATAATAAATCATTCATAATGATAGATCAAGCAAACGATTATATTATTCTACTAATGAGCATAATATTTCAAAGTTTAAGGCAATTGAGCTTAAGTACAAAGCTTAAGAGCAAAGCCAAGCGTGCTTGAGTGAAGGAAATTCACTTCATTATGAAAACAAAGCAATTGCAAAAATTCTGGAAGAATATGACAATTATTTGTGTTAAACTTTTTCACTATGAATGCCTATGATCATTTGGTTTGGTGGTGTTCCACCTCTATTTGTGAAGTTAGATCCAGAACTTCGCTTAATGGAGAAAGATATATTTTGACTATGAATTGCCAATTGTAAATAGATACAGCCTTCTAATTTTGATTGGTACAAAAGCAATGAAGGGTATCTAGTACTTTTTATGTGTTGTGATCCGTGAATCTCACACATTGTAGGTGAGACAAATACAACACAATTGAAACTAAAAAAGATCATATAGAACCATTTTAGAAACTCAAGGAAAGAAGCAAGAAAATAAAGCTATGAGTTGGACATCTTCAATTGTATTAATAAGGTGAAAAATAAAATGTGTCTCCATCACCCATTGTACACCAACCAAAGTCTATGGATGCTCAATCCACCTACCAAGAGCATAGCATTTATCATAGTCCAACTGGTTAAGGTAGAATCTTTTTTTGCTGTCCAATTGAAATTTGTGACACATTTAAGTCATCCACGTGAGGTGTATGATTGTATAATTCAAAAACAATTGCCTAGTTGCAGAGCCATGAGTTCCCTGTAGATCATTTTTCAGACTTCCCAATAATCTAATGGAATCAGAGTTCAAAATTTCTTGGTGCATTTTGGTTTTGATTTTACTGATGGGGTCCTTGACACCCTAACATTCACCAAATTATTATAATTTATAACCCATGGTGTGGTCCACTTTGACATACACAATTTTATGCAAGGGACATGGGACCCTCCATGATTAGCCTTTTTCATCTGTTGAGGTATCTCTTTCTTCTTTTGTAAAAGATTTGGAAGATATCCTTAAGGTAACATCTTGATTCACTTTTTTCAACCAGTAACAGTGACAGTGAGAAAGTGGGTTATTATTATATGTGTAAGATGGTGACTTTATGAATGGTAAGGAATAAAGGTCCATCAAATAATGTGAACCAAAAAGGACACATCGTATTTTAAAATGATTATTATTTGACCAGCATTGCGTTTACATGTGTAAGAGAGCCGTAATCTTTGAAGGATTTCAAACTGAGTTGTGGAAATTTTTGGTTTGCAACAGCTCTTGGAGGGCGAATGCGGACTGACTATAGTTCTAGCCTTCTAGGGTTGAGTCCTTAAATGTGGACCATTTCCAAATTTCAAATTAATAAAGATTATTTATCATCCATCAACCACCGTTACTTTCTAGGTCCATAGAGTTAAAAAGGAGAAAAAAGAAAGGGGCAAAGCTTCCATTCAATGTTAATTCATTTAACCAAATATAAGATAATATGATAACAAAATACAAGTTTGACATGTGTCATTTTCATATTAGGTCCAATGTATTAGAATATTGGATGACTAGATCAAAGGAGTAAAGATACCACAATTACTCTCTTTGAGGTCAGATTGCACTAGAGTCCACAATCGAAGAAGTAAAGATGCAACAATCACTCTCTTTGACGTCAGATTGCACTTGAACATTGGATGACCAAATCGAAGAAGTAAAGATTCCACAATTACTCTCTTTGAGATCAACCACCATTCCTTTCCAGGTCTATAGAGTCTATAGAGTTATAAAGAAAATGGCAAGGCTTTCATTCAATAATGTTAATTCATTAAACCAACTATGAGATAATATGAGAATAGAATAGAAGTTTGATGTGTCATTTTTGTATTAGGTCCAATGCACTAGAACATTGGATGGCCAAATCAAAGGAGTAAAGATCCCACAATTACTTTTTTTGAGGTCAGATTGCACTAAAGTCCACAATCAAAAAAATAAAGATTCTACAATCACTCTCTTTGAGGTCACATTGCACTAGAACATTGGATGGCTAAATCGAAGAAGTAAATATTCCACAATTACTCTCTTTAAGGTCAACCACCATTCCTTTCGAGGTCCATAGAGTCCATAGAGTTATATATAAAATGACAAGGCTTCCATTCAATGTTAATTCACTGAACCAAATATGAGATAAAATAAAAACATAATACAAGTTTGACATGTGTCATTTTCATATCAGACCCAATGCACTAAAAGTCTAGAATATTGGATGGCCAAACCCAAGAAGTAAAGATTTCACAACTAGTCTCTTTGAGGTCAACCACCATTCCTTTCCAGGTCCATAGAGTCCATAGAGTTATAAAGAAAAATGACAAGGCTTCCATTCAATGTTAATTCATTGAACCAAATATGAGATAATATGAAAACAGAATATGAGTTTGACATGTGTCATTTTCATATCAGACCCAATGCACTAAAAGTCTAGAATATTAGATGGCCAAACCCAAGAAGTAAAGATTTCACAACCAGTCTCTTTGAGGTCAGATTGCACTATTTTTGAGTTTCTCATGACAACCAGTAAATTTTTTGAGGTGCTGGGCCTTAATCCATAGCCATTTACAATGCAATTCTAGTGAAACAGTAATTCTTGTGCATGGTGCCCAAATTGCATGGGCCTCAATACATAGGCCCACCCAAACACAGGCAAGATCCCATTGACCTAATGGACTACTATCTGAAGGAGTTTGCTGTCCTCTTCTTCATTCCAAGAATACTATTCCTCTTATAGTTGGTGTGTTTAGCATCTGCATCTGCATTTGCTTGAAGTGATAATGATAGTTGTAACAACTTCTCTGATGAAAGTGGCCAACAAAATGGAATTGAATTGAAACAAATAGTTCAACATTAAAATTGGAATCATTTAAGAGTTCAAAAATAAGAAAGTACCAACAAAAAAAAAGTACATGTTCATCATGTCTGTACAGCCACCGATAAACAGAGACAACGAGACCAAGCATAAAAAAAAAAAAATCATCGCCCATTCATACAGCTCGTATTAACAACAGAATTTTAATTTTTCTTCTTTCTCTCATAATTTTTTTTTTCTTTTTTTTTTTCGCTATGATTAAATAAACTACACAATGAACAGATCTTCCCATTTTAACAAGTGTATGAGTTTATATTACCCACAATTTTAGGACTTCATTTTTTACCAAGGGAATTGATGGAGCAATACAATTGTATGGCTGACGTAGACGATAAACACATATCCAAAAAAATAAAAGGGTATATTGCACCCCTAAAATTAGGGTGTTTAGATTTTCCATAATGAAATTTCAGAATTTAGATTTTACCCCCTAATTGGAGTATTTGAATTTTATACCCTGACATTTTAGAATTTGGATTATACTCCTTAAAGTTTGGAAATGTTTAGATTGTACACTCTTAAATTCTAAAACTTTAGAGTGTAAAATTCAAACACTTCCAAACTTTAAAGAGTAAAATCCAAACACCTCTAAAATTTAAAATCAAAATCAAAATCAAACTTCAAGAAGTAAAATTCAAAATTTGAAATTTTAAGTTATAAAATTCGAACACTCCTGGACTTTAAGAGTGTAACTTGCAATTTACCCAAAATAAAATTAGAGCACATCGGTATGGTGTCAAGCTAAGTGTCTCTTATACTAAAATTAGGAGGCGTTCTTTCTATGGAAATAAATCTAGAGAGTTTTAAGCATTCAATGTGTTACAGTTGTTGTGACATGTAGCTTGGTTTATATTTAATCCTAGTGGCACGTCATTTAGATATAGTTATTTGATTTTTAACTACATGACAATTGTGGATGTGGTAACAATAGTAAATCATGGAAGCACATTTGCGCTATGTTTGGAAAATGGTGAAAGGGAGGAAAAAGATCAAAAGAAGAGAAATGAAAGGAAGTCGTGTCATTTCTTTGGTTTAGTTTCTAATAAGGGAGAAAAGAAAAATGTGGATACACAATTTGCTAGGCCCGTTTTTAGCTATCTGCCCAATTTGGGCGGAATTGAAGGTAAAAGAGAAATAATAAAATTTTAAAACTTACACCTTGACTTTTCATGTTAAGAAATTTACCTTTTTGTTCAAGATTTTAAGTTCATTACTCTCAAATTCATGTGAGAATAGAAGTAAAAAAGTATATATATTTTTTTCTTATTTTTTTGAGACAAAATTTAGTTACAAAATTGATTGTATTCAATATTTTTTTAATAGAAATAAATTTTGACAAATCTGCCATTGGACTACATCTCTTTATATCTTCAATGCTTGCAACATTTCTAGAAAATTAAATATCAATAGCTATGTCATCAATAAATTGTTTAAATTGCAAGTTTTTATAGTTTAAATTATGCATAAAATATAAGCTTCCTAATCATATAGTAAATAATATCTAATTGACACAAAATTTGACATATGTAATAAGAGCATAAAGAACATGCAATTCAACGGTTAGATTTTCAAAATATGTAATAGTATTTATTTTATTGAATAAGGTTGTAACTTTAAATTACAACAAATTCTATAGCTAAACTTTATCATTTCTTTTCTCTTTACAAATCACTAAGTAAAGCATAGTAATTCTTCTCTTCTTCTTTTTTGCTCTCTTTCTCTTCTTGTTTCCAAATATACATTAGAGAAGTGTTTTCCTTTCTTTTCTTTTCCCTTATTCATGTTTTTTTTTCCTTCCTTTTTTCTATTGGTTGCAACTAAACAAAGATTTAATGCTTCCCAATCCCATGTCTGTGTTGATTGGCCTTAAAGAGTTATTGAGCAAACTTGGTTTGCGTCTAATGCTTTAGTGCACTATTAGTTTGTAACCCCATGCGTATACATAGATACATTTAAAAATTTACAATAAGATGCATAATATAATTCCTATATATATAATTTAAATACTATTGATAGCCATTTTTATATTATGTTAACTTTTTACAAAGTTTTGTAAGAATATTATTAGGTATAAAATGTAAGTTGTCTATGTTTATTTATTTATTTTTCATTTTTTTATTAATTCTTAATTTTTGTTATTGTGAAGCATTTTTTTAACAATTCATTTATTCTAGATTCTTTGGTTTTTAAACTCAATAACTCACTAGAATGAATATTTATAATGTGGTCTCACATTTGATACTAAAATTAGGAAATAAGAGTATAAAATTCTCTCTAAAAATAAATAATTTAGAACACATAATGTAAAATTGTATTCTAATTTGAAATTTTAATTGGACTTTCTCTAAGTTTTACCTATTAATATACATATAGATTTTCTATCATCAAGCAAATTTATAAATTTGGTTATTAACAACTATCTTTTTCTTTCTTTATTTATTTTCCTTTCTATTGTTAGCTAAAATTAATTTTTTATGTAGTCCTTTTGTCCAATTTCCACCGTTAATTTCATCAAAACCACATTGTCTTTTGGAAAATAAATGGTGAGGTTGGACAGGAGTAGACGAAATAAATAAAATTAAAAAGTTAAGACTAAAATGAAAAAAAAATTATAGAATTAAATTGTAAACATATCTAAATCCAAAACAATAATATTATACTTTTTGGAAATTATTAGTTGGGTTATATAATTTATGAATCAAGTTAATTAGTACCATTAGGGCACATTTGATACATATAATTTAAACTCTTTAGTATTTTTAACTCTCAAGTTTTAAAATTCTCCACAATAAAACACACAATGAAAAAATTGTCTCACACATTTTATTACAAAAATCTTATAAATTTGTCTCACACATTTTATTACAAAAATCTTATAAATTAATGATTTGTGGTGTTGTGTTGCTTAATTTCTGCAACACATATTATCTATACTTTTTCTGAAACTCAAAGTCGTTGTATTGACATGACCATGTATTTCAAGGACTTTTTTTTTTTTTAATGAGTAGAAAGAACCTATTTGTATACAGTTCGCGTTCATTGTCATATTGTTAAAATGGCACAGATCGCCTTCATCATTTATATATGGGTGCCATCATGGTGCAAGTTATTTTAATTGCAAAATTGGTAATATCTTTGTCATTTTCAATTAATCCATACAAATTTTGTTGAGGCTAAATTACAAACTATACCCTAAAATTTGAGAGTGCTTGAATTTTACACTATGAAATTTCAAAATTTAGATTTTATTTATTGAAATTTGAGAATGTTTAGATTTTATATTCTAAATTTTTAAAATTTGGATTTTACTCTAAAGTTTAAGGGTGTTTAGATTCTACACTCTAAACTTTCAGAATTTAAATTTTATCTCCTTAACAGAAAATATGGAGGCTATTAATGCAAACATAATAGAATTTTAAGAGATAAAATTTAAATTCTAAAATTTTATAGTGTAAAATTTAAACACCTTCAAATTATAGGGTGCTCTTGAAACGTTAAATGTAAAATTTAAACTTCAAAGAGTAAAATTTAAATTTTAAAATATAAAACTTAGGGTAAGGCTTCTGTCCAGCGAAAATTTTCATTGAACATATCCAGATTCGAACATGTGTCTAAGAGTGGACACGTGTTCACTATCTAACATGTTCAGTAAAAACTTTCACTAGACAAAAGTCACACCCTAAAATTTAAACGCTCTCAAATTCTAGAACAATTCGCTTACCTTACCTCACTCTTTCCGATCCTCTTTAAAAACTAAAATTCTAGAACAATTCCGAGCGTGTGCAAAGTGCAATGTGCATGTCTGCATGTGCATTACTTAACCCCAAAGTAATTTTTGGGAGAAGCACAAAGAAAATACGAAGATAAGGGTCAACGCTTAACTTGTTCCCACCTTCGTTTAAGCCAACACAGACCGCGTTGCGTCACCGCCAACCATCTCAGCCGTCCGATTCGTTCGTTTCGCACCAAGATTCGTGCCTCTTCTCTCCGTATAAGTAACAACCTCGTATCTCTATCTCTTTAACAAACAAACAAACAAACAAACGCACACAGGCTTGTTCTTTTACAAAATCAGTTTGTTTGATAATTTCTTTGATTCAGTGTTTCTTTAATTCAATCACTGTGATCATGGCTGAAGGAGATTTGAAACCGCAGCAGGAAGAGATGGTACGGTCCTCTGATTCCAAATTTTTTATTTTATTTATTTATGGTTGAGAATTGTGAAATTGGGTTTTTGATTTTGATGTTGATTTTGAATTTTCATGTCTTTTTAGTTTAGGATTGAATTTGTAATCGATAAAATAATAGAAAAACAATAAAATTATTGATTATGCAAATTATCAAGTTTTAGATTATTGTGTATTGCATGAATACTGGTTTAGTTTGCAATTGATTCAAATTAAGAGTGATTAAGAATAGGGAGTGTTTGAAAATATTGTAACCTGTACGCAGAAGAATTGAGGTTTTAAAAATTTGTACTTTGAAAAAAAGTTGGAGTTTTTACATGAAGGATTTCTTTCACGATTGCATGCGTTGGTGAGTTAGCAGGTTGTGATTGGTGTTAATAACAGCCGTAACAGTAGTGGTCCATGTCAAAGTCAAACACAGCTTATGATGTTGGCAATTGTGAAAGTAAAACACAGTTTATTGAATATTGGCTTACTTTTATTTTATAATACCTTTGAGGTTTTAAAAATTGTACTTTGAAAAAAATCAAAGGTGCTGTTTTTACATGAAGGATTTTGTGCCCCAACTATTGTCAGGCCATATAAGTTTCACAATTTCTTTCACGATTGTTGAGTTAGTGAGTTATAGCGTGTTGTGATGGGTGTTAATAAAAGTGGTATCAATATTGGGTCTTTGTGAAAGTCAAACACAGCTTACCATGTCCGCAATTGTGAAAGTCAAACACAGTTTATTGAATTTTGGCTTACTTTTTATCATGTTTGGATGGATGGAGATGGAGGAAGGTGGCAAGAATATACTAAAATTTAGAGACTCGTTGAGGCGTTAAATTGCAACAATTTTTTAACATGGTGTGGGTTTTTGATGAAATTAGAAACACCAAGATTTATATAATTTGCCCCTTTTTGTTATTGAATAACAATGATGAATTACAAGGCTGACATGGGATTTTTTTGTTTTGTTTGTTTTGGGTGGAAGACTGAGGAGGAGCAAAGGCTGAAGTACCTGCAGTTCGTGCAGGTGGCTGCAATTCACACCATAATGTGCTTCACCAACCTTTATGTTTATGCCAAGGACAAGTCTGGTCCTCTGAAGACTGGGGTTGAGACCGTGGAGGGCACGGTGAAGGGTGTTGTTGGACCTGTTTATGACAAGTTCCATGATGTCCCTATTGAGGTCCTAAAGTATGTGGACCGCAAGGTGAGTCTTAGTCCTAAATCCATTCTCATTGAATCGGTTGTTATCTTATTATTGCATGGACTGCAATTAGGATTATCGTTGGTTACCGAATCATTTATCGTCTTACTATCATGTAGTGTGATTAGGATTGTAATGGGTACCGACAAATTTGCTTATTTGCTTATCATGTACTGTTCATATGAGCCCCAATGCTGAAATGGCCATGCTGATTGTTTGTAGTGAAAGACATGATGTTCACACTTATACATCCTCAATTTGAATTTAGAATGCTGTTATCTCAAATATATACTTCTATTTATTAAATAATTTGCAGAGAGTAATGGTGAGCGATATCGAAGTTCCTAGTTTGCCCCATAACAGTTAAATTGTAGGAGATGTATCTCATCTTTAATCTTCATGGATGTGATCCTATATGGTTTATACTGGTTCTGGAATAGCCTTTATCATAAATTATCGGCTGCCTCCTTAAGAATTCTTTTTTGGTTGATATTTAACAAAACCTTGATGAGTTTACCGTTTGTAATTTGTTGCTTGCTCACTTGATTGCAGGTTGATGAGTCTGTGATTCGGTTGGACCGCCGTGTACCCCCAACCATCAAGCAGGTTTCTTCCCAGGCCTTCTCAGCTGCTCAAAAAGCCCCAGTGGTTGCTCAAGCTGTTGCCTCCGAAGTTAAGCGTGCTGGGGTGGTAGACACCGCCTCTGGACTTGCCAAATCTGTGTACACCAAGTATGAGCCAACTGCCAAGGAACTATACTTCAAGTATGAACCAAAGGCTGAGCAATGCGCAAAGTCAGCTTGGCACAAACTCAATCAGCTCCCTCTTTTCCCCCAAGTGGCTCAAGTTGTTGTACCAGGAGCAGCTTATTGCACTGAGAAGTATAACCAAACAGTGCGTAGCACTGCAGAGAAGGGGTACAGGGTTTCCTCATACCTTCCCTTGGTCCCTACAGAAAAGATTGCTAAGGTTTTCAGAGCTGATGGAGCTGAATCAGAGCCAGAGATTGCTAATAATGTTTTCAGGGCTGATGGAGCTGAATCAGAGCTATTGATTTCCAGTGAAAAAGAGGCTTCTGCTGTGTCAGCTCGTTAAGGTTGTGCAGTGTGATGTTATTTTGATGTAAATTTTGATGATTTGGTAATACCTGTGGAGAAAATATTTGTTTTGCACCTTTTTTTTCTCTTTTTTTTTTTTTTTTTGAGTAATATTTGTTGGGCTTTCTGATAATAATACGAGTTTACATTACTGATGTATAGTTCTGTTCTCTCTTTCGCAATCTTCCTTCAATTTTCGATTACTTAGCCTAAGTTATCCCAATCTTTGAAAATTTTATCAGTATATCACGGTCTCAATGTGTCCTTCTTGTAACTCACCAAAAAAATAAAATTGATGATAATAATAATTGTATCTCAATTCACAACATCTTGGTTTTCTTTGAACAATACTTGTGATTTACAATTCCCTAGTCTTTTCTACTATTTTCCTTCAATTAAGTAGGGATGTCCAAATCCAAGAGACAACAACATGGTGTCAAACTTATGAAGTTAAAGTAATTTATTTAAACTACCTTTCATTTCTTTTGATGTCCCTCTACTGAGAGAGTAAATAGCAATATTATAACTAATGTTAATGGAATGGGTGTAAACTGCTAGTTTTTATAATAAAGTGGATATATTTAGAAAAGTTCAAAGGTATAAATAGTTTTTTAGCCGAACTAAACGAATTAACAACTTTTATCACAAAAAAAAAACAACTTTACAACTTAACATTTGCTTACAAGCTAGGCAAACAAAATGGTATCGAAATCTATATTTCGGCCAAGTTGGTAGAATAAGCTCACATTCCCTGTAGAACCAAAATCAGCGTACCTAAACCTAATGCTTAAAGGAGGAACTTTTTGTCGTATATATAGGTATATACATCAATAAGTTGTAATAATGATATTTGAGTTTAGATAATATTTTTTCATAAAGTGAAAATACTAAGTTCTAAAATTTTCTAAATGAAAATTCGAAATCAAACATTTTCGATCAGTCAAAGCTTTGGCTCGATTGATCGAAATGGTAAAAAAATAATTGTGGAGCCTTTGGATGAATCGATTGCTATTCAATTCTTGTTTGATTGATTGAAAAGAGCACTTGATTAATCAAAAGGAACTTTCGACTGATTGAAAGTCGTAAAACATGATTTTCTGTAGAATTTTTTAGTAATTGTTCTGAATGTTTGAAGAGGTATCAAACTTTGTGAAGGGTTTTATAAAACATGTTGACTCTAGAATTGGTATTTGTAAAACCCAATATCTTGATTGTATCCTGGAGATAAATTTGCGATAACCCTTTAGCAGCAATAGTGTGAGGACAAATATTGTCTAAGAAAAATGATATTGTGCCTCTAAGTTATTTATTTTTGTTTGTCTTTTGTATTCACCTTGTTCTTCCATTATTATTTTGTGTAATATCCCCAACACTTTTTTCATGTAATTGGTATATAGAAATCCCATGAATATTTTCCTATTGACTACAGTTTTGAGCTTTTTGTTTTTTATTTTAACTTTATTTCAAACGTTTAACTTTTAGCTTTTTATAAATAAACTAGCTTTTACTTTTTGGTTTTACATTATGGAAATAAATTACCGAAAATAAAATGTACCTAAATTCTAATATTAAAATAGTGTTTAGATGTTAATTAAAAGAGGGAGCTATTGGATGTGCAATTATAATTATAAATGTATAAAATAATTTTTTTATTATTAAATTGACAGATATGAAATAAAAGAAAAAACTTAAGCTACAAACTTGGTTGTAACTTAAGCCTACAACACCATTTAATATCTTTTTATTAGATGCACATTTTGATAAATTCACGATTAGATCATATTTTCTTCTTATATTCTCTATGCTTGTGAAATTTTCAAAAGATCAATGATCAAATTTAAATTTCAAGTTTTGTAGTTTAAAATTATAAATAAAAAATAAGTTTATGGATTGAATAATAAATAACATCTAATTGACACGAAATTTGAAATGTGAGTTAAAAACATAAAGAATATGCAATTTTTTTTAGTAAAAAAGAATAAGCAATTCAACATTTAGATTTTCAAAATATGTAACAATTTTAATTTTTTTTATTGGGAGTTGTAACCTTATGTTACTAGGGGTGTGCATAAGTCGAGCTGAGGAATTTTTTTCAACCCAACTCACCATGGTGGATTAAAATAAATCCAACCCAATCCATGTGAATTGGGTTGGGTAAGGTTGGATTTATGGGTTGGACAGTTTTTAATAATAATAATAATAATAATAATAATAATAATAATAATAATTAAATTATTATTATTATTATTATTAGTAAATTGAGCATTAAAACAACATTGCCACAAATAAGAGCAAAGTTAAAACCAAATAATTATGATCATAACATCAAGTAAACACAAACTATATGAGAAGAATTTAAGGTTTGGGTTTTATTTAGGAAGAGGGGCAAAAAAGAAAATAACAAAATTATATAACATATCTTTTAAATTTAAAAATATATTAAATATAAGTGGGTTGAGTCGGGTTAGGCAAATCTATAAATCTCATGATCCTAACCCAATCCAACCCATTGTTAAAAAAAAAAAAAATTTCATGACCTAACCCACCAACCCATAAAAACCGACTCAACCTGATGGGTTGGGTTAGATTGAGTCAGCTTTGGCAAGTTATAAAAATACTTATCCAAAAAAAAAAAAAAATCTATTTTTGATATTTGATAAACAACCGTCGATGAATATGGTGCGTTTAGATTGACCCATTCGGACCATCCACAATCCGACCCACTGTCCACAATCTTCCTCACCACTCCATTTCTTCCTGCTTCTCAAAACAGAAAAAATAAAAAACCCCATTATTTTTTCCGATTTTCACCGCACAAAAACACAGAAACACAAACCCAAAACAAAAAACACACCATGGCTACCACCCCTCTGCACTTCCCAATGGCCTCTTCACTTCCCTCAGCTTCAACTTCCTCATCACAGTCCCTTAGAAGAAGAAGCACAAAGGGTAGTTTCAGAAATTTGAGGACTACCCTTTGTGCCATTAATGCCCAAAACAAATCCAAAATCCCCATTCCCCCATTCAACCCTAAGGACCCGTTTCTTTCCCAACTCGCTTTTGCTGCTTCCAACTCCCCAGAAACGTTTCTTCACAAGCCTGTCAAGTCTGATACTCCTCCTTACTTGGATTTGTTTGACTCTCCTAAGCTCATGGCTACACCTGCCCAAGTCAGCTCTCTCTCTCTCTTTCTCTCTCTCATTACTATGTATTAGTGTTTGTATATGGTGGTATATTTGTTTATGCATATGGGTTTCTGTTTGTTTTTGTTTAGGTTGCTTTGGTATGATATGAAATGATTGAGCTATATATGTATGTGGGTGTGTGTGTGTGTTTTGGTCTCAGGTTGATTGGATTTTCCTTGAAATGATTGAAATTGTATATGTCGTAAGTGAATTTGTTTGTGTATGTAAGTGGGTGATGGGTTTCTGTTTGTTTTGGTTTTGGTTGCTTTGGTATGATATGAAATGATTGAACTTTATATGTATATGGGCGTGTGTTTTCTGGTCTAGGTTGATTGTATTTGCCTTGATGATTGAAATTATATATATGTTGTATTTGAATATGTTTGTGTATTTTGTGTAGTAAGTGGATGTGCACTAGTGAGGAAGACTGAGTTGATTCAAGTAGAAGGATCTGAAAAAAAGGTTGAGGAACGTGTAAAATAATATTAGTAGATTTCTCTTTTAAAATACATGTCGATTGACTTTGGATAGAATAGAATTGTGGAATAAAATACATGTGATCGAGCCTATTAGTTTGTTGATGATTCATAGCCAACCCAAAAATTTTGGGACTAAGGCTTGATTGGTGTTGTTGTTGTATGTAAGTGGGTGTGTGTGTTTTGGTTTGTGTTTGCTTTGAAATGATTGAAAGTGTGAATACATTTGTGTATTTGTGTATGGAAGTAGGCGTGTGTGTGTGTTTTGCTTTAGGTTTTTTGTGTTTCTTTTGAGATGATTGAATCATATATAGAGTATCTATGTGTTTGTGTAACTGTGTATCTAAGTGTGTGTGTGTGTAACTGTGTATCTGAGTGTGTGTGTGTTGGGTTAAATTGCTTACTTTTCCTTTGAAATGATTGGCATGTTTGGTAAAATTTTATTGAGTTTGTTGGGTCAAGTTTTGGTGGGAAAATAGTTATGGATATGTATTCTGGTATGCTTTAATTGGTAGATATTTGATTAGATAGGTTTGAGTAATGTTTTTTGGGTAGAAAAAGGTTTGTAGATGAATTTTCTGGTTCGTTTCAAGGGTGATTAGGTTTTGATATAAAAGCTCTACTCAAAAATTGATTTTGAGTGTGTGTGAGGTTATTGTTATTTTTTTCTTTCTGAGAAAACCTTTCCTAGAAAAGTTGTGGGAAAAAAAAAGAATTTGAAGGAAAATTGTGTTGAAAATTATATATTTTTTTTGATAGGTAAAATTGTGTTGAAAATTATGAGAATTAATTCTAAATTATCAGCCTGTATGATACCTCATATCTTTGATTTAATTTTCATTTTGTGCTGAATGAGCCGAGTTTAAAGTTTTTGCATATTCTAAATTTTTATCAATTGATTCCTTTGGTTTTTCTTTTAAACTTTTACTTATTTGGTGAAATGATAATATCCTCTTGCTTGAATTAGGTGGAAAGGTCGGTTTCCTATGAGCAAAGGCCAAGAAGGCCTCCACCGGACTTGCCTTCATTGCTTCTTAATGGGAGGATTGTTTACATTGGCATGCCTGTAAGTGCTTCAATCTAGCATTTCAAATTTTCTTTCTTGCAAAATCTGTTCAATTCTTTTGTGGGGGGTATTTATTTTTATTTTTATTCTTAGTAAATTTGTTATTGCAGTGAAAATAGCCTAAAGTGAGCCTCTCGTGGGTGGGTCGAGTGGGCAACATATGTTCATCTTTCTTATAATGTGTAGTCCTTTGGGATGAGATACATAAAATGGGAATTTATTTTAATGTTCTGAAAGCATATACAATCTGATATAGGATAATTTGAAGGAGTTTGTCTCTATGTTTGTGGTGGGCTTAGGGTTAGGAAATAAGAAGAATTAGAGAGAAATTAGGCTGTTCAGGGGCTGTATGAACTGTACCCGTGAACAGTAACTTTAGAAAGAGAAGAGAGGAGGCCAATGTGCCTATTTCTCAAACACTCAATAATTTTATTAATCAACTCTCTACCTCCCTTGAATACATTGAGCAAAATATATATATTTATTGATAGGTAATCAAAGATTTATTTCGTAAAAGGGACATCATGTTCACGATGGTGAACACTCGGAACTTAAAACGAATACAAGTGCCTCAGGAAGAGATACGAATAGAAAGAAGAAATTCAGAAATGAAAATACATTGTGTAAAACCCAAAATTTTACCCAACTTAAATAAGGTACCAACTAGTATAGGCTTTGAAAGATCTATTGATCTCATAATATCTTCAAAAGCACGATTATTACGCTCCCGCCAAATTATCCACATCAAACAAGCTGGAACCATATTCCAGCTTGTTTGAATGACTATGTATTTAACTATAAAGCACAGGTGCGTTTCGGGATTCGGGTGCGGGTGCGGGACTCGGCAATTTTTGAAAAAGTAGGGTGCGGGTGCGGCGGGGTGCGGCAATTAAAAAATTATTAAAAATATTTTTATTTATATTTTTAATATATTGTTAAGCATACTTTTTTCACATTATATAAACATATACCAAATTTAAGAGTAATGGTAGATAATAACTAGAATACAACTCCATTATATAAACATTCCATGATGTTCGAAAATTACAAATTCACAACACGATCACAAATCACAATGAGTAATAATAACTATTAACTAAATAAAAAATCAACTATTAACAATTAACTAAGAGTGTGAGTGTGAGAGCTATAATGCCTGAGGGGAGACGGAGAGCAGGGGAAACGGAGTGGAGCACTAAAGGCAGAGAGTGGGAGAGAGCCTAGCACAGCTGAAGAGTGAAGGCAGAGAGTGGGAGAGAGGCGCAAGAAATATGAAGAGGGAGAGGGCTGAGTGAAGGGCGGAAGGTCTGACTGAGTGAAGAGAAATGAGAGTGTATAAGTGTATAATAGGGTTTTGTTTTTTTCCAAATGGTGCGTTTGCACTTTTTTTTTTTTTTTGGCCAAGCTAAACGGTGCGTTTCGCACCTGCTGTGTTTTTTTTTTTTTTTTGAATTTCGGCTGATTCGCGTCGGTATCGGTGTTTCGCCCGATACGGACCGATTCGGCGCGAATTGGCCCGATTTCGCATGCGTCGGCCCGAATCGGTGCCGTGTTGGCACATATCGTGCCGAAAAAAAATATTTTTTTAAAGGCGGACGCGGCACGGACGCGCAGGCAGCGGCGTCGCCTGCGCGTCCCCGCGTTGCGCCGTGTCGGACGCGGGTGCGGTGGCCCAAACGCCGCACCCGTGCTTCCTAGGTATTTAATGACTATTTCTTGTACGAGTAATAATACTTCTAGTACTATGACTCCTAGTTTGACTAGTAAACCGAAACCTAATTGAATTAAACCAAAGGCCATATATAAAGACCCATAAACAAAATAAGACTTATTAATAAAATAAAACTCATGGCTCATAACTATGGCCTATACCTAGCAAATTACTCAAATACCCTTGACTCTAGAATAACCAAATAAAATATAAAAAACCTAATTAACTACCATGGACTCTATTTTTTTGGCTTTGCCTTCGCCTTAGGCTTCCAACGAGGATATTCTTTCTTGTACCAGGCTATGGTTGTGCCATCGCAATTCCATCAGATTACTAGGTGTTGAAATGGAAGAAATCATAATTTTATGGGGAAGGTACTAAGCTTATAACTCTTGTAACTTAGCAAGGGTGAAACAAGGAATCACCTTCTCTTGCATAATAAGAAACTGAAGAACTATCATAACCTTTTAGTGTCCAAGCTTTCAAATAATTTCAGCTTGTGAAAAACATCAGGCATTAGTAGTGGGATGAAGTGGTTATTTAGGAGTACTGGTTTCATACATATTGGTTGTCAAACAATTCCATCAGTGTCAGCTAAGATTTCTTTAGGATTATCTTTGTAGTATCATGGCCCTTGCTTGTTATTGTAATTTTTCCACTCTAGGCCATTCTGTAGTTAGATACTTATGACTGCTTGATGCAGATAGAAAAGATTGCATGTTCCATGCTTTCGCTATGCATTTTAAATTCAATGCAGAGATATTTCTTTGCAATTATCATCTGTACTCATTTGTTCACTTCATAGACATGGTGTCTGCTCAGTGAATTATGTTCCCTTTTAACTCCATATAATAATCACTGCAGAATCATTGCATTTGATATACAATTGCTATAATAATAAATAAATAAATAAAAGCAGTGATAGTATTTTGAAGTGATAATTGGGTTCTGAAGTCTCTTGAACAATCACAGCGTCAATTTTCTTGCATTTTGATTCCTTTATTTGCTGGTGATAATTCACAATAATTTTATCTTACAATTTGATGTGCAATCTGTGTGACAATCTAACTATTTGTATCTCTCAGTTGGTGCCAGCTGTGACGGAGCTCATTGTAGCAGAATTGATGTACCTGCAGTGGTTGGATCCCAAAGAACCAGTATATATTTATTTAAATTCTACAGGAACAACTCGTGATGATGGTGAAACAGTAAGCTTCACATTGATTTCACTGTAGGACACTATAAAATGTGATCTATATGCAGTAGGCTAGGTATTGTGTGTAATATTTGATAGGTTTGTGGGTAAGCCATTATTGATTGATCTAATCTAATATGGATTAAACCCAGTCAGTTTGAAGTAGTCTTGCTTGCAATATGGGTTTGTCACTTTTAGGTGATCCAATTTGTTACTGCTGTAAGTTGAGGTTTGAATTGGTGAGTTTGGACAAATCAATTCATTCTTCTTTATTATTTGATTACAAATTAAATTTTGGGCAAATTACACTCTTCCACCCTAAACTATCACCCCAATTACACTTTAATCTCCTGAATTATTGAAACCCACGATCAACAAACACCCACCCCCCCCCCCCCCCCCCCGCGGCACCCAACCCCAATTTTAAAGTCATCACATTTAACCCCCCCTGTCATCTATTATGGCGTTAACTTAATTCCAGCGGAATGTAGCTTTGAAAGACGAATTGTCCTCTCGTCAATCTCAAAAACCAACAGATGGAAAGAGGGGAAATTGATCTTTCAATTCAAAATTCAGTTAGGCAGGGGGACATTGAAACAGAGTTATAACTTTGAGGGGCCAGTTGTGCGTTCTAATAGTTCAGGGGGTAAGTGCAATCAAGGTGAAAGATTATGGTGGAAAAGTGTAATTTGCCCATAAATTTATAATTGATATATCCAACTAAAGTTTATATTGTAGGTGATGTGATATTTGACCAGAAATTATTTGTCACAATTCAGAAACAATTTAAAAGCAGAATTCCAATTAAATATTCACATTGATTTTTTTTTTGGCTGCTTCAAGTATAAACTTCAAAATTATTTGCTATTGAATCTAATTCCTCTTTCCATACCATTGTTATTGCAATTATTATTATTATTTTATTTTATTTTAAATTTTCAATGCTTTAATTTCATGGAGTTAAATTGCTTTTCATTCAGGTCGGGATGGAGACAGAGGGTTTTGCAATCTACGATGCAATGATGCAATTAAAAAATGAGGTGAACTTTTCAAACTTGTCCTCTACTTTAATGCATTATGTTGGTGGTGGCTGTAGTAGTGTGGTTTAACATTTGGTGGAGTTGCTTAGCAATTTGTAGAGTGGCAATTGCAGTGAAGGTGTGGCTGTGGAAATGGTGGCAATTTGGCTGAAAAGTTGGTTTGTTGCTGTATTGATGTCTGGTGATCAATGTAGGTGGTAATGATATGGTGCAAATGGACTGGTTACAACTGTGGTTGGATGAGATGGTGATTTTGATTGGGATTGTTAATATGATAAATAGTCTAAACATGTTCATCTCCTCATATCCATTTCTGTCAGCCTAGGATGCCCCCTTCCCTTGCAGCACGTAAGAAACTTTATTTCAACACAAAGCTGATGGATAAGAAGTATTTGCTGGATGTCCCAAATGGTTAAATTATTGAATAGTCCATCGAAACCAAATCCATCTCTTATTTGTTGGACTATGAGATTTGATTTCAATACTTTCCCTGCTCTTAGGTTCTTGTTATATAACTGTTCTTGTTTACACAGATACATACCGTTGCTGTTGGGGCTGCTATAGGTCAAGCTTGTCTACTACTTGCGGCTGGAACTAAGGGTAAACGGTTTATGATGCCGCATGCCAAGGGTATGATGTAGTTGGCTTTTTTAGTTTGCATTCTTGTCTTTTTACACTTCTACCCTTTCTTGTCCAATGTCATATCAAGTGTTCACTTGAATTCTTTCTCAGCCATGATCCAACAACCTCGTATCCCATCATCTGGGTTGATGCCTGCTAGTGATGTTCTAATCCGTGCAAAAGAGGTAAGCTGAACCCTTTGCAGTGCTTTCTATCATCTCAATGTGATTGGGAAATACAGTTTCCATGATGAAATTGTCAGTTTGTTACTCTTTCCAGTTGCTGAAAAATGTATTGTGTCGTTGGATGGCTCCTCTGTACCTAGGTTGGAGGAGTCAAAAGAGGAAGGTTTTATTAAAACTATGATAATGTGATTGCAAGTAGGAGTTGAGTTTGTTTTCTTCTCTTACTATTAGCTACTGTTTTACAACTGCATTTGTTTGACAATGATAAGTGTTGTAATATACGCACAAAACAATAAATGAATAAAATAGCAAACATCACACAAAATTTAACATAGTTTGGCTAACTTCAAGGCTACATCCATGGGAAACACCAACTAAAGTCCACTATCAATAAAAAAAAATGATGACAATCACGCTCACTAACCCTCACAAAAACTAACTCAAAACCCTGATACACCCAAAGGCGCCCTCGCACTCGCTAACACACTAGACAAAGCTTAGTGTTTAACTCACTCGCTAGACAAAGCTTGATCTCCTAACTCTCAAACTTGACAAAGCTTTGTGTTCAAACTCTCGCACATTAAACAAAGCTACACCACCACTCTATTTATAGGGACTGCCACACCTTACATTTTTCTTTTCCATATGGGGACTAATAGGCCTAATAGGATTAGTGTTCTTATCAATGCAGGACTAACTCATAATAGGATTAATACACCTCCTTGTTATTCTTGTAAATAAAGTTGAATTCCAAAACCAGATGGAAACCTTCAAACTTATCCTCTCATGGACTGGACTTCATTGATAAGAACTAATTATGTGTGTGAGCTACTTTTCAATTCACAACCTTTTGAATAGCATTATAGTTTTGCAGGAATTATCATAGTGCATAATTGCTTTTGCAGGTAATTACAAACAGGGACACACTTGTAAAACTCCTGTCTAAGCACACTGGAAATGTAAGTATGACACATTAGATGCTTTGCTAACTACAATATGAGGAAAAAAAAAAACTCAAATAATTTCACATTTTCTTAGTCAGAGGAGACCGTAGCTAATAAGATGAGAAGACCATTTTATATGGATTGTACAAAAGCTAAGGATTTCGGGGTCATAGACAGAGTAAGTTGGTACATGTAATGTTTCTGTATGTCTTTATATGTTATTTCATTTGGGGCTACTGAACTAATGTGGGAATGCTGGAATCCAGATTCTTTGGCGCGGTCAAGAAAAGATAATGCACGATGTTGCCTCTCCAGAGGAATGGGACAAGCTGGCTGGCATCAAAGCTGTAGATGGAATTTAGTCTCTCTTTAGCAATACACATCATGCAAGTGTGAGTACCTATCTTTGATTATTTTTTACATCTGGGGAAAAAAAAAATCCAGTGGTATAATGCCATAATGTTCACAATCATGGAAGTTGATTGAAAATCACTTTGGCTCAACAAAGATTTTTTCTTTTGTTTTTTTTTTTTTTTTTTATTTTATTTTTTTTATATTTTTTGGGGGGGGGGGGGGGGGGAGACTGTGAGAGGGTTTTCCATTAATTGTTAGAAAGTTTTGTGTCTTTGTGGGGAAACAATTTTGCATCCATACTCATTAGGGATGAAATCAAGGTGTGCAACTGATTGTCCCTAGTGGCTGTGTCTCTATAGGAATTGAAATCTGACTATCATCTAAGCAAGGCCATTAAAGAAAATTAGTCACTGATATAGGGATCATTTCTAATTTCGTGCAAGGAGCGGCTATTTTCAGTCTATTTGGCTGCTTCACTGACTTCATATATGAGTATGATGTTTAAAAAATAAAAACATAAATAAATCTTTGGGAACCGATCAATCTCTAACATTGCTGGTTTTGCAGGAAATAGGTAGCTACTTCTTCTGAGAAAGTTTTGGTGGACCTATTAGATGGAATATCTGATTCTTGTGCAGTCTCAAAGCTCTATCCTTGTGAACGATATTCTCGTGCACAAACAGGCTGAGAAGTGACGGGAGGGTGGCTTCAAATTTTACATTGATAATCTGTACATGTTTTTAATAATATGTAATATTCAAGTTTTTTTAATCTTCACTTACATGTTTCATTTTCTCATTCTAACGTAGAGAGCATTTCCATTTTCTTAAGAGCAACTTGATTTCTTGTTTGGAGCCAGGGTTGGATCCATGATCATCTATTATTCCGTTGGTATTATTGGCCCTAAAAGAAATGTGCTGCGTTTAATTCTTACCTGCATGAGAAAATGACATCTGAGATTGACCATAACAAAGTTTTTTCCTTATAGTACATTAGACTGAAGTGACATTCTTTATGGATTTTCACTTTCCTTTTTGCATTTAATAGTTTTTTTTTTTTGGCTGCAATCACGCAGTATTCACTATTTAGGAACCCCTTAATAGCACTAGGGAAAATAGAAAGTCAAAAAGTCATCAACCTTTGCTATTGAGTCTGTTAAGAAGAATATTCCCAAAGTCTGATGTGCTACTTGGGGTACTTCAATCAAAAGCCCACAGTTTCTCTGGTTCTTAAAAGTAATGTCACCCCCCATGTAACTTTTTTTAAATCTAGTAATAATCGCATTTGTAAAGAACTGGTAGTAAACGTTTTAACATCAAGAAAAGTAGCACTATTAGTGTGCGTTTGGGACAAAATGAAAATTTTAACTTATTTTTGCTACTATTTATGGGTCTTATTGTACTTTATAGTACTATTCATGGATCTCATTATACTATTTAACTAATTTTTATATTTATTTATAGTACTTTCAGCAAAATGTTTTTAGTTTCAATTAAATAAGCTGTTCCTAAACGAACACATAATCACGTTGAATGCAAAGCAATCTTAGCTTAGTTTAATACTGCTTTGCTCATAATCTATAAAGCTACTCTTGAGAAAGTGTGATCATTTTATTGAATTGGTTTATACTCATGATTATTCAAACACTTAGTTTGTTAGGATTGATTGGTGTTTTTATTTTCAAAATAGTATAAAAACAATTTTTTAAAAATTGAACTTGAAACTAGTTTTCAAATAATAATTTTTATATTTTACGTGTTTGGCTCCAACTTTTCATAACAATTTTCAAAATACTAAATATATATATATATATATATATTTGTGAGACCATTTTTATTTTTGAGATTTTAAAAAAATATTTACAAAAAGTAATATATAGAATCTGTAGATTATTTTTTTTTTTTTGGTGGATAATGATAAGGGAGTAAAACTCATCATGTATTTTTATTTTTAATGATAAACTTTAAATTTGAAGGGTGTGAATTCCTTTTATGATAAAAATAAGCTCTTTAATTTAAGAGAAAAAAGAGTTTGGACAAATATATGGGGTTCATTGTATTCAAAACAAGTAATACAACAATTTGAATTGAGTCAGACTATAAACGCAAGCATTACGTTTTAGCAAATCAAAAAATTTTAGTAAACATAATTAAAGGTTATTTAATTTTTTTTGATCTTCCCTTGTGTAGATATAATTCGAATATCACTGTGTAAGACAGTTGTCAATCACCTCTACTAAACCTGTAAAAGTTAATGTCTTAAAAGTAATGTCACCCCCATGTTTTCCAAACTTGGGATTAAATCTAGCAATAATCACATTTGTATAGAACTAGTAGTGAAACGTTTTAACATCAAGAAAAGTAGCAATATTAGTCTCCGTTTGGGACAAGATGGAAATTTCAGCTTATTTGCAATTTTAGCTAATTGTTACTACTATTCATAGGTCTTACTGCACTTTTTTGGTACTATTCATATGTCCCACTGTACTATTCAGCTAATTTTTACTTTTATCTATAGTACTTTCAACAAAAAGTTTTCAGTTTCAGCTCAATAAACTATTTTCAAACGGACACTTAATCACGTTGAATGCAAAGCAATCTTAGCCTAGTTTAATACTGCTTTGCTTGTAATCTATAAAGCTGCTCTTGAGAAAGTGTGATCATTTTATTGAATTGGTTTCTACTAATGATTATTCAAATACTTGGTTTGTTACGGCCGAATTGGTAGGAGGATTTTTGTTTTTATTTTCAAAACAGTATAAAAACAATTTTTTAAAAATTGAACTTGAAATTAGTTTTCAAATAATATTTTTTATATTTTACGTGTTTGGCTCCAACTTTTCAAAACAATTTTCAAAATACTAAAAACACAAAAATAATTGTTTGAGAGACCATTTCTATTTTTAAGATTTAAAAAAAAAATTACAAAAATAATGTGTAGAATGTGTAGATTACTTTTTTTTTTTTTTTTTGGGTAGATAATGATAAGGGAATAGAGTTTATCATGTACTTTTATTTTTATTTTTATAATGATAAGTTTTAAATTTTAAGAGTGGGAATTCTTTTTGTGATAAAGATAAACTCCTTAATTTAAGAGATAAAAGAGTTTGAACAAATATGTGGGGTCCATTGTTTTCAAAACAAGTAATACAACAATCTGAATTGAGTCGGACTATGAACGCAAGCATTACATTTTAGCAAAGTAGAAAATTTTAGTAAACATAATTGAAGGTTATCTAATTTTTATTTATTTATTTATTTTTTTTATCTTCTCTTGTGTGGATATAATTTAATATTACTATGTAAGACTGTTGTCAATCACCTCTACTAAACCCGTAAAAGTTGAAAGTTATGGCCTGTTTGGATGTTTAAAAAAGGAGGGGGAGTAGAGTAGAGGGAAGGGGAGTAATTCAATTACCGTGTTTGGGAGTTTTTTAAGGAAGGAGGGGGAGGGGTTTGAAGAGGTTTGAAGGGGTTTCAACTACCTCCAACCCCCTCATTTTTAATTCCCCTAAATTGGAGAGATTTGGAGGGAGAGTAGAGCACATAAAATTATTGATAAAGTAAATTACCTAATTTACCCTTATTATATTTATAAAATTACAATGTTAAAAATAAGGGGAATGGCTAATTACTCCCTTCCCCCTTACTAATTATAAAAACATCCAAACAAGGTGGAGGGTAACCATTCTCCTCTACTCTCCTCCCCACTACTCCCCTCCCCTCTACTCTCCTCTACTCTCCTCCCTCTCTAAACTCCCAAACAGGCCATTAAAGTTTTGTGGAGCTAGAATTTTTTTTAGGGGCATATGGGTATGGCTGATCCCCCCCCCCCCCCAATCTTTTCGAAACTCGGGATTGAATCTAGTAATAATCACATTTGTATAGAACTGGTAGTAAAACATTTTAACATCAAGACAAGTAGCACTATTAATCACGTTGAATGCAAAACAATCTTAGCTTAGTTTAATACTGCTTTGCTCATAATCTATAAAGCTGCTTTTGAGAAGTGTGATCATTTTATTGAATTGGTTTCTACTAATGATTATTCAAGCACTTGGTTTGGTAAGAGGATTTTTGTTTTTTTTTTTCAAAACAGTATAAAAACAATTTTCAAAAAATTGAACTTGAAACTAGTTTTCAGATAATAATTTTTATATTTTACATGCTTGGCTCCAACTTTTCAAAACAATTTTCAAACTACTAAAAACAAAAAATAATTGTTTGGGAGACCATTTCTATCTTTGAGATTCAAAAAAAAAAAAAATTTACAAAAAGTAATATGTAGAATTTGTAGATTACTTTTTTTTTGTGTGGATAATAATAAAGGAATAGAGCTTATCATGTATTTTTTTTAAATATATTTTATAATGATAAGTTTTAAATTTGAAGGATGAGAATTCTTTTTGTAATAAAGATAAACTCCTTAATTTAAGAGATAAAAGAGTTTGGACAAATATATGGGGTCCACTGTTTTCAAAACAAGAAATACAACAATCTACTTTTTAGCAAAACAGAAAATTTTAGTAAACATAATTGAAGGATATCTAATTTTCTTTTATTTGATCTTCCCTTATGTAAATATAATTCGATATCATTATGTAAGACTGTTGTCAATCACCTCTACTAAACTCATAAAAGTTGAAAGTTGAAGTTTTGTGGAGTGAGAACATTTTTTGTGTGTGGGTATATTGGTATGATTGATCTCCCCCCCCCCCCCCCCCCACCCACAAAAAAAGTAATTAGGTATGGATGACGTTAGGCTTAGCTTGACTCCTCTAACGAAGCTCATGTGGTTATTTAGTAGATAGAAGAGTTATTATGGTCACGCCTAAGTAAAGTAGTCCATAACCACGGTTAGTTATAAAACATTTAAAGCAAGTCAAATCTTAAAACATAGAATAAACCCACAACCACAATAATGAATTTGGAATTGTAAATATTATTATTGAAATTTGGAACACTAGAAATAAAGCTCGATGTAAGTAGAAATTAAAGGATTGAGAATTTATGGTTATAAGGAGAAATGAGAGAATGAAAGAATAGAGCCTACAAGAAATGTATGTAGGAAATACTGTGATATCCTTTTTTTTTTTTGGTTGAAAAATGCACTTATTATAAAAGTTTATTTCTTGGAATTTCCTCTTTACTCTATTGATTGTCTCATTAATTCCTTTGATCTTTATCGCTATCATTGTCTTTAATGTTCATGCGAGCCCTTATTAGTTTTTTGAATCACTTTTAAAGTTAAATGGAGATAGAGAAACACACCTCTTTGTATTTTGCTTTTGCTTTTTTATTTTTTTATAACAGGATTTACTTTTGCTCTTTGTTAATCTTTGAACCATTTTGGATAAATACTTGGTTGTTTACCGGTGAATGCACGCCTTTCATTTTAGACTTGGATAAATTCATGTTGTTTGTACGTTAATGTTATTATTGTTATTTTCTTTTAAAAAATGTTATTATTATTAATTGTTCACAAGTATGCTTTCCAAATTAAAATTTTTGGGTTCATACCAAAGTATTTTGTTTTACTTTTTTTTTTGAAGGAAACAAATCTCCTAGAAAGAGAAAGTTCCAAACTTTTTTTTTATTTGGGTAAAAAAAAAAAAAAAGTGCCAAACTTCAAGCCTTAATCCTGCAATTCAGTTACCAACATATATGTATATATATCCAAACGTACACACCAAGAAAAGCTTTAAGACACAGACAGAGGGAGAGAGAGGGAGGAGATGGGCAAGGCCTCTCTCTCTCTGAGACTGACCTTCCTTCTTTCTCTCTCTCTCACAGCTTCATCATTTCCATTCTTTTACAAGCCATCTTCACCTTCAACTTCCACACCCAAAGCCACCCCTTCAGACTTGCTCTCAATCCTTGGACCCAAATCCCAGTCCTCCAAAATCAAACCCCTCGTTGCCCACGACCTCAATTCCTGTCTCAAATTCCTCGTTCCCTTCACTCCTACAAGCCCCAAACTACGGTCCAGAAAGTGTTTGACAACTAAAAAAGATTTGGGTTTGGCAAAAATTGGTGCATCAGATCAAAGAGAGGTAGATGAGCTCATTTGGTGGCCCCCAGAGCCGGTTCTCGAGCTTGCTCGCCTTGCTGTTGATTCTGGTGGTGACCCTGCTGCTATTCAACGAGCTCTTGATCCCACTATGATTGCTGTGAGTTCTTTTTCATGGGTTCTGTTTATTATTTACGTGAATGACCTTGTTTGTAGCTTTGAATTTGACTCTGCTTCGTAATGTGGATATTGTTTTATAAAGTTTTTGGCATATTCTCTATTGGGTCAGTGTCAAATGTATAAATTTGTGTATGTGTGTATGATTGTAATCTAAGAAACTGCTAAAGGATTTTTTTTTATTTTTTAAAGTCACTTTCTTTTTGTTCGTCTTGGTTATTGCTAAAATTGAAAGAATCTGTAGAAGATTGATGAGTAAACCTTACTTTCTTTAGATGTAATAGGTTCCTGATGTTGAAGGATCAAAAGAGAATCGATGTGAGTTGACCAGAACACCGTATGGGAGACGCTTCATAAGTGAGGTTTGTATTGCAGTAATAATATTTCAATTGCTTTACAGGATCATAGGCACAAAAAATGTCCCCTAATTTTTTAATTAATCTGGAATTTTTTTTTTATTAAATGGCAGGAGTTGAATCTGTATCTTGAATTTTTATTTGAAGTTATTGCTGCCCGGGGTCCTACCATTGGGCTGAACATATCCCTAAACCGCTACGATTTCTTTCACGGCCACCTCTTTCTTGCCATAGACACAGGGCGACTTGGTATATTGTAAGTTGTCATTGTTCTTACACGCCATTCTTTTACAACTTTAGTGCCAAAAATGGTTGAGCTTAAATAAGATGTAATCTTGGTATAAACAAACTTCAAAAACGATGATACACCTTATAACATCAGAACTTTATGTTTGTCAGGTTTCATGCCAAAGAATACCCAGCATATGATAAAGAAGTGTTTCCATACAATATGGGTTTTTGTCAAAAAGGTTAGAGTTGCTGGATAACACATTTGATTAATATTCTTAGTAGAGTCTCATTACATGCATCATTTTCGAATCTGCTACTTTATTATATTGGCTCAGTATAAAATGTTAGAATCATTAAATTTTCTCTCTTGCAAAGGGAGATTTAAAAATACAATTTTAAAACAAAGCTATCATAGTTCTTCAGTTGGTACTTTTTATGAACATTTCTTCAAATGTTAAAACAGTTACAATCAGTCAGATCAATTTGTACTTTTGTAGATCATGTCACTAGCAAAAGATGAATAAGCGCTAACTTTAAATATTTAAATTTTAAAACATAAGACTTTGGAAATTATTGCCTTTTTGTGAGGTTGTGCTAATATCAGTGTAATCTTTCAGGTTCTAATGTGAAATATGATGACTCAATGAACTTGCGAAATATTCTATGGCTGGCTCCATTGCCAAGCAATTCCACTAAAGCTTGGGTCGCACCAGGTACATTTCCCAACTTAACCAAAGCTGAAAAAAGTTTGTCATGTCTGCATTTGATCAACAAATGCATTTCCAGTCCTTGATAGCCACAACTTTTGTAGCTTATAAACATAAAAACTTTATCATGTATTTTTCCAATTGTTTGAAGTACCACCAAGAGGGATCCAAGCCCCAAGAAGCCAAAACTATGCTAGTAAAACAATGTCCAGATTATGAATTTTTCCAATGCTTATTAGCAAGATGCTTATGTGCACAAAAATGTTCATTCTCTGTTACATTTCATGGATTATTTTGGTCCAAAATCATTGAATAGTTGACTTGGTTCTTTATGCTGCACTGCCAAATGTAATATTTTTGTTTAAGCCTCGTTTTTTAAACGTCCTTACGGATTATATGAGTAGGTATCTTTGAGTTTATATGCATACATTTTTTTTATTCCTGGAGGTGGGGGGTCGGGAAGATGTATCCTCAGTTTCTTAGATTTCAAAGGAAGCATGATCTCCTTTTCTGTGTTCCATGGAACTCAAGTGAATTCAAAGATCATTGCTTTTGTCACCAAGATAGTTAATTTGCCTTTGGTATTGATTTTACAGGTGTCCTGGTGGTGCTGGATGCCCGCCCAGAAGGTATCATATATAGAGATCTCATTCCTGAATATGTAAATTTTGCGAGGACCATATATGAAGGTTTGAGTTTCTGCTCATCTTTTCTATACCACGATGGTTTTGAAAATTTAGACATTTTAACTATATTTGTTGATGTTTGGTTTGGAAGGAATAAATGAACGCAAGTTTGGTTGATGTTTGCCAGATGATCTTGGAGATGTTGCAGTTGATGTGAACTACTTGGATGTAGGAGATGCAATTCGGGATTATCAAATTTTCATTTGCTGATGCTCTTCTCAAGGTATACAGCACTTGGTTTGCCTTGGCATGATTTTATGCAAAACCACCAACCGCCTTGTGATCTGCCATGTGTAAAGTGTAAACTTACAATTTTTTTTTTTTTTTTTTTTTTTTTTTTTTTTTTTTTTTTTTTCTGTTGATAAAAATCTGTAAACTTACCAATTAAAAGAAAGGACCACAAAATCTCTGAACTTTCTCTCAACATTTGGATGCCTTGTTTTTTTCTGTACTTATTGTCTGGGTTTTGGCAATTCATGCAAACAAAAGAAACTGTGATTCGAAGTATGGCTGTACTAAATCCCCCACCCCCTCTCCAAATTCAGTATTGTGGGAATGGATGGCGTAGGTGTCAGAATTGGACATGTATCTCTTCAATTAATTGTCATTTGTCACTAGAAGTCTAGAACAACATTTCATTCACTTTTAGTTACTATTTACTTATTTTAAATACTGATTTATGTTATATAACTTCTTTTGGAAGTTATAAAGTTTCTTTTCAAACAATCATAATTTACCCTTGTGTTTTTCCTTTGTCCTTTTTCTTGACACCCCCTTCAAACTTTTCGGTAAGTAAATAAGTAATATTTTGATGGGTTGTCTTAAACTGAAGATCACACTCTATTCTCAGCACCCAGCAGTCTCAGCATAAACCATCTTCTCAGTCAATGAATCTTTGGTGTGGATACGCCATTTGATCACATTTTTGTTTAGAACTCTTTGATGTGCTTGAAATTAAAAGTTATGTAAGGGTACACCCATGTAAATCTTATTGCTTTGCCTATTCATAACTTGTCACGTTCTTAAGTTCTGGAAGTAGCAAAATTGTTCTTAGCTGACACAAACTTGTCCCCCATCTCCTCTTCATTATCTTCTTAGTTAGATGAAAGGTGAAAAGTGGTATGGTTAACTAACGTATGCAAAAGTTAGATATATTTTCTTAGTTTTCCAGTTTATTACATTCAAATGCATGTTTCCTTTGACAAATACAACACAAACATTATTATCATTCTCAATCTCAAGAATAATTTATTTCTCAAGAATAATTGAATTCAATGCAACAATGTGTTTAAATCTTTGAATTTAATTGAGAAACCTCAAGTATAATACTTGAGGTTAAGGAACTATATCCCAACCCAATCAATTATAATGCTTTTAATATATAAATAATCTAAGGACTAAGAGTTTTATAGTTCAAACGGACATCTTTTGATATTTTCGATAAAAATGTCCAGGTCCTCCAAGATTCAAAACTCCTCCTCTCCTGCATTGTGTTAGAATGTATCATCCTACTTTGATACAAATCCAATTACATTAAACATTAATTGTAAAAATTCTTGTCATAGTCGTGTTGTGTTTGTAGGTCGTATCAAATATTGTCACCCTTAATTTGCAATGCTCATTCAAACGCACAATATTTTTAAAACTTTAGAAGTTTTAAAAATGTTATTATATATTTTTTGGATAATAAAAAATCTTATTATATACAAGAAAGCAATGTTTCAACTTTTTTATTCGACTATTTAATTCCTATCCTATCACCAACATACGAGATATCAATAGTTGTTGGGTATTTATTTTTAAGGTAAAACTTAGGTACAATACTTAGATGCTATTAATTAGGTTTCTCTTTTAAGATTCAGCCATGTAGCTTTTTTCTTATGGGATGGAAGCGTATTTTTAGTTAAGTAAAGTCACTTGGTTGAATATTAAGAATGGAACCTAATGAATAGCACTTAAGTACTGTATCTAAATTTTGCTCTTATTTTTATAATGGAAAGGGCCATTTTCGAACTTTCCATTCAACTTCATGTCTTCACCTTTCTAACTCGGTTCAGGTTTCTTTAAAAAATGTTAGGCCTCTCTCTTTCCTTATCCACTTCCCTGCACCATTCCCTACAACATAGGCCCTACATTGATATTTATGCACAAAATGATACTTTTTTATTTTTTATTTTTGATACAAGATAGAAATTCTACTCTAACCTAATCATATTATTATTATTATTTTTGATACAAGTCTACTCTAACCTAATCTAAATGTATATATGTGTGAAACTCCCTCCTAAAGACTTAAACTCGGCCCTTGCCCCCCCCACCCTCCATACCTTACAAGTACTTATACTTGTGGAGTGATACTGCACCAAGAATATGCTGTGATATATTTCTTTTTTATTGAAACCGAAAAGGACAGCAAAATTATACAAATTTTTTTTTATATCTTTTTCACAAGTAATAATGGGAGTATTTTTTTTTTATTAATAGAGTTTACAATTCAGCCAATGTGATTTTGTGTTATCAAAATTTAATTCACATATTTAATTATTACATTTTAGTTCATCAAAATTTTAGATTAAAATAAAATCTTTAATTTTTTAATCATATATGACAAATTAGTCTCACAAATATTTTAATAGCTACACTTTTTACCAATTTAAGTTTGGATTCAATTGTGATGGAACTAAAGCACGTGTAGGTAATTTGTAATTTCCATTTTTCATTATGTAATGATAATGGCCTTATATCTTGTGTTATTATATTTAATTTTTTTTCCTTACCCAAAAAGGAACAAGATTTTTTCCCCCTTTATAGAGAGGAACAAGATGAGTAATACAACTTTCTTTCAAATTTCCTTTTTCGTAATGTGGGGGTAAAAAACGATCACTGTGAAGATTGTGATAACAAAGATGACTTACACAACTAATTTATAAAAGTAAGGGAGCAAGAATCTCATAACGAAAGATCTAAACAACAGATTGTAAAATAATAAAAAACAAAAAGACTTTTATTGATGTAAGAATATCTTTCTTGAGGTACAAGGAATAGGATTGAAAGCTAAAAAATCTTAGACCTATTATGCTATTACAACTTTCTCTCTCTTGTTCTTCTCTGAGTCTTTTCTCTCAATTTTTCTGAATCCCCTTCCTATTGCACCTCCCCACCTTTAATAGACAATTTCCACTTCCTTCTCTCCCTAGTTGTCTTGTTCCCAGCTGGATTTGGGGAATACTTGACTCATCACTCCTTAGTTCTGCCATTCTTTCACCATGAAATAGGTCATTGAGAGTGTTTTCACTATTTAGCCAATCAGTCAACATTTAATATGAAAGAGATTAGGTGAAAATGTCTCATTAATATGGAGGTGACTACCCCAGTAGTTCTTATCTCTTCATGGCGTTTTCCGAGGAGAACTTGATGGAAGGTGGCATTTTGGTTCAAAGGGGAATTGGTCACCCGTGGTTCCTTACATATCTGATATGGGAAAGGTTTTACTTATTACCTCGGCAGTGGACCTTGGCGATGGTGGTTGGTCCAAACCTCTATGGGATCTGCCTCGAGGAGTTATCTTTCATTCCACAAGCCTTTTTACTCATATTCATGCCTTTGGGCCGGGCCCAACAGCCCATCTTTTAAGAAATGATTTGCTTGGCCCTTGGCTCTAAACCTGAGTTCGTGTTCATCCCCCCACATGGAACTTGTTAAGGTGACAAATTATGTTTAAAGTAACATATCTTTCTTGTAAGTCTATTATTAACACTATTTTTAATTATGTACCATTCACAATAAAAAGCATCAATGAATGTGAAAAAATCCATGAAAATATTTTACAAAACTAGAGACACAAAAGTTTCACAATAATTAATACATGAGTTGCTACTATTGGTGCTAATAAAATTGGTTTCACAAATAGAATTACTTGAAAATCATATTATTCCAATCAAATTTGCTACATCAGAAAATTATGAAAAAAAAAAAATTAAGGATTTTTTTTTTGTTTGTAATAAGGCTAAAGGCATAGTAAATTTTACAACAATTTAATTAATTACTATTTTCCATATCAACATATTGTGAAATTTGTTGTATATGTAACATTCTTGTAATTTTTTGTGTTTTTAATGTTTCTTAGAAAAAGGTAAAATATAGTCAACATCTTTGAGGTTTGGGTTAAACTAGTCAAGTTTAAGACATTTCAAAACTAACTAATTTGAACCCTAATTTCCATGACAAAAGCAAAAAAAAAAAAAAAGTACGGATTGGATAGTGGATACTAAGTTGGGTAATTTTAAAATGTATTTCGATTAATTTTTAAGTTTCGATGGTATTTTGATTATTGTTTTAGGTTTAGGGGATATTTTGGTCAATTTTTAGGTTTAGGAGGGTAATTTGGTCATTTTTTTTTGTTTAAGAGGTATTTTTGTTATTTTCAATTTTGAGAGTATTTTGGTCTTTTTTTTAATTGTTCCAGTGGTCATTTTATTTATTTATTTTTTAAGTTTAGGGCGGTAATGGGCTTGATTGCATATTTGACGTGGCCACCTTATTTCTTCACCAAAAACACAAACCTGGGATGGGAGTTCTTACTTTTGGGCCACGTTGAGATTTTACTAATGGGTTTGGCTTGTGTCCAGTGGAAGTTTCCATTGGACACGTTGAATTGCAGACACGTGTCCAAATCCTGACATGTCCAGTGGAAACTTCCACTGGACACAAGCCCTTCCCTTTACTAATTACTAACAAGGCTTTAGGTCAGCCGCATGTGATGGATTACAAATGAGCAAATCAATGGTAAGTAGGCTAATTAGATTTGTATTAGGAGTGGCTCTCATAGATGCTGTCCACAATCACTGGTGCATCTGGGTTTTTCGTAGGGAGCTGGGAGTGGCTTCTCATATATAAACCTTTGGTCAGTTTGTAAAACTGTGGAGAGAAAATAGAGGCTGCCGCGTGTGGCTTTTTTTTTTTGTAACTTTTCTTCATGGTAGTATTATGACTATTTCTTTTTGTTTTATTTATAGTTTAATGCTTAACATTTTATTTTTGTGTTTTATTTCAATTATTGCAAGTAGCTCAATTTTCAATTAAGTTATGAAAGTTTTTTTTTTTCAAAAAAAAAAAAAATTATCAAACTGAAACATTCATTTTCAAAAGCAATTATCAAAACCAAGTCAAATTCCACTTTCAAAAGCAATAAAGGTAAAAAAAAACACACTCAATGAATCCATCAAAAAGCTCAAAATTCAAATGCCATGCAAGTGTTTAAAAAAGAAAAAATTGAACACAAACTCAAAATCTACAAATCTAGAACAAAACGAAAATGCAAAACTCAACCAAATGAAAAAAATTCAACCTGGCCAGATCTCATATATTTAATCAATCAATCATGGCAACCATTTGAATCGCATGCATGAAAAAGCAATCAAAACTCAAAAAACCCTAACTGATCAATTCTCATCATATAAAAAAAATCCCAAATTTAAGAAAAAATGGATGAAATTGAATCAAAACGAGAAATGAGAGTGGATCTAGATCTTGAAATTGAACTTGGAGAACTTACTGAATGCATTTTCAACTTAAGATTTCAGTTAAAAAAATGTGTGCAACCCCAAAAAAAAAGGGTAAAATCTTATTTTGGTCTCTAAATTTTGCCAAAAGATTTTTTTTTTTTTTTTCATTTCTAAACTTAAAGAAGTTCATTTTTCGTCATCTCTAACTATTGAAAATGTTTTATTTATATCCTTAAACTTTACTAAAAGTGAACCTACTGAATGCATTTTCAACTTAAGATTTCAATTAAAAAAAATGTGTGTAACAAACACTACCAAAAAAAAAAAAAATGGTAAAATACTATTTTGGTCTCTAAATTTTACCAAATATTTTTTTTTTCATCCCTAAACTTAAGAAGTTCATTTTTCGTCATCTCTAAACTATTGAAAATGTTTTATTTATATCCTTAAACTTTACTAAAAGTTTGTTTTTCATCCCTAAACTATTGAAAAAGAATTCTTTTTTCATCCCTATTCTTGTCTCTTAACTATTGAATTTTTTTTTTATAAAATTTAGGGATGAGAAAATAACTTTTTAATTAAAAAAAAGTAATTTTTCATCTCTATTTTTGTCTCTTAACTATTGAAAAAATTATTTAAAATTTAAGATGAGAAAAGAACTTTTTAAAATTTAGAAAAAAAAAACAAAATTTTGACAAAACTTAAGGACAATAATAATATTTTAACCCAAAAAAAAGACCCATTAATTACTTTAAAGTGATGACTTAAAGTTACATTTTAATCTTGAGAATTATTTGTTTTTTCATGGAACGTGTTATTATTTTTATCAAGTCCATTTGCACTTAAAATTTTCTTGAAAATCCAAGAAAATTTCCTTTATATGTCATCCTTATCTCATCAGCATTAATTAATTACTATGATAATGCACCGCAACCCATATGTCAATCACTCCTTCGTCCAAAGATTATACATTCACTGTGCAATTCTATTCTATGTATAAACAAAGACCAACCCCTTATGTGGCGTTTGGTACGGAGAATCCACATTACTCCTGGCACCTAAATTCCTAGAAATGTGGTTCTTATGAATCACATTCCTAGGAATGTAGCTATTCCTATATTTGGTTTCATTGGGAGATTCCCAGGAATGTGAGATGATAATGTTTGGTTTATTTCCAGGAATCTTAAATGAATTATTTGTTTTTCTCATTTTGTCCTTAAATTTGAATGTGAAGTACCAAGCCCATTAAAAAAAAAATCTTCCTTTAAATAAATAATGAAAAAAAATATAAACTATTAACTAGTCCTTTAAAAAAAATATCTTACTCTATATAGATAGATAAAAAACATTATATAAACTATCAATTAGCAACACGTTCATTAAAACTGTGATCTAACATTTCAAAATGACAAGAATAATACAAAAATAACTATTAGCAGAGTTATTTATCCTGTTTATGTTGTTTTGGCGGGAAAAGATAAAGACAAGAGAGAAGATATTGATAATTTGTTTTATAGTTTATCTTAATTGCTTAAATGATAAGGAAAAATGGTTAAAATTGTCAATTTATAAAAAATACAATTTCTTTTAAGTTTGGGAATCTGAATTCCCACCTGTTTTAAAGGGAATCCACATTCTTTCTGAGGGGGGTTTAAGGATTCCCTTGGCATCTGATTCCCTAGCGTAATTTGCAACCAAACATGGGAATCTTTAAACATTCCTGGAAATCCTAAAACATTACCCCGTACCAAACGCCACCTTAAAACTTTCCTCTCCCATCGTATTCCTAAAAATACGATTCTTCATTTTCTCTATCACCCCCAAAAATCTCACTGCAAATTCCCCCTGTTGACACTCAAAATAATACCCCAGAAAAACTTTCCCAGCAAAAATCAAGAGCAGAGGAGCAACAACCAAAAAAGAACCAAACTCAAGGGTAAATCCAAAATCCCTCTACATTTTTCTTTTCTTTTTTGGTTCCTGTTTCTTAAATTACATCACACACACGCGCGCGTGAATAGATCATAATTTCAACTTTCTAGTTACCAGAAAATAATATCTTACTAAAATATTATATATATTTAATTTTCTTCCTCTATTCGTCTAAAATCCTTCCATCCAAGACCAAACAGTTTCTCATCTCTGTGTAACCCAGGAAATTAAAGGAAGAAAAGCAATGTTTACAACTAATGAAGTACTGCCTGAAGACCTGGTTATACAAATTTTGCTATGGTAGCCGGTGGTGTCTTTATTACGATTCAAGTGTCTATGAAAAGGAATAAGTTAATTAATTAACTCGTGAACAAATTTAAGCATGTTCAACTATAAAATAAGTCAAGCTTAAATACACGATCTACTTTGTTGATGAGCTCGATCTCATCTAAACTCATGTCTGAAATAAAATGAAATGAATAATCCTAAATTTATAATACTTGGAAGGTTGACAACCTAACAAATTTTGATTGATGGAATATAGACTTGTTATCTATCATATTTTTATTCATTAATCACAACTAAATGGCTAAGTTTCTGTTTGTTTGTTTGTTTTTTTTTTTTTTTTTTTTTTTTTAATTTTTAAAACCTTTTGTGTTACGCCCTGTTTGTTTCAACGTTGATGTTTTCTAGAAAATGAGTTATTTTCTTAAAAGCATTTTCTATGAAACTATCTCATTTTTTAATGTTTGGTAGCAACTTTAAACGAGTTGAAAAACAACCTCCTAACTTCCCTTATTTAGCTTGCTGTGAGATAGAGTTGTTTTCCAAAAAAATTTAATGGAAAACAATCTCTAAAAATAAGCCATACTTTTTATATTGACCAAAGATAGTTTTCATTTGACTCATCTTTTTTTTATGCTACCAAACACTGGAAAACAAGAAAAACTATCTTTACACTAGGTTTTCCATTGAAACAAACGGAGCGTTAGTCTATTTATTGTTATAAATTTAGCCAAACTAAATAACTTTTTGAAAATAAGTTAATTTTTAATTTTTTGTTATAGATTTAGCATAAAAGCTATTAATTGAAAACTATATATTTGATCTCATATTTAGTAAATAAGCTACCAGAAAACTACAAGATACCAAAAAGAAATTTAATAATTACTTATCAAAAAAAAAAAAAAAAACATTTAATAATTTTAAAAAAGGGGAAAAACATTATTTCTCTTTATGTTTGGAATAGTTCATAATTTCCTCCATAATCTTTTAAACCAAGCAATGTAACCCTTTACTGTTTTGGAAATGAGAAAATACCCCACTTTGTTACTCTCTTTTTTAAACTTACCAAAATATTTTATTTTCTAGAATATTCCTTTGTGAAATTTCTAAAATATCCCAACTAATAGCAAAACTCCAATATACCCTCATAACCAAACGTGAGAAAACACAATCTGCTAACTAAACTTATATACATGATTTTGCAAAAATGATATAAATTGAGAATCAAAAAATCCAATCCTACACGTAATTTTGTTTTTGTTTTTTAATTTTAAAAAATTATATTAATGTGCTGCTTAAAAAAAAATGGCAAGACCCACAACAGCGATACACAACCGCAATTAATTACCAGCCACTCCACTCTCAGGTGCTGCTCTTCTCATTTTATCATTTTACTTGAAAATAAAAAGAACAACACTGTAATTCATCTGTCTAAACAACACCGTAATTCCACTCTTAGTTGCATCAGCCGCCAAAAGCAGCTTAAAAACAACACTGTAATTCCTCTATGATCCAAACAACACATTCTAGGCAATCTTTTGTGTGAGTTGCCTCGTTTAAAAATTAAAATCCCAATCTCTTTGGATCAGTCTAGGATCACAAATATTTTTCACAATTTTTTGCCACAACTGTGACATGACAATGTTGTTTTCAATACTCCCAAAATAAAGAGAGCTAGTCACTAACTTTATTGATCCCACTCTTATTTTTTGTGAGAATCAAGGAGAATCAAGGAATGACCCTTTTTCTTAGGATTGTTAAAAAAAAAAAATCATATAGGCCGAACTAATCAACAAGATTGGACCAAAAATCAAGCTTGGTTTGATTTTCTGATGGATTCGGTATGATTGGTCCTCAGTTTTAAAATTCATGGGTTTCTGTCCCGGTTCCAAATTTGCAAAAAAATAGAATGGAGTAGACTGAGCAGGCCAAACCTGTAAATGTATAATTTATTTTTTTTTTTGTATTTGATTTATATTTTTAAAAACCATAATAACCATATTTTTATCTTCTTAAAAAAATTAATAAAATGCTAAGATTAAAACCGTTGTAATAAACGATTGTTACCATAGAATAATACCATATAGATTCTAACTAGGATGTGTAAAAGTTAAAATATAAAGTAAATTTTGTTCAAAAGATTGTTAACGGCTAATTGGTGACAATATGCACGTTCCTTTTAATTGAGGTATCTTGTTAAATCAAAATATGACCAAGTTTAGTCATTTAATTCATGGGCATTTCAAATCAGAATGAAGTGCAAGCTAATTCTTTAATCATATGCACATTTTACATTAAGTTAAAATCAATAGGATCCATTTGTTAATAGATTTTGACACTTTGTAATTGGTGATCATGGATGAGTTGCTAGTACTTTTCTTAATTGAATGGTTGTTTCGATGTGCAAGTTAAATTAATACTAAAAATAGAAGTTAGAATTTGTTTAAGAAGTAATGCCATAGTCAATAAACAATGTTGACATCAATCATATTATGTTCTTGCTAGGCACCTTGAGAGCCATAAAAAGCCATCAACAAAGGGGCCACTGAAAAGGAGCTTAGCCCATATAGAAGCTTGGCTCCTTTCTCTATGAATTTTCATGACCTTTTATTTAATTTACAAACAAAAGAATAAGAAAATTCCAAGTCACGTTCTTTCCAGTCTAAAATTTACAAACAATTAGTTCATGACAACCAAATTCAACTTAAAATAAGAATTTTTATACATTAACATTTTTTCCCTGGTTTGTTCCTTTTAATTTCAACAGTCTCACATACCGAATCCTGATCAAGTTCTCAGTAGACTGGAAAATGTTGATATTACCAAATTATTGCTAGAGCATCCTTTGATTGGGTCAATTTTTCTAATGCCAGAGAAATTTACAAAAGAATAAAAATTGGGGCATTTTGGCTCTTTTATTTGGTTGACCATACATTTCTACATTCTCAGTCTTCCATATATGGTATATCATTAATCCAGGTTGGCTCTAGACTTAGGCTGCTACTTGGCAGAGGCGTAAGAGCCCCCCCCTTCAAAAATTTTACATAAAGCTTTTATGGCCACCTTTTAGAGAGAGAGAAAGAGAGAGAAAAAAAAAGGATGACTATTAATATTTTTTGAAAAAAAAATATATTGAAGTAGGTTTTGTATTCTTTTTCTAACCTTGAAGAAGGCTCCAAAATAATAGTAATTATAATTAGTAAAAAAGATGTTAATAAAATCTAAATACAAAAACTTAAATAGTATTTTTACATTTAAAAAATAAAAAAGAATATATATATATATATATTTTGACAAAAAACTATAATATAACATTTAAATTATTATTATTCAATTGATTTTTAAATTTAAATTAACCCTTAAGTTCTCAAACTATTTTTAGTGGGCTCTGCATTATTATTAATCAATAATCAGCCTAGCTAGACGTGTCAAATACTCCATTCTTCATGTGAAATTACACTTTTTACAAAAATTAATAAGGTGACCACCTAGCTAGTCAAAGGGAAAATTTCTCCGCCAATTGGTAAAAAGTTTGAAGTCCTTTTATTGTCGAGTTCTTTATATAATTTGAGATATATGAATGATGTAAAAACTGAAGCCGACACATGAAAAGGCACGAAGCTAATAATTTCATTCATATATAAAAGAGATATTACACTGATAAAATTGAAAAAGTAAAAAAAAAGAGACATTACAAATGGGATCCCTCATGTAGGAGATATTTATTCTTATACTCGTCTCACTCTTTCCAATTGACACTAATCATTGCGCAATTTATCTGCACCATGGTTGTTTTGTCGAAGCAAAGATAAATTCGGTACAATTGGAGGGTCAGGGTTCCAACCAAGTTTCTATTACAATGCACCGTGGGCCAGAACCCAGTTGATGTTTGAATTGCTGTCCGAATAGCTCTAACAGTGGTTGGGTCACTAGATATAATGCCTACAAAAAGAGGTTACAGGAAAACTTAAATTAGTTTCTATTCAATAAAATATATAAATTATAAAATGTTAGCAAGAATTAAAATTTTTTTTGGTGAAAGGGAAAATGCATTAGGTTAGAAATACTGAATTCAATAGTATTGTATTTTCTACTAAAAGAATATACATGAGTGCATTTATATAAGAGGCATATGAGTGCAGTACAAGTAAGAGTGTAGTACAAGAATGTGTGCTGTACAAGTAAACTAGTTGGGCCTAAAGCCTACAACACTATACATGTTAACAGTCCTCCTCTAACTCAAGGTGGATGTGAGACCAACTTGAGGTTGTCAACCAAAGTACGAAGGTGTCCTTTAGGATGTGACTTGCTGAAGATATCTGCAAGTTGATCTGTAGAGGAGACTAAGATTAGCTTAAGAGCACCATGGACAAGATGATAACGGATAAAATGACAATCGATCTCAATGTGTTTAGTCCGTTCATGGAAGACATCATTGTGAGCAATATGAATGACACTCTTGTTGTCACAATAAAGAGGAGTAGCAGAAGATGTAGACACACTTAAGTCTTTGAGAAGCCATCGCAGCCAAAGAAGCTCAAATGTGGTATCAACAAGGGCACGATATTCTGCTTCAGTACTAGAACGGGCCACATGAGTTTGTTTCTTGCTTCGCCAAGAAATCAGAGAAGAACCAAGAAGAAAACAATAACCAGTGGTGGACCTGCGATCAGTGGGATCTCCTACCCAATCGGCATCAGAAAATGCACGAAGAACAAGAGGAGACTGAGCAGAGTAGAAAAGACCATGGAAGAGAGTGCCCTTTAGGTTCCGAAGAATGCGCAGAACAGTAGCATAGTGAGTCGATCGTGGAACAGATAGATACTGGCTCACCTGGTGAACAGTGTAAGAAATGTCTAGACGGCTAACAGTAATATAAACTAGGCTGCCAATTAAGCGTCTATAAAGAGAGGGATTAGACAATGGTTTCCCCCCTGAGGGAGTCAGATGCGCATTAAGCTCGACTAGAGTGTCAATAGTCTTGCTATCAGTAAGTCCAGCTCTAGACAAGAGTTTAGAGGCATACTTGGCTTGAGTAATGTAAAGTCCATCTATAGAATGAGTGATTTCAAAACCCAAGAAGTAGCTGAGATGTCCAAGATCTTTTATCTCAAACTGCTGACTGAGAAATTCCTTGAGTTCTTGAATGCCATTGAGGTCATCACTAGTTATGATCATATCATCCACATACAAGAGAAGTAAAATAGTGTCTTTGTCAGTGCGATGAAGAAATAAGGCAGAATCATAATGACTGGCCATGTAACCCAAACAAGAGATGGTAAAGCTGAATTTGGCAAACCAAGCACGTGGAGCTTGTTTAAGGCCATAAAGTGCACGTCGAAGGTGACAAACCTTGTTTGATTCAACAGAGAGACTAGAAAGAGGTTGCATATAAACTTCTTCACTTAAATCCCCATTAAGGAATGCATTTTTGACATCCATTTGGAAAAGATCCCATTTACTGGCAGCAGCAACAGCTAAGAGGGTACGAACAAATGAGATACGAGCAACTGGAGCAAAGGTCTCTTCATAATCAATCCCATACTCCTGTGTAAAACCTTTTGCAATAAGACGAGCTTTGTAGTGCTCAATGGACCCATCAGAGCGAGTCTTAATCTTGTAGATCCACTTACAACCAACCACAGATTTTCCGGGGGGGAGAGTGACCAAGTCCCAAGTATGGTTTTTAGATAATGCATCAAGTTCCTCTTTCATTGCAATCTACCATAAAGGGTCAGTGGAAGCCTCATGATAGGTGTGAGGCTCGTGCAGTGTAGTAAGGGCAGTGTAACAATGATAGTCAAGTAAATGTACAGGAATGGGCCTTACCCGAGTTGAGTGACGAGGTGGAATGTTTTGTGCATAATCTTCAGGCGGAGCAGGAGCAGAGGAACCAAGATCAGGGTTGGGTAGCTCGTCTTCGACCTGTTCATCTTCCACCTGTTCATTAAAGGGGGGAACTAGGAAAGGGATCAAGGATTTCTGGTGGTTGGACAGAGAAGTCAATAGGAGAATCAGGAGCAGCTATAGGAGGATCAGGATTAGCTATAAGAGGGTCAGGAGCAGCTACAGAAGGAATATGTGTCTCATCTGGAAATAGATCTAAGACAGAAGAGGAAGATAGAGAAGCACGGAAGTGAGAGAGCTCGACAAAGAGGCGATGTTCCCAAAAGACAACATTGCGGGAGATACGAAGACGATGAGAATAGGATCATAACACCGATACCCCTTTTGAGTTTTGCCATAGCCAAGAAAACAACAAAGTCTTGATCTAGGCTCAAGTTTGTTATGCTCATGTGGCTGAAGAAGAACGAAACAAGCAGAGCCGAATGAGCATAGGTGGTGATAGTCTAGAGGTGACCCAAAAATGCGCTCATAGGGAGTTTGATTTTGGATGACAGGACTAGGAATGCGATTAATAGCATGAACAACATGAAGAGCAGCTTCGCCCCAAAAAAGAGCAGGAACTTTGGCAGAGAGAAGAAGAGCACGAACAGTGTCAAGAATATGACGAAGTTTTTGTTCGGCTCTACCATTTTGCTGAGAGGTACCTGGACAAGTTAGTTGATGAACAGTGCCATAGGAATGCAAAACAACTTGGAAAGCATATTGAGTGTACTCAAGAGCATTATCAGATCAAAAAATTTTGATACGTTTAGAAAATTGAGTTTCAACAATCTTTACAAAATTAGAATACACTTGCAATAATTCAGAACGATATTTCATATTAAAGATCCAGCTATAGTGAGAGTAATCATCAACAAAGACAACAAAATATCGAGATCCACCAATACTAGAGATAGAGGAAGGTCTCCAAACATTAGAAGAATAAGGTCAAAGATATCAGTGGATATAGATTCACTAGAATTGAAAGGCAAAGCTGGTTGTTTTCCTAACTGACATGAAACACAATTAAAATTTTCTGTAGACACTGAACCTAACAAACCTCTAGAAGCCAATTGTTGTACACAGGAAGAAGATGCGTGACCAAGTCGAGCATGCCAAAGAGCAAGAGAAGGAATAGAAGAAACTACAGCAGCTGCGGCAATAGAAACAGGAGCAACAAGTGGAAGACGAAGGTTGTCCACGGGAAACATACGCCCAACTCTGGGACCGGTCCCTAGCTCCTGTCCCGTCCTTAGATCCTGCACAATACACCCAGAATAATCAAATATAATTCGATAACCCAACTCAGCTAATTGTCCCACAGAAAACAAATTGTAAGAAAGGTCAAGAACATTAAAGACCCCAGAAACGGAGAGGTTGGAGGTTGAAACAGAACCTATATTATGACCAGACATTGTGGAACCATTTGCTATGCGAATAGTAAGAGGGTGTGGTGCAGGTTTAAGTTCAAAAAATAAGGATGAGTGAGGTGTCATGTGATTGCAACAAGCAGAATCCATAAGCCAAGAGAAAGGAGACATACCGGATAAAGCTGAGAGAGAAGAGGAATAAAATGCATTGCCAACCATACAAATGACATTGGTGATGATGTTTTTAAGGTCATCTGTGGTCATGGTGAAAGTGCGACCTGAAGACTTAGACTGTGCAGAGACGGGAGCCATTGGTTGGACACTCTCAATGTTAGCAATAGTGGCGGTAGAAATTAAAACAGCTGATTTATTGCGCTGAAAGCAAGTCTCAATATTATGGCCAAAACGTTTGCAAAAATTGCAAAAACGTTTGCTGGATTGTCGGCGACGATTGTTGCAAAAGGAAGAAGACCTGTCCTTATTCTTCATTCAGAAACAAAATATGCAAAAATGGATTGCAAAAATGAAATCTACGCGAAAAACTGGGTAAGGAGCACCTGAACTGCAAAAAATCAACATTGAAAAAGTCAACGGCTAGTCAACAGCCAGTCAACGGTCAACGGTCGGTCAACGATGACGTGGCGGATGACGTTAGCAACGCGATGGACGATGACGTGGCAGTGATGACGTCACCTAGGCTGACGTTAGCAGGTGCAGGTCTAGTGCGTGCAGTGCGTGTGAGCGCGTGGCGGTGCGTGGGGAAGAGTTTCGGCGCGTGGGCGCGTGAGCTTCAGTGCAGAAAATTTGGATGGCGCGTGAGGGTGCGTGGAGGCTCTAATTACTGTGAGGTTTCCACAAACTGGTAGATCGGAGCAAGACGATCTTCGTGGTACCTTTAGAAAATTTATCGGAACAATATTCACGGCAGTGTCAGAAAAGGCAGTGGTCTTTGCAGTGTTCGAACTCCTCAACGGTGGCTGCTACAGGTCCGGAACCTAAGGACGATGTCTGGAAGACTCGAAGATTCAACGGCGAAAGGTTGTGGTAGTTATTGTGATAGCGGAAGCAATATTAGGAATGAAGTTACACCAATAAAGACAAAACTGCTAAGAAAAGGTCAGAGCAGTGGCTCTGATACCATGTTAGAAATACTGAATTCAATAGTATTGTATTTCCTACTAAAATAATATACATGAGTGCCTTTATATAAGAGGCATATGAGTGCAGTACAAGTAAGAGTGTAGTACAAGAAAAGCCAAAAAAGAGTGAACCTCTCTATCGCCATAGTTGCAAATCCACTTGACTGGGAAACTAAATACAGTGATGCAATCTTGAACGGTATCGAAATCTTCAAAGTCAGCCTTCATCTATACTGACACACTCACATCATCAATACAATGTTGCTACTGCATCGACTTTCCTATTCACCAAAAGTACAACTTTTTAAGGCAAAAACAGTGTAGAGCCGAACCTAAAGACCATGCCTAACCTTCTACAAATTCATCTTTACTTACAAACCAGACCCACCATGACCATGACTAAATTTTTTGCAGAACAATCTACCCTTAACTGCAAGAGTGGCATAGGAAAAGAATCGCTATTATCGAATTAGTATACATTTGAACTTGGATTAAAATTATAAATTATTTCAATATTTAGTTTATTTTTGTTATTATTTATAAGTTTTACTGTACTTTTTGGTACTATTTATAGGTTTTATTGTATTATTTCAACTAATTTTTACTTTTATCTATAGTATTTTCAACAATAAATCTTCAGTTTCAACAAAATAAACGGTAGTCAAACAGACTTATAATATAGACACTAAAAAAATAATTTAATCCCTTCTTCGGTCACATCATAAAATTCATTGAGTATTTAAATAGTTTCACTTCTTGCCAATATACCCACATAAAAAAAATATTATAATTCCAAAGAAAGCTTAGAATTTGACAAGAAAAAAATATTAGACGTCAAACTTTTTCTACTTGAATATTTTGAGTAATATTTTCTCTCAAAATATCTGTCATTATATGCTAACTTAAATTAAACTATATATATTGCTAAGGTTTCAACCTTATTTTCTAAAAACTTCTTAGTAATATTAATTTTAAAATTGACCTATAAACAAATTTACTTAAATACCTTCTTTTTTTTTTCTTTTTTTTTTTCTTTTTTTTTTTCCGGGTATTACAACTTTTGTCCTATAAAAGATTGAAAATGTGATACACGGAACACCACAAACACAGAAAAAATCTAGTTCAACTGTGACTATCTGAAACACACAAACCTATTATACTATGGCATCAAATCCGTCAAGCTCAATACCTTTCCTCTTATCAATAGTTCTGATTCTAGTGGTTGGTGCTAATGCTTGTGGGATCGCAATCTACTGGGGTCAGAATGGAAATGAGGGTTCCTTGGCAGAAACTTGTGCCACAGGTATGTATGCCTTTGTCAACATAGCTATCCTTCCAACCTTTGGCAACGGTCAAAAACCCCAAATCAACCTTGCTGGCCATTGTAATCCAACAACTAATGGGTGCACCAGGATTAGCTCTGAGATACAATCATGTCAGTCAAGAGGAATTAAGGTGATGTTATCCATTGGAGGAGGTGGAGGGAACTATGCTCTTTCTTCAACTGACGATGCTAGACAAGTAGCGACCTATCTTTGGAATAACTTCTTAGGAGGACAATCCTCATCTCGCCCTCTTGGAGCAGCTGTTTTGGATGGAATTGACTTTGATATTGAAGGAGGAACAAACCTACATTGGGATGAGCTTGCAAGGTTTCTCTCTCAATACAGCAAACAAGGAAAGAAAGTGTACTTAACCGCAGCTCCTCAGTGCCCATTTCCTGATGATTTTATGGGAGTTGCCCTTAAGACAGGTCTATTTGATTATGTATGGGTACAGTTCTATAATAACCCTCCATGCCAGTACAGCTCAGGTAATCTAGTAAAGTATTGGAACCAATGGACTACCTCTATTCCTGCCACCAATTTTTTCTTAGGACTTCCTGCTTCACCTAATGCCGCTGGGAGTGGCTTCATTCCAGCTGCTGATTTAACTTCTAAAGTCCTTCCGGCCATTAAAGGTAGTGCCAAGTATGGAGGTGTGATGCTGTGGTCGAAATACTATGATGACCAAACAGGATACAGTTCTTCCATCAACAGCAGCGTTTTGAATGGAAATCTCACCGGACCCAGCCCCAGCCCCAGCCCCAACACACTTCCGCTGACCCCTTCAACGGCTGTGTCAAATAACAATAGAATAAAAATAATGGCCATCGTCGGTGGCGGAATTTCCGGCATTATTGTTCTGTTGATTCTCGGATTCTTGATTCTCGGGCGAGCCAAGACTAGTTGGCGTTGGCGGGGTCCATTGTCTTTCCACACGTCCAAGTCAACAAAGACTCACGGATCAACGCTACCGTATTTGTGCCGTTACTTCTCATTGGCTGAGATTAAAGCAGCGACCAAAAACTTCGACCAAAATTCCATTATTGGTGTCGGTGGGTTCGGTGACGTGTATAAAGGGTACATACACATTGATGGTGGGGCCACCCATGTTGCAATCAAACGGTTGAAACCCGGTTCTCAACAAGGGGTCCATGAGTTCCAAACAGAAATTGAGATACTATCTCAGCTCCGCCACCACCATCTCGTTTCTCTAATAGGATATTGCAATGATGGCAACGAGATGATCCTTGTGTATGATTTTATGCCTGCTGGGACTCTTTGTAGTCATCTCTACAACACTGATAAGACACCTCTTCCATGGGATCAACGCCTCCAAATCTGTCTTGGTGCAGCACGAGCGTTAAACTACTTGCATACAGGTGCGAAGCACCCCATCATTCATCGTGATGTGAAGAGCACCAACATTTTATTGGACGAGAAATGGACAGCCAAGGTGTCCGATTTTGGATTGTCAAAATTTGGTCCTACTGGCACGTCCAAGGCCCATGTTAGCACAGCGGTTAAGGGTAGTTTTGGGTATTTGGATCCGGAATATTATCGACGCCGACAATTAACACAGAAGTCTGATGTGTACTCCTTTGGTGTGGTGTTGTTTGAAGTGTTGTGTGCAAGGCCACCCATCATGCATACGGTAGAGCACGAGGAGATGAGTCTAGCGGAGTGGGCCCCGAAATGTTATCGCAATGGAACGCTTGATCAGATTGTTGATCCATTATTGAAGGCCGAAATTGAACCAGAGTGTTTGAAGAAATTTGGCGAGATTGCGGTGAATTGTTTGCATGACAATGGAACCGAACGGCCATCAATGAATGATGTGGTGTGGGGCCTTGAGCTCGCATTGCAGTTGCAAGGGAGTGCAGAAAAAGCTATCTTCCATGGGGAGCAAAGTTACGCTGTGTCGATGTTTTCTGAGATTATGAATCCTGAAGGTCGATGAAAGATATGCTAGCTAACTGAATTTTGAAAGTTTTATTTAAGTGATGGTTGCAGTCTCGCAAACTAGCACAACAAGTCATTTTATTTCACTAATGATTATTAAGCAACATAATAGTGGTAATGCAGATATCTGATAAGAATACTTTATAAGCATAAACCTATCAGCGTTCTTATTGCAGTAATATTCAGTCGTATAAAATTATAATTGTACGTTTTTCTAAGATGTGACATAGAATTCTGAAGTTTTGAAAACTAGAATAAGTACTTGTATCCATAAAATCAAAATATCCATAATATTGAAGTGTTGTGTTCATAATCTTAGTCGAATTGTTTTTATTTATTATTATGTTTTAACCTTATAATAAGAGACCAAGTATCTGTGTCTTACCAGAATTAGTGGTTCAAGTTGTGTCTTATGTGGCAATTTAGTGGAATCATGTGCTCATTTTAAGTGCCCTGCAGCAACGGCCATATGGCATGCCTGCAGATGGGGTTTAAGATCTGGCACCCTTCTGATCTTATTAAGCTGGTTCTAAATCTACACATTCAGTTTCTGCTAGGTGATCAGCAGCACAGGGATCCAAGTGGCTGAGATATGCTCCTTGCAGATGACATTCACTTTGGATTCTATTTGGAATTTAAGAAACCATATTGTTCACAATGGGGGTGAGGTTAACATCTTGGCTACCATCTGTGCCTTCGAAAATAGAGTGAAAGAGTATTTGCTAGCTTTAGCTCATGAGGATGACATTGCTTAAAGTGAAGAAATGATTTCCTGGAAGCCCCCTCCTAGGGGTATGATAAATTTAAATGTGGATGCTGCTGTTTTCGAATGACTTTACTACTTTGGCTGTGGTGGCTAGGATGATTTTGGTGAGATGCTGAAGGTTTGGGCTACGTGCTCCAATCCAGGCTTGAGCACCTGCAATACTCAGGGCTTTGCATATCGCCAGTTGAGAAAAATTGGCTGCACATTGTTATAGAGGGAGATGCAAAACCGTGCTTTGATCCTCTGGCTGTGGAAGGCATTCAAGCTGACTAGTCTAATTAAACTGTTATTGGTAATATCTTAGAACTTAGTAATTCTTTTAATTGTTGCAGCTTTTACTGGATTAGGAGAATATTCAACTCTGCAGCTCATGTTACTGCGAAACTAGTTATTAATCTTAGGAGTTCTTTTTGTTTGGACTAAGCATGATATTTCTGCTCACAGCTATACCTACACTCAATGGTGGAACTCCCTTTACTTTCTCAATAATAAAGCCTTTTACGTTTGTATTGGTTTGGAAAATCTTGTTCAGTTCCATACTTCCGTACCATCTTGGATGTGTGCAGGTCTGATTGCTTCCCTGTGGTTCTGCAGTTTTGGTTTTAATGAAAGCTTCAATTTATCAACCCAAAAAAAGGAAAAAAGAAAAAGTACAGTAAGCTTTTGCATGCATACCAAGTCCCAGGCAAATACTATAGATGGTTGGAGAAGATAAAACTCTTACTCACTCCAACAGTTGCTAATGTAATACTCAATACCTCTCATTGGCTGTAATCAAGCTGGAAGCTCATTAGGGACTCTCAAGTTTAACCAATGAATTTCTAGTTTAAAATTTGATTGAAGTATATAACAAATTTTTAATATTAGTTTCAAAGGTAGAATACAATGTCCAATGTAATATCTAACTTAAACCTATATTCTCTTTCTTGCTCACTGGATAAAAAAATACAGGATGACTTCGATTCAAATTCTACAAGAAGCTTTTAGAAAATTTTCATAGTGTTCTTAAAAATAATTGAGATCTTGGATTAAAAGTTATTTGGAGTTAAAAGGCCTCTGTTAGGATTTAGATCCCAATGGGTAATTCACGAGCCAAAATATGTGATTATGAAGGTTGTATAGTCGTAGTAATTGTAATTTAGTTATGTTGTGAAATTGGTCAAGGTTCAAACTATTCAAGTTGCAGTTTGAACCATGCAAGTTTAAGAAGAGTGACTTAAGGCCTCGCTTGAACAATCATACAAGTCATGAGAACTATGAAAAATTTGTCCTTCTCTCGCTAAGTCACAATCTTCTCAGCAAAAGGAGAAATTATGTCCCTTGTTCTAACTTTACAGTCTTTTTTCTTGTGAATGGTCTCATCCTTGACAAGGGGAAAGCATCACAACCCTCTTTGCAATTACCTCCTCTATTGGACTAAATGACTATTCTATTTCTACGCTCACTACTAGCATCACTCTTTTTTCTTTTAGTATTATTATTAAAATAATTATTTTCTACATTAACGTTGTCACGTTTATTGTTCTTGATTTTCCTTGGCTTCCTAGAATAAACATTCACAATCTCATTCATTCTCATGGTTGAGATTGAGATTAGGTTTCCTATGTCTGTGATCGAGATGCAGAGAAATCAAGACAACTTATGGCGGTTGTTTCCCATCTCCACCTAATAGATTATCAGTACAGAATGACGCCATTCTTCTATTCCCAACATAATTGCATGCAAAGATTTTAAGAAATAAATTTTGGTTACTTGGTTCTTTCTACTATTTTATCCTTTTAATTCTATTTCTGGTGATTTGTGTGATCCAATTATTATTATTATTTTTAATCCTTTCAGCCCAATAACATTACAGTACTTTCCAGCCCACTTCATCATCCAGTTGAACAAGGTTTTGGGCCGTTCATGTCAGTGTAAGGAGTTTGGACCCCATTCAATAGGTATTATGTTACAACATGTCAAGGTTTTGTTTAGAAATTAGGAGAATAGAAAAGGAAGGAACTAAAAAGTATTAGGATAGAAGAAGTTTTAATTTTCTTTCATGTTATTTAGTTAGAGGGATAGAAAAATGTAGGGATAGAAATTTTTTTTTTTTTTTTTGAGAAGAAAAATAAGGGGATAGATAATGTAATTTGTATGAATTTATTCTTATACTCTTATTACATAATATATAAGAAATAAATTATTTTACAAAATATATATGAAATAATTTGACACATTATAAAAGTGACACAACATAATTATCACTTTATTTTAACTTTTTTTTAATGTAAAATGTGCGATTAATTAAATTAGTTAATATAACGTATGGAAAAAAAAAAAAGAAAAAAAAAAGGGGAAGAAGTAGCAATGTTACTTGCTAGCATGATTTTGAAAATTGGACCAGACCGTCCAGTTGAATCGGTTTATCCGAAAACTGCCTATTAACTTGATTTAAATCCCAAAAACTGCAAAATCAAATTTTTATGTTGAACCTCATGACATGCGGTCCAATCGGCAGGTCTTTGCACCCATGAACGGGTCTACTAATCAGATCTAGTTTTTTTTCCCTCAAAACAGTGGCTGAAACAAACCAGATCTACAGTCCATCTTCCTCACAGACTTCGTTCATTGGTTGTTAAAGCTCCTTTTTTGTAGTAAGTAGTAACATCTTTTTCTTTTGTCGTTTCAATTTATTTGGTTATATACATTTTTTTTTAATTTTCTCTTTTTTTTTTAATAATAACTAAACTTTAAAATAACTTTCAATTTTTTTATATAAAAAAAAACTACATCCAAACACACTACCAACGTTGACGTAAAAACTCCTATTCTCAAAATAATAATAATAATAAAATAATAATAATAATAACAAACAAAATAAAATAACAACAACAACAACAACCTTGACACATAAACTATGGTTCAGTTGTTCTAGTTGTCAACTCTTTTTTTTTTTTTGGAGAAAGTAGTTGTCAACTCTTGGATAATGGGTTTTTCAAGTATTTGATGGCTATTTTAAAGCTAAAATAAAAGTGGAACTCACGTGTCCTTTGAGACGAGTCTGATTTGGAACGTGTTCTTCATTGTGAGGGAATAAATTGATGCGGTCACTTACCCAAAATCATTAAAGAGTAAATGTGAAATTGATTCCTAAAGTGCTTGCTTAAACATGGTTTAAATTGGTAAAATTTTGAAGTCTCACCTAGAAAAAGAATTGAATATTTTGTGAGTTTATTCTAAACAATATAAATGTCTTCTCTCAAGAATTTTAATTATTGTGACTTTAAATTGTCAAGAATCTACAACTCTTGTGATTTAAAATTCTTTTCAACCAAACAAATCTCTCTCTTCTCCATTGACTATGCCTTAGAAAAGTGTAATCCAATCATTTTGGAGGGAGAAAGAAAATAGTGGAATCTGGATTTTTAACATTAAAAAAATTAGTTAATTTTGAATTCGAATTTCATGCAATCCTACACATTAATATTTGCTCATAACTTATATGATGATATACGTCTATATTTAGAGTTGCAAACTCACATAAATCAATACCATAAGGAGGTTTATAAAAGCCCAAAGAATTTAAGTGTTACAAAATAAATGGTTTACACACAAAATGGGTAAGAGCATTAACATCGAATGTGCTAAATGCTAAAAGTTTTAGCATTTTGCACACCAAATTGAAATACCAAATAACACACCTCATCAAATGTGCCAAAATCCTTTTTTTTTTTTTTGCAACATACTACAGTACCATTCTAGTAATAAAATGGTCTTATAGCATGTTGTAAAATACACACACACACACACACACACACACACACATATATATACACACTACTATTTAAAGGACTTCTTCTGTTTAAGATTGATACACCAAGAATGTCCTAATAGTTAAAGATTATAAATAGTCTTGCTATGTAAGAGTACAAGCAGTTTTTTGATGTGAATTTAACTTAGTTTCAGACCTGGACAAAAACTTGTTTCTCTAGTTTCTCTGTAATTCCAGCTTTAATTCTTAATTTTAATGCAATTTTAGCTCAAGTTCTCAATCAATTGATCTTGATTCCCGTCATTTGGTATCAGAGCACAGATTTGGCCCTCTTTTTTCCTACCACTTTGATCATTTGAGCCCTAGATTTCCTTGTGTTTCTTTTTTTATCCCTCCATTCAAGATCCTAGAATTTAGATCTAGGTTCCATGTGCCAATCAAATCTGTGGCTGTTGCAAATATCACAGATTTGATCCCTTGTGTTGTTGCTTCTATTTACAATTTTTTCAAAGATTGTGAAGCTTTTAATGGCTCAAAGAAGGAGAGGAAGGAGAGGTGGAATAAGGGGGAATCAAATGGATGTTGGGGAAGGAGTTGAAGCCAACCCTCCAATGGGGAGGAATGTTGGATGGAATCAAAATATAAAGAGAGAGAAGACATGATTGCTAAATTAAGGAGACAAGTTGTGGCACTTACGGAGGTAGTGCAGCGTATACAACTTTCTCATGAGACTACCAATGAGTTTGATGACTCTCATTCTCATTTTGAGAACCCTTTTGGGGCTCCTCCAAGGGGTAGGCCTTATGTGGAAAGAAATGAGCCAAGGCTTGACTACAACTTCAAGGTTAAAATTTCAGAATTTCAAGGGAGTCTCAAAACTAATAAAAATTTCATTTTCATCCCTATACTATTGAAATTTTTTTGTTTATATTCTTAAACTTTACTAAAAGTATGTTTTTCATCTCTAAACTATTGAAAAAAGTTCTTTTTTTATCCCTATTTTTGTCTTTTAACTATTAAAAAAAATTATTTACAAAGTTTAGGAATGAGAAAAGAACTTTTTAAAGTTTAGAGATGAAAAACAAATTTTTGGCGAAACTTAAGGACCAAAATAATATTTTGCCAAAAAAAAAAGACCCATTGATTACTTTAAAGTCTTGACTTACCACCGCGTACCCTTGACGTGACGGTCACTAATACTTGTGCGGTGTGGAGAGCAAAGGCTGGGGTTCAAGTCTCCCGGAGGCAGGGACGCAACTAGCTTTGGACTAGGGGGGCAATGACCCCCCTAACTTAAAAATAAAAAATATTGTTATTATATATATGTGTGTGTATTAATTTTAGCAATTTTATTTTATAAAATTACATTTTTTCCCCTTAGATAATATCATTGATTCTTTTAAGAGTAATGTTATACTTATAAACTTTTTTACAACATTTTTACAAACTGTTTTGGTAGCAAATTTTTATTGGTTTGCACATAGATCCACCACTCACATCATTTTTTTACTAACTAGTAACCATTTATTACATCAATAATTTATAAAAAAGTTTGTAGCGCTAGTATTTTCCTCATTTAGTGACTTTAAAAAAATATATAAATCTAAAATCTAAAAAAAAATATACAAGCCCAACAAAAATAGCTAAACAACAAAAATTACCAATAGTAAAACTTAAAATAAACAACCCTGTCATTAAAAAAATTTGTTCTTACCGACACCAAAAAAAAAAAAAAAAAATCTCAACAATTAAGTAGTAACAGAGTCAAAGGTTGAAACCACTGCACATAGCTAATAGTAAAGCCGCCCCCCTTAACTCAAAGTTCTAACTCCGTCCCTGCTCGGAGGGAGCTTCACACATATATACATCTAGATTAGGTTAGAGTAAAATTTTCATCTTGTATAAAAATAATAATAAAGTCATGACTTAAAGTTACATTTTAATCTTGAGAATTATTTGTTTTTTCATGGAAAATGTGTTATTATTTTTATCAAGTCCATTTCCACTTAAAATTACGTTGATATTTATTTGTTTATTTATTTTTGAGAAAAAAACATTTATTTGATTCAGGTACATCTCATTAAACATAGACTAATGGATGTGGAGTCTTTTGGCAAAAAATTGCAAAAAACGAAGTTTATTATTGTTATAGGTACTGTTCAAAGTTATTTAACAAAATGAGGAGAGTGACTGAATTTCGGCAACAGTATTGCTGAAATTGCAAGAAAAAGTAAAATGTGTCAGGGGAGAGAGAAAATTGAATTTTGGTAATGAGATTACCGAAATCCTTGTCCTACCCTTATTCCCAAGCCTGCCCGTGAAGTGCCCAAAATGCTAAAATGGAAAACCAATTGTGGCAATGGTATTGCCGAAAATGGGAGGAAAAAAAAAAAGAATTGTGGCAGCCAAGTTGCCGAAAATGGAGGGGGGAAAAAATGCTACGTCCACAACATTTTTCACAACAAATTACAGGTGGTTAGTTGTTATTGGTTCAAATTTGAACCTAACACTAAAATAACTTTTTTGCCCCAATAATAACAATAAGTAACAACTTGTCATTTATAATTTGTTGTAAAAATATTGTGAAAATGTTGTAGACGTATCATTTCTAAAAAAATCGTGAGCCGAAATAGAAGGAAAAGAAAAGAAAAAAAAAAAAAAAGTGCAATAGCATTGCCGAAATAGAGGGAAAAAAATTGTTTTTTTTTTCCCTCTATTTCGGCAATGCCATTGCCACTTTTTTTTTTTCCTTTTCTTTTCCTTCTATTTCGACTCACGATTTTTTTTAGAAATGATACGTCCACAATTTTTTCACAATTTTTTACAATAAATCATAAATGGCAAGTTGTTACTTATTGTTATTATTGGGGCAAAAAAGTTATCTTAGTGTTAGGTTCAAATTTGAATCAATAACAACTATCCACCTGTAATTTGTTGTGAAAAATGTTGTGGACGTAGCATCTTTTTTTTTCCCTCCATTTTCGGCAACTTGGTTGCCATAATTTTTTTTTTTTTTCCTCCCATTTTCGGCAATGCCATTGCCACAATTGGTTTTTCATTTCAGCATTTTGGGCACTTCACGGGCAGGCTTAGAGTAAGGACAGGACAAGAATTTCGGTAATCTTATTACTGAAATTCAATTTTCTCTCTCCCATGACACATTTTACTTTTTCTTGCAATTTCGGTAATACCGTTGCCGAAATTCAGTCTCTTTTCTCATTTTACCAAATAACTTTGAACAGTAACTATAACAATAATAAACTTTGTTTTTTGCAATTTTTAGCTAAAAGACTCAATAGATGTGAATAATTTTTTGAAATCCAAGAAAATTTCCTTCATATGTCATCTTTATCTCATCAGCATTAATTAATTACTATGATAATGCACCTGGCAACCCATATCTCACGTGGCAATTCACGATAGATCAAAAATCCAGCTGCCACATATGGGGTGAGATGAATACTTGTCACCGTCCTTCTCAAATTTTTTTTTTTTTAAAATGTCACCATCTCAAGCACTTCAAAGATTGTAACAAGGTAGGGCAGCTTTCATTTCAGCTCTTTCATGGATATGGTTTGGTATGGCGCAATGGAGGCGAAATGGGATCAGGATAGTCTTGAAAAAATCGTCATGGTAGCGTGGCAATGTGGACGGATCAGAATTAGACCAGGTGTGAAAGTCCGAAGAAGCCATGTCAGCAAGTGGTTTTTGGGGCAATGGAATACCTTACTGAGTACTAGGAGAGTGTTCACGTGGAGAATGGGCCTAGCCCGATTACACAGGCCCACTAGAGCCCTCCTAAAGCTGGTAAGTTCAAAATCAATGTGGATGGTGCTATTAGGATTATTGGACCATGTACTAAGAAAATCCAGGCACCCCTTGGAGCGGTGGAAGCTGAAGCCAAAGCTGTTGAATTCAGTCTGCATTTTGCGAGAGACATGATGATCCAAGAGTTTGTTTTGGAGAGTGACTCATTGACTCTCATGAATGCACTGAAAGAGACCTCTCCCCCACCCTCTTCTATAGTTGCTGTGGTGTATGGTTTGCTGTCTGATTCCCACAATTTTTGCCAATGGGATTTTTTCCATGTTCGTTGGCAAGCCAATAAACCGACTCATCTCTTAGCTAAATATGCTCTAGGCATCGATGAATTCTCTGTTTGGTTAGAAGTATTGGGCTTTGTAGAGCCTAGTTGTGTTTGATCCGGTTGACGACCCGAGCCGACCCGACTCGAATAATGTTACGTAGTTTCTTAATGGGAGATTTTCTGAGGCTTAGTCCATGCCCCCAGGAAAAAAAAATTGGCTCATTTTGTAGCCTATTGTGAATCATGTGTACAGAATATAGAAAAACGTTATTTTCGTGATTAAGATTTTTTCCGTTGTGATTTCGTGAGAGAAAAAGACTGTAGCCGCACTTTGTATTTTTTTTTTCTTGATAATAGTGAAATCTCTGCAACTCCGTAGATGTAGGCAAATTGTCGAACCACGTAAATATTGTCTTGTGCGTGTGATTATTTTTCTTTGGCATGTGTTTTCTCTATTTTCTGTTTCTCACAGGTTGAGAATTTCATGGTAATTTCCCTACAAGAAGAGAGTCCTTGTTTTCTTGAACAAGCTCTTCTAAATGATGTATTGTTAATTCCTTTGTTTCAATAAAGTTTTGATGCATTATAGATATAAAAAAAAAATAAAAAAAAGAACGTAGGGCAGCTTTCTTATTTATTATTAATCTCATCATACGTGTCCTGCAAGTGCGATGAAATTTTTTATTTTTTATTTATTTTGAGTTTAATATAATTTTTTAATTTGAATTTATCTGTTGTTAGTAAAGTTACAAAGGAATAAATTTTTAAAAAACTAAAATTTAGGATATGAAAATAAGTAAACTGCTGCATTTAGTGTGTATTAGTTTTTAAGAAATAATAGTGAGATATATTCAAATAGAGTGTGCTAATTTTTAATAAAAAAAAGTTTATATAGTAGTTTTTTTGTTTTTGAATTTTGTTAAATTACAATTTTAACCTTATTTTTATTTTTTAAGAATATTGATTATCTAATTATATTAAATGTATTTTTGACATCTTACAAGCCATAACTAGGTTTCACTTCCATACATACTCATTACCTATGCAATTCTATTCTATGTATAAACAAAGACCAACACCTTAAAACCTTACTCTCCCACACTCCTAAAAAATAAAAAGGCAGAGAGAGTGACACTATTCTTCATTTTCTCTATCTTCCTTAATATCCCCCCCCCCCCCAAAAAAAAATCTCACTGCAAATTCCCCTTGTTTAACACTCAAATAAAACCCCAGAAAAACTTTCCTAGAAAAATCAAGAGCAGAGGAGCAAAAACCAGAAAATCCAGCCAACTCAAGGGTAAATCCAAAATCCCTTTACATTTTTCTTTTCTTTTTTTGGTTATTGTTTCTTAAATTACATCACACACATACACTTTTGTTCCTCAAACCAAAGAATTTATGTCCGATCTAGAACCTAAATAAAGGCCTAAGAGCATTCACATCAAACTTGTTAAAAAAATATTGCATTTAGTATCTAAAAATGCTACTTTATCTATTTTAACACTCCACTTTATAATTTGCCCAACATCAAAGATTTTATTTTATTTTACCATTTCATTAAAATATTATTTATTTATTATTTTTAATTCCTTATTATTCTCCACACCTCTTTTTCTCTCTTTCTCTGTGTGTCTCTCTTCTCCAAGTTAAAACAACCAACCCACCCCCTCATGGCCATAGCTAGCCACCGCCCACTCAATGTCACCACCCTCAAAATGAAAACACTAAAAGTGAACCCACCGTTAAAAAAAAAAACATATACTGGTGTTGTTATTATATTTTAGAAGAAGAATCATCTTGTTGAACTAATTTTAGATCCAAATTAATCAAACACACACCACAAGCAAGACTAATAGACTGAAAGCAAAGCAAAAAAAAGGGCATTTCCCAAAAAAAAGTTTTTAGAAAATAGAAAAGGCAAGCAAAATATAAAAACTATTTGCTTCATAATCTCAACAAAAAAAAAAACCAAAAATCACACACCATAATACGGTGAAGCCTTGTGAGCCACAGTTTCACCTAAGAGGATCACCTAAGTTGAGAGGAAGAGGAAGAACAGAGTACAACATAAAAAAGAAGAAAAGAAAAAGGGTCAGAGTGGCCAAGGGAGAAAAAGACAGAGAGAGAGAGAGAGAGAGAGAGAAAATAATAGTAAAAAAATATAGCAACCTGCTACAGTAGGGTGCTAGTTGTAGCACCATACTGTAGCAAGTTGCTAAAACTTTTGAGATTTGACACTATTGATGTAAAGTATGTTTTTGTGTTTTGAGCTATAAAATAGCATTTTAGCACTTTTCACATCTTTGATGTGAATGCTCTAAGGCTACTGTTCCGCACTTTAGCAAAGTGGGTCGGGTCAGCCCCATAAACAATTTGATCCATTCCATTGTTCTTAGACCCAACCCATTAAGGTCTTATCTTAGCCTAGTTAATTCTAAATGTTCCTTTTGATTTTTGGGTGAGTTGTGTACAATAGAATATATTGTATAGATCATAATTTCAACTTTGTTACATATGTGTGTGAGTTGCATACTTTCTAGTTACCAGAAAATAATTTCTTACTAAAAGTATTAATTAGTGCCAAAACTTATACGATTCACATACTACATACAATACGGGCTAAATGTAAAGAAATCATACTGTATATCACTATGATATGCTTTAATTTTCTTCCTCTATTTATCTAAAATCTAAACAAAAAAGCTCAATCCTTCCAAGACCAAACAGTTTCTTATCTCTGTGTTTGTTAATCATTCATTTTCCTCTTTGTAACCCAGGAAATTAAAGGAAGAAAAGCAATATTTACAACTAATGACGTACTGTTTGAAGACTTGATTATACAAATTTCGCTCCAGTGGTGTCTTTATTGCAATTCAAGTGTGTCTGTAAATCATGGTAAGCTCTCATTAATGGCCAAATCTTCATCAATAAGCACCTTCTCCACAACCAGACCACCACTAACAAGAACAGGAACGCAAGTTTCCTCCTTATCCAACGCCAAAAATCTTCCAATGATCATGTTTTCTCCAAGCTTCAATATGAATCTCTTGAAATATTGTCAACACAAGCTGTTCCTTCACCGTATTTTGGTATTCCTAAGCATGTAGTTATTGAGTAATTCTTAGGTACTCCCGGAGCACGGAGAATGGTGCTCCCTCCTCTCACATTCATGGTGGGGTCCGCTCATTAAATTCATGATGGGGTCCACCATGAATGTGAGAGAAGAGAGCACAATTTTACTATACTCCGGGACTATCTAAGAATTTTCCGTAGTTATTAACATAGTAGGCTCAATTAATGGTCCTGTTCGTTTATAGCATAGATACTGTTCTATGGAATCCATCAACAAATGAAACAAAAGTTGTTCTCGGGTCAGGTATATCCTACCCCCAAGCTAGAGCATTAACCAAGAAAGTACCAACACCGCTATAGGGGTGCCACACCAACGTTCGACGTGGCCCAATGCAAGGTGCGGTGGGTGACACCGTTGCCCGTGCGTCGGTGCCGCGTAGAGTTTTTTATTTTTTCGTTTCCTAATTTGCGCCAATTCGGGTCGATTCACGCCAATTCGGGTCAAATCGGACCATATCGGCTGGCTGAAACCAACTGATTCAGGCCGTATCGGCCAATTCAGACCGATACCGGCTTTGAATCAAGCCGATTTAGACGACCTCTCTGCTCTTTGCTCTCCGTCTCCCCTCTCTCACAGTCTCACTCCTTAAGAACCTTGGTCACAATCTCACAGTCTCTGTCTCCACTCATTGTCTTACATTTAATTTATGAACATCATGTTTTAGACTTTTAGTTATTATTTACTAGTGTTCTTAAATTTGGTATATGTTTATATAATGTGAAAATGTATGCTTAGCAATATATAAAAAATATAAATATAAATATTTTTAATAATTTTTTAATCGCTGCGTCCTGTCTTAACCGCACCATCCTTTTTCAAAAATTGCCGAGTCTCACACTCACACCCGAATCCGGAAACGCACCCGCGCTTCATAGGCCTTAACTAGAGATATTGGTTTTGGTTTCAACTTCAAAACTAATGACTACAAGGTGGTCAAACTCTTACAAATTTATGACCCAAATCCCGAATTGTATTTCCATGAAATAAATTTCTTTTATGCAGCTGAGGTATATTGCTTAAGTACTGGTTCGTGGAAAAAAGGTAGTACTTCTGCGCCCAGTCATTTTATAAACCGTAGTTATTATAGGACATACACAAAAGAGATGTTTTCTTGGAGTGCAATTATTAGTGATGATAATCATGATTCCTTTCAAGCAGTGGCGGCTCCAAGAATTTTTTTCAGGGTGATCCTTAAGAGGCATAAGTTACACAATCTAATAAAAGATATTGATCTTGGGCTTTTTCTCCCTGGGGTCTATTGGACATTTGGGCTTGCTATGTTGTAATTTTTTTTTTTCAAATTTTAGTTCAAAATTTTTTTTGGGCTTCTTTTTGCTTGAAAGCCCCAATATATTGTTGAGTAGAACAAATTATGGAGCAAAGTTTTATTTTATTGGCATAAAAAAAACTGAGAGTGTTCCCAAATTTTTTTTTGAAGTGTAAACAAATATAAAATTTTAAATTATTATATATAAAAATAAAAATTTCAGGTCAAGGTGGTTCCGTGACCACCTTGGCCTTCAAGTGCCACCGCCCTGCTTTCAAGGCATTTTATCATTTGATATGAGCAATGAGTTGTTCCTAACAACAACATTAGCAGATGGCGTTTTTTACTTTTGAGGATCCCATTGATACTTGGAGAATTTTTTTTTTTTGTGCTTAATGAATTGGTTTCTCTAGTTACTTTTGTTAAATATAGAGAAAGATTGTAGAATTGTTTTCATATTTGGTCACTGCTTGAATTTGGTGTTAGGGAGTCTTGGACTAAGCTATTCACTATTGGACCTCGTATGGGAATTGAAAAACCACTAGGATTTTGGAAGAACGAAAGCTTGTTTTTGAGAAATAATGAGGGGCAATTGCTCTTTTATGACCCCTCGGCCCAAAAAACAACTAATCTTCAAGTTGATGGACGACCGATGCAGATGATCTCTTATGTTGAGAGTCTAATTTCTCTCAAAGGAGGAAATGATCTTGAGGAACAAGGCAATTCATAAAAATGGTTCAATACTCATCTAAATCTCGGCCGTAAGAGCATCCACAGCAGTGGAGCTAAAAAATTAGCTTTTTAGCTCCACCAAAAGTTACTTTATCTATTTTACATATACATATCTACACACATGCTGCAGCAGTGGATCTATTTTAGCTTTCAACACAATAAAATAATATAAACATCACAATAAAATAATATATCTTCTACAGTAAAATAATATATTTCACAACTCAAAAAACAGTCACAACAGCAACTACAATAAAATAATATTTTTTTTGTTTAGCTTTCATGAACAGTGCACATCTATTTATAGATGTGCACTGTTCATTAGAGCTAAAAAAAAAAAGATTTAGCTCTACTGCTGGAGCATACTTTTTGGTGTTTGAAGAGCTAAAAAATACCAATATACCACCACTGTTGTGAGTGCTCTAAGTGTTTACAAGCAACATACATGATTGTTTACCATATTTTTCTAATAAAGTATTAATGTTTCCAATTGATGTCTTTCTTTCTTTTCTTTTCCTATTTTTTCCATTTTTTGGGAAGTAAGTGGGAGTCTTTTGGCTGAATATTGTAGAAAATAAAGTTTATTTGTGATATGGGCACTGTTCAAACTTATTTGGGGAAATGAGGAAGTGAATTCTGGTAATACCATTGCTGAAATTCTAAGAAAAAGTAGGAGAGAAGAGAGAAATGATGCAATGGGAGGGAGAGAGAAAAAGTAATTTCAATATTATTATTGCCGAAATACCCAAAAAAAAAAAAAAACTAACAAGTATTTCGGTATTACCGAAATGGTGTTTATTTCAATATCTAACTTTTAGTTTCTTTTTTAGAAAAGGGTAAAAATTAAAAAATTGGTTGTTACCATGATAGAACCTTGGAGGAAAGAGTCTTTATCTTAAGGACCAACCTGTAGACTGCCACAAAATCATTTTAAAAAGAGGGAAAAAGAAAAGAAAAGGAATTTGCACTTGAATCATTAATTAGTCTATGAAAAAAAAATCAATTAGGTGGTGAGCGAATCCACCAAAAATATTAAATGCTAAGATTAAAACCGTTGTAATAAACGATTGTTACCATAGAATAGTACCATACAGATTCTAACTAGGATGTGTAAAAGCTAAAATATTAATAATGAAAATAAATTTTGTTTAAAAGATTGTTAATGGCTAATTGGTGACAATATGCACATTCCATTTAATTGAGCACTCTTGTTAAATCAAAATATGACCAAGTTTAGTCATTTATTTCATGGGCATTTCAAATCAGAATGAAGTGCAAGCTAAATCTTTGTTTATATGCGCATTTTACATTAAGGAAAAATCAATAGGATCCATTTGTTAATGGATTTTGATTTTTGACACTTTTTAATTGGTGATCATGGATGAGTTGCTAGTACTTTTCTTAGTTGAATAGTTGTTTGACTTGTTTCGATGTGCAAGTTAAATTATTATGAAAATAGAAGTTATATTTTGTTTAAGTGTCAAAAACCAGCTGTTGACAACATACAATTCTATTTAATTGGCTTGCATTTTGTTTCAAACTGGAATAAGACCAAAGTTTAGTCCTTTTTTTTTTTTCTTTCTTTTTAGTATAGATTTTCAAATTTTACGCAAGCTAAATAAGTCCTCCGTTAACAAGGATGCACAATTAATTAGATTCCTTTTGTTAATGGATTGACATCTACTTTTTGAATAAATAAATGGATTGATATCTAGTGATTAGTCCGGGGCTTGTAGCGAAAAAAAGACATATATAGTGATTAATGAATGAGGATGAGTCATGACTGTTGTTGGTAACTGTCTTTATTCAATGGTTGTTGGTTTGAGTCGTAACTAGATTTTCAATTGGCTCACATGGCAATGGCATGGAATGGTTTTTTTTTTTTCTTCATAATTCTGAATATTATGAAAAATTCTCTACTACTGAATAAAGAATATAACTAAATAATGCTAGGAGTTTGATTATATTCTCCTCATTAATACTGAATCGCACCATTTTATTTATGTGAGGAGTAAAAGGACCTGAGCAAGTATTTAGGCCTTGGGCTTTATTGACCGGTGCCAATCCGTTTTTGACTAAAGGCCTTTAGGACTACAAGTCGGCCCGCAGAGCGAAGGTTTGAGGATTCATCCGAGAATAAATTTCCCCTCGGACAGACATGCGATGACCCTGGGATTCGCTAAGAAGATTAAAATCAGTGTTCTGGAAAAACTATTAGTTAAGATGGGGATCCAAATACCTTTTAGACGCAATGATGTGATAGAAATATCTCAGAAAAAGGCTACTACCTCCATATTAAAGATCCTTCACCTACCTCCTTGGCCGCATTAATGGGGAAATGACCCCTGAACAGTAGAATTCACCTTCCTGCTATTATTTAGAGACTTCAGGAAGGTGGTGGAAGGAGGGGGGAATCTAAGGATAAGAATCGTGTAACACGTGGACAAAAAGGAAAGAAGAAGAAGTATTTAAGAAGAGAAGAGAGGAAAGAGAAAGGGGGATCGGGGAGTTAGCTGAAGAAGGATTAAGAATTGTAATCTTTGAAAGGAAAGAAGAAATAATATGCAGATCGTCCTCGACTTACGTCCGAAGAGGTTCCTTTGTCATATTTGTTTATTATTTGCAAATACTGTAACACTCAAGCGTGTGTACCAAGCCTCCCACATCCTTAACATAGATTACAAACTCGCACTCTATAAATCTTATTGTTTAAGGCTCATTGGGCCTGAGCCCACGTTTGTCTTTGGGTCCAGGCGCAATTGTGCACTTACAATTGGTGCCGTCTATGGGAAATCTAGTGTTGGAGGAACTGGAACACCATGGCAGGCTTAGGTTCACACCATGCAGAATCTCAGGGATTGCAACCTGAGGATCTTTTTGAACGTCTTGAGCGCTGGAGGGATCGAGAAGGTAGCATTCACACTGAATATCCTAGAGCAAGTCATACTCGCGGTAGAGGCAGTGCCACCCATGAAGATGATGCCAAGGCCATGCAGAAGGAGATTAATTACCTTAAGAAGAAGCTGCACTGCGTTAGGCGGAGGCGTGCTTCACCCCCATCTAATACTTCTTCGGGGGAATCCCGGGGATGTAGTTATAGTTCGAGGTCATGGTCGCCCCCCAGCAAAACATCCTCTTGCGAAGAGGATGACCTACTAGGTCGCAGACACAGGAAGCTCCCCTCCAGGGGCTTAGGGAACGATACTATGAGTCGGGCGTTACACCAACTCTCCAAATCACCATTCTCCTGTAAGATTGAGAATGGGACTCCCCAGGAGGTTCACCCAGCCCACCTTCACCATCTATAACGGCCGGACTGATCCGGTGGAACATGTGAGCCACTTTAACCAAAGAATGGCGGTGCATTCTCACAATGAGACCCTGATGTGCAAAGTCTTCCCTTCTAGCTTGGGACCTGTTGCTATAAGGTGGTTCAACGGCCTTAAAATGGCGTCTGTAGGTTCTTTCGAGGAACTTACTAGAGCATTCGCGTCATAGTTTATTACATGCAGCAGGGTTCCTCAACCGTTAGACTCACTGTTATCTATGGACATAAGGGAGGGCGAGACGTTGAAAGCATACTCCGATAGGTATTGAGAGATGTTTAATGAGATAGAAGGTGATTTTGACGAGGTGGCGATCAATACCTTTAAGGTAGGTCTTCCTACTGATCATGACTTGAGGAAGTCCTTGACCAAAAAGCCCGTATAAAGTGTACGTCGCCTCATGGATCGTATTGACGAGTACAAAAGGGTCGAGGAAGACTAACAGCAGGGAAATGGTAAGGTGAAGGTTATCCCACAGGAGAGAAGGGATTTCAGGTCGGACAGATATCACAACAACAAGTCGAGAAGAGATTACTCTGGGCAGTCTAGCTCGGCAGCACCTCAGATTGTTAATACTGTATTTCGAGAACCGGTGCACCAGCTTTTGGAGAAGGTCCGTAAGGAACCCTACTTCAGATGGCCTAGTAAGATGGTAGGGGACCCTGCGAAGAGGAATCATAATCTCTTTTGTCAGTACCATCCAGACGTGGGTCATACTACCGAGAACTGTCGGACCCTCTGAAACCACTTGGAGTAGCTTGTCAGTGAAGGAAAATTAAAGCAGCACTTGTACCAACCTAACGGGCAGGGCAGTCAATCTAGCTCGAATAATTAGAAGAATAATTCATCTCGGCTGCCCTTGGGAACGATCAACGTTGTCTTCGCTGCGCCTGGCAGGACCGACTCAAGTCCCACCAAGGTGATAGCAGTTTCGCACTCCTAGGCCGATGAGGCAGGCTCCAAGCCAAAGAGGTTGAAGGTGAATGTGCCTGTCTTGGGATTTTCAGAGGAGGATAAGGTTGGGACCATCCAACCCCATGACAACGCCCTGGTGGTCACTCTAAGGATAGGGAATTACGATGTAAAAAGGGTGATGATTGATCAAGGTAGCAGAGCAGATATCATGTATCCTGATTTATTCAAGGGGCTAAGGTTGAAACTGGAGGATCTCACTCCTTATTAATCGCCACTCATAAGCTTTGAAGGTAAAGCTGTCATACCAAAGGGACAGATTTGGTTGCCCGTGCAATCTGGCTCAAAAATGGTTGACGCGGATTTTATTGTGGTCGACGCATATTCCCCATACACAGCCATCCTTGCCAGGCCCTGGCTGCACGCTCTGGGTGCTGTCTCCTCCACCTTGCATGTTAAAGTTAAGTTCCCTTCGGGAAAGTACATTGAAGAGATTCTTGGCAGCCAATCGGTAGCCAAGCAATGCATATCAGCTGCAATGTTGCGTCAGGCCGAAACAGAGTCCTCGACCTTGGTTGTGAAAGACTTATAGCAATTAACGACTCTAGATGCGCCCGAGGTGGAGACAGCAGAGGAGGCCATATGCGAAGACTTGGAGAAGTTTCTGATAGCGGATGATCCTGAAAGGTTCTTTCAAGTTGGCATACGTTTACCATGTCAAGAAAAGATGGAGTTGCTGGAGTTTTTGAAGGATAACATCGATGTCTTTGTGTGGGATCCCTATGAGGCTCCGGGGGTAGACCCAAGCTTCATTTGTCATCATTTGAATGTCAATCCTGCTATTCTCCCTAGAAGGCAGCCCCCTCGGCGTTCCTCTAAGTAGCACTCCGAAGCCGTTAAAGAAGAGGTGTTCAAGCTCAAGAGGGCTGGGGCTATTAAGGAAGTTTTCTACCCAGAGTGGTTGGCGCACACGGTTGTGGTCAAAAAGAAAAATGGAAAGTGAAGAGTATGTGTGGACTTCACAGATTTAAACAAAGCTTGCCCAAAGGACTCGTTCTCGATGCCGCGCATCGATCAGCTTGTGGATGCCACAGTCGGACATCCTCGGATGAGCTTTTTGGATGCCTTCTAGGGTTATCACCAAATTCCACTGGCAGCGGAGCATCAGGAGAAAACTACCTTTATTACTCCAACAAGGAACTATCACTATAAAGTGATGCCGTTCGGATTGAAGAATGCTGTGGCTACTTACCAAAGGATGATGACCAGAATGTTTGAATTGCAACTTGGAAAGACCATTGAGATATACGTGGATGACATGGTAGTTAAGAGTAAGACAATACCTGTGCACGTGAAAGATTTGGACGACACTTTTCAGGTACTTAGAAAGTACAAGTTGCGTCTTAATGCTTCGAAGTGTTCTTTTGGTGTGGGTTCTGGAAAGTTCCTAGGTTGACCGGGATGATCGTTGCTCTCAGCAGGTTCATCTCTCGGTCAGCTGACATATGCAGACCTTTCTTCCAACTGTTGAATAAGTGGAGGGGGTTCCAATGGTCCGAGGATTGCGTTGTAGCCTTCCAACAACTTAAGGAATATCTTTCCCGGCCACCCATCATGTCTCGGCCTGAAGTAGATGAGATCCTGTTTACGTATCTAGCAGTGGCCGTCCATGTGGTCAGCTTGGTCCTCATAAGGGACGACGGTGGGGTGCAAAGACCGGTCTACTACGTCAGTAAATCCTTGAATGAAGCCGAGGTGCGTTACCTACTTTTGGGGAAAGCGCTTTTAGCCGTAGTTCATGCCACGCGGAAGCTTTCTCACTATTTCCAGTCCCACACCGTTGTACTTTTGACCCAACTATCTCTCAAGTCAGTGTTGCGCAGTGCTGACTACTTTGGAAGGGTGGCTAAATGGGAAACTATTTTGGAAGCTTTTGATATTAAATACATGCCGCGCACCTCGATGAAGGGCCAGGTTCTTGCAGATTTGGTGGCGGAGTTCGCAGAACCATTGTTGGAAAAGACTGTGAAGGAATCACACATGGATGAAAAACCAGTTGGCGTGATCACGAGCATAGGACCTCCCATTTGGAAAGTGTCCGTTGATGGGGCAGCTAACGAGAGAGGGTTTGGTATCGGACTTGTCCTAGTATCCCCTGAGGGAATTGTCTTCAAAAAATCTCTAAGGTTGGCATTCTCGGCTACTAATAACGAGGCCGAGTACGAAGCAGTCTTGGTCGGCATGAACATGGTGCATAGGATGGGCGAAAAGGGAGTTCATATGCTCTCAAATTCTTAGTTAGTGGTCGACCAGGTGACCGGGACCATGGAGACCAGGGATCCAAGAATGCAAGAATACTTGACCCAGGTCAAATGTGTACAATCTAAATTTGATTCCTTTATCCTGTCTCACGTTTCTAGAAGTGGAAATACACATGCAGACTCTTTGGCTACCTTAGCAACATCCTCGGCTCAATGCTTGCCTAGGATTATTCTTGTCAAAGATTTGCTAGAGCCAACTCTTACCACTGTTAGTGCAGCCCGTATCCATCTAATAAGGCCTGGACCTAGTTGGATCGACCCTATGATATCTTTTCTGAAAAATGACATTCTTCCCGAGAACAAGTCTGAAGCAAATAAGATCCGCCGAAAGGCATCGCGTTTCTGGTTGTCCGAGAACTAGAAACTGTATAAATGATCCTTCTCCGGACCATACTTGTTATGCGTGCACCCCGAATCAACGGAGGCACTTTTGGAAGAACTGCATGAGGGAATTTGCGGAAGCCATACTGGGGAAAGGTCCCTAGCCCATAGGGCCCTGACTCAGGGATATTGGTGGCCCAATATGCAAAGGGAAGCTCAAGACTATGCAAGAAAGTGTGACCAATGCTAGAGGTTCACTCCTAACATTCATCAGCCTGGAGTAGTCCTTAATCCTCTCTCCAGTCCTTGGCCTTTCGCTCAATAGAGATTGGACATAGTAGGGCTATTTCCGAGGGCTGTAGGAAACAAAAGGTGGTTGCTCGTGAGAACCGACTACTTCACTAAATGGGTGGAGGCTGAGCCCTTAGCAAATATTAGGGACGTCGACTCCAAGAAGTTTATTTGGAAGAACATCATCACTAGATTTGGGGTATCCCACACACTCATTTCGGACAATGGCGTTCAGTTTGATAGTAGAGCTTTTAGGAAGTATTGTAGTGACATATGTATATTAAACAGATACTCTACACCAGCTTACCCTCAGGGAAATGGGCAAGCCGAGGCCATTAATAAGGTCATAGTCAGTGGACTCAAGAAAAGGCTGGACGATGCGAAGGACAGATGGGTAGAAGAGCTACAACATGTTTTATGGACGTATCGAACTACACTGTGCAGATCCATTGGAGAAACGTCATTCTCTATGACTTACGGAGCCAAAGCGGTGATACCCTTAGAGTCCGGTTTCCCCATGCTAAGGACGAGTTCTTTTAGTCTATAAAATAACAACGACCTCCTAGAGAAAAGCCTGGATTTAGTTGAGGAACGGCAAGAGGCCGCCATGGTCCAAATGGCTTATTATCAGCAGAAGCTTAAACAAGGGTATGATGCCCATGTGAAGCTAAGGCCACTAGCGCCTGGGGATCTGGTGTTGAGAAAAGTTGTGGGTACTGCTAAAAACCTAGCTTAGGGAAAGCTATGACCAAATTAGGAAGGACCATATCGGATTATTTCTGTAGTAGGCATAGGGTCATATCGACTAGTTGATCTAGATGAAAAAGTTGTACAACGCCTGTGGAATGTAAACAACCTTCGAAGATAGTATTATTAATAAAAGGTACTTTTTTCGTTCGTGGTTTAAATTATGAATGTATATGGTCTTATAAATTACAACTTCTAAAAGTATCAAACAGAAACTTGGTGATGCATGGTCCTCGGACCACATACCTTGTGAAAATTGATATTTTATCATTTTGTTAAACAGAACCTTAGTTATGTCGGGTCCACAGACCTTCTACTTTGGGAAAATTAACATCTTAAGTTACTATTATTAAGTATCAAATAGAAACTTGGTGATGCATGGTCCTCAGACCACATACCTTGTGAAAATTGATATATTACAAAGTATCAAATAGAAACTTGGTGATGCATGGTCCTCAGACCACATACCTTGTGGAAATTGATATATTACAAAGTATCAAACAAAAACTTGGTGATGCATGGTCCTCGGACCACATATCTTGTGAAAATTGATATCTTATCATTTTTGTTAAACAGAACCTTAGTTATGTCAGGTCCAACGACCTTCTACTTTGGAGAAATTAACATCTTAAGTTACTATTATTAAGTATCAAACAGAAACTTGGTGATGCATGGTCCTCAGACCACATACCTTGTGAAAATTGATATATTACAAAGTATCAAATAGAAACTTGGTAATACATGGTCCTCGGACCACATACCTTGTGGAAATTGATATCTTATCATTTTTGTTAAACAGAACATTAATTATGTCGGGTCCACAGACCGTCTACTTTGGAGAAATTAACATCTTAAGTTACTATTATTAAGTATCAAACAAAAACTTGGTGATGCATGGTCCTCGGACCACATACCTTGTGGAAATTGATATATTACAAAGTATCAAACAGAAACTTGGTGATGCATGGTCCTCGGACCACATACCTTGTGAAAATTGATATCTTATCATTTTTGTTAAACAGAACCTTAGTTATGTCGGGTCCACAGACCTTCTACTTTGGGGAAATTAACATCTTAAGTTACTATTATTAAGTATCAAACAGAAACTTGGTGATGCATGGTCCTCGGACCACATACCTTGTGAAAATTGATATCTTATCATTTTGTTAAATAGAACCGTAGTTATGTCAGGTCCACAGACTTTCTACTTTGGGAAAATTAACGTCTTAAGTTGTAAATTTTTAAGCATCAAGAAGAAAGCTGGAAATGTAGGGTCCTCGGACCCCATACTTTACTAAAATTAACGTTTCAGGTTACAAATTCTAAGTATCACATTGGTTTGCAAAGTGAGGCACTACTTACTATCTAAACAAAGTTTGTTTATGTCAGGTTCTTGAACACTTTATTTTTTTAAATGTTATCAAAAAAGTTCATGTTGTATTCATGTGGAGATTTTGATGAAGTACTTTTGATCACTTTATGCCTCAAATTGAATTTCAAGTTAGCTCGTTAGGCGTCCATTATTGCATCATACTTGCTACACTCCTAAGATGTAATTTGCGAGGTACCAAGCAAGTATGCATACTGTTGTTTAAAGTTATAATTGATCAACTACTGAAAGTGGAGTTAGTTGTTCCATTCATTCTTTCGCTGTGCGCTAATGAGAACTCTTATAGTAAAGACGAGGATAAAATAAATAGAAGTCAAATAGAAATCAAACAAAACTGACTTTCATTAATTCCCCTTGAGGTACTATACAAAGAAAGTTTTGATTACAAGAAAGAAAAGGCCCTAGGCTTGGCCCTAAACTCTGGGAGGAGGGTCCTGCTTGGAAGTGCTGGTCGCCTCGGTGCTTTTGAGCTCCATTTTAAAGGAAGATAGGACTTGTTTTCCCTTGTCTATCGCGGCTGATGGAGGCACAATGGGCTCAGTACTTTGATTTGAAGCCTTCTCGACACCTTCACCTTGTTCCTTCTCTTTATTGGAACTTGTAGGTTCTGTAGGAGCAGGAATGGGCTCAAGGATCACAGGAGGGAGTGCAGAAGGAGCTATCTCGGGGGCAGGAGCGACAGCAGAAGGCTCTTCTATATCCTGTATGTCTAGAGGAAGCTAAGCGTTCTCGGGCTTCCTCAGCTCGGAAGTTGAAGGAATCCCTGCTACGTTTAAGGCTTCCCCCCAAACCTGCTGACAGTATTCTCGGCACAAAGCCGCGAACTCCTCTATCAGCTGGTCTTCTGTCGCCGCTACTCCTTCCTTGTAACCAGCCTTCTTCGTGGCCTCCAACAAATCCTTGAAGGTACGAGCTTCCTCCTTCATTTTCGCAAGCTCCTTCTCCAAGTCAGAGCGTTCCTACTGAGCTTTGGAGAGCTCTTCATCCTTTTGATGAAGAAGCTTACATTGCCCCTCCACTTGGGTCTTCATGGTTTTCAGGCTGGCCTCGGCTTCGTCTTTTTCTCTTTTTAGATTCGCCAGCTGAGAGGTGAGTTTCTCGTTTTCTGCGATGGCCTGGCCTAGGGACTTCTCAGTCTCTATCCGAATCTCCTGTTCCATTCCAGCCCTCTTCCGAGAATCCTCCACGAACTTCTCGGGGGCAAAAACTTCCTGGACGGCCTGTGACAGAGTATCGGAGAGTCAGGCGCATAAAAACATCCACTAATAGTGAAATATCGTGCAAAACAAAATGAAGATAAGGAGTAAAACTTACAAGGGCCAAGTCCCTTTTCAAAGAAAGGAACAGCTAAGGCTCGCTCATTTTCTCCAAGGCCTCCATATCCTTGGGCAGCAAAAGGGGACGTTCCAACGCATCGGCCAGGTGGAGGGTGTAAGTGCACAATTGCACCTGGCCCCAAGAACAGTTATGGGCTCAGGCCCAATGAGCCTTAAACAATATGAATTTGTAGAGTGTGGACTTGAAACCCAGGTTAGAAGTGTGTGAGGATTAAATGACAAACTAAAGATTGCAAATACTAGGAAACAACAAGGAATATAGTAAATTAGCTTCCTCGGACGTAAGCCGAGAGTTGTTCTTATATTATATCTTTCTCTTTGTTTCTCTTTCCTTTTAGGTTACAAAAAGTCCGTCCCCCCCTTTTTCTGTCTTAGATTCCCCCTTAAATACTACTCCTTTGAATACTTTGTACACGTGTTGCCCCACCTCCCCCTTAGCCTAGATATTTCCTTTCTCAGTGCCTTTGAATAGTAACCAGAAGTTTCTCTTCCACTGTTCAGGTGTCACTTCCCCATAAATGCAGCCAGGGTGGTAGGTACAGGGTCTTTAATGTGGAGGTAGCAGCCTTTATCTTTGACATTTCTCCAACACCGGTGCTTCTGGGGCATTCTAAGGTTCCCCCCTTTTACCCATTGGCCTTAACCGTGTCATCCCCTAATCTTTGCTATGAAATCCCGAGTTCTTCGGTGTCCATCCGAGGGTAAGTTCACCCTCGGCTGGATCCTCGGATCCTCGGCGTATGGGCCGACCCATAGTACTAACAAATTCTAAACCCAGGAGCAGGTCGGCCTTCCTTAACACGGCCCAAAAGGCCCACATTCCCATCAGGATATTTTTACCCCCCACAATAGCCCCTCAAAACTCTAATTTTCAACGTCCGAGGAGAAAAATAGGGTTTTGATCCGACGAGAACCTACTCCACACATTTTATAAGTGATGGCATGTGTGGAAATCGTTTCGCGTCCCAGAAGATGCCACTTGGCGGTTTTATTTTCAAAAACGCGCGCATTTATTACCGTAAGTTACTCTTTGTCTCCCATGTTCAACGGTGAGATAGGCATCCAACGGTCCTCGTTACTCCACGAAATTTTAGGCGGGACAAATGTAATTTCGAGGCTGCCTTTTCGCACATCGTGACGCTTCGGGAACCCGCGCCTTCATTTAATTCATCAGGGACTAATCCCATCAAAACATCAACAATCATACTTTACCTGCAGAAAACCGTGGAAACCTGTACCTTCAACTTTGTAAGTTCTTGCTCTCTCTATTCTTAACCTTTTCTCCTCGGATACAGTCCTCGGTTGTCTTCGTAAATATTCTCCCCTTTAGAGTTTAGCCTTTCGTTCCTTTCTAATGGGTAGGTTTAAGTGTCTAGTTGATACCGCCGCTGGGATGGAAGGCTTTAGGGCCAAATACCATATTCCCAGTGACGTAGGGTTAAAGTATTGCCCGGCAGAAGCCGTGGCCGGTTCTAGGAAAGAGGGAGAGGTTATCATCCCAATGATAGCCTTTATAGAGGGTGGGATGACCCTTCCAATGAAACCTGTAACTAGGGAGTACCTTCGCAACCACCGGTTGTGTCCCAATCAGTGCCTCCCAAACGTTTTTAGAGTTTTGGGTAGTGTAGATGCTCTGAACGAGCAGATGGGTTTAAACCTCACATGGCATGATGTCGTGTTTCTATATGAGTCCCATAAACTTTCCAAAGCAGGTTACTACATTAAGTCTCGTTCTAGTGTCGTTAGGTTAATCTCCTGCCTGCCCAAATCCAACAAAGGCATGAAGGACGACCACCTGATCGTCTCTGGGAACTGGCACGACGGCTTCCACTGCCCAGTTGAGTGGGGGGATCCAGGTGCGATGTCGTAGGATTAATCTCCCCACAACACAACTTCTTCTAACACACACAGAAATGCATATTCATACTTACTTAAACTTGTTAAATATCTGTGTGAATCTAACCAGGTTTGTTTGTTTTGATGTCTTTTTTGCAGATAAACAACACGTGCGTCCTCGTCTGAGTCACTGTAACGTCGCAGATCTAAATCGAGTACTTCGCTCCGAGGTGTTCGTTAGCGAAGACTTACAACTTCGGGCTGCTCATCTCATTCTAGGGTACACTCCCATTTCCTCGGACTTCCAGGAGATAGAAAACGCCATAGTTGCGGGTGACCGAAGACGAAGGAGGATAAACGTAGCTCGGCCCCACTTTCTGGACGACCGCGACCTCCCGGACGCTCCTAACACCGTTTTGTACCACCGGCCTATAGCAGCCATTCCCCTCGCCGTGCACTCACAAGCAACTGTCGTTCCAGAAGAGCAGGTGTCTTCTTCGCATACACTAGACGACGAGATAGACCAATTCCATCTCGAAGACACCGAGGGACCTCGCGGGAATCAGTTTGTTGTACTTTCCGACGAGGAGGAAGAAGCCGCCGAGGCCTCTGGGATTGCAGGGTTTGTGGTTGCCTTGCCCGAGGACGAATCCGAAGAAGATATGGGAAGAATGCAGGGTCTCCTCACCAATAGAGCTGCTAAGGTTGTAGAGAAAAAGACGGGGACGTCCCAAGTTCCCCCATCTTTACCACCTCCCCCTCCTCCAGCTGAACCAAAATTTCCAGCCGAGGATCCCAAGAAGAAGAGAAAGGGGGATATTGAGGGGACGATCAGTAAGGACCCCAAGAAACCAAGGCAACAACTCCCACCGGCTCAGCAGAAGAAGTCGGACAAAAGCAAAGGTAGGGCCCGCTCAGTTGAAAGCGGGGAAATCGGGGACGAGGCTGAAGTGCGCCGAGCACCGACCACCTGGTCCCCCGATTTAAGACTGGACGGCGCCCCTATCTCCTGCCAATCCAGCATAAGGGCGGTTCAACAAGGTCATGCCCACCACTTGGCCAAAGCATTGGAGCGCCCTCTCCTGTTGCCCAAGGACATGGAGACCTTGGAAAAAATGAGCCAGCCGCAACTATTTCTCTCTTTAAAAAGGGATTTAGCGCTGGTAAGTTTACCCCTTTTTAGGAAGATTCCACATTTAACAATATTCATAAGTTTGTTTACTATTCCTAATTCCATCACACTTTGTTACAAGCCATTCAGGAGGTCTTTACAGCCGAGAAATTTATAGAAGATACTCGGAAGAAGGCCAGGACTGAGATGGAGATTAGGCTGGAAACAGAGAAGACCCTGGGCACAGCCCTTGCTGAGAACGAAAAGCTTACCTCGGAGGTGGCTGAGCTGAGGAGAGAGAAAAATGGGGTCGAGTCAAACTTGAAGACCATGAAGACCCAGATAGAAGGACAGTACAAGCTCCTTCGCGAAAGAGATGAAGAGCTCTCCCAAGCTCAAAGGGAGTGCTCGGATCTGAAAAAGGAACTGGCGTTGATGAAGGAAGAAGCCAGCTCCTTCCAACTCTCTCTTCAAGCTGCCAAGCAGGCGAGTTTCGAAGAAGGGGTAGCAACCACAGAGGAGCAGCTGACAGAGGAGTTCGCGGCTTTATGCCGGGAATACTGTCAAAAAGTATGGGGGAAGCTTTAAACGTAGCAGGGGTTCCTCTATCTTCGGATCTGAGGAAGTCCGAGAACGTTTGGCTTCCCCTGGAAATACAGGAGATTGAAGAGGCTCCTGCTGCCACTCCTACCCCTGAGACAACTCTTCCTGCTCTACCTCCGGTGGTCCCACAGCAAATTCCTGATCCTACAGAACCTTCTGGTTCTAACAAAGAGAAGGAAGGAGTAGGGGATGCAGAGAAGGACTTGAGCCAGACAGTGGAACCCAACGTCCTTCCAACGAAGACAGCAGATAAGGGAAAGCAAGTCTTAACTCCCTTTGAGCTGGAGTTGAGAAAGACCGAGGGCACCAGTACCTCTCAGCAAGACCCCCCTACAAAAGCTTAGGACCTATCTTTAGGACTTCTCTTTTTCCATATTTGAATTATATATGTAACGTATATTTGACTGATTAATGAAGAACAATTTCATTTGCTTTTTACTTGGGTTGTATCTGTTTTTACTTTATTCTTTTTGTACTTATTACAGAAGTTTCTCAGAGTAAATAAATCTAACTCCAAGGATTGCACAATCATAACTTTCACATAATCACGCACATATTATTAAAGATTTAATAAAAGGTGACATGGTTAATATATTTGAACAATGCCTCGATTAAAAAGAAGAGAGGACCTCATATAACAATTAAACCCTTATAATGCATAACACTATTTCTAGTAGGATGTAAGATCCGAGGACCATTCCTTACACAAAATTGCTTAACACTTAAAAGATATAAAACTTAAGATCCAAGTTTAATAAACAGTAACGCATTAACATCCAGACATAATAAAGAGATAACTTTGATCAAAGTTGTAACTTTAAATGTTAATTTTCCCAAAGTAGGAGGTCCAAGGACCCGACATAACTAAGGTTCTGTTTAACAAATGATAAGACATCAATTTCCACAAGGTTTGTGGTCCGAGGACTGCACTTAACCAAGTTTCTGTTTGATTCTTTAGAACAGTAACTTCAAATGTTAATTTTCCCAAGGCAGGAGGTCCGAAAACCCGACATAACTAAGGTTCTGTTTAACAAATGATAAGACATCAATTTCCACAAGGTTTGTGGTCCGAGGACTGCACTTAACCAAGTTTCTGTTTGATTCTTAAAAATGATAACTTCAAATGTTAATTTTCCCAAAGCAGGAGGTCCGAAGACCCGACATAACTAAGGTTCTGTTTAACAAATGATAAGACATCAATTTCCACAAGGTTTGTGATCCGAGGACTGCACTTAACCAAGTTTCTGTTTGATTCTTTAGAACAGTAACTTCAAATGTTAATTTTCCCAAGGCAGGAGGTCCGAAGACCCGACATAACTAAGGTTCTGTTTAACAAATGATAAGACATCAATTTCCACAAGGTTTGTGGTCCGAGGACTGCACTTAACCAAGTTTCTGTTTGATTCTTAAAAATGATAACTTCAAATGTTAATTTTCCCAAAGCAGGAGGTCCGAAGACCCGACATAACTAAGGTTCTGTTTAACAAATGATAAGACATCAATTTCCACAAGGTTTGTGGTCCGAGGACTGCACTTAACCAAGTTTCTGTTTGATTCTTTAGAACAGTAACTTCAAATGTTAATTTTCCCAAAGCAGGAGGTCCGAAGACCCGACATAACTAAGGTTCCGTTTAACAAATGATAAGACATCAATTTTCACAAGGTTTGTGGTCCGAGGACTGCACTTAACCAAGTTTCTGTTTGATTCTTAAAAATGATAACTTCAAATGTTAATTTTCCCAAAGCAGAGGTCCGAAGACCCGACATAACTAAGGTTCCGTTTAACAAATGATAAGACATCAATTTCCACAAGGTTTGTGGTCCGAGGACTGCACTTAACCAAGTTTCTGTTTGATTCTTTAGAACAGTAACTTCAAATGTTAATTTTCCCAAAGCAGGAGGTCCGAAGACCCGACATAACTAAGGTTCTGTTTAACAAATGATAAGACATCAATTTCCACAAGGTTTGTGGTCCGAGGACTGCACTTAACCAAGTTTCTATTTGATTCTTTAGAACAGTAACTTCAAATGTTAATTTTTCCAAAGCAGGAGGTCCGAAGACTCGACATAACTAAGGTTCTGTTTAACAAATGATAAGACATCAATTTCCACAAGGTTTGTGGTCCGAGGACTGCACTTAACCAAGTTTCTGTTTGATTCTTAAAAATGATAACTGCGAGCATCAGAGCTACTCATAACTTTGAAATATTAATTGACAAAAGCTCATTTCATTAATAATAATACCTTCTAAGATTATTGACATTCCATGGACGTGGTACAATTCTTTCGTCTAGGTCAACTAACCTATACGACCCTATGCCTGCTACTAAAACAATGCGATAGGGGCCTTCCCAGTTGGGTCCCAACTTACCCCAAGCTGGGTTCCTAGAAGTGCCTACAACTTTCCTTAGTACAAGATCACCTGGCGCGAGTGGTCTTAGTTTCACGTGGGCATCATACCCTCGTTTTAGCTTCTGTTGATAATAAGTCATTCGGACCATAGCTACCTCACGCCGTTCCTCAAGTAAATCAAGATCCTTTTCTAGGAGTCTTTTATTATTCTCTAGGCTAAAGGAACTCGTCTTTAGGGTAGGAAAACCAGATTCCAGTGGTATCACCGCCTCAGCTCCATAAGTCATTGAGAATGGCGTTTCTCCAGTGGACCTGCGCGGTGTGGTCCGATACATCCACAGAACATGAGGGAGTTCTTCTACCCATCTACCTTTCGCATCGTCCAACCTCTTCTTGAGCCCGTTGACTATGACCTTGTTAACAGCCTCGGCTTGTCCATTTCCTTGAGGATAAACTGGGGTGGAATATCTATTTATGATACCCATGTCACCACAATACTTCCTAAAAGCCTTACTATCGAATTGGACACCATTGTCTGAGATAAGTGTGTGTGGTATTCCGAATCTAGTGACGATGTTTTTCCAGACGAACTTCTTGGAGTCAACATCTCTAATATTTGCCAAGGGCTCGGCCTCGACCCACTTGGTGAAATAGTCTGTTCCCACAAGAAGCCATCTTTTGTTTCCAGCTGCCCTCGGAAATGGCCCTACAATGTCCAAGCCCCATTGTGCGAAAGGCCAAGGACTGGAGAGAGGGTTGAGAGCCCCTCCAGGTTGGTGAATATTAGGGGCGAACCTCTGACATTGATCACATTTTCTGGCATATTCCTGAGCCTCCCTCTGCATATTGGGCCACCAATAGCCCTGAGTCAGGGCTCTATGGGCTAAGGACCTTCCCCTAGTGTGACTCCCACAAATTCCCTCATGCAGTTCCTCCAGTAATGCGTCTGTTGATTCAGGGTGCACACACAACAAGTACGGTCCTGAAAAGGATCGTTTGTATAGCTTCTGCTCTTCGGACAACCAGAAACGCGGCGCCTTTCGACGTATCTTTTCTGCTTCAGCCCTGTCCTCGGGAAGGAGGTCATTTTTAAGAAAGGATACGATCGGGTCCATCCAGCTAGGTCCAGGCCTTATTAGATGGATGCGGGGTGCGTCAGCAATGACAACAGAGGGTTTTATTAAATCCTCAACGAGGATAACCCTAGGTAAACCTTGAGCCGAGGTAGTTGCCAGCATGGCTAAGGAGTCTGCATGGGTGTTCCCGCTCCGAGAGATATGGGTTAAGGTGAAGGAACCGAACTCAGTTTGCTGACGTTTAATCTGGGCCAGATATTCCTGCATCCTAGGGTCTCTAGCCTCCATGGTCCCCGTGACCTGGCCGACCACCAGTTGAGAGTCCGAGAAGACATGGACTTCCTTACCACCCATTTTACGTACCATCTGCATGCCTACCAAGACTGCTTCATACTCGGCCTCATTGTTAGTAGCTGAGAAGGCCAATCTTAAAGATTTTTCAAAGACAATTCCTTCAGGGGACATTAGAACGAGTCCAATACCAGACCCTCTCTGATTAGCAGCCCCATCCACATACACTTCCCAAATCGGAGACACCGCGACTGTAATTGCCTCAACTGATTTCTCACCCATGTGGGCCTCTTTCAGAGTTTCTTCCAGCAATGGTTCGGCAAATTCCGCCACCAGGTCAGCGAGGACCTGGCCCTTCACCGAGGTGCGAGGCTTGTATTTAACATCAAAAGCCCCCAGGATGGTCCCCCACTTTGCCACCCTTCCTGAGTAGTCGGCGCTACGCAAAGACCGCCTTGAGGGGCAACTGAGTCAGAACAACCACCGTGTGGGACTGAAAATAATGGGGAAGCTTTCGCGTGGCATGAACCACGGCCAGGAGCGCTTTCTCTAAAGGTTGATAACGCACTTCGGCATCACCTAAAGACTTACTAACATAATATACCGGTCTTTGCACCACGTCATCATCTCTTATCAGGACCAGGCTGACCGCGTGGACGGCCACTGCAAGGTAAGCAAACAAAATCTCATGTGCCTCCGGACGAGACAGAATAGGTGGCCGAGAAAGATATTGCTTGAGCCGTTGAAAAGCTAACTCGCAGTCCTCAGTCCATTGAAACCCTTTCCACTTATTCAAAAGTTGGAAGAAAGGGCGACACCGGTCAGCCGACCGGGATATGAATCTATTCAAGGCAGCAATCATTCCCGTTAACTTCTAGATTTCTTTTGGGTTCCGAGGAGACTGCAAGTCCTGAATAGCCTTGACTTGCACCGGATTTACTTCTATGCCTCTATGAGTAATCATATATCCCAAGAACTTTCCCGACCCCACGCCGAAAGAGCACTTTGAGGCATTGAGGCGCAACTTGTACTTTCTCAATATTTGAAAAGTGTCGGCCAAATCATTCACGTGTGAGAATATTGCTTTGCTTTTCACCACCATATCGTCAACATATACCTCAATGGTTTTCCCCATTTGCTGTTCGAACATTCTGGTCATCATTCTTTGATAGGTAGCCCAGCATTCTTTAAGCCGAATGGCATGACCTTATAATGATAATTCCCCGTTGGTGTTATGAAGGCAGTTTTCTCCTGGTCCTCTAATGCTAAGGGAATCTAGTGGTAACCCTAGAAGGCGTCCAAAAAACTCATCCGAGGATGTCCGACAGTGGCATCCACCAGTTGATCAATGCGTGGCATTGGGAACGAATCTTTAGGACATGCCTTGTTCAGATCAGTGAAGTCCACACATACCCTCCACGTTCCATTCTTCTTTTTCACAACCACCGTATGGGCCAACCACTCGGGGTAGAAAACCTCCTTGATAGCACCAGCCCTTTTAAGCTTAAGAACCTCTTGCTTCACAGCCTCGGAATGTTCCATGGAGGATCGCCGAGGTGGCTGCCTTCTCGGAACGATAGCTGGATTGACATTTAAGTGATGACAAATGAAGCTCTGATCAACGCCCGGAGCTTTATAAGGATCCCACGCAAAAACATCAACATTGTCCTTCAAGAATTCTAACAATTCCATCTTCTCTTGGTGTGGCAAAAGTACACCGACTTGGAAGAACCTCTCTGGGTCATCGGCTACTGGAAACTTCTCCAACCCCTCACAATATGTATCCTCCCCTGTCACCATCCCAGATGAACCAGGAGCAGTTAACTGCTATAATTCCTTAGTGATCAGGGCCGAAGATTCGGCCTCCGTTCGATGCGGGACGGCAGCCGATATGCACTGCTTGGCCACCGATTGGCTGCCGAGGACCTCTTCAACACATTCCCCTGAGGGAAATTTAACTTTAACATGCAAGGTAGAGGAGACAGCTCCAAGAGCGTGCAGCCATGGCCTGGCAAGGATGGCTGTATACGGAGAATACACGTCAACCACAATAAAATCCACCTCAACCGTTTCTGAGCCGGATTGAACGGGCAAACGAATTTGTCCCTTCGGCACAACGGCTCTCCCTTCAAAACTTATGAGCGGCGAATCATAAGGAGTAAGATCTTCCAACCTCAATCTTAACCCCTTGAATAGATCAGGGTACATGATATCTGCACCGCTGCCCTGGTCTATCATCACCCTTTTCACATCATAGTTCCCTATTCTGAGGGTGACCACAAGAGCATCATCATGGGGCTGAATAGTCCCTATCTTATCCTCCTCGGAGAAACCTAGGACAGGCAAGATGCCCTTCAACCTCTTCGGCCTGCTACCCACATCCTCGGCCTGGGGATGGGAAACCACCATCACTCTAGTGGGACCTGAGCCGGTCCTACCAGGCGCAGCGAAGATAACATTAATTGTTCCTAATGCAGGCCGAGATGAATTGTTCCTCTGGTTGTTCGAAACAGTTGACCGCTGCCCCGCCATTAGGGTAGCACAAAGCGCTTCGTTTTCCCTCACCGACAAGCCGTTCCAAGTGGTTCCGCAGGGTCCGACAGGTTCTCTCGCAGTGTGGCCCACATCCCGATGGTACCGACAAAAGAGGTTTTGGTTTCTTTTCGCAGGGTCCCCTGCCATCTTTCCCCGGCCATCGAAGAAGGGCTCTTTACGAACTTTCTCCGATGGCCGATGCACCGGTTCTCGGAACACGATGCATCGCTCGAGGTGCTGCCGAGCCGGATTGGCCGAAGTAATCCCTCCTCGGCTTGTTATTGTGGTATCTATCCGACCTGAAATCCCTTCTCTCCTGCGGGATAACCTTCTCTTTTCCCTTCCCCTGCTGCTGGTCTTCCTCTACCCTCTTGTACTCATCAATACGATCCATAAGGCGGCGTACGCTGCGGACAGGCTTTTTCGTCAAAGACTTTCATAGGTCGTGGTCAGTAGGAAGACCCACCTTAAAGGTATTAAGCGCCACCTCATCAAAGTCACCATCTATCTCGTTAAACATCTCCCAGTATCGGTCGGAGTATGCTTTCAGTGTCTCCCCTTCCTTCATGGCCATGGATAGCAGGGAGTCCAATGGCCGAGGGACTCTGCTACACGTAATGAACCGTGAAGCGAATGCTCTAGTTAGCTCCCCAAACGAGCCTACAGACCCCGATTTGAGACCGTTAAACCATCTCATAGCCACAGGTCCCAAGCTGGAGGGGAAAACCTTACACATCAGAGTCTCATTGTGAGAGTGCACTGCCATCCTCTGGTTGAAGTGACTCACGTGCTCCACCGGATCAGTCCGGCCATTATAGATGGTAAAGGTGGGCTGGGTGAACCTTCTGGGAAGCCTCCCCCTCTCAATCCTCCGTGAAAACGGGGATTTAGAGAGTTGGTGCAACGCCCTACTCATGGCATCGTTGCCTAAGCCCCTAGAACGAAGCTTCTTACATCTGCGGGTTGGCTGGTCGTCGCCCTCACCGGAGGATGTTGCACTGGTGGGGGAGCGCGACCTTGAACCGTAGCCACTTCCCCTATCATTCTCCAAGGAAGAATTAGACGAGGACCGTGAAAACTTACGTTTAGCACGGCGCAACTTCCTCTTCAAACGATTGATTTCCTTCTGCATGGATTTAGATCCCTCGTCGTGGGTGGTGCTACCCCCGCCATGAGTATGGCTAGCGCCAGGGTACTCTGTATGGACACTCCCTTCACGATCCCTTCGACGTTCAAGACGTTCGAAATGGTCTTCCGGTTGTGATCCCTGTGACTCTGCATGGTGAGAGCCTAAGCCCGCCATAATATTCCTACCTCTTCTAGACTAGATTTCCCACAGACGGCGCCAATTGTAAGTGCACAATTGCACCTGGCCCCAAGAACAGTTATGGGCTCAGGCCCAATGAGCCTTAAACAATATGAATTTGTAGAGTGTGGGCTTGAAACCCAGGTTAGAAGTGTGTGAGGATTAAATGACAAACTAAAGATTGCAAATACTAGGAAACAACAAGGAATATAGTAAATCAGCTTCCTCGGACGTAAGCCGAGAGTTGTTCTTATATTATATCTTTCTCTTTGTTTCTCTTTCCTTTTAGGTTACAAAAAGTCCGTCCCCCCCTTTTTCTGTCTTAGATTCCCCCTTAAATACTACTCCTTTGAATACTTTGTACACGTGTTGCCCCACCTCCCCCTTAGCCTAGATATTTCCTTTCTCAGTGCCCTTGAATAGTAACCAGAAGTTTCTCTTCCACTGTTCAGGTGTCACTTCCCCATAAATGCGGCCAGGGTGGTAGGTGCAGGGTCTTTAATGTGGAGGTAGCAGCCTTTATCTTTGACATTTCTCCAACACCGGTGCTTCTGGGGCATTCTAGGGTTCACCCCTTTTATCCATTGGCCTTAACCGTGTCATCCCCTAATCTTTGCTATGAAATCCCGAGTTCTTCGGTGTCCATCCGAGGGTAAGTTCACCCTCGGCTGGATCCTCGGATCCTCGGCGTATGGGCCGACTCATAGTACTAACAAATTCTAAACCCAAGAGCAGGTCGGCCTTCCTTAACACGGCCCAAAAGACCCACATTCCCATCAGGATCTTTTTACCCCCCACAGAGGGCATGGCCTTATTAGAATGCCCTAATGTTGGACTGGTAAGAGATTGGTGCCCCGTCTAGTTTCAACTTAGAAGACCAGGTAGCCGGTGCCCGGCGCACTTCGGCCAGGTCCCTTATCTCCTCACTTTCTACTGAACGAGCACGTCCCTTGCCTTTGTCCAGTTTCTGCTGCTGGGCTTGCTGTGGCTATTGCTTTAATTTCTTCTGTTTTTCGCCACCAGCCTCCTCGGCCTCCCCCTTTCTCTTCTTCTTGGGTTCCTCGACGGGAGGCTTAGGGTCGGCTGGAGGAGAGGGTGGTGGCAAGGGCGGAGGAACTTGAGATCCCCCTGCTCCTTTTTTGGCAATTTTCTCGCCCCGCTTATTCATCAGCCCTTTTAGTTTGTTCATCTGTTCCTCTTCGGAGCTGAAATCTGGGCGGGCGACTATCAAGCCTTTTATCCCAGAGGTCTCGACGGGCTCGTCCTCCTCGTCCGAGAGGACGACAAACGGGTTTCCTCGGGGTCTTTCGACGTCCTCGAGCTGAAACTGTTCTACCTCCTCGTCCAACGAGTGCGACGAGGACGCTTGTTCTTCCGGGACGGCGGTCGTCTGAGAGTGCGCCGAGAGAGGGATTGTCGCGATGGGCCGCGTGTATAGGATGGTGTTGAGTTCATCAAGAATGTCGTGGTAGGCGAGAAAATGCAACCTTGCTACGTTTATTCTCCTGCGTTGCCTGTCCCCCGCGATAATCGCGTTTGCTATCTCTTGGAAGTTCAAGGATAGGGGTCGTATCCTAATATCAAATGAGCCGCCCTTACTTGTAAGTCTTCACTCACAAAGACTTCTGAGCGGAGAACGCGGTTTAGGTCGGCGACGTTGCAATGGCTCAATCGCGGGCGTACGTGCTGTTTGTCTGTGAAAAAAGACACCCAATGAGACAAACATGGTCAGATCTGCGATGAATGTGAAAAAAGACGGAAACAATAATGTACAGTAAGAAATAAAGTATTAAAAGGTGTTGAGATTGAATCACGTGGTAGAAAAACTAACTCCTAAGGAGTCACACCTGGGTCTCCCCATACGACAGGGCAGTGAGGGTCGTCGTGCCAGTTGCCTGAGACGATGAGGTAGTCGTCCTTCATGCCTTTTGTTGGACTTAGGCAGACAGGAGATCAACCTAACTACACTAGACCGCGACTTGATTTAATACCCTACATTCTTGAGTTTGTGACATTCGTACATGTAGGCAACATTGTGCCAGGTGAGGTTCAAGCCCATCTGCTCATTTAGAGCGTCTACACTTCCTAAGACCCTAAACACATTGGGTGTGCATTGGTCTGGGCATAACCTATGATTGCGAAGGTACTCCCTAGTTACACTTCTCATAGGGAGAGTCATCCCACCTTCTATGAAGGCAATCATAGGGATGATAACCTCTCCCGTTTTCCTAGAACCCCCTACGGCTTCTGCTGGACAATATTTCAAGCCTATGTCACTGAGATTCTGGTATTTGGCCCTAAAGCCTTCCATCCCAACGGCGGTATCTACCAAGCACTTAAACCTACCCATCTAGGAGAAAAGAAAAGGCAAGTTTTGAGAGGGAAAGTAGTTAAGAAGGGAGCCGAGGACAAAATCCGAGAAGAAAGGAGCAAAGAAAGTAAGAACTTACGAGATTTGATTATGCGAGTTTCCACGGGTTTCTGGAGAGAAAAGGCGATGACTGATACTTTGATATGATTGAATTCTGAAGAAATGAATGAAGGCGCGGGTTTCCAAGCGTTTTGACGTGCGGGAGGCGGCCTCGAAATTGGATTCGTCCCGCCCAAATTTTCAGGGGGCGACATGGACCGTTAGATGTTCATCTCACCGTTGAACATGGAGAACAGGGTGTAACTTGCGGTCATAAATGCGCGCGTTCTGGAATTCGAAGCGTCAGACGGCATTTTCTGGGAAACAGAAGGATCCCCACACGCGTGGTGATGTATGAAACGTGTGGAAGGTATTCTGGTCGAATCAAAACTCTATTTTTCTCCTCGGATGGAAAAAAATAAAGTTTTGATGGGCTATTATGGGGAGTAAAAGGACTTGAGCGAGTATTTGGGCCTTGGGCTTTATTGATAGGTACCAGTCCGTTTTTGACTAAAGGCCTTTAAGACTACAAGTCGGCCCAAAGAGCGAAGATCCGAGGATGAATTTTCCCTCGGACAAAACCGCGATGACCCTAGGATTCGCCAAGAAGATTAAAGGCAGAGTTCTGGAAAAACTGTTGGTTAAGAGAGGGATCCAAATACCATCTAGACGCAACAGTGTGAGAGAAATATCTCAGAAAAATACTGCTACCTCCACATTAAAGACCCTGCACCTACCTCCCTGACCGCATTAATGGGGAAATGACCCCTGAACAGTAGAATTCACCTTCCTGCTATTATTTAAAGACTTTAGGAAGGTGGTGGAAGGGGGAGGGGGAATTTAAGGATAAAAATCGTGTGACACGTGGACAAAGAGGGAAGAAGAAGAAGTATTTAAGAAGAGAAGAGGGGATCGGTCAGTTAGCTGAAGAATGATTAAGAATTGTAATCTTTGAAAGGAAAGGAGAAATAATACGCAGATCGTCCTTGGCTTACGTCCGAGGAGGTTCCTTTGTCATATTTGTTTATTATTTGCAAATACTGTAACACTCAAGCCTGTTTACCAAGCTTCCCACATCCCTAACCTAGATTTCAAATCCACACTCTATAAATCTTATTGTTTAAGGCTCATTGGGCCTAAGCCCACGTTTGTCTTTGGGTCCAGGCGCAATTGTGCACTTACAATTTACATCTTTACTTATGAGTTTTAAGTTTTTTTTTTTTAGATTTGAAATAATTAAGTAGTTAAAAGATCAATTCAAATGTCTCATATATAATCATGTTTTATATAAGAAAAAAAAATTTGTATTTGAATAAATGTCATAAATAATAATGTTCTATTAATTGTAATTTTCAGTATAATGTTGTGCATGAAATATAGATAATAAAGAATTGTCATATCTACATATTTGGCCTTACTTTTATGTTATTTTGTGGTTAATTATATATTATAGTTGTGTTATAGGTAATTAGGGCTTTACATGCAAAGTGAGGTTATGTCAATTCCTAAGCCAACTTGAAGAAACCTGGAAGTAAAAGTAAAAAGAAAAGCAAAACAAGGAAAAGAAAGAGAAGAATAAAAGAGACTAGAAGAAAGCTGGGAGAGCAAAAGAAAGAAAAAAAGAAAGTAAAGAGAGGGAAATATAAAAGTTTGCTTTAGTAAGAGATGTACAATGGGCTTGATTGCATGTTTGACGTGGCCACCTTATTTTCTTGAATTTCTTCACCAAAACACGAACCTGGGATGGGAGTTCTTACTTTTGGGCCACGTTGGGATTTTACTTATTACTAAGAAGGCTTTAGGTTAGCCGCATGTGATGGATTACAAATGAGCAAATCAAAGCAATGGTAAGTAGGCTAATTCGATTTGTATTAGGAGTGGCTTCTAATATATAAACCTTTGGTCAGTTTGTAAAACTGTGGAGAGAAAATAGAGGCTGGGGATGAAGGTGTAGCATGTGGAGGCCGCCGCGTGTGGCTTCTTTGTAACTTTTCACCATTATAGCATTATGATTATTTCTTTATTTATTTTATTTGTAATTTAATGCTTAGTATTTTATTTTTGTATTTTATTTCAATTACTATGAGTTGAAAATTTTCAATTAAGTTACGAAAGTACTCTTCTTCTTTTTTCAAAAAAAAAATTATCAAGCTAAAACATTCATTTTCAAAAGCAATTATCAAAACCAAGTCAAATTCCACTATCAAAGGCAATAAAGGTCCAAAAAAACTCAATGAATCCATCAAAAAGCTCCAAATTCAAGATGCCATGCAAGTGTTTAAAAAAAAAAGTGAACACAAACTCAAAATCTACAAACCTAGCTAGAACAAAACGAAACTGCAAAACTCAACAGAATGAGAAAATGCAACCTGTCCAAATCTCATATATCCAATCAATCAATCATGGCAACCATTTTAATTGCATGCATGAACCAGCAATCAAAACTCAAAAAGCCCTAATTGATAAGTTCTCATCATATAAAAAAAATCCAAAATTTAGGGAATATTGAATGAAATTGAATCAAAATGAAAAATGAGAGTGGATTTAGATCTAGATATTGATCCTGGAGGACCTAATAAATGCATTTTTTACTTAAGATTTTAGTTTTTTTTTTTTTTAAATGTGTGTAACAAACACTACAAAAAAAGGGATAAAATACTATTTTGGTCACTAAACTTTGCCAAAGTTTTTTTTTTTCATCCCCAAACTTTGAGAAATTCATTTTTTGTCCCCAAACTATTAAAAAGTTCATCTTTAACTTCTAAACTATTGGAAATGTTTTATTTATGTCTATAAACTTTATTAAAAATTTGTTTCTCAACCCTAATCCATTGAAAAAAGTTCTATTTTCATCCCTATTTTTGTCTGTTAACTATTGAAAAAATTATTTATAAAGTCTAGGGATAAAAAAAGAACTTTTTAAAGTTTAAGGATGAAAAAAAAAAAAAATTTGGCAAAGTTTAAGAACTAAAACAATATTTTACCCAAAAAGAAAGACCCATTGATTACTTTAAAGTAGGGGTGTAAAAATAGCCAACCAACCGATTGTACCAACGGAAATTTTAGAGTTTTGGTCAGTTTTCTATTACTTCAGTTTGGTTTCGGTTTGAGATATATAATTTTTTTGGTATTTGGTTGGTGGTGTTGGATTTTTGACCAAACCGTACCAATATATATATATATATAATTAATTTTTATTTTAAAAATCTAATTTATAAGTGAATAAATTAATTTAAAAATTAATAGGAGAGTGGTCCTATTAACACACATATAAACTTAAATTAGGCTAAAGTATAAATTTTATCTTGTATAAATTAAAAAATTAACAGGAGAGTGGTCCTATTTTTTAGACAATGATATAATGGGAGTTAGAGTTGCATTTTTACCGAATTGTTCTTTAATTTTATATCTACTTAAACATAGGGGTGTAAGGGCATTTTTAAACTAAAAAATTTGAAATCCAAACAGGGGAAGCCCCTTAAATAATAGTATGTGTGTATGTATGTATGTGTATGTATGTATGTATGTATGTATGTATGTATACACACACACCCACACATACACTGTAGAGACTGTAGCTTGGTGGTGTAAAGTGCGTTCTCTTGTTCAATGACCAGGAAATCTCTTGTTTGAGCCGTCGCCTAACCGCTTTTGAAATCCAAACAGGGGAAGCCCCTTAAATAATAGTATGTGTGTATGTATGTATGTATATGTATGTATGTATGTATGTATGTATACACACACACCCACACATACACTATAGAGACTGTAGCTTGGTGGTGTAAAGTGCGTTCTCTTGTTCAATGACCAGGAAATCTCTTGTTTGAGCCGTCGCCTAACCGCTTTTGACGTTTTTAAGGGTTTTATAAGTTTTTTTTTTTTTTTTTTGGTAATCTGGAAAAATTCATTAAACAGCAAAAGAACTAAGGCTACCCACAACAGCAGGAACAACCCTGTTACAAAAAACACCCTCCTTGTTCGCGCTAATTAAATCTAGCAAGTCCACAGGAGGTTCCTAATACACACAAAAACAACAATCTTGGAGCGCCCCTCTCCTAGCTAAAAAATCAGCACAAAAATTAGCCTCATGATAGTAATGCCCAATCCGGACTAGGCAAAATTGGGAAATCAGCTATCTACAATCATCAATAATAGGCATAACAACCCGGTTAGAATAAGAATGGTCTCTCATAATTTCAACAACGGTTTTGGCATTTATTTGAATGTTAACAGCTTGAAGATGCATGTTGTGGCAGAGATTGAGACCATCACGGAGAGCCCAAAGCTCAGCTTTGAAACTTGTGGTGATTCCAATGCATCTAGAGAAACCTCCAAGCCAATCTCCACGATCATTCCGAATGATGCCACCACAACCAGCTCTACTTGGATTCCCTAAGGCAGATCCGTCAATGTTTAGATGAACCTAGCCAGGTAAAGGCTTCTCCCATCTGATCTGAATCATCCTTTTGCTACCTGAAACTTTAGGATTCAAAACACAATGCAAAAACTCAAGCGCCTGGAACACAGCCTCACTATGAACACCAGGCTGAAAGTTTTGGCCTCTAAACGCAACATTATTCCTTTTTTTCCACAACAACCAAATGACAAAAGGAAAAAGAATTCTCCATGGAGGCTGATTGGGCACTTTACAATCATTAACTTCGCAATTCTTCTCAATCCAAATTTGGAGGTTATCCTCAAAAAAGCTGTTGTTTGGCCGAACCCCCAGGCTGATCCAAGTTGTTTTTGCCATCTCATAGTCCCTAAGTCTATGAATAATGGTCTCAACTTCCCAAAGACAAATGGGGCACCTATCCACCTCACTAAGGTGCCTTTAACAAGGCAATCTCCCACACCAATCTATTATGCAAGCATTGCCACATGAAAGATTTAATACGCGGTAGAGTATCCACCTTCCAAACCCAAAACCCCATGAACTCCTGTTCCTCCTCATTGCATCTAGTGGCTAATGAATAAGCTAATTTAAGCTCAAAATCCCCATGCTTATCACCATTCCAAATCAGCCTATCTTCCTCGAGAGAAGCCTCCAAAGAATAAGGCATGGCATTAATTTCCATAATAATATCATTTGGGACTTGGATAGAAACTTTTGACCAATCCCATCCATGAGGACCAAAAACCTCTCTAACTTGGAGTCTCTCTTCTTCTTCAAGGAGAGGGCCTTGGATTAAGGCTCTTAACGAGGCTCTTGCAAACCATTTATCATACCAAAAACTCAAACTACTATCTCTCCCTGAAACCCACCGAATGCCTTTATGGAAAACCTCACTACCCTTTTGAATTGCTTTCCAAACTCTAGAGCAAGGGAGCTTGTCCTTAGCTCTAGCATGCAACCGACGGTTATTGCAATACTTGCTTCTCAAAACCTTTGCCCACAAAGCATCCTTCTCCGTCCGAAATCTCCAATTAAGCTTGGCAAGAAGAGCTTGATTCCTTCCCCTAGCCGATTGAATACCAAGACCCCCTCGATCTTTAGCTTTGGTTACTTTGTGCCAACCCACCCAATGCGTTTTTTTCGAGGAATCCGAAGATCCCCAAAGAAAATTACGATTAACTCTATCAATATCATCTAACAACTTCTTGGGTAATGCCGTGCATTGCATGACATAGGCAAGAATAGTAGATGTGGAGGCTTGAATGAGAACTGTTCTACCAGCAAGGGATAATAAATTTGCTTTCCACCCCGCCAACTTTTGCTTGACCCTATCCAAAATGAAATTTAGATCTTGATTGTTCCCTCCCCGATGCTTCAAAGGAAAACCAAGGTACTTTCCAAGATTTGGGGTAGACTTAAAACCCAGGATACCACACAAGGATTCTCTTGTATCCACATCTACATTTGGGGAAAAATAAACTCTAGACTTTCTCTCACTAATGGATTGACCCGACCTAGTGCAGAAGTCATCAAGCACATCCCTTATTGTAGAACAATTCACATGATCTGCCTTCGCAAAGAGGACCAAATCATCCACGAAAAACAAGTGAGAGAAAGCCATCCCACTCTAATAGCTCTTTACAGGAACGCACCTCTTCAATGAGATACCCAGGAACTTCCATACAAAGAATGAAAAAGTAAGGTGATAAAGGATCACCTTGCCTAATTCCACGCGAGGGGAAAATAGGCTCAACATTTCCACCATTAAAAAGGATAGAAGTGGAAACAGACGACACACAACTCATAATGAGGCTTACCAAATTATAGGGTAAAGTTGCATTAATCAACACTTCTCGGATGAAACTCCATTCAATTTTGTCATAAGCCTTTTCAAGGTCCACTTTAATCGCCATGTAGCCTCCTCGCCCCTTTTTGTTACTAATAGTATGAATCAATTCTGGCACCACAATAGCATTGTCTACACTTCTCCTCCCCGGCACAAAGGTTGATTGGAGAGGGCAAACCAACTTATCAAGATGAGGTCTAAGCCTTGCTACAATGATCTTAGTGACAATCTTGTACACCGTATTGCAAAACTAATGGGGCGATAATTTCCCAAGCTTTCCGGGCCTGCTATTTTAGGGATTAGAACAATATTGGTTCTATTAAGGGAATTGAGAATTTTACTTCCTTCAAAAATGTTTATAACTTCATTCCTAATTGATTCCTTCACCGTGGGCCAAAACCTTTGGAAAAACCCCGCATGAAGTCCATCCGAACCAGGGGCTTTGTAAGGTTTAAAAGCCCACAAACCCTCTCTCATTTCCACATCAGACACTGGCAAATTCAGATTGCTCTTATCCTCTGCCGACAACATCGTTTGCCACTTGGAGGGTTGGGGAATATGTAAAGGAGAGTAATCAAGGGTAGTCGAGAACAATTTGCTAAACCTTTCTTTAATGAAAGACATAGCCCCACCTTCACTAGTAATCCATTCTCCCATATCATTCTTAATACGCAAAATACGGTTACGTGTTTGCCTAACAATTGTAGACATATGATGAAAAGCAGTGTTTCTATCACCATCAATCAACCGGTTAATGCAAGACTTCTGCACCCACAACTCCTCTTCCTGGTAGAGAATATCATTTAACTCTTTGTGCAAAAATTTCTCCATTTCAACCAAAGAATGAGACGGACTTTCTGCCAAAGCTTTCTGGATACCATTCAACTGGGTTAAAACTCTCTTCTTCCTCCCAAAAATGTTTCCAAAGTGGTGCTTATTCCAATCAAAGGCCTTCTTGGAAAAGCAGTCAATAGCCGCTTGGAAAGGTCGAGAAAAAACCCAGGCTTCCGAAACAATCCCAGGAAAAGATAAATCTGACAACCAAAAGCTCCAAAATCTAAAAGGCCTGGGCAGGCGAATTCCATTACTCAAGTTGGATTCTAAAAGCACCGAGCAATGATCAGAACCACATCTTGTGAGATGAGTCACCCTAGCATCGGGGTGGATAGCACACTAGCTTGGGTTTGCAAAAAAGCGATCAATTCTTTCTTGGACTAAAGCATTTATATTACATATGTTCGTCCAAGTGAACCAAGGCCCAGTGAGCCCCATATCTATTAGGTTGTAGTAATCAAGACAATCTTTAAATATCAAAGACCTGTTGGAGTTAACAACTCTACCCCTAAACTTGTCCCCATCAGTAAGAAATTCATTAAAATCTCCAACTATTATCCAAGGTTTCTCATGCAAATCAGCAGCATTTTTAAGATTGTTACACAAAATGCACCTTTCCTGGAATTTAGGGCTAGCATAAATAGCTGAAAAAATAAATTCAAAGGAAGAGGAGATTACCTTCACCAAAACGTGAACCTCCTATTCTGACATTGCTAAATGAGTAATTTGCACCTTATCTGAGTTCTAGAGAAGCCATATTCCACCAGAGAAGCCAATCGCATCTGAGTGGATGGCCCCATCAAACGACAGCCTATCCGAGATATCCCTAGCTCTATCACCACCAATTCAGGTTTCCATAACAACCATAATAGCTGGATCGTGAGAATGAACCAACTCCCTAACATGATTTTGAAAAGAGGGGTTTAAAGCTCCTCTGCAATTCCAAACAATAATACTCATCATTAAAGAAAATACAAGAATCAACCAAAAATCAAATTGACGGACCAAACCCGCTTTCTCCATCAAAATCCACCTGATCCACCATACCATCTTTGTTGTCAAGCCTCTGCCCGGTCTTGGTAATGCACATAGCGACACCACACCCATCCAAATTTCCAGGATTATTTGTTGGATGATGACCACTCGCCTCCTTCTCACGATCATCCTCGTATCTTCCATTCTTCACTAGGCCGGTTTTGTGGACTTCCATACCCCTTGAAGCTTCATCTAGAACCGAATCATGGTGAGAATGTGGCGAGATTCCAACTCCACTGTCAACACTCCCGAGTTCTCCACAAAACCGCCACCCATGTTGATCACACGTTTCCTTCCCTGCTGTAGCTCCAAATTTGAACCCACCATTTTGATCTACCTGAATCGAATAGATGCTTAATTTCCATTCGGTGTTGCTGCTCTTTACCTCCTTTGTGCGGTCAAACTAAATGGAGTTTAAGTGAAAAGCCCTACTCCTTGCAAACTCTTTTTTACCCTTAACTAAATTGGAGTTAGGCTTCCCATTAGTTAAGCCATGACTAAACTGACCTTTATTCCTAAGCCTATCACATCCTAAGCCCAAGCTAAACACCTCCTTAACACACACTTGCTCCTTGGTTACCCTGTTCAGACCCGATTTCATATGGGCTTCTCTTTTCCCTTCATACTTACTCATGTGACTCAGCCCATCTTCCTTATTTAAATTCTTGCTTCCCAATGTCTCTTTAGCATTCACGTGATCTGCAGCAAAGCTCAAATCTGCTACATGGTTGCTGCGACTTTTGTTCTTCACTTTGGAATCTTTCCTTTTCTGTGAAACTACCACCTAAGGGCTGAAAGCAGCACCGTTGGTCTCTTCCTCCGAGGTATCTCGATTATCGGGCGTAGTCTCAAGATGTGCCATAGAAGAAGATGGTACTTGATTCCCTCTGTTATCGCTATCAACAGTAGGGGCATCACGAAGACCCGCCGATGAGCATGGCTTGATGGTGAACTGGCAAAAATCTCGTCGATGGTCTAGGTGACCACTGTCAAAACACAGTTGGTTCACGCCTTCATAGACAACACGCTGACATCGCCGTCCTATTTGCACATTGGTGACCAACGACTTGTTCATGTCCACTTGAACACATAAACGCACGTATCGTCCTCTAGCTTCCAAGGCAGTATAAGAATCCACCCTTAAGACCTTCCCTAGTGCCTGCCCAATCTGCCTGAGCACAATAGCCTCATAGTACTTTATAGGCAATTCATTCAACCTGACCCACACTGCCACTGAAGAAACTAGTGCTTCCGATGGCTTGAAATTCGCTTCCCATTTTCGGATGGATAAAAAATGGCCCCCGACAAACCAAGGACCTTTCCTAAGCACCACATCAAGATCCTCATCGACTAAAAATCTTAATAGGAAAAAATATCTACCAAGATCCACTATGTCCACCCTCCTATTCAGTTTCCAAAGGTCCAGCAACTTAGAATGGAGATAGTAATATCCCACATTTTTGCCAAAAACCTTTACGATAATCGCATTTGTCCATGGAGCCCGAATGCGTTGTTTAGTTTCCTTCGACAAACACACCGAAGCAAATCCTTCCCTAATCTCCTCAATCTCTTCATCCGAGTCTAAATCCACCTCCATTTGATCCTTTAAGACGAATGCTTGGGAATAAGTTCCCACTATTTCCCTAACCAACTTGTCCTTGAATGAAAGGTTGGATGGTTGGCTGGATTCCCCACCCCGTGAACCTCTCCCATCATTTGGTGCATGATGTGAATCCTTCACTTTTTTTTGTGTTGCGGGCAAGTTCATTTTCCTCTTCCAGGGAGTGAGAGCGGAGGTGTTCCATCCTTCTCTAATTGAATACGTATTCAATAGCGTTTTATAAGTTTTTAAAACCCTAGTTATTCTTTTCTCTTCAGCCGTTGCTCCCATTTGTTTTTTCTCTCACCATTTATTCTCTCTCACACTCTAGAAACTTTTTTTTTTTTGGGAGAAACCACTCTAGAAACTTTATTCTTTTCTAACTGCTATGTTTTCTACTCTTTTATGGTTTAAGTCTATTCTATGTATAAACAAAGACCAACCCCTTAACACTTTCGTCTCCCGTCATATTCATTCCCCACACTCCCAAAAAAAAAATAGAAAGGCAGAGAGAGAGAGAGACACTATCCTTCATTTTCTCCATCACCTCCAAAAATCTCACTGCAAATTCCCCCTGTTTAACACTCAAAATAAAACCCCAGAAAACTTTCCTCGCAAAAATCAAGACAAAAGGAGCAAAAACCATAAAATCCAGCCAACTCAAGGGTAAATCCAAAATCCCTCTACATTTTTCTTTTCTTTTTTGGTTCCTGTTTCTTAAATTACATCACGAATCACACGCTTTGGTTAAAGAATTTCAATAGGCATGAGGCTGCTGTTTGGCACTCTGGCTAAATGGGTTGGATCAGCTCGACCCGTAAAAAAATTAAACCATTACCCAATCGGCCCCCATAGTTCTTAGACCCAACCCACTTAAAACATATAGATCATAATTTCAACTTTGTTACATATAGGCTGTGTTTGTTGATCATTCATTTTCCTCTTTGTAACCCAGGAAAAAATTAAAAGGAAGAAAATTGCCCTCAAAACCGACCCGAACCAATTATCTATCTCTCTCTCAATTCTCAAACTCTATCATTTTGTTCTAATTTCAGCTACTGAATTGTTTACTGGATCTTCAGGAATATGGGTACGCTACTTTGTACTTCCCACACTTCTTTTCATTCTTATTGTTATTCTACTCTTACTGTTGCTGCTGCTACTACTAGTATTGCTAGGGCTAAAGAAAACCCGAATCACAATCAGAATCAAAATAAATTCTTGAAGTCTGTTAGAGATCAGTGCAAATCTAGAAGCTTTAGGAATGTTGATCATGCCTTAGACCTGTTTGATACAATGCTTCACATGCGCCCTTTGCCTTCCATTGACGATTTTACTCACATTTTGGGTGCCATTGCAAGAATGAAGCATTACCCAGTAGTCATTTCTCTAATTAAATGAATCGAATCATTCAGAATCTCTCCCGATGTTTATATTCTTAATATTTTGATTAACTGCTTCTACCATCTGAACCAAGTAGATTTTGGGTTCTCTGTCTTAGCAACAATTTTGAAACTTGGTTATCACCCAGACTCTATTACTCTAAACACCCTTGTCAAGGGTCTCTGTCTTCAAGGTAACATTGCTGGAGCTGTGAAGTTGGTAGAAGATATGGAGAAGAAAGGGTATCAACCTAATGCATTTACTTGTGGAATGATACTAAATGCTCTGTGTAAGATGGGTAAGATTGATTGGGTTGCTCAGGAAATTGGAAGAAGGAGATTTTGAGCTTAAATTAGAGGTGTATAACACAATCATTGACAGTTTATGTAAGGATAGGTTGGTAACTGAGGCCTTGAACCTTTTGACTGAAATGATGAGTAAAGGAATTCAGCCAGACGTTATCACTTACACTTAAGTACAATTCCTTAATTCGAGGCCTATGCAATCTCGGCAGGTGGAGAGAGGCTACTTCTTTGTTGAACAAGATGGCACGGAGGAAGATCGTGCCAAGTGTGAGGACCTTCAACATATTGGTGGACGCACTTTGCAAAGAGGGGATGTCGATAGAGGCGAAAAAAGTTTTTGATTAGATGATTCAAGGAGGTATTGAGCCTGACGTAGTCTCTTATAATTCTTTAATTGATGGATACTGTTTGCAAAATAAATTGAACGATGCCATCGAACCATTGAATGTGATGGTTGAGAGGGGCTGTTCACCTGATATTGTTAACTATAACACATTGATTAATGGGTTTTGTAAAAATTAAAAAAAAAATGCTGAGGCAATGAATCTCTTTAATGAAATGTCCAACAAGGGAGTAACTCCTAATTTTGTGACTTATAACACTTTTATAGGTGGGTTTTGTCGAGTGGAGAGACACAAGGCTGCTCTAGAGTTATACCATAAAATGTAGGCTTGTGGCCAACTTTCAGATCCCCAAACTTATGATGTCTTGTTGGATGGCCTGTGTAAGAATGGACAGGTTGTTGAGGCAATAAAAGTGTTTCAAGAGATGGAAGACAAAACATTGGGCAACGATATTGTGATTTACAGCATTTTGATTGATGGTTTGTGTAATGTCGGGAATCTTACAGTTGCAAGAAAACTCTTTTATAGTCTACCTGCGAAAGGATTGCAACCCAATGTTCGAACTTACACCATAATGCTCAAAGGGCTTTGCAAAGAGAACTACTAGAAGAAGCAAGTGAGTTATTTGAGAAAATGGATGGGAGCTGTTGTTCACCTGACGATCGCACATATAACACAATTATCCAAGGGTTGTTGCAACATAATAAGACATCGAAGGCAATGAAATATCTTGAAATAATGGTTGACAAGGGTTTTTTAGCAAATGCGACAGTTGCAAGCATGTTATTTGACTTGCTGTCATCTAATCAAGTAGATAAGAACATTCAAGAATTTCTCCAAAAGCTTGTGTGAAGGTGTTTTAGTTTCTCAACATCAAGGACAAGTTTCATATTTAATCTATCACATGTCAATCTTTAAAAGATGTGTATCATTTTAGGTAAATTTTATAGTTTCTAAAGATGATTTTCTATTTCATTTATTTATGCATGATTGTTTGTACCTTCAACTGTTCTATATTTTGTTGTGATTTCATTGTGCACTCATGTTGTTGCTTGGAAGTTGGAACCTATTTTCCTAGATAGTTGTTTCAAATTTTTTTTCTTATTTAAGTTTAATGCTAAATATTGTTGCTCTAAAAATCTGGCTTTTTTTTTTTTGTGTGGATATACGTTCCTTAGCCAATGGAATTAATGATAATAAATGTTCCCTCCAATGAAATTTAGTTTTGGAGTTGCATTTATGCAGCCTGAGTCCCCCCCCCCCCCTTTCCCTTTTTTCCCCCTCTTATAAGCTTTATGGTGGACTCGAGTCAAATTTTGTTAGTCTAGCTTGGTTGGTTTATCAACTCAAGGAGTTAGCTGATAATTTTGTATGTGCTTCTCCTTGAATTGTCTAAGAGAGAAGCAACTTAGGTTCTAGTGCAATACAAAATTAACTTCATGGTATAATCATTTTGACATTTACGATTTAAAGTAAATGAATTGGGTTGGAAACTCCCAACTTGCGATCATATAGCTAAAGAATAGTTCATTTGTTAGTAATTGATTACATTTCATGGACACACAAAGCTGATTCTTTTGGAGCTTTTGTAATTTCATTTTGTTGTATGTAGATTGTGATTTCCTAGGCTAACTTAGGTTAGGTTTCTTAGTTTTAGTTAGTGATGTAATGCTTAAAGAAAACCAATCTTTTTGAAATACACAAGGTTAACTTAGTGATGTCATGTTTGGTCAAGTATAAAATAGATAATCCCATAGGTCTTGTCAAATATACAACAAGGTTTATAAAAGTCATGTTGTAGGTTACTGCAAAATCATTATAATGAGATAATTATTAAGTATGAGTATTTTCTTGTTTGGTTGATTTGGTCTTTGACTTGTGATTTTGGGAATTCAGCTTGAGATTAAAGATGGGATTCTCTTTCACCAAGCTTTTCAGCTGGCCTTTTGCGAAGGAGATGCGTATTCTAATGGTGGGTCTTCATGCAGCGGGCAAGACTACCATTTTGTACAAGCTGTAATTGGGAGAGATTGTGACCACCCTTCCTACCATTGGTATTCTTTTGCTATATTGTTAACATTGTTCTATTATATAATGTGCTGCTTGTTTGTAGTTATAGGTAGTTGGATTTCACAAATTCTTTTGTTGCTTAAAATTTTGCAGGTGACACTGATTTTCATAATAATTAATTAATATATCCAAACATTTGAAAATATATCTATAATAATTTATGATTAAAAAATATTTTTAACTTTCCTCTAGCTAAAATGCTCAAGTTAACTTTCCTTCAAAACTTTGTTTTCGTTTGGGATTTTTAATAGAAAAAGATTCTCTCAAATTATTTGGGTTGGATGAGTTTGTCATTAATCCAAGCTCAAGTCGTTGCCCTCAAGTAAATCATTCGGAACTTCATTTATGGCGATGGTACATACTTCTAGGAATGACTTGGTTTGGGTGTCATTGGAGTTTTCAAGTAGAAGCAATTGAAGATTTGGCCCTAAAAATAAACTTAACTATCGTTGGGTACATCATGGTAGATCCTCATAAGGAATTATTAGATGAGAGAGCCATGAAGGAGAACTTTAGTCTCTATGGAGTTTGAAAGGAACTCAACCCAAAACTCAAACTGACTTAATGAATGAAGGCAGGTTGGAAAATTGGGTTTTGACCAAGAGTGCCGGGTTTTGACCAAGAGTGCCGAACAACACTTTGGTCCAAGATATCAGTGCCAAACAACACTAATGACAATTTGACACAAAAGCTCTGACCTAAAGGGCTGTGTGCTGATCAACCTATCTTATTCTGTTAAGCTCTGTATTCCTATAACACCTCCTTGATAGTTTCTAATATGTGTTGGCAAGTTGGGAACACTGTTTTGATTGCTAGAATTGGGTTCTCATGTATAGGGATAATTTGGTCCATATGGGAAGTTAGTTAGGATAAATAGTTGCATGGTTATTTAGCATAAGCAAGGGATTAGTTTTTCAACATACATCCTTGAGGACTTTTCAGGGTCACTCCTAAAACATTTGATCCATGAACAGGTGTGAACACTGTAGCATGATGATGGTAGTAAAGTTACTATAACAAAAGTTTTAATATAAAATATTTGGGGTTTGGATGATGATTGTTAATTCTACTAGAGGATCATCGAATGAGGACACTCATGCAGCTTTATTACTTTATGCCAATATGCCTGCTAACTTTGGTAGCAGTTGCAATCCTACTGCACATCAACCAGACGGAAAATGGTAACCCATTAAAGTGTAGTACGTATTCTATATACAATTCTATTAACATATTTTACAACATTTCATCTAGATCAAATTGTTTTATGTTGGATGGAAAACCCTTCATTGGAGGGACCATGTGGGTTTGTCCTCTGTTCTAAGCATTTCATTTCCAGTATTTATTTGAGATTTTTCTAATAATATTTGCAGTTATTTTTATTGATGCCTAACTAATTATGAATTGGATGAATATAAATCCATTTGGTATAGTCGCTAAAGATGGTTTTGAGAGGTTCATTCTTTTTCTGTTTGATATAATGCTTCACATGCACCCTTTCCCTTCCCTTATGGATTTTAATCAATTTTTGGGTGCCATTGCAAGAATGAAGCATTACTCTATGGTCATTAATTTGGATAGATATTTGGAATCACTAGGAATTGCTCCTAATATTTTTGGCTAGAACAGTAAAAGTTGGCAATGGTACCTTGGTTTCTAGGCTTGATTATGATGCAGTTGATTTGTTCTTTCATCTGTTGTGGATTAACTTTCAACGTGTAGATACATTCAAATGCTTTTCAATGTTAGTTAATGCACAGGTATTTTGTGTACAACTGACTCTCTCTCAATCGAATCATGCTTGTTCTTTGAAGCCCATTGGGAATTTGGTGAATGCTGAGGTTTTTAGAGTGCCAGACTAAATAAAGCAGTTCGTTACATCTCTATGGTTAGGGATGTTTATGAAATTTTACATAAACAGAAGTATGTCCCAAATGTAGGAGAGCGTGTATTATACTGGCTAAACAACAATTTTGTACTACTACCACTTGCTTTTAGTACTTGAGCCCATTGGTGGTTCTCAAGTCCAGCATTCATATTCGTAAATTGAAGGTTGGCCTTTTTTGTTGTGTGCATTTTTATGCAAAGTTTATGTTTTTGGTAAACAGGTAGACCTTTTTGCCATTTTGAAACATGGACAGAACTTAGATACAATTCCTTAGATGATTTACCTAATGTTCCCCAATTAAATTCACTCACATGGCTGGCTAATGGGTCACATAGTTAAATTTATTTGTCTGCTGGAGAAGATAACTGATCATAATTTCAACTTCGTTACATATAGGCTGTGTTTGTTGATCATTAAATTTATTGCTATGGAATCCAGCAACAAATGAAACAAAAGTTGTTCCCAAGTCCGGTATATCCTACCCCCAAGGTAGAGCCTTACCTAGAGATATTGGGTTTGGTGTCGACTTCAAAACTAATGACTACAAGGTGGTCAACCTATTAGAAATCTATGACCCAGATCATGATTTGTATTTCCATGAAATAAATTTTTTTTATGCAGCTGAGGTATATTGCTTAAGTACCGGTTCATGGAGAAAAGTTAATACTTCTGCGCCCAGTCACTTTATAAACAATAGTTTTTATAGGACATATAAGAAAGGGATGTTTTCTTGGAGTGCAATTATTGGTGATGATCCTGATTCCTTTCAGGGCATTTTACCATTTGACATGAGCAATGAGGTATTCCTAACAACAATATTATTGGATGGCGTTTTTGAGGATCCCATTGGTCCTTGGAGAATTTTTTTTGTGCTTAATGAATTGGTTTCTCTAGTTACTTTTGTTGAAAATAGGGAATGATTGGAGAATTATTTTCATATTTGGTCACTGCTTGAATTTGGTGTTAGGGAGTCTTGGACTAAGCTATTCACTATTGGACCTCTTATGGGAATTGAAAAGCCATTAGGATTTTGGAAGAATGAAAGCTTGTTTTGGAGAAATAATGAGGCAATTGCTCTTGTATATGACCCCTTGGCCCAACAAATTACTAATCTTCAAGTTGATGGACGACCGATGCAGATGATATCTTATGTAGAGAGGCTAATTTCTCTCAACGGAGGAAATGATCTTGAGGAACATGGCAATTCATAAAAATGGTGCAGTACTCATGTATATGTTTGCCGTAAGTGTTTGCAAGCAACATACATGATTGTTTACCATATTTTTCTAATAAAGTGTTAATGTTTCCAAGTGATGTCTTTCTTTCTTTTTTTTCTTTTTTTCTTTTTTTTTTCTTTTTTTTGGAAGTAAGTGATGTGTTTTTGGACTGGTATTTTATATCCTTATTTTTATTGAAATAACCAACAACCATAAGCAAGGGGGGAAATAATTTAATTATCAAGAAAGCATTCATGAAAATAGAGGATTCTTGACAGAATTTTTTCTAACACAATACGTTTCCCATTTATACCGCCTCATCTCTCCCAAAAAACAATATAAGTATTCTGCCTCATTGCACAAATCATGCTCTAGCCACCAAATCAAGGTATTTCTTTTATACCTCCTATCCTTGTATGTCTCAAGTATTTTATAGTTTATCAAAAATCAAGAAATATAATCATTTTAAAAAGAGGGGAAAAAAAAAGAATTTGCACTTGAATCATTAATTAGTCTATGAAAAAAAAAATCAAATAGGCGGTGAGCAAAACCACCAAAATGCATGTGTTCAAAACACCTAAACACACCCTTCGAAAGTAAAACAACCAAGAACAAAGGGGAAATAAAGATATAAAAAAGAAAAATGTGAATGGTTTTGAGGAAGATGTTTGCAGCAAATTTAAAAAAATAAAAAAAAATAGAAAGCTACACCATCTGCCAAGAGTTGAATATGAAAAATGTGTGCGCTTTATTTAAGCTGTATTCTTCTCATATGCTTGTTCCTTTCATAAGATATCATATTATTATTTGTAATTTATTCATAATATAAATAGTTCCTTTTGTAGAAAAGTTGCATATAAATTTCAACAATAGAAGATTGGTGAATCTAATTTTTATAAACTTAAAAAAGAAATCATTTTATCTAAGTAGTTCAAATAATATAATTTCCACTATGATTTATTTATTAATTATTAAAATAGATTTGTAAAGTTACAAACAATTTAGTCATAGACTCTTAGTATTTATTATATAAAAAGAAATAAGTTAATTAATTAACTCGTGAACAAATTTAAGCATGTTCAACTATAAAATAAGTCAAGCTTAAATACACGATCTACTTTGTTGATGAGCTCGATCTCATCTAAACTCGTGTTTGAAATAAGATGAAATGAATAATACTAAATTTATAGTACTTGGTAGGTTGACAACCTAGCAAATTTTGATTGATGTATGGAATATGGACTTGTTATCTATCATATATTTATTCATTAATCACAACTAAATGGCTAAGTTTCCGTTTGTTTTTTTTTTTTGCCTTTTGTGTTAGTCTTTTTATTGTTATAAATTTAGCCAAACTAGTTAACTTTTTGAAAATAAGTTAATTTTTAATTTTTTGTTATACATTTAGCATAAAACCTATTAATTGAAAACTATATATTTGATCTCATATTTAGTAAATAAGTTACCAGAAAACTACAAGATACCAAAAAGACATTTAATAATTTTTAAAAAGGGAAAAACATTTTTTTCTCGTTATTTTTGGAATAGTTCATAATTTCCTCCATAATCTTTTAAATCAAGCAATGTAACCCTTTACTGTTTTGGAAATGAGAAAATACCCCACTTTGTTACTCTCTTTTTTAAACTTACCGAAATATTTTATTTTCTAGAATATTCCTTTGTGAAATTTCTAAAATATCCCAACTAATAACAAAACTCCAAAATACCCTCATAACCAAACATGAGAAAACACAATCGATCTGCTAACTAAACTTATATACACAAGTCGCTAACCCGTACCTATTTATGAGGTAGACAAAAATAATTTTATAAAATCTTAAATTGATTAAGAAACTATACCATTGAATGATTTGTTCTTGTAAGACTTCAATTTATATTACAATTTGATGAAGAAGTCATTGTTTGAACATGCAATGACTTACAAAAAATTTGTTAGACATTTTCAAATAGTGCAAAAAAAAAAAACTCAAAAATTCAGATATTAAAAAACTTCTTAAAGACCAAAAAAAATTAAAAAATCATATGATTCACTGCTTATAAATTATTGAAATAAACAAAATATATATAACTAAATAATGGAGAAATATAAGAGAAAGACGGATTACATTCAAAAGAATAATTTCAACTATTGCAAACTTTTTTATCTTGTAAAAACGGTTAAAGAGAATTTAGCGGTTCATATACGAAAATTAATTTTTAGAAAATACATGAAAAATCATTAAAAAAAAATTAACAAAGTAAAGGAGAAGAAAATAACATAAGAATAGCTTATACCTCTACTTGGCTTTAAAAAAAAAATATTGGGGTTTGCATTGCTTTTATAGTGTTCATGATTAACCTCGCAAATTTGGAGAAAAATTATCAACGTTTGAGTTTGAGTTTAAGTTGGACTTGATAGAGAGATAGAATTTCACTCTTTGTTAAATTTGAATTAAACAAAAATAATTTTGTTTAAAAAAAATGATAATGATGAGTTTGAGTTTAAGTTGGACTTGTTAGAGAGATAGAGTTTCACTCATTGTTAAGTTTGGACTAAACAAAAATAATTTTATTTAAATAAAATAATAATTTTTTTAAAATATTGTGCTGACGTGAAAAATTGTGAGAGTTTCAGAGATTTTGATTTTATATATATATATATATATATATATATATATTAGTTGCTAACTCGTGTGATGCACGGATTAGTTGAAAAAAAAATTTTAATTTTAAATTTGCTCAAAGTTATGATCACTTGAAAAAATAAGTTACAATTTAAGATGGGAAAAAAAATATTAACACCAATAATGTTAGGCATGCCATGTCTATTATCAATGGCATCCTTTCTTTAATAAAAATTAAAGTCTCAATCATTTTTTTAATATAATATAATCTCTCCCACTGCTCAATTTGTTTGCAAAATCCTAAGTTTTTTCTTGCCATATAAAATGCAACCAAAAAACCCAAAAATAAGAAAATAAAAACTATAGAAGTTTTTATATAGAAAACAGTAATTAGTTACACTCAGAAATGACACTGACACTTAGAAAGATTCATTAGAGCAATAGGTTTTGGATCTTTTTTTCTTTTCTTTATTTTTTGAGAATTGGAAAAGCTAATCTAGTGTTATAAGCAATAGTTGTAATATTTTAACATGTAAAAGAACAACATCAAAAAAGCATATCATATGAATAAATTGACTTTGTTAGAGAATGAAGACAAATAAATGCATTGGAAAGAATAGATTTCAGAATATATGAATGTAAAAAGAAGAAGATGGATGTACTAGTTGAAAGGCCAAAGAGTTTTAATCGAGATAGAAGATGACCAATCTAAGAAGCACTTGGAATGCTCCTAATAATAGAAAAAAATATAAGAGAAAAATAGGTTACCTCAAAAGAACAATGCATGACTATAGCAATTGAAATTTTTCAAGACAATTTCATATATTGCAAAACATGAACCCAAAATTTAGATGTTAAAACTTCTAAAAAACCAAAAGAAAGAGTAAATACTCTGTGCCTAGAAATTATTTAAAAAAAAACATATGACTACTTAATAGAAACAAAAATATAATATTGCAAAAATTGAATCAAAAAATTAAGTTGTTAAACTTCTTAAAGGCTTAAAAATATGAAGAATCAGCAAAAAAAAAATATGACTACAAAATAGAAAAAAATACAAGAGAAAGATAGGTTACCTCAAAAGAATAATCCATGATCGTAGCAATTGAAATTTGTCAAAGAATAATCCATGATTGTATCAAAATACTTAATGTTCAATTCCATAACATGGTCAAAATCTGGTGAAACCGGCGTCGTATAGAGCTTGAATTTCTCACAGGCAAGGTCATAAGCAAGAAGCGACTCCTTACCCAGCATGCCAAAATCAACAACTAACCAATGCACAACTCCATTTAAAGACGCCGACTCCCAATGCAGGGACGGAGCCAGAACTTCGAGTTAGGGGGGGCAAAATTCTTCTAAGATTGAATCTCACAAAAAGACTCTTTTTTTTTTTTATAAGAACAAAAGGACTAATTATTATTACTAAATAAAGACAAATATAAGAATGCGGATAGTATGCATAAGAAATTAATTATAAATTTATTTCTTATCAATTCATAATTTAGTTTTCAATTTATAAATTTATTAGCTTGTTATAGTTAACACATTTCCCTCGACAACCCATTAGCCAACCAAATGTTTTTATTAACTGTACAATTATTTTTTTCTTTAACTATACTTCTTTTTTTAATAAGTTTCTTTAACTTTACTAAGTAACTTTTTAGTAATTACTCACTCAATCTATTCTCTTTATAAGTTATAATAGGTCACGCTCACACACACTCAACACTTCATAGTTTTGCAACATATTTCACAAAGAAAAATTTAAAATAAAATTAAAAAAAAACAACAACAATGCAATCACAAACAAAGACACAAATAACATAAATGGGTATGGAGGGAGATTCCAAGAGATAAACAAAATACATAAATGGGCATGGAGGAAGTGAAAAGAAATGTTTGCTATTCACGTACACTAAATTGTTTGGGCTAATCTGTCTTATTATTTGGGTTGGTTTGTTGTGTTGCTTAGACATTTTTTTTTTAAGGGGCCAAGAGTTTGGAGATGGGGGGCAGGTTTAATTCTTCTTGGGCCTAAATTGTAACTCAAGCCTATTGCATATATATGGCTGTTGGTTTTTCAAAATCTCAGGGGGGGCAATGGCCCCCCAATGCCAAACTGTAGCTCCGTCCCTGTCCCAATGACATATCTCCTTGTTTTGCCATTGTATTTCAACTTTTTTCCATCGCTGTGATTTAAGACTATATACCTTGATTTCTATAGGCAAGTCGTTGTAATAAAAAAGTGCAAGCCTCAACACCTTATAGTCATCGTTCAGATGATCGTGACAGAATGCAAATTGGGGAAACCAAAAATCTGTAACACCTTTAGGTTTGGAACTCCATAGACAGCAAGCAAATCTTCACGCCTAGAAATAACAACCCTAAAGTTCCTCAAAAAAAGAGAAAAGAAATAACAACCTTAACATCCACAACAGTAAGGAAAAACGATTATGAAGACTGCTTTGTGGTTTGGTGTGGCGACTGTGGTATTTGAGGAGTGAGGAGTCTAGTTGACTCAACACTTAAAGGGCGTTTGGATTCCACTGAAGCTGCATTTGCGTTTTCAGTTTTTTTTTTTTTTTTTCCAGCCGCAGTTGTTGACCCAATCTTCTGTGAACAGTGCATTCGTGCACTGTTCACAGACCCACAAATTTCACTTTTCAGCAACTTTTTCATTAAAAATGGGTCCCGCGGTACTATTCACACATTTTAAAATTATTTTGCTACAGTATTTTCAGTTTTCAGTTTTCAGTAATAAGTTATATCCAAATGGACCCTTATTTTGAAAGTTCTCTCATAGATTTTTAGCAAGGAAAGATATATACGTTGTCATATATCATGTATTGTTTGTCAATTAGTCAAAGTTAGTTGTTGGCTTATAGCGTGATAGCAAGCATTCTATGGTGGATATTGTTAGTAGTTTTGGCATGGGTTCAGTGTTCTATGCATTAGATCGGATAGGATATTGTCATATATATGTTTAAAAATTTCACGTTTCAAACTCTTATTAGGTTCAATGCACAGGACAGAGTGGACTTAAGCCTCTCCCTTAATTAGCAGCCTATTACTAGATTCTTGGGTCTCTCAACAAAAGTTTAGTGGGAGACAAACTAGTAGCCACTGCTGCCAGGCCCGCCACTGTTCAAGTTTTTTTTTTTTTTTTTCTAGAAAAATCGGAAATGTCTATTAACCTTTTTTTTCAATTAATTTCATGGGAAATTTCTATTAACTTTTATATTGGTTTCCATAAAAATAAAATAAAAAATTTTATTGGATTGAATAGTCAAATATTTGGAACTGCTTTAGGTAATTTTTCAATTTTTATTAATTTAATATATTTATTTATATTTTAATTAATAATTAAATTAATTATGATATCATTACAGTTCAACATCGTTCCAACCTTAAAAACTTTGAACATTTTCTTTTTAACGGTTCGGGTTTGAAAATCATGAGATAGAGTCATTACAATACAACACAATAGCAAATTGAGCATACATATACGTGCATAATTGATGTTTTGAAGGACACAAGAGAGAGAGAGAGAGAGAAGGTTTACCGTGGATGAAATAAAGAAAAATGAAGAAGATGAAACAAAGAAAGAGAAACAAGCAGAAGAAGGAGAGGCTAGAAATAATAATGATTAATTGTGTGGATATAAAAAAGGTAGAAAAAAAGAATAAAGAAAAAAGAATAAGAAATGTCTAGAAGATAAGGAATGGGTGGAGGGGAATAAATCAGATGAAAACAAAAACAAAAGGCTGGCTTGTAGATGGGTCAGTGGTGGGAAATGGAAAATTAAAGCAAAGATAATATAATTCTAGTTCAAATATAATGTAGTTTTATATTATTATATATTAGGTTGATATATTGATATTATATAATGTGTAATAAATATATTTTTTAAAGTAATAGCAATTTCAAAACAGGATACGGATATTAAGCAGCTAAAAACTGAAATCGAAATTAAAATAATTTTTAAATATATAAATAGTACAGCGTGTTTCATCTTTAATATATATATATATATATATATATATATTTTGAATAAAGTGGTAATGGTTCCGTAAACAACAGTAGAAAACTGACAGACACCCTCACTTCTTAGAAAAAAAAAAAAAAAACAACGCACACCAAGACGCAGCCGCCTTCGAAAGGCTGCCTAACTAGTACAGAAATATTTTGTTGTTTAGTCAAATTGACTGCTTGGTATCATACGCACTCACTTTGTCTCTGCTCCAATGGGCAAGGGAAAACGAAGCAACGCGTATTTTTGGGCCACCCTCCGACCATGTTTCACACCTCTCTACATCGCCTTCTTGCTGCACCGCGTCACCAGCACTGTCGGCAGCAACTCTCCGTTTCCTTACATACCAGAGGACATTATTAACCTTGACTGTGGCTCCTCCGGCAATTCGACCTCATTAGATGGTCAGACCTGGATTGGAGACCAGAATTCTATATTCTTCCCAGTTGAACATGCTCAAAACAATGCATCTCTAACTGCAAGCGCTGTGCAGCAATCCTCCTCTGCTAGCCGACTACCCTATACAACAGCCCGCTTATCTCTCTCCCCATTCAGCTATATATTCTCATCAGTCACTGCAGGCCAAAAATTCGTTCGACTATACTTCTACCCAGCTACTTACGGCACCTTTGATCGCTCTAAAGCCCGATTTTCTGTCAAAGCTGGACCTTTTACTCTTCTTCGCAATTTTAATGCTTCGCTTACAGCAGACGCTGATGATTTTCCCGGTGACAACATATTTAGAGAATTCTGTGTCAACATCGAGGAAGGTCAGAGGCTGAACTTAACCTTAACTCCAAGCGATTCCAATTCATTTGCTTTTGTCAACGGAATTGAAATCTTGTCGATGCCTACTAATCTCTATTACACTCCGTCTGATGATCAAGGGCTCCCTTTTATCGGCCAAGAGCAGCTGTACCGAGTCTTTAATGGAACTGCTCTCGAGATGCTATACAGAATAAATGTTGGAGGGAGCTTCATCTCACCCGCTGGAGATACAGGAATGTTCCGTAGCTGGAATTCGGACGACAAGTACTTGACAGAAGATTTATCATCTTCTCTACCAGTTAACGACACCATTGAACTAAACTTCAGCCAAATACCTCCGTACACTGCACCGGAAGAAGTCTATAGAACTGCCCGCACTATGGGGATTAACCGATCCTTGAATAAGTTATACAATCTCACTTGGCAATTTCCCGTGGATTCTCAGTTTGATTACCTTGTTAGGTTACACTTCTGCGAGTTTCAACCAGAGTTTAAAGCGGCGGGCGACCGAGTATTCCTCGTTTTCATTGCAAATCAAACCGCTGAGAGGGCAGCCGACGTGATAAGATGGAGCGGTGGGAGTGGGGTTCCCGTATATAGGGACTACGCTGTGTCGATGTTTCCCATAGAAAGCCAGAAAAGAGTGAACCTCTCTATCGCCATAACTGCAAATCCACTTGACTGGGAAACTAAATACAGTGATGCAATCTTAAACGGAATCGAAATCTTCAAAGTCAACGACACCAATGGAAATCTCGCCGGACCCAACCCCAACACACTTACTCTGACCCTTCCAAAGGCAACAAAGTCAAATAACAATAGAACAAAAATAATGGCCATCGTCGGTGGCGGAATTTCCGGCATTATTGTTCTGTTGATTCTCGGATTCTTGATTCTCCGGCATGCTAAGATTAGTTGGCGTTGGCGGGGTCCATCTTCTTTCCACATTTCCAAGTCAACAACCACTCACGGATCAACGCTACCGTATTTGTGCCGTTCCTTCTCATTGGCTGAGATTAAAGCAGCCACCAAAAACTTTGACCAAAATTCCATTATTGGTGTGGGTGGGTTCGGTGACGTGTATAAAGGGTACATACACACTGATGGTGGGGCAGCCCACGTTGCTATCAAACGGTTGAAACCCGGTTCTCAACAAGGGGTCCAGGAGTTCAAAACAGAAATTGAGATACTATCCCAGCTCCGCCACCACCATCTCGTTTCTCTAATAGGATATTGCAATGATGTCAACGAGATGATCCTTGTGTATGATTTTATGCCTGGTGGGACTCTTTGTAGTCATCTCTACAACACTGATAAGACATCTCTTTCGTGGGATCTACGCCTCCAAATCTGTCTTGGTGCGGCACGTGCATTAAGCTACTTGCATATAGGTGCGAAGCACCCCATCATTCATCGTGATGTGAAGAGCACAAACATTTTATTGGACGAGAAATGGACAGCCAAGGTGTCCGATTTTGGATTGTCAAAATTTGGTCCTACTAGCACGTCCAAGGCACACGTTAGCACAGCAGTGAAAGGTAGTTTTGGCTATTTGGATCCGGAATATTATCGACGCCAAAAATTGACAGAGAAGTCTGATGTGTACTCTTTTGGTGTGGTGTTGTTTGAAGTGTTGTGTGCAAGGCCACCCATCATGCATACGGAAGAGAACGAGGAGATAAGTCTAGCAGAGTGGGCTTCAAACTGTTATCGCAATGGAAAGCTTGATCAGATTGTTGATCCATTATTGAAGGCTGAAATTGAACCAGAGTGTTTGAAGAAATTTGGCGAGATTGCGGTGAATTGCTTGCATGACAATGGAACCGAACGGCCATCAATGAATGATGTGGTGTGGGGTCTTGAGCTCGCATTGCAGTTGCAAGGGAGTGCAGAAAAAGCTATCTTCCATGGGGAGCAAAGTTTTGCTACTAAGGAATATCAGGATGGATCGATGTCAATGTTTTCTGAGATTATGAATCCTAAAGGTCGATGAAAGGTATGCTAGCTGCTGAATTTTGAATGTTTTATTTAAGTGATGATTGCAATCTTGCAAACTAGCACAAGAAGTCATTTTATTTCACTTATGATAATTAAGCAACATAATAATAGTGGTAATGCAGATATCTGAAAAGAATACTTTATAAGCATAAATTTATCAGCGTTCTTATAGCAGTAATATTCGGTCATATAAAATTATAATTGTACGTTTTCCTAGGATGTGACATAGAATTCTGAAGTTTTGAAAACTAGAATAAGTACTTGTATCCATAAAATCAAAATATCCATAATATTAAAGTGTTGTGTTCATAATCTTAGTTGAATTGTTTTTATCTATTATTATTTTTAACCTTATAATAAGAGACCAAGTATCTGGTGTCTTGCCAAAATTAGTGATTCAAGCTGTGTCTTATGTGGCAATTTAGTGGAATCATATGCTCATTTTAAGTGCCCTGCAGCAAGGGCCATATGGCATACCTGCAGCTGGTGTTTAAGATCTGGCACCCTTCAGATATTATTAAGCTGGTTCTAAATCCACACATTCAATTTCTGCCAGGTGATCAGCAACACAGGGATCGAAGTGGCTGAGATATGCTCCTTGCCGATGACATTCACTTTGGATTCTATTTGGAATTCAAGAAACCATATTGTTCACAATGGGGGTGAGGTTAACATCATGGCTACCATCTGTGCCGTCGAAAATAGAGTGAAAGAGTATTTGCTAGGTTTAGCTCATGAGGATAACATGGCTTAAAGTGAAGAAATGATTTCCTGGAAGCCCCCTCCTAGGGGTATGATAAATTTAAATGTGGATGCTGCTGTTTTCGAATGACTTTACTACTTTGGCTGTGGCGGCTAGGATGATTTTGGTGAGGTGCTGAAGGTTTGGGCTATGTGCTCCAATCCAGGCTTGAGCACCTGCAATACTCAGGGCTTTGCGTATATAGAGGGAGATGCAAAACCATGCTTTGATTCTCTGGCTGCGGAAGGCATTCAAGCTGACTAGTCTAATTAAATTGTTATTGGTAATATCTTAGAACTTAGTAATTCTTTTAATTGTTGCAGCTTTTACTGGATTAGGAGAATATTCAACTCTGCAGCTCATGCTACTGCAAAACTAGCTATTAATCTTAGGAGTTCTTTTTGTTTGGAATAAGCATGATATTCCTGCTCACAGCTATACCTCCACTCAATGGTGGAACCTCCTTTACTTTCTCAATAATTAAGCCTTTTACGTTTGTATTGCTTGGAAAATTTTGTTCAGTTCCGTACTTCCGTACCATCTTGGATGTGTGCAGGTCTGATTGCTTCCCTGTGGTTCTGTAGTTTTGGTTTTAATGAAAGCTTCAATTTATCAACCAAAAAAAAAAGGGTACAGTAAGCTTTTGCATACCAAGTCCCAGGCAAATACTTTAGATGGTTGGAGAAGATTTTTGACATATGTACGTGCCTCGTTTCATTTGAAGCCTTGAATATTTGCTTAATATCTAAAACTACATTGAATTTTTTTTTAGAAGATAAAACTCTTACTCACTCCAACAGTTGCTAATGTAATACTGATCGAATACCTCTCATTGGCTGTAATCAAGCTGGAAGCTCATTGGGGACTCTCAAGTCCAACCAATGAATTTCTAGTTTAAGCTTTGATTGAAGCATGTAACAAATTTTTATTATTAGTTTCAAAAGTAGAATACAATGTCCTATGTAATATCTAACTTAAACCTATATTCTCTTTCTTGCTCACTGAAAAAAATATATATATACAGGATGACTTCAATTCAAATTCTATAAGAAGCGTTTAGAAAATTTTCATAGTGTTCTTAAAAATATTTGAGATCTTGGATTAAAAGTTATTTGGAGTTAAAAGGCCTGTGTTAGGATTTAGATCCAAAAGGTTAATTCACGAGCCAAAATATGTGATTATGAAGGTTGTATTCTCGTAGTAATTGTAATTTAGTTATGTTGTGAAATTGGTCAAGGTTCAAACTGTTCAAGTTGCAGTTTGAACCATGTGAGTTTAAGAAGAGTGACTTAAGGCCTCGCTTGAACAATCATACAAGTCATGAGAACTGTGAAAATTTGTTCCTTCTCTCACTAAGTCACAATCTTCTCAGCAAAAGGAGAAATTATGTCCCTTGTTCTAAACTTTACAGTCGTTTTTCTCGTGAATGGTCTCATCCGAGATAAGGGAAAAGCATCACAACCCTCTTTGCAATTGCTTCGTCTATTGGACTAAATGACTTTTTACTTTTACGCCCACTACTAGTATCACTCTTTTTCTTCTTAGTACTATTATTAAAATAATTATTTTCTACATTAACAGAGAAATTGAGATAACTTACAGCGATTGTTCTCCATCTCCACCTAATAGATTATCGGTACAGAACTTTCAATTTTTTATAAAAATAAAATAAAATAAAATACTACATCCAAACACACTACCAACCTTGACATATAAACTCCTATTCTCAACAAAATAATAATAATAATAACAACAAATAAAATAAAATGACAACGACGACAACCTTGACACAAAAACTATGGTTCAGTTTTTCTAGTTGTCAACTCTTGGATAATGGCTTTTCAAGTATTTGATGGCTATTTTTGAGCTAAAATAAAAGTGGAACTCACGTGACCTTTGAGGCGAGTCTGATTTGGAACGTGTTCTACATTGTGTGGGAATAAATTGATGTGGTCACTTACGCCAAAATCATTAAAGAGTGAATGTGAAATTGATTCCTAAAGTGCTCACTTAACATGGTTTAAATTGGTAAAATTTTGAAGTCTCACCTAGAAAAAGAATTGAATATTTTGTGAGCTTATTCCAAATAATATAAATGTCTTCTCTCAAGAATTTTAATTATTGTGACTTTGAACTGTCAAGAATCTATAGCTCTTGTGATTTAAAATTCTTTGCAACCAAACAAATCTCTCTCTTCACTATTGACTATGCCTTAGAAAAGTGTAATCCGGTCATTTTGGAGAGAGAAAGAAAATAGAGGAATCCGGATGTTTAACATTAAAAAAATTAGTTAACTTGAACTTGAATTTCATGCAATCCTACACATTAATATTTGCTCACAACTTATATGATGATATATGTCTATATTTAGAGTTGCAAATTCACATAAATCAATACCATAAGGAGGTTTGTAAAAACCCTAATAATTAAAGTATTACAAAATAAATGGTTTACACAGAAAATGGGTAAAAGCATTAACATCGAATGTGCTAAACACTAAAAGTTTTAGCATTTTGCACACCAAATTGAAATACCAAATAACACACCTCGTCAAATGTGCCAAAATCTAATTATTATTTATTTTTAATTTTTGCAACATGCTATGGTATCATTCTACTAATAAAATGGTACTATAGCATGTTGTAAAAAATATATACATATATATATATATATACACACACACTACTATTTGAGAGACTTTCTTTGTTTAAGATCTTCAATTTAGATGCCCAAAATACCCTCAAATTTATTGGTTTCTAAGGCTTTAAATAATAGGTTAGACATGTACTAATACCAAAAAAAAAAAAAAAAAAAACTATTTTTTCCCCCACAAACATACCATTTATATCACTAAACTGTTTTTTTCCCACCTTCACATTTCTCTCTCACATTAGTACTCAAGTACTAATACAACTTCTTCTTAAAATAAAAAATAAAATAAAATTGTCATGAGTAAAACGTGTAAACCCAAAAAATAAAAAGCCTCATCGCACACACAAAGCGCGTGTAATGAGGCTAGTATACACACACACACACACACATATATATATTATTCTCTCTTATCTCTCCTCTCTTATCACACTGTCAGATTGAAACCTCCTCTCTCTTCTCTTCTCTTTTTTTGTTTGCTCTCCTCTCTCCTCTCTCATCTCTCTTATCTCTTATGAGTTGAGATCAACTATTCTCTCTTCTTTCACACTAGTAGAATTTTTTTTTTTTTTTTTTGGGTTGAGATCAGCTTTTCCAGCGATGGTGGGGTTGAGATTGATGGCTGTTTGCAGTGGTATCCCTTTTAGGCATGACCAAGTTTCAGTTTGATACTTAGAAAAATGAGCTAAAGTGTTAATTTCCCCAAAGTAGATGATCCGAGGACTAGACATAACTAAGATTCTGTTCAACACTTAATAAAATATCAATTTATACAAAGTATGTGGTCCAAAGAGTCAGGCATGACCAAGTTTCAGTTTGATACTTGAAAAAATGAGCTGAAGTGTTAATTTCTCCAAAATAGATGATCCGAGGACCAGACATAACTAAGGTTATGTTCAACACTTAATAAAATATCAATCTATACAAGGTATGTGGTCCGAGGAGTTAGGCATGACCAAGTTTCAGTTTGATACTTAAAAAAATAGTAATCAACGTCACATAGTGTCAACAGAAATAAGATGGCATAAGTGCCTTTCATTTATAATAATATCTTCGTAGGTTATTTACATTCCAGGGACGTGGTACAACATTTTCATCTAGATCTTCAAGATAATAAGCTTCCTTAATATCAAATCTCCAGTACCTAGTATGGGGAAAATTGGGACCTAACTGGAAATGACCTTATCGTATCACTTCAGTACCCAAAACCTTCCTTAATATCAAATCTCCAGGTGCAAGTGGCCTTAGCTTTACATGGGAATCATACCCTTGTTTGAGTTTGTGCTGATAATAAGCTAACTGAACCATGGCATTTTCTCGCCGCTCTTCAACTAGGTTTAAGCTTTTTTCTAATAAATTGTCATTACTGCTTGGGATGAAAGAGCTCGTCCTTAATGTCGGGAACTCAGTTTCTAGAGGAATTACAGCCTCGACTCCATAAGTTATAGAGAAGGGTGTCTCTCTGGTGGATCTCCGAGGTGTAGTTCTATACGTTCACAAAACATGTGGCAATTCTTCCACCCACCTTTCCTTAGCATCATCCAGTCTTTTCTTATGCCCATTAACTATAACTTTATTAACAGTCTTGGCTTGCCCATTCCCTAGCGGATAAGCTAGAGTGGAATATTTATTTATGATGCCTAGATCACAACAGTATCTTCTAAAGGCCTTACTATCAAATTGCAGGTCGTTATCTGAAATAAGAGTATGAGGGATTCCAAACGTGGTGACAATGTTTTTCCAGACAAATTTCTTCGCATCCAAATCCCTAATATTTGACAATGGCTCAGCCTCAACCCATTTAGTGAAATAATCTGTTCCAACGAGCAACCACCTCCTATTTCTTGCGACTTTTGGGAAAGGCCCTACAATATCCAAACCCCATTGAGCAAAAGGCCAAGGACAAGATAGAAGGTTAAGGACACCCCCTAGTTAATGGATGTTGAGAGCAAATCTTTGACATGGGTCACACTTCTTTGCATAATCTTGTGTCTCTCTCTGCATATTTAGCCACCAATACCCTTGCGTAAGAGCTCTATGAGATAAAGACATTTCTCCTGTGTGACTTCCATAAATCCTCTCATGTAACTCTTCCAAAAATAATTTTGTTGCTTCAAGGTGTATACACAGCAAATATGGTCCTGAAAAAAAGCGTCTGTACAACTTCTGGTCTTCGGACAGCTAGAACCAAGGTGCTTTTCTGCGTATTTTATCTGCCTCGGACTTCTCTTCGGGCAAGATATCTTTTTTAAGGAACGACACTATAGGATCCATCCAACTAGGTCCCATCCTAATTTGATGAATCCGGATGGCGTCACTATTCATCCCAGTGGGTTTACGTAGATCTTCAATAAGGATGACCCGATGTAGGCCTTATGCCAAAGATGTCGCAAGGGTGGCTAAGGAGTCAACATGGGTATTCCTGCTCTTGAAGATATGTAACAAGGTGAAAAATTCAAATTTTGATTGTAAATACTTGACCTGGGTTAGATACTCTTGCATCCTCGGATCTCTGGCCTCTACCTCTCCTTCCACCTGGCCCACTACTAATCGTAAATCTGAGAATATTTGCACTGTTTTTTCACCCATCTTCTGAACCATAGTCATTCCTACCAATAAAGCTTCATACTCTGCCTTATTGTTGGTGGTCGAGAACCCCAGTCTCAAGGATTTCTCAAAAGTAATTCACTCAGGAGATACCAAAACTAGCCTCACACCAGATCCTCTTTGGTTTGCTGCTCCATCAATGTACACTTTCCATATCAAAGGTTCCTTGCACGAAATCATGTCAACTGATTTTTCATCCATGTCCAATCTCTTGGCATTCTCTTCTAATGAAAGCTCAGCAAATTCTACCACCAAATCAACAAGGACTTAGCCCTTCATAGAGGTGCGAGGCATATATTTGATATCAAAAGCTCCCAAAATGGTACCCCATTTAGCAATCCTTCCCGTATAGTCAGCACTTCAAAGTATAGACCTTAAAGGAAGTTGAGTTAAAACAACAACTGTATGAGATTAGAAGTAATGGGGAAGCTTACGCGTAGCATGCACCACTGCTAGGATTGCTTTTTCCAACAATAAATAATGCATCTCGGCCTCATGTAGGGATTTGCTCACGTAATAAACTGGCTTCTGTACACCATTATCAACCCGTATCAAAACCAGACTAACAACATGACTAGCCACAACAATATATGCGAACAAAATTTCATCCGTTTTTGGCTGAGACATAATGGGTGGCCGCGAAAGATATTCTTTAAATTGTTGAAGATCTAAAGCACACCAATCGGTCCATTCAAATCCCTTCCACTTATTCAACAACTGGAAGAAAGGCCTGCATCTATCTACGGACCGAGAAATAAACCAGTTGAAAGCAGCAGTTATCCCTGTCAAACTCTGAACCTCTTTAGGATTTCGAGGCGGTTGTAAGCTATTAATTGCGTTGACCTACCTAAGATTAACTTCAATTCCTCGATGAGTTACCATGTAACCCAGAAATTTACCTGATCCCACATCAAAAGAACACTTTCTTAACGTCTGAAAGGTGTCATTTAGGTCTTCCACATGCATGGAAACCATTTTACTTTTCACTACCATGTCATCCACATACACTTCAATAGTCTTTCTCAGCTGTGGCTTAAACATCTTAGTCATCATCCTTCGATAGGTAGCCCTTGAGTTCTTTAAACCAAAAAGCATTACCTTATAATGATAATTTCCTGTAGGAGTGACAAAGGCTTTCTTCTTCTGATCATGCAAATCCAAAGATATTTGGTGATAACCTTGAAATGTATCTAAAAAACTCACCTGAGGATGCCCAACAGTGGTGTCCACCAGCTGATCTATACATGACATTAGGAAAGAATCTTTAGGACAAGCCTTGTTCAAATTTATGAAGTTTACGCATACTCTCCACTTCCCATTCTTCTTCTTCACTACCACTGTATGAGCCAACTATTCAGGATAAAACGCCTCCTTAATAGCGCCAGCCTTTTTGAGCTTGCCTACCTCTTCTTTAACGGCCTTAAAATGCTCCTTGGATGAGCGCTGAGATGGTTGCTTCCTTGGCACCATGGCTGGATTAACATTTACCTGGGGGCCTCATAAGCATTCCATGCAAATACATCAACATTCTTTTTCAAAAACATAACCAGCTCCTCCTTCTCCTGATGTGGCAATTGAACTCCTACCTGAAATAATTTTTCAGGGTCATCACCTATAATAACCTCCTCTAACTCCTCACACGCGGATTCTTCTACCGCTACCACTCTAGGCGTGGCCAGAGACATTGATTGCTATGAGCCCCCTTCAGCAGAGATCGAGGACTCTGACCTAAGCTGATGCAGAAGTGCAGCCACCATGCACTGTCTTACCACAGATTGACTCCCAACCAGTTCCTCGATTTGATCCCTAGATGGAAACTTCACTTTGACATGTAGAGTTGAGGAAACAGCACCTAGAGCATGAAGCCAAGGTCTTGCTACAATGGTCGTGTAGGGAGAATAAGCATCCACCACAATGAAGTTCACTTCTACTACCTCTAAGCATTATTGCATAGGTAATCTAATTTGCCCATTTGGTATGACAGTCTTCCCTTCAAAACTTATTAACGATGAATCATAAGCTGTCAGATCCTCAAGCTTCAAGTTTAGCCCCTTATATAAGTTAGGGTACATAATATCCGCACCACTACCCTGATTAACCATCACTCTTTTCACATCGTAGCCCCCTATCCTCAACGTAACCACCAAAGCATCATCATGTAGCTGGATAGTCCCAATCTTGTCTTCTTCTGAGAAACCTAATGTTGGTTGGATACTTCCCCTAGCCCTCTTCGACTCAGAACTAGAATCCTCGGTAAGGGTTCGTGCTACGGACATCACCCTGGAAGGATGAGAACCAGTCCTCCCAAAAACAGCAAAGATAACATTGATTGTACCCAAAGGAGGCCTTGAAGAAGTGTTGCCTTGATTTACCAAACCTGAATGGTCTCCTTGCCCATTGGGCCGATACAAAAACTGTTTTAACCTTCCCTCCTTAACCAACTGCTCCAAATGATTCCACAGGGTCTTACAATCCTCAGTGGTATGATCCATTTCTCGATGATACTAGAAATGAAGGTTCTAATTACGCCTCATGGGTCCCCTGCCATCTTGTTAGGCCATTGAAATATGGTTCATTCTGGATTTTCTCCAACAGTTGATGCACCGATTCCCGAAATACAGTATTAACCACCTGAGGAGTGGTAGGACCAGATTGCCCAACAAAATCTCTTCGGGGCCTATTGTTGTTGTATCTGTCCAACCTAAAATCGCTCCTCTCTTAAAGGATAACCTTTGCTTTTTCCTTATCTTGTTGCTGATCTTCCTCAACTCGTTTATATTCATCAATGCGATCCATGAGTCGACGTACACTCCTTACAAGCTTTTTGGTCAGAGATTTCCTTAAGTCGTGCTCGGTAAGAAGGCCAACCTTAAAAGTCCTTATGGCTACATCGTCAAAATCTCCATCGATCTCATTGAACATTTTCCAATATCTGTCAAAGTATGTTTTCAGGGTTTCCCCTTCTCGCATGGCCATGGACAATAATGAATCCAGGGGCCGAGGAAATTTACTACATGTAATGAAGCGAGACCCAAATGCCCAAGTGAGTTCCATGAAGGAATCAATAGAACCTACCCTCAAGCCATTAAACCACCTCATCGCCACAAGTCCCGGGCTAGAAGGGAAGACTTTGCACATTAAAGTTTCATTCTTACAATGCACCGCCATCCTCTTATTGAAATGACTCATATACTCCACGGGGTCTGTTCGGTCATTATAAATGATGAACATTGGCTGGGTGAATCGCCGAGGGAGTTTTCCCTTTTCCACCCTACGTGTGAAGGGTGACTTAGAAATTTGCTGTAATGCCCTATTCATAGCATCATTTTCCAAGCCTCTAAAGGAAGGCTTCTTGCCCTCACGACCATGAAGGTAGTCCTCCTTGTAGGAAAAAGACTTACTAGGAGGAGTTTTTGACCTGGGCCTGTAACTACTACCTTGGATGTTCTCAGAAGAAGGGTTAGAAAATGAGGGAGTTCGCCTTCGCCTTTTGTGGCACAACTTCTTCTTTAGGTGGTCTATCTCCAACTGCATGGCCTTAACATTTTCCTCGTGAGGAATTCTACTTCCACCTCATGAATGACTCCTACTAGTGTGCACTATGTGCACACTGCCTTCTCGATCTCTTTCTTATTCAAGATGCAAGAAATGATCCTCACGCTGGGAACCCATAAACTCTGCATGGTGTGGACCTGAACCTACCATAATGTTAACCTTCCTAGAACACAAGATTTTCCATGGACGGCGCCAATTGTAAGATCACAATTTGCACCCAAACCCAACAATAAGAAGGGGATAGGTCCAAAAAACCCAATACAATAAAATTTGTAGAGAGTGGGCTTGAAATCTAGGTTTTAGTGATGTTAAATAACAAAAATGATTGGCTAGATCACAACATCATAATAATGGATCTTATCTTTCACTCTTTCAAAGATAGAGTACAATCATGAGTGCTAATGTGTACAATGTTTTCTCCTTTTTTTCTCCGATCCTCTTCCTGAATGTCTTCCTTTTCCTTTTATATCATCCCCCTTCTTCTTCCCATCTTCCACGTATGGATCAAATTACTAATTTAGATACTTGTTCCATCAACCTATCCCTGAAGTCTTTGGAGGCAGCTGTAAGGCTGAACCTTGATACTTAGGCATCACTTCTCCATTAATGTGGCCAAAGAGTTACCTACAGAGTATTCAATGTGGTGGTAACAGCTTTATCTTAGATATTTCGTAGCCCTTCTTCTTATCTTGTACATCCACCATGCCTACCCTTACTTATAGGATTTCCTAGAATATCGTTTTTGGACGCTAAACATCCCTTTCCTACCTCGGCTTTACATAGCTGAGGACATACTCTTCCTCGGACCACCTTCTTGGATAACCTTAATCAGACCTCGTTTCTTTATCCCTTAGTACTGCCTTTTGGATTGATATCCCCACATCCTCGGACCATTCAATGTCCTCGGATTGGGCCTCTAGCCCAACACACATTCCCGGGCCTATTAACCCCACAACAAACATATACACTCAGATTTTAGTTAGAGTAAAATTTCTATTTTGTATTAAAAAAAAATCATTCTTAAGGCCTATTTAGATAAAAGTAATTATCAGTTGAAAGAGTACCGTGGACCTATGAATAGTTACAAAAATAAACTAAATAGTAGAATAAATTGGTAAAAAATAAGCTAACCAAACAAACATTTAACTGTTCCTAGAGTTGATAAATATTTTCCCACGGTTAAATAAAGGAAAAAATGAAAATTATTAAGAGAGAGAAAAATATATAATCTAAGAAAAATAAAAATATATAGTTTTTTAATAGATCTATATATTAATTGTATTAGAGTGTATCATCCTACTTTGACATGAATCAATTACATTAAACATCAATTATAAATATTGTTATCATATTTGTGTCATATTTACAGGTTGTGTTAAATATTGTCACCCTTACTTTACTATGCTTAAAAGTTTTAAAAATATTGTTATACATATATATATATATATATATAATCAAAAATCTTTTTATATAAAAAAAAAAAAGAAAAAGAGTAGAAGCAATGTTTCAACTTTATATTTGAAACCAGCCTCACGCAGTTAATGGGGGTAACTCAAACAGTGGATAGACTTTGTCGTAACTTTATTTGGGGCACGACGGAAACCAAAAAGAAACTTCACCTGATCAGCTGGAAGAAGATCACCAAACCCAAAGTTAATGGGGGTCTCGGCCTTCAATCAGCCAAGGAAAGGAACTCAGCTCTGCTTGCCAAGCTTAATTGGCGGTTTCATCAAGAAAAAGACTCCCTTTGGGCTAGAGTGCTCTCCCAAAAATATATCACTCGAAGGAGGCGTTCTCCTAATACTTCTAGATCTTGTTCATCCACTTGGGCGGCAATCATGAGAGGGGAGGCTATTTTTAACAGGGGTATAAAATGGATAGCGGGTTATGATAGTAAGTTATCTTTTTGGCATGATAAATGGTTGAGTGATGGTACAGTTAGAAGCCTTATTAATGGCCCTTTGCAGAGAAATGAGGAGACCTTACTTTTAAGAGATGTAGTGCACCACAGTTCCTGGAACTTGGATGTTATTTCATTCAATTTTCCTCATTCCCTAAGGCAGAAAATTAAGGCTACTCCTATTCCTATGTCAGCAGCAGGTGTTGATCACATTTCTTGGTGCTCTTCACCTGATGGGGAGTTTGATATAAAGGAGGCTTACAAGCTGGCTTGTGTCGTTCATGATCCCCATTTGTTTGAGCCTTTTATGGGGAATTGGGTGTGGAAATCTATTACTCTGCCCAAGATCAAGTGTTTCCTTTGGCAGTGCATACATAATAGTCTTCCCGCTAGAGAAGTTCTTGGATCGAGGGGGCTGGCTATTCCCACTTCTTGCCCTCTGTGTAACGGGGACGTTGAATCAATAATCCACATTTTGCGTGATTGCCCTCTTGCCAAAGATTTCTGGGATTCTTTTCCTTTACCGTGCCACACCGACCTCTTTTATGGTTCTAGTTTAACAGATTGGCTTCGATTAAATTGTACTAAGTATCACTCTTCAGTATCAGGTATATCTTGGAGCATCTTCTTTCCTTTTGGAGTGTGGGGCCTCTGGCTCAGACGCAACAATGTCATCTTTAGAGATTCAGGCCCCCAAAAATCTTTAAAGGTGGAAACTATAGCCAAAGCTGCTGAATTTGCCTTCCTCGGCTTGAATGATAAACTTCAACGCAACTTATCTATCATCCAGGTGCAGTGGCATTCCCCCCCTGACGGTTGGTATAAGTTAAATTCAGATGGTTCTTCATTGGGCAACCCTGGTAAGGCTGGTGGAGGTGGAATCATTCGCAACTCCTGTGGAGAATGGGTTAGTGGCTATGCTAGAGCAATTGGGTATACTACAAGTGTGGCGGCGGAGTTATGGGCTCTTAGGGATGGGATTAATCTCTGCATTGATTTAAACTTGGAGAATGTCATATTTGAACTTGATGCTAAACTGGTGGTGGATCTGCTTTTGAAAGATGAGAGTAGTCCGAATGGTAATGAAGTTATCATGGCTGACTGTAAGGAAGGATTGAAGAGGATTCCAAGGGTCAAAATTCAGCACTGCTTTAGGGAAGCTAATAAATGCGCCGACGCGCTTGCTAGAAGAGGCGCGGTTAGTCCTCATGATTTTGTTGTTTTTCAATTTCCTCCAGCTGATGTGGCCTTGCTGGCTAGTCTTGATGCAGCTGGTGCATTGTATGAGCGTCTTTGCTCTGATGTTTCTCTTAGTTAGTTTTGCTTAATGTTATTGCCTGATTACCAAAAAAAAAAACTTTATATTTGACTTTTTATTTTAAAGAGAGGAATTTATCAGACTATTTAATTCTTATCCTATCACCAACTCAGTTCAGGTGTCTTTTCATAATGTGGGGCCTCTCTCTTATCCTTATCCACTACCCTGCACCATTCCCTATAAGTCTACAACATGGCCCTACATTGATATTTATGCACAAAACGATACTTCTTTTTTCTTGAAACTGAAAAGGACGGCAAAATTATACAAATTTTTTTTATATCATTTTGACAAGTAATAATGGGAGAGAGAGAGAGAGAGAGAGAGAGAGAGAGAGAGAGAGAGAGAGAGAGAGTGAGTGTGTATATATATATATATATATATATATGTGTGTGTGTGTGTGTGTGTTTGTGTTTGTATGCAATGGGAGTATTTATTTTTATTAATCGAATTTACAATTCAGCCAATGTGATTTTGTGTTATCAAAAATTAATTCACATACTTTTAATTATTACATTTGAGTTCATCAAAATTTTAGATTAAAATAAAATCTTAATTTTTTTTATCATATATGACAAATTGGTCTCACTAATATTTTAATGGCTACACTTTTTACCAATTTAAGTTTGGATTAAATTGTGATGGAACTTAAAAACGTGTAGGTAATTTGTAATTTAATAGAATTCATAATATTAATGTGTGAATATAGACGTAGATACCTAATTGACTCCCAAAACCATTGAGTCAAGTGTTTAGGTCCGTCCAAATCCATGAAAATATTTTACAAAAGTAGTGACACAAAAGTTTCACAATAATTATTACATTAACATGAGTTGCAACTATTGGTGCTAAAAAAAATTGGTTTCACAAGTAGAATTACTTGAAAATCATATTATTCCAATCAAATTTGCTACATCAGCAAATTATAAAATAAAAGAAAAAAGATTTTTTTTTTTTTTTTTTTTTTTTTGCTGCAATAAGGCTAAAGGCACAGTAAATTTTACAACAATTTAATTAATTACTATTTGCCACATCAACATATTGTACAATTTGTCATGTATGTAACACTCTTGTAATTTTTTGTGTTTCTAATGTCTCTTTTATATATATATATAGTCAACACCCTTGATGTCTTGGATAAACTAACAAAGTTTAAAACATTTCAAAACTAACTAATTTGAACTCTAATCACCTTGACAAAAGCAAAAAAAATGAATAACAAGTTAGATACTAAGTTGGTCAAATTTAAGGCATTTTAAAATTGACTAATTTAAACCCTAATCACCATGACAAAAAGCAAAAAAAAAAATGAGTAACAAATTTGAAATGTTTTGTACGTGGCTAGCATTAATCCATACCTCGTTAACAATATTTTAACCCCTCAAAAAAAATAATACAATAAAAATCTCCCTAAACTTATCCAATATATTATAATATTAAAAATAAACAAAGGAAAAAAAAGACAAAACTATTATTGGACTATACGTGCCCAACAAGCACCAAATATAACACACCAAACTATTGTTGGAGTAGGATTCTTATTGGTGCTCACAGCATAACCCCAAACCCACACACTCACTCTCAAAAACCCTTTCCTTTCCTTTCCTTTCCTTCCTTCTTCTATTCAAAGCACAAAGCACAATTTGCTTTTCCTTCCTCTCCTCTCATCTTTCTCTTCTCTCTCTTATGGTTCTTTGAAATCTTTCGCTTTCTTCGTGGACAAAGAGCAAGAGCAGGAGCAGCAAAAGCAATGGCGGTGCAGAGGTTAGAGAGAGGCGATTTGTGGAAGAGCAAGGCAATGGCTTTGCAGATCCGTCTCAGGGACCGTTTCAGAGTCGCCGTCGACCGTCGCCGTCGCCTCCGGGAACTTCTTTTCGCCGGCGATGGAGACGGAGACGACGGTTGCTTCTCTTCCACCGTCGACCGGTGGCTCCGAAGGTTCAGAGATTTCCGCAGGGAGTCCCTGCCTTCTTCTTCTACTTTCTATCGCAAAAGAGGTATATTTTTTTTTTCTGATTCTGGGAATTTGGAAAAGAATATGTGTGATGGGTAATGGTGAAACGACATTGATTAGTGTAGCTCAAAAGCTTTGAGATTAAGGCATTGTTGTTATGGTTTTGGTGTAGATTTTTGTAAGGATTCGATGCTCGTTTGAGCGACTTGTTGGCGGCTCTATGTAAGTTAGGTAGATGGATAGTTAGATTAGTTATAGATATTGACAATTCATGGCTGAGAGCTTCGTAGCTCGGTGGTGGCATTGCTTGGTCTTCTTTATGAAGTTTGAATCTAACATTTGAATTCTCAAATTTTACTTATTTATCAGTATGATTCGGGTTTTGACATAGTTTTTGTAAGGAGTCGATTCTTATTTGACTGAATTATAGGCAGCTCTATATACCCATATGGATAGATAGATAGATTAGTCGTAGATATTGACAGTTCGTGGCCGAGAGCGTTGTAGCTCAGTGGTGGCATTGCTTGGTCCTCTTTATGAAGCAGCTCTATATACCCATATGGATGGATAGATAGATTAGTCATAGATATTGACAGTTCATGGCCGAGAGCTTTGTAGCTCAGCGGTGGCATTGCTTGGTCCTCTTTATGAATTTCAAATCTAACAATCGAATTCTCAAATTTTACTTATTTATCAATATTATTTGTGTTTTGGCGTAGTTTTTGTAAGGAGTTGATTCTCGTTTGACTGAATTATTGGCAGCTCTATATACCCATATGGATAGATAGATAGATAGATTAGTCATAGATATTGACAGTTCATGGCCGAGAGCTTTGTAGCTCAGTGGTGGCATTGCTTGGTCCTTTTTATGATTTTGAATCTAACAATTGAATTCTCAAATTTTACTTATTTATCAATATGATTTGTGTTTTGGCGTAATTTTTGTAAGGAGTCGATTCTCATTTGACTGAATTATTGGCAGCTCTATATACCCTTATGGATAGATAGATAGATTAGGCTTATATATTGACGGTTCATGGCCGAGAGTGTTGTAGCTCAGTGGTGGCATTGCTTGGTCCTCTTTATGAAGTTTGAGTCTCCCCTTCCCAATTGTTGTGACAATTGAATTATCAAATCTTACTTATTTATCAATAATGACTCGGGTTTTTGGTGTAGTTTTTGTAAGGAGTTGATTCTCTTTTGACTGACTTGTTGGCAGCTCTTTATACCTATATGGATAGATGGATAGATAGATTAGTCGTAGATATTGAAAATTCATGGCCGAGAGCATTGTAGCTCAGTGGTGGCATTGCTTGGTCTTCTTTATGAATTTCGAATCTCCCCTTCCCAGTTGTTGTAACAATTTAATAATCATATATCCTGACAATTCACCTTTTAATGATAAGGCAGTAAAGTTCACAAATTGATTTCTCTATTTAATAAATAGTGTTAATTTGTTTAGTTGACTAATTAGTGATCAATCATCAATTTACTTAAAATAAAAGAAATACTGTTTAAAATAAATGTGTCTAAATTCTGAATTATGAAATCCAATTTGCCACAGTGAGTAAAGACTTCAATGCTGAAGAAGAGTCTGTTGTTCTTCGCATGGTTCAAGCCGTGGCTCTACCTGTTTTGGGAAACGTTTGTCATGTGTTTATGAACGGCTTAAATCGTGTTCAGGTCAGTGAATTTGCATGGCATTCGATTTTTTGTTATACCTCTCTACCCAGTTATTCAATTCTTCGGTTGGAATGTTGATGCGTGCAATATTTGATTTGGGTTATTGTGTGGTGTTTGTCACAGGTTTATGGTTTGGAAAAATTGCATGATGCGGTGCTGCATAGACCCAAGGACAAGCCTCTTGTTTCGGTATGAACAATTCAACTGATATGGATTTAATTTAAAATGTGTTTTTACACAATTTAGCTTGGCCTAATTTTGCAACTTTGTATAATGCCAATGTCCAATTTCCATCTTGATTTAATCATTGAATAATAGTGTATGGTTTGAAAGGGAATTTATGTTTTTCAGGTCAGCAATCATGTTGCTTCGCTGGATGATCCACTTGTTATTGCTTCACTGCTTCCACCACATGTTCTTCTGGATGCGCAGAACTTGAGATGGACACTTTGTGCGTCTGACCGATGTTTTAGCAATCCTGTTTTTTCTACGTTCTTTCAATCTGTCAAAGTCTTGCCACTTTCCCGTGGTGAGGGTCTTTATCAGAAGGTATTCCTCTAAGCATGTCTTCAGTTAGTCAAGATATTGCACTTTTGTTTGATGCTGTTAGAAATACTTGGTGGGTGACTTGTATAGATTTATTTGTGGCAAGGGGTATTGTCAAGAGGGTTCTGTTTACAATATTTTGTCTTGTTTCTTTCCTACTCTTGCATTGATATGATAGACAACAAGGTTATAAATTCTTCTTTTTTGGGATAAGTAATTTTTTTTTTTTTAATAACAGAAAAATGAGAGTGAACCAAGTATATAGGATGTGTATATATATATATATTAGGATGTATGCAACTGGGGACAATACAATCAAGCATGCAAATTACAATGACTTATCAAATCACAAATCAAACATGGATAATAACTTTCCATGACATCCAATTTCTTCTTGTTTTATTTTATTTTTTACATTGTAGGAACCTTTTTAAAGAAGAGCTCTTTGGAACTCGCCTTTGGGCAATAAATCCTATAGACTGACCCACCCTCCAAAAACCAGTTGTTGGGTAATTCAATGGCATTCGCAACAGACATCCTATCTAACATGGTTTTAAAGATAAATAATTTTAGATCCGGAAAATACCATTCAGAATCTTCAAAGCATTGGTCATTTCTCTCCCTCCAAAGACACCACATTAGACAATGGGGGAGCGGCCATCCAAATAACATCATTTTGGTAACGAGCAAACATTTCTTGCCAACAACTGTAAGTCAACAACCATCTTCAGCATTACGTGATAAACTTCAAACAATGCGAATGCCATAGTCCACAACTTTGTAGCAAGGTTATAACTTATAGGATACTAGCCACTGTCAGAGTTCATCTCTTCCCATCTTTCCGGGTGCACATGCACATTTACATTTTTTTTTCTCAGTTTTTGAAGATGGTGTTTGACAGTTTGAGGGCTTAGTTGCTTTTTCACACAGCTTGGAACCTTTACACCTTATATGCCCCAGATGTTGACTTGTTTCTGATTCAAAATGTGGAATTATTTTTAAAATAATTTCTGCTAGAAAGACTGAAGAAGGATGTGATTTGCAGGAGAGAGAGTATCCACCAGTCTCATGAGATATATAAATGACTATATCTGTTATGTTAATTTGACATTTCAATACTCACTCAAATATTTTTTTTCCCCTCATAATGTTAAGCTATGTGATAACTATCCTCGTGTTCTCATCTTGCTTCATAACTGCTTCAGGGCATGGATATGGCTATTGCAAAATTAAATCGTGGTGGGTGGGTTCATATCTTCCCAGAAGGTGGTCGATCTCGAGATGGTGGAAAAACCATGGGGCCTTCCAAGAGAGGTGTTGGAAGGTAAGGGTCTGTAGGAGAATTTTTTTCTTTACTTAATTTTTTGAGAGAGGGAGACACAGAGAGATGTCTTTTGTTCTGTTAAGTTTTGGCACTTGGATAGCAGCTGCTGCCAGTTGCAAGTTTTATTTGCTATTTCCTCTTCTTTGAAGCATGAATATTTACTATTGTGCACTCGTACCCAAACAGGTTGGTCCTGGATGCAGACAATATTCCCATGGTTCTTCCATTTGTACATACTGGTATGCAGGAGATCATGCCAATAGGAGCTAGCATCCCAAGGGTTGGAAAGACAGTAAGTCATCGTACTGGTAATGTTTTGTTAGTGGAAGATTCTAAGCAATGGACACACCAATTGTTATCAATACATAGTAGTTTGAGACCATCATTGCCAAGCTTGAATTTGGACTTCACTATTTTCCCCATTTTCTAGTGCCCTTATGTTGGTAATCTTAATGGCTAAAATAATAATGAAATTGCAGCCACTGTCATTGCTAACTTATTATTTCATATGCCTGAAATATGTAGGTAACAGTACTGATTGGAGACCCTATCCATTTTGATGATTTACTCAACGTGGAAAAAGAAGCACATGTATCAAGAGGAAAATTATACGATGCTGTAGCTTCAAGAATTGGTCATCGATTACATGAGATGAAAGCTCAACTTGATGAATTAGCTCTTGAACAAGCTATGCAATTACAAAAACAACCAGTACAAATTACAGATAGAACAGCTGAGCTTTTGCAGCAAGTTGACTGGGATTCATTTGGGATGGGAGGCTATTTATCTTCTGAAGATGATTCTTTGTTGAGGCAAGAATCACAAAACCTATCAAGGATAGATGATGCTACTTGTCATCAAGGACTTGCTTCGTCCCTGAGACAAGAGACAAAGATGCAACCAAAGCTAAATGTTACCTATCCTCAAGAGCCTGCTTTGAGTGATCGGTGTTTCAAAGTTGGTTTATCCTATGGGAATGGACTTGTGTCGAGGATGCGTGGTTATATAGACCCAACTGAGCTAATGGGTTTTGCTGCCAGCGGCTTATTTGTGAATCTTAGACCAAAGGAGTTCTCTGCAAATTATAGAGAAGTTGGCCCCTTAAAGGCATGGAAACAATTTTTGGAAGATAATGTGTTCCGTCAGTGGAACCATTGCTAACACTATTAGTGTAGGAATTGTTGTAAAAATTTATTGTTAATGATAATTTAAGTTCAAGTTAGGCAGATGGGAATTTAAAAATGTTACACCATTTTTTGTTTTTTCCTTAAAATAAGTGGAGGGAGGATATTTGAACCTAATTTTTCCAATAGAGATAGTTGGGTAATGTTACTGAGTTACGAGGTACTTAGAGAGAAGTCTTATGCATTGTAATTTGCGAATTGACTTGTTCATTCTCTTTTTATATTCAAGTATGCAACATCTTGCATAAACAATTTATATCTTTAAATCTCAGGGTTGACCTTTGAATTTTTTTTAATTTGATAGTACAATGGAAAGAGGGACTTGAATTTTAGATGTTTTCACTAGAAATGTTAGGAGTTCTCAATCAATTAAGTTACGAAACTCTTGACAGTTGGCCTTGAAATTAAACGTAGCCAAAATTGGGTGATAAGTAATTACTATATTATGAGCTAACATTGAGACATGAAAAGTAAAATTTATTGAGGTGATAAGTTGTGATGATTATAACATCATTTTAATATGAACATAACAAGGCACTAACCCCATTATATACCAAATTTTAAGAGTCTTCTAATTCAGTAACATGCCAATTTCCTCTATATGTATATATATATGTATATAGCAGAGTCAGTGGCTAATGAATCTCACGTCTACATTTAGGGTGGTAAATGAATCAAGTTGTTTATGAATGACATAGGGTCAAATTAAGAAAAATTTTGTTTATGTTCGTTTTAGCAAATAAGTAGATCAAGCTTAACTTTAGGTTCAACTATTAAACAAACATAATTCAAACATAGTAATGTTCTAGTGAATGTTTTCATGAGTATGAAACTCAATTGAAATACATATGATATTATTTGTTTATAAATATACTTGTACAAAAATATACTTAAATAAAATTGATATTGAATTATGTCAGTTTTTAAATAAATTTAAAAAATATCAATCACTAAATGAAATTATTCATAATATAAATAATCCATCTTGGAATAAAATTTATTTATAATTTTTAACAATAATGTATCCTTTTTTATTATAGAAATTTATAAATGAAAATTATTCTATTTAATTAACTCAAGTTGTTTGTGTACAAACTTGAACTTGTTTGATAAAAATAAAAATAAAAAAGAAAAAGAGAAAAATAATAGACTAGAACATATAATCTAACTTGATAATGAGCTCAAGCTTGCATTGTGTTTGAGATAAAATTAAGTTTTAATTAACATTTTGATCCTTATATTTACCTTGTATGTTAACATGGTATTAACATTTTTCTTAACAATCCAACATTCAGTACCACAAAGTATAGCTGGTTGTATAGTAATTTTTTACACACACACACATAAACTTAATAGGTAAGGGTAATGGGATGAGGTCTTCACCTTCCGCTTTGCATGATTGGACAAACTTCCTTACCCCATCCCGCTTTGCCCCCACAAAACTTTACTATGTCAATTCGTCCCACACCATACTTGTAACAAGTTTTTTTTTTTGGGATAAAACTCATTTGATCAATATTAATATACTTGAAATTATAAATAAATTTATAACAACAAATAAAACTAATTATTAGATAGGACTTAATATTAATATTTAAAGTGTTTGATAAAATAATATCACAACAATACTCTCAATGTACTTCTCATGTCATTATGCTCTTATTTTATCATTCAATACAAACTCTCAATATTTATGAATTATCAATCAAAGATATCGAATGCTCACTCTTTAGCATCTCTTAGCGATCAAGTTTTATTGCCCCTTAGTCTCTATTTATTCTTTTACTCAACTTACATTTCATATACTCTATTTTAGTCCTACTTAAAAAGGAAAGTCTAAATTTATATGTATACATATATAAAACTATACTAAAAGATTGTTCGGGGTTTGTTTTTTTTGTTGAAATTGAAATTTTTTTGCTAAAATTACTGTAGATAAATGTAAAAGTTAACTAAAATAGTATAATAAGACCCACAAATAGTACCAAAAAGTGCAGTAGAATTCATAAATAATAACAAAAATAAGCTAAATAGTAAAATAAGTTGGCTTTTTAATTTGGATTCAAATGCACACGGATATAGACTTTTTTTTTTTAGGGAGCACACTAATATATACTTGAGAATAAATTATGTATGTTTGTAAATAAGTTCATAAGACATCAAGTTATTAACTATAATTTAATTTTTTTATAGTAAAATAATATTAACAATATACAAGGTTGGTGTATCTGTTTTTTATATGTTTAAAAACAAAAATAATTATATTTAATTAACTCAAGTATCTCATTCTCTTATGGACAAAATCAAACACATTTGATAAAAAAATAAACAAAACTTACACATATTAGTATGCATTTGACAACCGATTATAAGCTAATTTCTTACTTAGGCTGCGTTTGGTTGGGTGTAAAATATTTTCCGGGTGTAAAATATTTTCAAGTGAAAATATTTTCGGGAAAGGAAAATAATTTCTAGTGTTTGGTTGCAATTTTAAAATTATATTGGAAAATAATTTGAAGTGTTTGGTAATATTCAGAAAATGCAAAATTTTCACTAATTTCTCACATTTTCTCAGCTTCCAAACAAATTTTATATCAAAAAAATCTACCAACACCCACCACCACCCACATACTAGCACCACACAACACAAAAACCACCAAAACACCACCACCCACACCACCGCAACAACAACAACAAAATCAGAGATCAAAAGCCACCAAAACACCAAAAAAATCAGAGATCAAAAGCCACCAAAACGCCACTACCCACGCCACCACAACAGCAACAAAAAAAAATCAGAGATCAAAGAGAGAAAGATTGAGAGATTGAGGGAAAGAGATCAGTAACGGCGGCCAGATTGAGGGAAAAATGATCGGTAACAGCGGCCAGATTGGTAACGACGGAGGTGGGTTTGGGCTTGGGACGGTGGTCTCGCGGCTCGATCTCGCCGACGCGAGCTCGCCAGCGTGGTAGCGATCTCGCGACTCGATCTCACCGGCGCGAGCTTGTCTGGGCTTAGGGCTCGGTTTGGGCTTGGGGCTCGGTCTGGGCTTGTCGGCGCGTCTGGGCTTGGGGCTCGATCTCGTCGGCGCGAGCTCGTCGGCTCATCGGCACTTCTCTCTCTTTCTCCTCTCTTCGTTCTCTGTCTCCCTCTCTTCGTGCTCTCTCTCTCTCTGTTTTCCGTGGAAAATGTGATTTAAAGGTAAAATAGGAACGGATTTCATTTTCCATTGTATAAGGGCTGTTTTACGGCCAAACTGTAAAATAATTTTAGTTGACCAAATTTTTTGTGCTCACCAAACACACGCAAATGGGGAAAATAATTTCTGAAATTGGTTTACCGTTAAACCAAACGCAGCCTTAAATTATCTATTATTTACGCGCCTCACACCCTTTCCTTTTCTTTTCTTTTTTTTCTTTTTTTTTTGCCTGATTCATATTTGAAAAAAAAGAAAAAAAAAGAAAACAATCATCAAAATCCAAAAACAGTATAATAATGGAAAGCAAATTTCGGCCCACACAATCACACTCAACACAAAACGATACAACACCTTTTTTCTTTTCACACTTTACAGATCTCACACCACGTGGGTTTGATTGCTTACCTCTGCGGGACCCAAACAATCTCGTCCGTCCATTTCTCTCATCATGCAGACCCCACCAAACCAAACTAACGGTCCCGATCAAATCCCGATCCTCTTTCTCCCCTCTACAACAAACACACACAAACAAAACACAAACCGCAAATTCAATTCCTTTTCAAAATCTCCCACACTCCCAAAACACAGAGAGAGAGAGAGAGAGAGAGAGAGAGAAATGGCGGACATTGAAGAAACAGAGCTGAGCGACAAGCAGAAGAACGAGATTGCCAAATGGTTCCTTCTCAATTCTCCTGTTGGTGAAATCCAATACGTTGCCAAAGGTGTTTTTCACTCTCTCTGTGAATTTTTTGATTTTTTGAATTTTGGAATTTGGATTCGCATTGGCTTTTTTCTTTCTACGATTTTTCAGATTTGCATTTTGTTCTCTTTGTAGTGCTGATTAGTTGATTTTTTGTACGTTTTGGATTTTTTTTTTTTTGGTTCTGTTTGGTTTTTTTTGGTAGATGTGAAAGCGATACTAAACGACGACGCATTGTACAACGAGGCGGCTTCGGAAGCGTTTCCGTTGTACAACAAATCACACATGATTTGCCTTGGAATGCCCGGCCGAGCCGGCGATGTGAGTCTCTGAATTTTAATGAATTGATCAAGAGTCTTGTGTATATTGTCTGTGTCTGTTGTTTGATTTTAATTTTAGGGTTTCGTTTTGGTCATTTGCATTGATAGTTTACTTTAAAGAGTTAATGTGATATCAATTTGAAGAATTGGGGTGTGTTGGGCTTGATGGGCATTATTAGTTAGTTGTTTGAGGATATATAAATTTTGAGTAATGCTGCATACCCAATAATTTTCACAATAGTTGAGTTTACAAGCTTTTACTAGTTCTCATCTGGACCCACCACTAACCTCGCAAGTTTTTGATGAGTTTTAGAGCAGTGTATGGACACAACATATTTTGCCTTTTTTCTTTTTTCACCAAGTAAAGATTTGTGGGTAGCTGGGAATATGGGCTCATCGCTAACATCATTTTTTTTTTTTTTTGATTCACCAATTAGAACTTGCCATGTTAGCCAGTTGTGTAAAAGTTTGTGAAATAGTTGTGTTCATAAATTTATTTTTTGGTAATTTAAGTGTTATAACAAGCGGGGGAGATGGAATTTGAACTTTGGTTCTCCTGTTAAAGGAGACCAAACAATGCTACTCTAAATTTTTATTACAAAAGGGTTACAAATTGATGTTTTTGCTAAGTTTTTTGAGTCACGTGGACTGTATGGGCTGCACCATGTGAATTCATGTGGAGTGAGCAACTTTTAGGTACCACAAGTTAAAGTTTGTGTCTAAATGATAGTAAAGTTTGTTGTGCCTTTTGAATGGGATCCTCTCCATTTTACTTGAAATTGAGCCATGGAATGGATCCATTCCAAATGGAGAGGATCCTAATAATACCCTTAGCATCCCAGTTGTTAAATTAGGATTTAGGTTTGGCATCACAATTAAAAATAAATAAGAAAGAGCATTTAACGAGTGACAATGACTTTAAATAGTCAAAATTTCATATATGCCATACCTCAAAACAAAATTCATATATTCCACTTGATTTTATTGAATTATGCTTTCCTGTTCTTTTCTAAATTAGGTATAATGAATGACAATGTGATTAAATTGTGGAAAATTCATATATGATATATGCCAATGGAATATATTGAACCCATACTTTTAGTTATTTATCTTTTTTGGTCTATCAAATCATGCTCTGAAAATTCTTGTTTTTAAATTAGGTTCTGAATTTCAAACCCAATAATAATATATTTAATCTGCTGCTGTCATGCAGGTACTGATTACATCATTCGGTGAGCTCAATGAGAAGGAGTATCTTGAGCCTAGGACTGCCCAAGTTGCTAAAATTGACCACATTAAACAAGTAATTAATGTCTTGTTTTCCTTGCATTATTTTCTCTTTAGTGAGTAGGATATTAACCAAAATGCTAAGGAACATTCAGGTATATTGCCTTACTTGAGGCAAAGCTTAAATCTCAAAGCATAGCTCAGTCTCACTTATCACATACTACAAAACATTGTCATGTGAAAGATGAGATTGTAATCAATAAGGGAAATTTTGATGCTGCAAATTAGTTGTACTTAATATCAATGGATTTCATAGTTCTTGTCATAAATATTTTAAACAAATTACTATGGAGGCAAACATTTCAGTGTAGTTGTTAAATATATTTTTCTAGGAATGCATTATGGAATTGGTAATTACGGTCAAATGTCTAATTCTCTGTGATTTCAGGTGAAGTACTTAATTAATTGTGTCATGTTCTCATGTTTGTAATTAGATTGCATGGATTTTGTTGGAGCATGTTATATGCATGCTATTCTCTCTCTCTCTCTGGATTTGGTCAAGTGTTGTTCTCTAACTTGTGTCAGCTTTTTTTGGGTAGAATTTGTGTCACCCATTATATTAAAATAACATGGTAAACTGGTTCAGGTTTGTACAGGGGCAAGACCGGCTCTGGATGAGGAACTTCCATCTGCATATATAGAGGAATTTCGGTATGCCTTTGTAATCTCATGGATTGAAATGTTTTTGCATAATACTTATCAGATTGCTTTTCAACTGAAGTAAGTATCTGGCTATTAAATTATAAAAGATTTGAACAACATTAGTGGCTTAGATGCATTCTTGTTGGACATTTATAATATATTTATATTACCAATAAGTTATTTATTCTTGAGTACTTTTAGCCTTCACAAGTTCAAAATAGCTCCTCTTGATTGTTACCCCAAAGTAACTACTTAATTTGTCAATTTTTAACTTACAGATATTCTTTCTGCACTCAAATAGACAAAACTATGACTATGAAGGTTTTTCATGGTCCAGGAATTATGATGTATCAAACACTTATTTGCTGTGCATCATGATATTGACCATGTGGGTTTTTGCTATTGTGGAGCCAGAGTTATGCTATTAATTTGTAACATCTCTTTAGGTTCACTGTGGTGCATGCTCATTTATATTATTACTCGAGGAAGAGAAATATGACCAAAGGTTATGACAGCATAGCACACTGCCCACTTCCTTCCAAATACACATGGAGACATATGACGAGACTGTTGCTAATAATGTCATTTTTTTTCCTTGACAGATGTGCTGTGGACATGGAAATACTTAAGTATGTTGGTGAAGCTTATCCAAAAGGTATCTGCTCAGTTTACTGTACAAATGGAAAAGATGTTGAGGGGCCAGGTTCTGATTTTGAGCTTGCTGTGGTGATTTCCGCTACTAGACTTAGTCCACAGAATTTTTGGTGAGTGAAATTTGTCAAATGACAATGCGGTATTCTTTTTAATGCTCTTTATTTGGCATCATGGTTCAGATAGGCCATAACTACATTGTACCAACTCATCCTCATCTGTTAGAATCTAGAGACTTGTAGATAAGGATTTTTCAGTTTTTAATGTTTTATGGCACATTTTTTAGTAATGGAAGTTGGCGCTCAGTGTGGAACATTGAGTTCAGGGATGAAGAACAATTACTAGAACTAAAGGGCAAACTGCAGGTATTTCATCAGCTGTGCGTGTGTGTATGTATATATATATTTTATAAGTAAGAGATCAGCTGTGTATATCTTCCTTTTATACTCTTTCTGTTTCTATGAAATTCAGACTGCATTCATTTTTATTGAGCTCATTTAAACCTACAATAAAATTAAATTTTCCATGTACTCTTCTTCTGCACTAGGTGGGTGCCCATTATTTTGAAGAGGGAAATGTGCAATTAGATGCTAAACATGAATGCAAAGATTCTTCAATATTTCAGGTTATTACAAATTTACATGTCTATCAGCGTCATTTATATCATTATTTTTACTTTTTCTTACTGTTACTGTCATTTCTATGAAAGCTCCATTATGCATGATTAACCAGTGCCCTTCCTCTTACCATAGATGGTGAGATTCTTTTCTTTTGACTTTGTACATGTTGATGTTAAGAACATGGTGATGTGGAAGCAATAATTGTTTGTGACTTGGCTTGTTAAATTATCTAGTCTAATTGAATGGGAAAGGGATCCTCTCTATTTGAAATGGATCCGTTTCATGGTTCAAGTTAGATGTTACAAATCTAAAAATGGATCCAGTGTCACATCATTTAAAATTTTAAATGACATGGTAGACTATACATTGTTAGATTTAGGAAATAAAATATTTATTGTGATTTGAGGACTTTGTAACTGTTCCAAATGAATGTCCTCCTTGGTAATTATGAAAACCATGCTAGGTGAAAAGTTTACATCAAATTTTGTTTGAAAAGTTTTATGTGTGTGTGTGTGTGTATTGAAAAGTTTAGGGATTTGTTTTGAGAATGTTAGTCAGATCTTTCTTGCTTTGAGGAATGTCATTGTTATTTAGCACTTTTGAAATTTGAAGAAAAAGAAGTTTTCTGTGATTTGCCTGCATAGTTCTGTTCGAAAAACCATGCTTTTGTTTCTTTTTTCTAAAATAAATTTTAAGCATTCTAATTAGGACAGAGTTTACCTCCAAATGGGTTTGGAGGAAAATTCCTCCAACTTACTACTACATGGCGACTCAAACGACCACCCATGGGTACATTTAGTCACTTGGCCTATTTAATGAGTCATGTGACTTGTTTAAATAATTTAAAAATTCATGTGATTTAATACACGTGCATGGTTTTATGAATTGCAACATTATGAGTTGGAGGATATTCCTCCAAATTGGTTTAGAGGAAAATTTTGTACTTCCAAGGCTGTCCAATTTTGTTATAATATATTTATTTCCTTAGATGATGCTATGTGGTTATGCCTGCTCTAATCATCTAATTCTGCTCTCTTTTTTCCTATTCTCTATCCTATTCTTATGTTCATATTTGTTTCAGTCTCCTGATGATTGTGCAATTACGATAGCCAGCATTATTCGCCACCATGAGACAGAATACTTGGCATCTCTTCAGGTTCTCTACATCCTTCTTCTTCTTGTTAAATGGTTTATTTTCATTTTTTCAAAAGTCCTTTTCTGACAGTTATAATTGACAGGATTCCTATTCAAATTTGCCGGATACCACTTTTAAGGTACTATTTTTTCCCTTCAAATTTAAAGTTAGGTTAGGTTCTTTTTTCTTAGGACCACTACTTTAGATCATAGGCATGTGCATGAACTTGACAAGAGCTAACTGCTGTTATCATCCAACCAGTGACAACTCTGCTTTTGGACTACTACTTTTTTGTTTGTGCATTACTTTTATCTTCTATTTAATTCTTTGGAATTGATGGAATTTGATAATAAAATTGCATAATATAATTTTTAAAGAGAAGATGCTTTAAATAGTTCTGTAAATTAATCAATATGTTTCCAACAAATTGGATGGGGTAGAAGTGCCTGAGTTGGCTATTAATATGATAGGTTTATTAGGATCTGAAGCACAGGTATGGTTGGACATATAGTTCACCAATGACTTAAATGTAGATTCAAATAAATGGGCATCTGCTCTTGCAATACTCTGTATAAAGCTTCAGTCACTATATTTGGGAACTTATTGCTGTTGAAAAACTAGGCATGAAAGTAGCCAAAGATGTAGGAATTAAGTTATACTGCTTGTGTCTCGATCCCACTCTCACTTTTTGTTGATTACCCTACCAAAAGATCTTTACTATTACTAACTTAAACTCTTATTATTATTTACTTCCAGAAGCAAGCTTTAGTTTGCGTTTGGCTACCAATTAAAAAGTCAGTTTATTTTACTATTTAGCTTATTTTTACTACTATTTATGAGTTCTACTGTATTTTTTGGTACTATTCATGAGTCCTACTGTACTATTTCAGCTAACTTTTACCTTTATGTACAGTACTTTCAGTAAAAAAAATTTAGTTTCAGCAAAATAAGCAAATCTCAAACAAACCCTTAGTATTTGTTCGATTTGTATGGCATATTAGATTTAGTAGGTTTTGTGATTGGTTGATATCCTTTCGTTCTTTCTTTTGCCATATAGATAGGTTCTAAGGCCTCTAATACGTATAAATGCAATGCAGGATCTCCGGAGGAAGCTTCCAGTTACTCGAACCCTATTCCCATGGCATAATACCTTGCAATTTAGCCTGACAAAAGACATTACAAAAGAACTAGGCATTGGAAAGTGAATGGCTGCCGAAGGTGTAAAAGTAAAGATGGCGTAATGAGTTCCCCCTGGTTTTAGTTTGCTGCGGGAGTTTCATGCCTCAGTTTCGTTGCGCTGTACTGTACTGTACTGTTGTTTATTCTGATGAAATGTGTATAGCAGGAAAGGGGTTGCAGTTGTTTATCATTTCTGATGTTTGTGGAGAACGTTGACTCATTTGTAATTATAGTGTATAATGTGATAGTTTGAGCAATTATTTTCCCTAAACATTTGAATGAAAATTAGACGACAAAAAACTCATTGCACACCCTCGTTCTACTAGAAATTGCGCTACTCCTTTCTTTTTTCATTTTAACTTGGCAACCTGGGTATAAAAGGAGTTTAACAGCGGAATCATAAAACAAGAACTGATTTTGACTAGAGGTGCTATTTTTAATCGAAATACTTAACACACTCATCTCCTCGCTCATGAAGGTAAAGTAGATTTATGAAGAGAAGAGTGTCAAACCTGAAACAACAAATACCTTGGTTTTTACTTTTAAGTTTCAACACGATCATTTCTATAAGTAAAAAAAATAAAAAAAATAACTTTAACATGATAGTCTAATTCTATAAATCAAGGGATTAGAAGTATAGAACCCACCAGGAAATGTAGATTACAAAGAGCTCGGAAAACAAATTGGAGGTTACTCTTTTAGCTGGTTTTCGTACGGATGGACCAGAAGGACTTTTTTTTGAATAAGCAAAAACAAATATTCCGTGGACAAAAAAGTCTTTTTGTTGAAAAGGCAAAATAAATAAACAAATAAAATCAAAAAATTCCATTGCCGGGAATCGAACCCGGGTCTCCTGGGTGAAAGCCAGATATCCTAACCGCTGGACGACAATGGATTTTGGTTGACACTGTGGTTCTTAAAATCTATATATATATAAATTCCCGGAACATTAACATTCAAAACAAATACAAAAATTTACTAATTATTTAATTGAAATCCACTTTTTTATCCTTATAAAAGAATATACAAGATTATTTTATGAAGGTAGAGTCCATTTTTATGAGGGGAGTTTTTTTTTTAATATAATATATTTTTCTCTCAAAACTTCATCAAAATTTTTGTGGTTGATATTCCATTTCAAAATGATTATTAATATTATTTTGTAAAGGTTATCAATATGATAAGCTTTAACTGTACAATTTATGTCAAATTCAGATCTTCTAGTTTTCCTATGGTACACTATCAAATAAATTTCCTTAAATCTTGACCACTCTTTTATTATTTTATGATTTTGCCATGTCAATATTCTACTAACAATAATCTTAATTATTTTGTTTGCAATATTATTTTAAGATTACTGCTAGTGGAATGCTGACATGGCAAAATTCAGACCACTGAATCATAAATGAGTAGTTAGGATTAAAGAAATCTATTAGTAAAGTACCCATTTAAATCCATTTATGTCAAAACTCTACAATGAAATCTCACACTGTGTAGAGATTACTACTATTAAATTATGGTATACAAAACAATATAAAATTTAATGATCGATAAGAATCATGTTTATCCATATTTGATGATTGATAAAAAAAAAAAGACTAAATGAACAAATTGCCTTCTTTTATAGGTCAAAATACACAACTCTAATTAAAAATTAGTTAGCCAAAACTATTTCAATAAAAAAAATCATATTGTTATGAACAATTTATCATAAAATTTATATCAAGACATGTTTAATAATAACCTAAAAAAGAAGATTATTCTCTACATCAAAGTTGAGAGGTTGAAAGCAACACATCACCATTGGAAATTTGGAACCCATGTCATGAAAACATTTTAAAAAAAAATTACAAACTTAAGGAAATTAGGTTAAACAAAAATACAAAAAAAAAAAACACAAAACACAAAACTTATTCAATTTAATGGGATAAAAAATAAAGTAAACAAATACATACCTGCAAGGTTGTAGGTAAAAGTAGAGAATAATAGAGAAAAAACATTATGAATTATTTGATATATATGTGGGGAGTAAAAGGACCTGAGCAAGTATTTGGGCCTTGGGCTTTATTGACGGGTGCCAGTTCGTTTAGACTAAAGGCCTTTAGGACTGCAAGTCGGCCCACAGAGCAAAGGTTCGAGGATTCGTCCGATGATGAATTTCTCCTCGGACAGACCCGCGATGACCCTGGGATTTGCCAAGAAGATTAAAGGCAAAGTTCTGGAAAAACTGTTGGTTAAGAGGGGGATCCAAATACCTTCAAGACACAACAGTGTGAGAGAAATATCTCAGAAAAAGACTGCTACCTCCACATTAAAGACTCTGCACTTACCTCCCTAACCGCATTAATGGGGAAATGACCCCTGAATATTAGAATTCACCTTCCTGCTATTATATTAAGACTTCAAGAAGGTGGTGGAAGGTGAGGGGGAAATCTAAGGATAAGAATTGTGTGACATGTGGACAAAGAGGGAAGAAGAAGAAGTATTTAAGAAGAGAGGAAAGAGAAAAAGGGGGGGATCGGTCAGTTAGCTGAAGAATGATGAAGAATTGTAATATTTGAAAGGAAATGAGAAATAATACACAGTTCGTCCTTGGCTTACGTTCGAGGAGGTTCATTTGTCATACTTGTTTATTATTTGCAAATACTGTAACACTCAAGCCTGTTGACCAAGCTTCCCACATCTCTAACCTAGATTTCAAATCCACACTTTTCAAATCTTATTGTTAAGGCTCATTGGGCCTGAACCCACGTTTGTCTTTGGGTCCAGGCGCAATTGTGCACTTACAATACACACACACACATTGAAAAAATCGATGTGTACAAAAAGTTTAATATTAGTCTAATTAATATTATACTCGTGCGATGTACGGCTTAATCAAGAATCATGTATAAACTAAATAGAATAGGAAAATATTTTCAAATTTAAGTAAAATTAAATAATAAAATAGATAGAACAATTTATCATCAATTTTACTAATAATTGATTCTCAAACCATAGCCATATGAATCAAATAAAACTTAATAAATTTAGATTAAACAAAAGACAAAAAATACACAAAACTTATTCAATTTGATGAAAGAAATTAGAGTAAACAAATATTCAATTAAATTATAAAATTGGGCTTTAATTTTGTGCTACGTATTCTATCTTCTTCTTCTTCTTTTTTTTTTTTTTTTTTTTTTTAAAATTGTGCTAAGTGAGTATGAAGAGTCCAATATAAATGGATTATTTGCTAAAAAAGATATATAAATGAATTATAAAAAATCTAATCATATATTTAATTTTATATCTAAAATTAGAAGAAAATAGAGTTTGAAAGGTTTTGTTTTTCTAACTAAAAATAATATAAGTATATTTACATAATACAGATTTTTTTTTTTTTTGTGAAGAATGACATAATACAAATAGTTCGTCAAATACCAGTTAGAAATTTATATAAGTATATGATATATATGCATGACTTTTAAATTAGTTTAGTAATTTATGATAAAAAAAATTAATTTACTAGTTAAACTTTTTTTTTTTGTTCCAGTTAGCTCAATTAATAAAATTTCTGATAGTTGAATAAGGGATCTGCAGATGTCACAGGTTGAAACTCTTTAAAAAAAAAAAAAAACCTCTTTTTTTTTGTTTAGAAAATTAACCCTCGTATTTAAATGTTGCTAAGGTTTTAATTAAATATTAATTCTATCTATTTTGTCAAAAAAAGAAAAAGAAAATAGTAATAAACTAATAAATAATAATACCAAAATTGAGGTAACTTAAATAAAAAAAATCTTAATCTACAAATACCAAAAAGCTGGAGTGCATATGTGCAAAAACATGTTGTTCTTGGTGAACCCTTTAAACCTCTCTCAAGTCTAAACTCCGCCACTGTCCCCAACAAGAAACTCAACGATCAAGCTGTGCCCTCAGAGTTCAAAGTTCCGACAAAGTTTCACCACATAGACATACAAGGTTTGTTTTCTTTAACTATTCCATCAATCTCTTTTTATTACTGATTTACTTCTATATATATATATATATATATTTTTTTTTTTTCCCAAGCTAGACTGAATCTGACCCTCTGTTTGTTAACTGAGAAAACCCACATAAAGAAAGTAAAAGACATGTCAAACTTACATGAAAAAAGAAAAGAAAACTCCCTCTCAACTGAGCCAAGTGGCAATATTGTCCATGTAGAATGGTGGGATTTTTTTGGTTTTTAGTTTTTCCCCAAATGGTGAATAGTATAACACTAAAAAAATTTGCTTCCATTTATTTTTGCACTCAAAGAGAGTACTTTTACTGAGGTTTTATGCTTTCCTTTCCTTTTCTTTTGGTTTGCAGGTCATTTTAAATTGCTGGGTTTGCCCTTTCTTAGAAAATGGTATGTAACTCACTGTGCTGATTTAGGGTTAAGGCTTTGTATTTTGGTTCCTTTTTCCATGATTATTGAGACCCTTTTTTGTTTTTTGGCTGATTTGGCTGGTGGGTTTTGTATCAGCTCCCTCTTTCATTGCTCAAGACTGCTCAAGGGCATCCTATGGTAAGAAATTTCTCTCTATGGATTTCATTTGTGTTTCACATTGTACTGCTGTTTGGTTGCTGAGTAAATGTAAGAAGAGGGCAGAACCTTTTAAAAAAAAAAAAAAAATTTTAGTTACTTGGGAATAGTTGGGATACTAGAAGTTTTAAAATAAAGGGTTTGTCAAATAAAGGATTATACACGAAATTTGATAACTTAGCATTGTTTGAGTAATCTTCTAGGTTTTGAAACCAAAATATTGCATAGATTGTTGTTTAGAACAGCATAAAGGTACTTTCTGAATGCTAATAGATATGTCTGTATTTTTCTTTGTCCTCCTTTTCCTAAGGATCTAAAGGGATTTGTAAGATGTTAACCAAATCTAAATTCATGTAAAAGACAAATTTTATCCTAATTACTCCTTTTTTTGGGTGCTAGTTAGTCGAGCTGAAAAGTGGTGAGACTTACAATGGACATTTGGTGAATTGTGATACATGGATGAATATCCATCTTCGAGAAGTCATATGTACCTCAAAGGTAATTATTCTTGAACTATTCATATAATTGTCATATTTAATATTTTTTTCCTGTGAATCAAGTTTTATAATCTTCTGTGGCTTGCGATTGCAATTAAGGGTTGAAATGATGATGTAGGATGGAGATAGATTTTGGAGAATGCCTGACTGTTACATTCGGGGGAATACTATTAAGTATCTTCGGGTCCCAGATGAGGTATTTTTTATACATTCAACTTTTATCCTTAATCTGTAATGGTTTTTTTTGTTCCCCTTTGTCTTTTGTATGCTTCTTTTTATATTAAAACACTGTGAGCGTTCCTCTCTCTGTCTCTCTCTGGAATGATGCAGCTTAGCCAAATCAGACATCGATGTGCTCCATAAGGTGCTGTCATCAAAGCTTGTCTTGGTTGTTATTGAGTTTCATTCTGGCTCTCTTGTGTTCCTTGATCAAGCTTTGGGTCACATGCCTTTTGTAGAAGCGCATCCGTGTGATGTTAAAAATTGGAGATTGGATGTTCACTGACCAGAGTCTTCCCTTTTGATTTCTTTATTTCCTCTTTTATTTAACTTTTTTTTTTTTGGAAGGAGAGGAGAGAGGGGGGGGGGGGGGAGTGGGGTTGGGGTGTTTAGTGTGGCTAGGTTTACTTGGTGGGAAATAATCCAAAATTTTCTGAAAATGGAGCCTTGTGCACAACATAGTCTTGTTAAAGCTGTTTGCATAGAACATCTAAAACTTTTGTATTTTCTGTTATTTTCCCCTTTGCCACATTGATTCCTGCCAGTTTTTAGCATATACTTAAGCCCAGAGTTACTTCCAGTCAATCTACTGGATCTTTTATTCCATTAGCTTTTGGAAATTTATCTTTCTTTAGTCTGTAATCATTTACTGGGGAATATTTGTTGCATTGTTGGGGGAATGTTTCTGACAGACTGGGTGTATTTTGGGTTTTCTTTCTGCTGTGTTGTAAGCAAATAATTTAGACTGTGTGCTGTTAATTTATTTCTTGCTTTTGTTCTAAATTTGTTTTGATGAATTATATTAGTTTCATAGTCCAAAGGACTTAATTGACTCCTCTTTCAATGTTTGCTGTCTTGTTAGGTGATTGATAAAGTTCAGGAGGAGTCCAAGACCCGTGCAGGTATAGTTTGGTGGCTACACACACACACACAAAAGGAGAAAAAAGATGGAGTAATATCAAATGAGGATTCATTTCTGTGACATTGATTACTGAACCGTTTTACCTATATAATAATCAATCATATTGATTGCTTATGCTTAATCACAGCATTGAGCACCATCTCTGTTATTTCAAATTCTGTAGTAGAGTTGGTTCTGATATTCTAGATTTCAGTTTAAATTGGTTAGTTTACAAAGAAATTGACCAGAGCCTACTTTCCTCACCAGTGTCATTTCTGGTTTGGAAGAACTACTTTGATTTTTATGCAATTATTTGTATGACTGACTTTGTAACTGGTGACTTGTTCAGATAGAAAGCCACCTGGTGTGGGGCGTGGAAGGGGAAGGGGTAGAGAGGAAGGTGGTGGTGCAAGGCAAGTGAAAGGCATTGGGCGTGGTGGAGATGATGCAGGTGGCAGAGGCATGGGTGGAGGTCGGGGTAGAGGAACTTCTGCAGGCAGGACTGGTAGCAGCAGAGGTATCAAATACCAAAGATCTTTGTTCCTGACTTTCTATAATTTATGCCATAACAAATCCATAGATCTTTTCATGAATTTTCTTAAAGCGCACTTTATTTGCTTTAATAATCCATTATAAGAATTTAAGTCTAAGCATCATCACCATGGTAGTTCAAACAAAAACACATGTTGGGTACCAGTCATAGCTGGTATACCCACACATGGCTCATATAATTGAATATCCTGTCAAAGATTCAATAATAGAACCTTGTTGCAATATGATTTACTGGGTGGGGGCCTTGTCATCTCATTTTGTAATAAGATGATTGCCACTAAATAAGTCTCTTTTCTCTGCATTGTGCACCTGCACACATTTTTAATGTGAATTTGAGGGAGGATTAGCAATCTTTTTAGGATGACTAATGGATTCTCTTTGTGGGGCAGGTGGACGTGGACGTGGCTGATAAAAATCTAAAATGCTGGGATGGGGTAGCTGCTGCCCTGGAAGACACCTTGTTTCCTTCTTTAAGGGCAAGATATGTCTTAAGTAACAGAGCCAGAGAGAAGATCTTTCCCTTGCTGCACAAGTGATTAGGGGTGCATGCTGAAGACTGCATCCATGTAACGGATTTTAGTATAGCTTTTTACTTAATTGCTCTTTTGATGCAAAAGGTCATTCGTAGAAGCAAACGATACAATATTTCTTGGAAGTTCCTTTCAGTGTGGACACCCGTATTAACTTATCATACTTTCTCAACATTGTACATGTGAATGAATTATTGTTGACCATGAATATGGTTTGAGAAACAATCTATATTGCACGACTGATCTGGTGGATGTCAATGTGTGGCTAATGGTTTAATGCATAAACCATGCTATATTAAAAGGAATTACATCTCCTAGCCTAATGAATTGTGAGAAGCAAAATCTCTTAGGTCTAGCAAATCAAATTATGGCTTAAAGCAATACTGCATTTGTAGCGTTGAGATTTGACCTATCTCAATATCAAAATTCACAAGGTTTTAATACTTGTTAGTTGGGTTTCAATGTCCAATTGAAAGTATAAATAGCAGTGAGTGACTCATAGCAAGTACTAGACATTAAGCCTCATTGAGTTTCGTTGAGGTTAAAGGTCAATAGCGAGTGTAATGTTTTAGTTCCTTTCTCGTGTCACTGACTCACTAGTTAAGAAGTAGCTATGGTTGTAGTCAATGTTCTAATTTTTAATAATAGGACCGAACTGGGTGTCCAACCGTGAAACTGGAAATAGTCATTTAAAAGGGGGTAGACAATTTCAACTGTAAACTGAAGTAATATAAAATCAATGTTACTAATGCAAAATCTTGCCAAATCAAGAAAACGAGTATATATAATTTCAAATTAGGAGTATGAGCAAGTCTTGTACGGTTTTGGAAATTCTTTAATCAAAATATGAAGATGAAACTTGTACCCTTAATTTGAAGATATCAACGGTTATTTTCATAATTTTTTTCATAAGTCTATTGACATAACTCTTTTCACAACTTACTAAAGTGATGGATTATGAGCGGTAAACAAACACTTTTATATGGATTCATCATTTTTTTTTTCACTAGTCACAAATTTTATGATTCTTCAAAAATGTTATGATTAAATTCTTAATTTAGTCTTTCAATTATTAGGTACAGTAATGCTTAACCTATTTATTATGTTAATTTCATTCCTTAACTTTCAAAATCAACTCAAATACATTCTTTTATTTTACAAAAAAGTTTAGCTCCAATCCGGTTTTAAGAAATCTCCTCTAACCTATTACATGGTAATTTATAAAACTATTATGTGTATTATTTATACAAGTCACATTACTCACTAAAAAAGTCACGTGACTAAAATTATACATAAATTATCTCTTTAATTGCTACAAATAAGTTGAAAGAAGATAACATCAAACCAATTTGGAGCTAAACTTTTTCTTTTCTCTCAATTAGAATTTTGAAATAATTATCTTGCAAATAGAGTACATATTGAAAACACACTTTACAACTATTTTCACCAACACTATTGTCAAATAATTGTGTTAATTTTAAAATAATAATAAAAGAATAGTTGAATTAACTGGATTTTGAAAGTTACAATACGACAATATTGGCACAATTAATATTCAAGGAATCAAATTGAATTGTCAACTAAATGAAGAACCAAATAAGTAATGACTTTTGTTGATGAATGCATTAATGGAACAAATTAGAGTGTATATAACCTTCCGTTAAATAATGTTTTTATATATGTTTTTACAAAATAAGGTCAAATATGAAGAAAAAAATAGTAGGCGAATGCATGCCCTTAAACAAGACCGATTAGTCATCTACTCATTTATAGAATCTATTCTATTCGTCTTTTTACGGTCACAACAAAAATTCACAATACTCTTAATTTACTTACCACATCAGATGTGAACCATTAAAACAAATTTAAAATTACGAATTGCGGTAGATAGGTCCAATCGTGAGGTGGTAGACAAATCCTAACTTTATTGCTATCTTATTAAGCTATTAATCCAACTAACAGTCCTATTACAAATACTGTGAAATCACCAACTTCTTCGCATCTTACACAAAAATATTGTCATTATCTTCCACGTATGTATGATTATTATTCCAAAATATTACACAATAATTAAGAAAATAATTAGTATATATATTTAGAATAAGACAATAACAATAATTAAGAAAGAAAGATACGTGGGACATATCATATCATATCATATGAATCTTTGGTCACACTTTGCTGGTTTGTTTGACCAATGGCCATTTCTGTTGGGGGATTATGGGATAGTGTACTACTCCACTTAGAAGCAACAAAACAACTTCAATTTCAACAAAAAGACAGAGTTATTGAGAGCTAAACATTATTCACAGTTGAGTTCAGAACTCAAAAAAAAAAAACACACACACACACACACTCTCTCTCTCTCTCTCTCTCTGAAAATGGCAGAAATCAAAGCCGATACTACTACGACTCATCACCAGAAGCAGCTCCCAGTTACTGTATCGGAATCCGATATATCGGAGCAAAAGCCCCAGAAACCAAAGCGTGTCGCTTCCCTCGACGTCTTTCGAGGCCTCACTGTTGCGGTACATATATATATATATATTCTTCATTCATATATATATGCCATTAACTTAAGGCCTTATAATTACTTATTATACTTCTTTCTTCTTCATTTTTTTTATGTTGAAATTTAATTCTCTGCCTCATTAATTTTCGCTGCATGTACTTTTTTTTTTTTTTGAATATTTAATATTTTAGCACCTAGTTGTTACTTTTTTTTTATAATAAAAAATTACTTTTTATTTTAATAAAAAAGACAGTTTTTTTATTTATTACTTCTTTTTCTAGTTCAAAATTTTAAAAAATAAAATAAAATCATTAATGATATTGGGTATTGCATTTTTTATTTATTTAATTTCATTCTAAAATAATGATTTTTAAAAATATAAAAATTGTGTTACTACAATTAATGTGTCTCTATAACCAATGCTAGAGAGAGATTTTATTTCTTTTGTCACCCTACAAATTTTTATGGCAATAATTTGTGATGGCCGTGCAACCTTGCTTTTGCATGTGTTCTTCGCTAACACTATTTATATTAAGCATAAATTACGATAAAAGGTTTTTGTGTGTCTTGATTTATTGTTTTTCTTTTTATTGCGTCTTTTGGTGGTGGGTTTATTGTTAAAAAGTGAAAAAAGTGATCTTAAAATATAGGACTTTATCCATACATAAAAAATAAAAATAAAGTAAACTAATTTACTTTATGTAAGGTGACATAACATTTTTTTTTATAAGGATCTTGATTCATTATTTAGTTTTTGGAAAACAATAAAAGTAATAAAAGAAATTGAAGTTCTACTTTTGAAAACATTGGAGACAAAGACAATATAAAAGGAAAAAAAAAAAAAAGACATCAATTATTTATTAGAATAATTCAATTCATAGCAAGCATATACACTTCATTTGGAGTGCCGTATATGTGTCATACCTACCATTTCGTGTTATAATTTTCCAAAAATTGCTCGTTTTGCCATGTCGTACCCGTACCTGTATTGAGAAGTTGTTCTATGCATATTGATAGTCAAAACTATACAAGGGACTACTTAATATAAGCAATTAAATGGGCATAGGAGTGAAGTATATGAGTGATGTATACGAATGTGTGTATTAAAAGTAATATGAGTTCAAGATAAGTAAAATACAGTGAGCCTAGAGGCCGTTGGGCTTGTACATTAACTAAATTGCAACACTTTACTGGCACTTATTATGCCATATAGTTTTGAAATACAAAGTACTTTTATTATGTCCTCTTTGGTAATTTCCCACCTCTAAAGCTCTTTATCAAGTTGGTTACAATTGATGTATAAGTTTCAAAGCAGAACTGTAGTTTACCAAATGCTAAGAGGCACAATTTTTCAATAATAGATTTTGTACTTATTGAGTTTTAATTGTTAAATGTAAAATCTTATTTTAATGATTTAATCAATAACATATTGTATATTTTTTTGGACTGTTCATGAAGTCTAATAAAGGATTGGTTAAAATAGTATACATTGAATTGTAATTTCTATTTTTTCTTAAGCTTGCATGTCATGTGCATTGTAGTTGATGATTTTGGTCGATGATGCTGGAGGAGAATGGCCTATGATTGGGCACGCACCATGGAATGGTTGCAATCTTGCTGATTTTGTGATGCCATTCTTTTTGTTCATTGTTGGAATGGCCATTGCACTTTCTCTCAAGGTTGGTTTGTATACTGTTTCCATCCAACTTAAGAAGAAGGTTACATGAATTAGTTATTGGCATGCATTCATTCTTGTATCTTATTTTGTCCAGAGAATACCAAACCGGCTTTTGGCCATAAAAAAGGTGCTTCTTAGGACTTTGAAGCTTCTCTTTTGGGGTCTCCTACTGCAAGGTCAGTGTTTTTTTTCTTGGTCTCATTTTTATATAACTACTCAACTTATCCTCACCTTTTTTTTTTTTTTTTTTCATATAGTATTACTGTCAAATTTGGAGAGAGTATATAATAAATAATGATGACTGATTTGAAGGAAAGGTTTATCTGCAACTTCTTACTGTTCTTTCCAATTTCAATTTAGTTAAAACTTATTCATCAAAGTAAATTATTATAATATACAAGCATCACCATTTTCTGAGAGAATGTTTCCAGAAAAGTAAACCAAGCTGCACAAAACATGCTATGTTCTCAAATTTCAGATCTTTAACCTAGTCATTGCATGATTCATTGGACATACACAAAGCACTCCCAGAGCTGATGTCATAGCTTGCTAAGTGTACATGTGTACACCAACCCTCATTCATCTAGCAAACCACAATGTAATTTTTAATAGACACAGGAAAAGATAGTACTTAAGATAAAATGGGCAATACTTTTATCAAAATATCTTCTTTTATGCTGAAAACTTGACACATTATCTGTAGTGCATTCCTGGAAAAAGAAATTAAGAAAGAACAAAAATTAGGCTCTGGACCTTCTTTGATGTTAACTTGGCTTCATTATGTTATGAAGGAGGTTATTCTCATGCTCCTGACAAACTAACATATGGTGTTGACATGAAAAAGATAAGGTGGTGCGGCATTCTGCAGGTAATATTGATATTAGCCACAAACCTTAGTTGTATGGGGAATGAATCCATGCAGTAATTCTTTCATTGTTTCTAGAGAATTGCTCTTGCATATTTGGTGGTTGCACTGGTGGAAATCTTTTCAAGAGGTGCACAAGCTAATGATCTTGCATCCAACTGGTTCTCTGTATTCAAGTTGTACTTTTGGCATTGGTAAGTTTGTGAAACTGTGCTTGATCTTATACATGTGATGAAACTTTACTATGCTTGTAAAACACTTTGTCTCTTATAAATTTTCAGGCTGATGGGAGCATCTGTTCTTGTTATTTACTTGTCTGCAATTTATGGGACATATGTTCCTGATTGGCACTTCACTGTCCAAAGTAACAATGGTACTGTCCAGTTAACAGTAAGTCCCAGGTTCCCTTTTTTTTTCAAAAAAAAAATTAAGAACTTCTATGTAGATATATTGCAATTATCTTTGGTGCATAGTTGGAGATGTCATGATAGACCTAATAGTTTTTTGTTCAGCTACTGGCTGATAATAGTCTTTGGCATGAAATAATTACCTTGAGAGCATTTGGACATGTAGAAATTGAAAATTTGAATTCCTTAATCTGCATAACTCAGCATCACTAAATTTGGAAAAGGCATAAGGTCTTGTCACAATTAGCATCAGTTTTGGTGAAGGGTGCATGTCTTTTTCAGTGATGCACTTATTCCATTAATGATTCCACTTTATGAAATGGAATAGCTACCAGGGTTTCTATTGACATGTATATTCTGTTCATTTAAGGTTGCCTGTGGCATGAGAGGAAAACTGGACCCTCCTTGTAATGCAGTAGGATATGTTGACAGAAAAGTGCTAGGACTAAATCACATGTATCCACATCCAGCATGGAAGAGAGCTAAGGTTTGTATCTGTTTTTTTTTTTTTACCTCATATCATTGTATGAATTTGAGTTCACTAGCTTATAGACACTGTCATTTTAAAATTTTAATAATTCTAATTTTGAAGTGATTCAGGCTTGCACTGAGAATTCCCCATATGAGGGGCCTTTCCGAAATGGTGCTCCTTCATGGTGCTATGCCCCTTTTGAACCTGAAGGAATTTTGAGGTCTGTTAACATCATAACTCCAATATGTCATTTAAAATGAATCAGTAAACCAAATGCCTCTTGTCTAGATCTAATCAGAGTTTAACCAGTTCTAGCTCTTGTTGAACTAAACAATGGAAATCATAAGGCTTTGCCTTTGGGATTATTAAAAATCAATGGATATCACCTAAGGAATTTTCAGGCACATTCACTCCATTAGCCCAGCATAACTCTCACTTTGGTCTGTCTAATTGATTTTCAGTTATTCCAGAAGTATAGCATGTGAATGGCAATACTAACAACTACTTCTTCAATATAAAATAAGTTGGAGAAGACAGCAACCTATTTTTAAGAAGGCTGCCCTGACTCTAAGAGGCCGGCTTTCCCTCTCAGTCGTTTGATTGGAGCAATTTATTGTTATTTTTACACCTGCAGGTTCTTATTTTTAAGCATGAACCTCATGAATGCTCCAATCCTGTGGCTATGATGGGAAAATTATGATGAATGTGCCCCACTATCAATGTAGTATTTGTAAATCTTGAGAACTTATTTTGAACCTTTTTATTTATGGATGTTTATCTAATTGCAGCTCAATATCTGCTATTCTCTCCACCATCATTGGAGTGCATTTCGGACATGTTCTTGTGCATTTTAAGGTGGGGTCTATGAATTCTTGTGATTTATGCCTAAATTATATGTAATATGATCTCTCTTCACTTAATTTTGTCAATTATTACAGGGTCATCCAGCTAGACTGAAGCATTGGGTTCTGATGGGTTTTGCTCTCCTCATTTCAGGAATTATCCTTCATTTCACTCATGGTATGAACTGAATGTTCAATATATGCAAATTATCAGTTATCTCCTTGCTTTCTAATGCTTTTCCCCAATGCAGCAATTCCTTTGAATAAACAGTTGTACACATTTAGCTATGTTTGTGTAACATCTGGAGCCGCAGCATTGGTCTTTTCAGCTTTATACGTTATGGTATGCTTTTTTTCCCCCCATGAAATTTAATTTTTTTTCCATACCAATAGGGTCATTATTTATCATTTGAGGTATTAAACCAATGTTGTTGAAATTAAGGCTTGGTTGAGCTGCTGTCAGTTGAGTATCTATTTGTTGGGAATGTAAGGTTCAGTAAGTGTACTTCAAGTTTAATATAATCCTATACTGTGTTACATACCAGGTTGATATTTTGGGTTTGAGGTACCTGTTTTTACCATTGGAATGGATTGGCATGAATGCTATGCTCGTCTACGTTATGGCGGCTGAAGGCATCTTTGCAGGATTCATTAATGGGTGGTATTATGATGACCCCCACAATACATTGGTATATCATCTTATCATGCTTTTATGGTTTTACCTCAACAAGTCCTGTATTGCCCCTTACTATGTTCAAATAAGATCCGCTGAAAATGATATTAGGTCCCTTATTCCAAACCAAAGGGAAACATTGCTGTTCTCACTAATCTATGGATATCAATGAGCTGTTCAAACTTTACAGTATCATAGTTAGTTCTTTAGCATGAGAATCTTTATGATTTTTTCTATGCTGGACTCAGCTCAAATTTGCAGCATGTTTCTAGATTTCACTGAATTTTTTGTGCGTAAAGAATGTGTTAGCAGTTTTTTCTCATTAGGTTGCAGTTTTTCCTGTTCATTTTCCAGAACTGCATATATTTTTTCCTGTCAGATATGCACAACTTGTCAAGCTTTGAAACATGTAAGCTCTATTCAAAAGTTGCGAAAACTCCACTGAGGAGACTTTTCATTTCCCTTTCTCGCATTCATGTCTTTGTTTCTTCCTTTTCTTTTTAATATTCAATGCCATCAACTGATATCTCACTTCCCTGCACAATCATTTAATCCTCATATTGGTGGATTCGACCTAATGTATCTTATTGTTCTTGCTTATAGAAACCTGGATTATTGTCTATGAGGTCTGCACCTTGCTTTGGCAAATCTGAGCAATCAACCTATACAATTAAAAAATAAATAAATAAATAATTCCTATAAAAAAATAATAATAAAAAAACCCTCTACTGAACTTTAATCATCGTCTTACTCCTCGTCATTTCTTCTTTAGTAATCTTTTACTTTCTTAGTGTTGTTAATATTTTGCTGTTAAACTGTGACAGGTATATTGGATTCAGAAGCACATTTTTGTTGGGGTTTGGCATTCCAAGAGAGTAGGCATTCTACTCTATGTCATCTTTGCAGAGATTCTATTCTGGGGTATCATATCAGGAATTTTGCATCTACTGGGCATATACTGGAAGCTTTAAATTCCATCGGTATTGTGGTAGCTAATCTCCACTGTGCTGAACTTAGGCTGCTTGTTCTTGCCTTGATTTCCTTGTAATTTTTTATGCCAGTTTGTTGCAGGCTAGGTAATCAGCCTCTTTATACTGTATTGCCCTGTATATATTCTTCAGGAATTGCAAGCAAACTAGCTCATTGGTCATTACATTGTGTTTCTTGTTATTTATCTTTTTAATTTTTTGTCCAAATATTTGGAGATCATTATGAATAAATTGAAAAGGCAAAAATGGAATTGTTATATTTGTTTCTAGTGTTCAGTTGCAAATTTGGATAATGTTGCGTTTTGACTCTGTCAATCTTCAACATTAGAACACTAGAACCAGAAGATTATTCTCTGGTTTTGATTTTATCCTCAACACTCCTCTCGCAATCATTATATTATGCATCCAGTATAGGTATTATCCCTCTCACAGTGTTATTGCATATGCTAGATGCATAAGATATCTTCTCAATTTAACAAGCAATAGTAAATTTTAAATTGTTTTTTATTCATTTATTTAATGGTTATAGTAATGGGGAGGGTGAATTTAAACTTTTTAGAAACACAAAGAGGTATTAATTGAGCTACAAGGCACTCAACATAAATTTTAAATTCTCAAAGATTTAATTTTTGAATTTCAAAACTTTTGTAACCCTAATGCCACAGTATACCTAAACTTAATTTGTTTCAACAATGATGTTTTCTAGAAAATGAGTCATTTTTTAAAAATTATTTTTTATAAAACTATCTTATTTTTCAATATTTGGTAGTAACTTTAAATGAGTTGAAAAACAACCTCCTAACTTCCTTTATTTAGTTTGCTGTGAGATAAAGTTGTTTTCCAAAAAAAATTAGTGGAAAACAATCTTTAAAAATAAGCCGTACTTTTTATGTTGACCAAAGAGAGTTTTCATTTGACTTATCTTTTTTTATGCTACCAAACACTGGAAAACATGGAATACTATCTTTACACAAGGTTTTCCATCGAAACAAATGGAGTGCTAGTGTATGTTTGGCTCCAAATTAAGTCAACTTATTTTACTATTCAGCTTATTTTTGTTACTATTCATAAGTCTCACTACACTTTTTGATATTATTTATGAGTCTCACTGTACTATTTCAACTAATTTTACATTTATCTACCATACTTTCAACAAAATATTTTCAATTTCAGAAAAATAAACAAATCTCAAATAAACTCCTAATAAGGTTTTAAATACTATTCTACATCACTCAAGATTTTAACACCAATAAATGTGAATTTGGGACAAGATTATAAGCCAACTTTTAGTTTTTTATTTTTTACGTACAATTTTTTAAAACTTTAATTTTTTTTAAATACTTTTTCTCACTTTTCAAAGTACAAATATATTTTAGCATATTTTTAGCAAAAATATGCAAGAGAACTACTTAAAGTCTATTATTATTATTCATTGATATATATATTTTTTAAAGGAAGTTATTATTTATTTATATGATACAACTGAATGGCATCTCATTTATTTGCAGCATTGAGACATGTGTCCTTTACAATGAATGCTTAATTACAAAAAAAATAATGATTCTCTATTCTTTTTTTTTTTACTTTATTAATATACAGTATGGTAAATGTTAACAAGTATCGATCGATGTTTGTTAAGGTGCAAAAAAGACAAAAAAGAAATGTCAGAAAAAAGTCAAAAAAGACACCAATCAATACTTATAAAACTAAAAAAATGAGGTAAACTAAAGAAAATTTTTTTCAAAATGATTGTTAACGGGCACCACAAGGTGCCTATTAACACAACCCATATACCCATATAGTTAGGGGTGTTCACCAAACCACATAAGTCGTACCACACTGCATATTGCATTGCGGTTTGCGGTTTTATAATAAGAAAACCACACAAACTGCACTCTCTCTCTATATTACTATTTTTAATATTAAATATATTATTAATAGTTTAATAACCCTACTTTTCAAATATATGTGTGTGCGTAAATATATATATATATATATATATTGTTTGATAACTCTAGTAAGTATTGATTAGGAAAGCCAACAAAAAATAAAGAAAACAAGCTTAATAATATAAACTAGTTCAATTGTTTAAAACTTGGATCAAAACAAAGGGAAAAATTAGTTTTGGGCTAGGTAGGAAAAACCCAAAATTTGAAAAATATACTAACTTCAAACCATTCAAACCACATCTTATATACCGCATCGCACATGTAACTACAAAAATGAGGTGCAATGCAGTTATGATTTTGGCTAAAGTTTAAACCGCACTGCACCGCACATGTGACTACAAAAATAAGGTGTAGTGCAGTTATAGTTATAGTTTTAATTAAACCGCATTGCAAAATACAGTATTAAAAATGACCAAAAACTGCACTACACCAAAAAAAACACCCCTGCATATAGTATGTATGGCACATTCTTATCTATTTAGATGCTTTGGCACCTTGTTTAATACATATGCCATACATTAAAAAAAAAGAAGGTACATCAGTGTAATGTATTTTTTGATTAGCTACATCATAATGTATTGGTATGGAGAATTTCCATTCTTACATGTGAATCATAGAAATTTATATATACAACTTTTTTTACGATAAATTTCATAATTGTTGAGATGATTTCGGTAGTCACCATTGTCATTTTTACACATATTACTTTTTCTCCACTGCTCACAATGGATTACTTTAACATTGATTAAAAAAATGGGGTATCTATGATTTTTGGATTGTTAATGTCCTAGTAAAAGTGCTTAAGCAATAAATAAATAAATAAATATAGAAGGCCCATTACCCCGTACCTATCTAGAAGGCCCAAACCTTTTTCTTCACGGCCCAAAAAAGGCCCTAAAAATTAAAGAAAAAGAAAGAAAAAAAGGAAAAGAAAGAAGCAAGGTGCTTCTTTATTCTATTTCTTTGGGAACAAGTAGAGCGAAAGCTGAAAGCTGTGAAAGGAAAGTGAAACCCTTAATTCTCTCTCTCTCTCTCTCTCTGAGTCTCTGTGAAAAGATATAGATAGTTCCAATGGCAACATCGATGGTTGAAGATTCGAGCTTCGAGGACGATCAGCTCGCCGCCATGTCCACCGACGACGTCGTTCGCGCCTCTCGTCTCCTCGACACCGAGATCCGCATCCTCAAGGTCCTCTCTCTCTAGCTAGGGTTTCTTCAGCATAACCATGAAAACTAAATTAAGCTTCTAGATCCGTTTGTTTCCATATTTAAAGTTCCAGTTTTTATATCTGTTTTGGTTTTAATGTAAAGCTCTCTTTTTTAATTATAAAAAAAAATTGTGAATTTTTTTTGATTTATTTTAGTGCTGGACTGTGTTTTTAATTGATTAATGTTGTTTTTGATTGGAAAGCTATGGGGTTTCTGTGAATTTGTGATTTAAAACTATTTGTGTGCGTGTGTGTGGTTGAAGGATGAGTTGCAAAGAACGAATTTGGATTTGGATTCGTACAAGGAGAAGATAAAGGAGAATCAGGAGAAGATAAAGCTTAATAAGCAGTTGCCTTACTTGGTTGGCAACATTGTTGAGGTAAATTTATTTAATTTTCTGACAACTTGGGTTTTTTTATGTGAAGTGCTATGTGTGAGTGTGAGCGTGTGAAGAATTTATTTGATTGATTGATTACATTTGGAAGTGCTAGTTTTGATACCATAGGTTGTGTAGTTTGGGGTTTTTATTGTGTTGGGGATGTCAAATAGAGGATATATGCTTCAACACCCACATTTGGGATCTGGGTTTTTCATTTTTTATTTTTTTTGGGGGGGGGGTGTTAAATGTTAGACTGAGGTAGAGTCGATGAGTTGTAGCTCAAACCGGACTTTCGGTCACAGGTTCAAGACACGTGTAGTGCATGTGTAACTTGTCAATGATAAATAAATAAAAAATGAAAGACCGTGGTAGATAACTCAATGGTCACAGCCTGGCCCATCCTTCATGGAGGGGGAATCTCCTAATGTTCGTGCAATGCAGAGGAAAATAAATGATAAAAGGCATTGTTTTTTTGAACCCAACAAGCTCAAGATTGAAACTATTTCTCGTTTGTCTTACCCAAATATGCCTCTAAATCTTGTTTTTTGTTTTTTTGGAAATAATATGATAGCCAAATCCTGTAATTGGTGAAGCTTTTCTCTGTGCATGAAAATTTGACTGTGGTGTCTGTCTTTGGTAGTACCCGCCAAATCAAGGAAACCCAGAAGCAATGTATGGTTTTGTTATTCACCTTGCTATAAATGAATTACTTTATTTCAATGTCTTTAGGAAGTATTTTAGTAAGTTATCCTTCTCCTCCTTGCAATCATGCATCTCTTTTGTACCCACAACAACCATTTGGACACCCACTTCCTTTAAGGTAATACGACAAATGTATATTGATTGTATTATGAAATGTTTCTTTTTGGTGATAGGCTGTACTTACATCTCTTGTTTTATGATTTAATGTGGTTATCCCATGCTTAATCTGTGAGGGACACTGTTGAATTAGGTTTCTTTTAGGGTTTTACTTGGTTATCATAGTTGATGTTCTGGTAAAATTGGACTCAAATTGCAATTTTGTATACTTGTAGATCTTGGAAATGAACCCAGAAGATGAGGCTGAGGAAGATGGTGCAAACATTGATCTTGACTCGCAAAGGAAGGGAAAATGTGTTGTGTTGAAAACATCTACTCGCCAGGTAGGACATCATAATATTATACGCTCATTCTTCTATTTTATTGACAAATTCGATTGAAATTCTGAATGTTGTTTAATATTAATTCTCTTTTCCCCCCGTTACTATGCTCAATTCCCTTTTTTTTTTTTAATGATTTAATGTGGTTATCCCAGGCTTAATCTGTGAGGGACAATGTCGAATTAGGTTTCTTTGGGGTTTTTACTTGGTTATCATACAATATGTATGTCCAGTTCATGGAGGTTGCATGAATATCTGGAACCAGTAGTTCTCTTAAGAAGTCCTAAGACTCTTTTTTGTTGTTCCAAACCTTGGTGTTATTCTACTTTGCACCTATGCCTTATAATCATCTTGGCTGCACTTGTCAAAAGATGATAATCAATTTTTTTACTTGACTGCAGACTATCTTTCTTCCTGTTGTTGGGCTTGTTGATCCTGATAAGCTAAAGCCCGGTGATCTCGTTGGAGTGAACAAAGATAGTTACTTGATCTTGGACACACTGCCGTCTGAGTATGATTCTCGAGTGAAGGCCATGGAGGTTGATGAAAAACCAACTGAAGATTATAATGACATTGGAGGGCTGGAGAAACAGGCAAGTTTCTGACTCTGTCTCTTTAGGAGAATTCTTCCTTGATTACTTTTATTTGTCAAATTTTGGTACCCTTAAACTCTAATTTTTTTTTTCCTTAATTTCCACAGATCCAAGAATTAGTTGAGGCCATTGTTTTGCCAATGACACATAAGGAGCGATTTCAGAAATTAGGTATTCGTCCACCCAAGGGAGTGCTCTTGTATGGACCTCCTGGGACAGGGAAAACTTTAATGGCCCGTGCTTGTGCAGCACAAACAAATGCCACTTTTCTGAAGCTAGCAGGCCCACAACTTGTCCAGGTACGACATACTTTGTTATGGTTGATTCCTAATGGTTAATAAATATTGGAAATTTCTGAAAATTACTCACCAATCAAACAAAATAATCTTGGAAATTTCTGTAAATAACTCCTGTCAGATTTCCTTTTACAGCTTTTGACTTGCGTTATAAATCTGATTTACATATGCAGACACCTGACACTTAAGACTATTTGAGATTATCTCATTTTTAGCCTTAGAGGTATTGCATCCTTGACTGTAATTATGGAACTCCTTTGTCTTACCCATTTAGCTTGTTGAACTTTTGTTCCTTATTGGAAAGTACATGACCTATAGAGCTATTTCAGAGAAACATGTTTGACCAGGGTATAATCATTTCTGAGGAATAAGAATCAAGAAAATGAAGGATGGATACCAAGCATGTGCAGGAAAGTGCATACTGCATTATTGAATACATAACTTGTTTTTTGATGAAACAAAAAGGCCCAAAAAGTATTTGTTTGGCTGCAAGCATGAGCTATAGGCATTGCCTCTAATGCTCATATTCCCTCTTAATCAATTTCGTCAAGTTTCAGATTGTTGAACTTGTGTTCATTGTCAGAAACTAATGCAAGCGATAGTTTTCTAGTGGATATGTTCATCCATGTTATACCATATCTGATTTTTATAAGAGTAATGCTATAACCACAAACTATTTTATAACATTTTTACAATATGTTGATGCGGTCAACCTCTTATTGGTTTTCATTTAGGCCCACCATTAAGATCACTTTTTCATTTACCAATAATCACTCACCACATCAGCAGTTTATAAAATTTTTTGTAAAATAATTTTTTTCTCTAGCATAATTTTTTTTTATAAAGCAGTAAGTTAGATAATGTTTGTAATTTGTATGTACTTAATAATTGGGTCCATGTGAAGTAATCGAACTTGATTTTGTGTAGATGTTCATTGGAGATGGAGCAAAACTTGTTCGTGACGCCTTTCAGCTTGCAAAAGAGAAGTCACCCTGCATCATTTTCATAGATGAAATTGATGCAATTGGCACAAAGAGATTTGATAGGTATGCTATACCTTATTTCAGGATGTCAGTTTTATAGATGTACATCTACATGATATTGTTGACAAACCTTTAGTGTTCTTGGTTTGGGCTTGGAAGAAGTTAATTTATTAATAGCTTTACTGATTTAAATCCTTTCCAATTGACTACAGTGAAGTGAGTGGAGATAGGGAGGTGCAGCGGACTATGTTGGAATTGCTCAATCAGCTTGATGGTTTTAGTAGTGATGACCGGATTAAGGTTAGAGAAGCACTTTAAAGTTGTTGGATTCTGTTTTAGGCTAGTTTTTGGGTTCAGTACTTTTCTGACATGAAGATTGTAGCTTGAACTTTATCCTCTTTGTGGGAGTCAATCTTGGACTGTCATGTACTTATTTTGGTGCCATAAATGAAAATTAAGAGGAATGTGGCACTGCATGTAATGATTATTGCATCTATTCTGTACCATATGAGTGACCACCTTCAATTCTTTGGAAAATCATAGGTAATAGCAGCAACTAATCGTGCTGACATCCTGGACCCTGCTCTTATGCGTTCTGGTCGATTGGATCGTAAAATTGAGTTTCCACACCCCAGTGAAGAAGCAAGAGCTCGCATCTTGCAGGTGAGTCCTTTGGGGGTGTACTTTCTTTGATGACTGCTTTTATCTTTGTTATGTGCCAGACTCTTATTGAAACCTTTTCCTTGATATATTAGATCCACTCGAGGAAGATGAATGTTCACCCAGATGTAAATTTTGAAGAATTGGCCCGTTCCACTGATGATTTCAATGGAGCACAACTAAAAGCTGTTTGTGTGGAAGCAGGCATGCTAGCCCTTCGCCGCGATGCTACTGAGGTGTGCATTCTCCAGGATTTCTGCAACTTGTTGCAAATCTGACAAATATTTTTAATTTGGACTTTGCATGGGAACAAGTACTGATCAAAGTGTTGGTTTTGTCAATTTCAGGTAAACCATGAGGACTTTAATGAAGGTATCATCCAGGTACAGGCAAAGAAGAAATCAAGCTTGAATTATTATGCCTAGATTCTGTTCAATTTCACTGTTCAGATCATGCAAAGGCTGGAATTCCAAATTGGTATTATGTGCCCTAAATTTCAATGAAAAGTCAAGCTGAGTTTACGACTTGTTCACAAAGTAAAATCTCTGTATTGTGTAATCTTGCGTACTAAACCATAAATCATTAATTTAGTCAAGCTTCGTTTCTTTTGCTCTTTCCTACATACGGATTGCAATGTTTTTTGTTTTTGTTTTAAAGTATTTGAGTTACATTGCTCATTTTAGAGTGTTGAAATACTGAATTTGAAAAACTTTTCTTACCAGTTTTTAGATTTCAAACAACATTACTCTGACACTTATATAAATATTTTGAAAAACATGGGGCCCACTTGATTAGACAACACATAAAGCTTCCTTCTTTAATTCTAACAAGGGACTCACTTGTCAGTTTTTTTATTAAAAAAAAAACTATACACATACCAAACACATAATTATGTTTTTTTACATACCGAAACATGATACCAAACATATTTTTTGCTTTATAAATAATATAAATACGCTTTTACAATACTTTTTAAACTATAGTTTTCACATTATTTTAAACAATAATACTGGTGTTTGTACTAGAGCTAACTCAAAATTCAAAAAACATAAATCAAAACTAATAGCTCAAATTCATCACTCAAAACTCAGACTCATTAAAAACCCAAAACTGAGAACTCATCTTTGGTTCATAACTCAAAACCATGTTTCATAGTACTCAACTTTATCAATTTTTGTGGGGTCTACTGTCTACTCTCTTCAGAACGGTCCCTGCTCCCTCCTGCGTATGACTTTATTTCTCATCTCACTCAAAATGAAATTGTTTTGTCTACTTCCACACACAGCGAGTCATCCTCATCAAACTCCAGCATCTACACACTTCTGCCTCCATCCCCCAAAACTCATCTCTAGGAAACTCCATTGGTTGTTTCGTTCTTCGATCTTAGTCCCAGTTTCTGCGTTTCCTTGCTTTCCTTTATAGTTGTATGACACTGGTGTGACTGATTTTCTCTTCTTCCGTTGCCCTAAAGGAACCCCAAAATCAAAGATTGCATCTGATGTTGTAGCTACTATTCAATTAATGGTTTTCACTTGCACTAGAATGTTATAGCTACTATTCAATCAATGGTTTTCACCTTTGCTTGATCGGGTTCATTTTTCATGCGTGAGCTTGTGAACAACTGAAGCAACTGGAGTTTGAGATAAAGGCTGGGAAAAGAAAAAGTAAAGGAAGTGATATATGTTGGTTCAGAGATGTGGGTGAGATGAGATGAGTGAATGGAGAAGTTGGATTTGGAGTAATGGCATATGAGGGTACAAAGAAAAAAATTGAGAGAAAAGGTACGGTAAACTTCATTGTTAAGGCAGGGATAGGTCAAAGGGGGAGAAAGAGTTCCAACGGTACTAAGGTTTAATGTGACTACTCATTGCGTTGGGTCCCAAATAGTTGAACTTAATAACGAAAATGCTATCAAACTCAATTTTTAAAAATTGAAAACACCATTTCATCCGTTCTCAATTTTCATTCTCATAACTTAAAAATTTGAGAAATAAATTTTGGAAACAAAAACGAAAAACTTAACCAAACCAACTTTCACTTAGTAGGTCCCATGAATTTTGGGTTTTGAGGTATGAGTTTTGAGTTATATAACTCAAAATACCTTAATCCAAACACCCTCTTAAAAATCTCCAACCTAATTCTCTCTAAAACACCGGTGGGAATTTCTATGTTCCACTTCCATTATAGGCACAACCACTTTCAAGTTTTATCTCCCAACATATGTCAAGTTCCAAGGTAACACGTTTTTCAAGGATGAGCCGGGAAGACCAGATTGAGCCGCCGCCCGGTTAAAAGATTGGGTTATCACCTATCAGACCAGCAGCCACGGAAAAAGTCAGCTAAATCCTGAAGATTGATTAGCCCAAATGTTATCCTAAACTGAAGAACCAAATGCTTGCTCAGTTTAGTCATAAAGTATATTATAAATTAGACATATATATAGTATGCCTCTTACAGCATTTCGGTCCCAAACAGCCATGGCCCATGAGTTGTACGTGCTGTCAGAGGCATGTTGCATCAATGCACCCTCTATATATATCCGATGCATTATACATGTATATTATATTATTGTAGTTTATCGGTGAAAGCAATTAATATATGTGGGTTGAAAAAAAGGAGAGAGAGAGAGAGGGAGATATCTTGGTTATGCTATCTGTTGTAGTGTTGTTATCGTTGATTCTTTGGGCAAATGGATAAGTGACGAATGTCCTCAAACGTGTTCACCTTATCAAAGTGCGCACTCAAAAGCTCGTGTATATATAGCATCAAATTCGTTTATTGGGGTTATGACTGATAGGTAAGTACACACCAAAGTTGATTTGGTCGACAAAGCCAGAGGTTCACAATTTGATGCTGAAGCACTTATTGCAATGTGTGTTTATGCTATATTACCTCTGGACCAAGAAATGGCAATGCATGATCGAAATCCAAGATGGGATTCAAAAGAGTCAGAACATGGATTACCTTAAACCGTTGGCATTGGGAAGTGTGGATATAGGTTGGTGGTTCAATAATTATTTCCACGTTTTATTTTTTTAGTTTAATCTTTTTGAATAATAACATGCACCGACTATCTTTTATCTCAATAAACTATTCCATTAATCAGAAGTTTAAAGGGCAAATTCAGTGGAGCAAGGAGGAAGAATAGGCCATCTCTTTTTAAATGATAAGTTGATGGACAATATTCCCTGGTGGACAATCCGCTACTATTGCTGACTTACACCCCATGTGTTGATTCAGGAGTGAGGATTGTTTTTTTATTTATTTATTTAAATTTCATAGTTGGAAGAGTGGGGATTTAAATCTCGGATGTTTCTTTTGAAAATGCAGCTCTTGGAGCATTCGTAGTGGGCTTGCGAAATGCCAAATGTAAGGTACATTTGGCATTCAGGTCCAAAACGTGTGCAGCATCTGGAAGTTGGAAAGTGTAAAAATTTAATTTTTTTTTGCATAGTGCTACAGTACAGTACTATCCTAAATGTAGCACTTTACCAAAATATTATATTATATTTTATTCCTCTTTTCTCTCTCATCTCACGATCTCTCATCTCTCTGTCTCTCACTCACTTTCCTCTCTTTCTTTGTCTTCTCTACAATCAACGGAACTCCACCATGATCATCAACTTATGGGTAAGCACCAATGGAGCTCCATGGATCATTCACTGTGATTGTGGGTTTGCAAATCGGATTTGGTTGTGGGTGGTGATGGGTTTACTAATCAGTTTTGGCTGTGGGTTTGGGGCTGCGTTTCGGTGGTGGATCGTGGCGGCATCAATGTGGTGGGCCGTGGGTTGTGGTGGCACGATGGGTCTGGGGCTGAGTTTGGTGGGTTAGGTGGATCAGTGTGTGTTGTTGATGGGGGATCAATGGATTTTTTTTTGGGTTTTTGACAAACTATGTTGGGGTTTTAGATCTTCACGGTGGTGACGGAGGTGATGAGAGAGAGATAAATATATTTTATTGTGTAAATATATTATTTTAATGTATTGTATAAGAAAATAAAAGTTGGGATGTTAGATATGTTGGAAAATTATATAGTATAAATAATAAAGTGAATTTTGAGATGGTGAAATAGAATTTTTCGTAAATTCCGGATGGGAATGCTCTTAGCAAGAGTGAAGATTGCTCTTGATTATTCATAATTCAAGTCACAAATGGTTAAGTCCCACGATCAGATCCCGTTCGTCCTGCCAACCGCAAGAAGACGTCCTTAATCTTTAGATAGACCAACATCCTAATCTAGGTTTCACCCGACCATGATCAGTGATTGAACAAAGTGTTAGATTTTCTTATCTTTCCAAATATCTCAAAACAAACAATCACTTGTGAGCCTGCAAGATAGAGGAATCAATCTGGACTAGTTTGTTTCTTTTTTTTCTTTTTTTGATAAGTAGGACAAGTTTGTTTCTTGTTTTAATGGCAATGCTTGGGCAAATTTATCAGCGACATGAAAAAAGGAAACACATACATTGTCACAATCTGAACTTCATACTCATCTTACTTTTTACAGGGAAATCTATAGAAGACAAGTCCGTAGTGTTTTTCCCTACGACAACCTAAGAGAAGTATAGCAGTCTTGTGGTCTGGTCTATATAATCGAGAGGGCAGCTGCCCAATATGGATATGCTTTTATTGGTCTCTCTCCTTCCACCGACCAAACCACCACAACCATCTAATAGAGAGAGTATATGGGCAATCTATATGATAGTCAGACTCAGATCATGCCCCTCAAGCAAACCACAAATGGGAAACACGATGCGTCTGTACGTGCATGTGAGCGTGTGTGAAGAGAGAAGGAGAGGTATAGAATGAACGGCTTAAGGAATGGAATAAATCAGTGGGCACAAAAGGCACCATATTGTACACCACATGCACACACAAAGACATCTTGAACAAAACACACATTTTATATTTTTATTCCTCAACTGAGATATGTATATAAATCCTCTAACATCACCACCACCAGAAGAACATGTAGTAATAGAACAAAACTCAAAAACCAATACTCTTAGATTGAACTATACCCTTATCTTCCACAGGCTCCAAAGAAAAGAGGAAAATATAAATACTGATAACTTTGAACTAAAACTAAAGGAAGATCACCATGTAAATGTTTAACACTTGATTTCCTTCAGTCCATATGCAAAGTAGATAAAGGTTGGATCAGTTGCGCCTTCCTTGTAGTAGGCAAACACCAAACCACCATCATCATGCATGCTTTCCCCCACAAAACTGCCACAAGAGAAACTCAACTAATCAATATGGTTTACCAGAAAAACAAAAGAGTCATTAGTACAAATATGAATGCTATCAATGATAGAGAACAAAAGCAAGCACATACAATTGGAGGTCACTGAGCTTTGAAAGGAGGAACTTGGTTGCTCCCTCAATGTGCTTCTTAAACAACTCTTGCTTGTCTGCCTCCAATTTGGGTGTCAGATTCTTGATGTACCTCTTCATGAATGTGACAAACTGCTTCTTGTCAAAAGCAGGTTGTTCCTGAAAATAATATGAAACCGCTTGTTTTAAATCCTAAGTGAGAAGATTGGTAAGATAATAGTTACTAAAAGCAGTGAGTTTTCTCACCTGAAGCCGAAAGGTGTCAACAATGTCGACAACCTTGACAGCTTGGTCATCAACACCTTCATCCTCACCTCCACCTTCTGCAGAAGGGTTAGCCCCAATGTCTACATCGACTGCTCCTTGAACAACCCACTGCCAGATAGCAAATGATATATGAAAGTTAGATCATCTAATTGCAGTGCATATAATTGTTCTTTTTTTTCAGAACCATAGGCACAAAACACAAACTAATAGTAGCAGAAATTCAAGCTCTCAATCTCCTCAGAAGCACAAACACCAATAAAATACCAACAACCATTTACGACAACAATAATCATAGAAGCAACAGATAAGACAGTTCCAACCTTTCCCTCCACTTCCCACAGCATCCCATTTTCAATTTCCTTGTATGGGAATGAGTCCGAGAGAAGCTCATCAGCTGAAATTACATCAACAAACATTAAGTTTATTGGCACAAAATTTTGATAGTTCAAAAATAAATTCCCCCCACAATACAAAGGCCCAAATGCTTTTCAACAATATAATGAAAGAATAACAATATAGTCGCAAATATCTTAAGAAACCACAACCACATTAATATTAATAACATAGGAAAGTTAGCAAACACATCAAAGAAACTACAACCATATTACCCACAATCCAAATATAAGCCATAACTTAGCTCAAACTCCTGCAATCTTTCTAAAGCAAGAAGCGTAAAGCTTGACTTTGAGAAAGAGCAGCCCATTCTTGCTGTAGTTTTCAGGAACTTCTCCTTTATTAGTAAAGTAGTTTGAACCGAACAATGAATAACCATTATAGATACTCAAAATACTCTAGTACACCACCTATTATCTGAGACTTCGAAATTCCTTATTTAATGCAAACTCCCAACAAAATTACAACACAAGCTTTAAAAAATTAAATATTTATTTATTTATATAAATTCACAAAGCACCCAGTAGTTGTGTGCAAGTCACCAAATCATTTTAATAGGGACACAAATGCGAAACCGGTACATAGGTTACAAAATCCGGTGCTGAGTGAATTCTAAAAGGAAAAACCACAAGCCAAAAACTTTGAACCCAAAATGGTGTGTCTCAATTTTATAAAATTAGAAGCTCAACCCAGTTTATACAATTTTGATTTCTTTTCCATCAATTTTCTCAGCAGCCAAACAGAGCATCAGTTACTAAATGAGAAAACAACTTTAGCCCCCAAATTTTTAACACACTATAAAAATAAAAAAAAAATTAAAAAATCTGATTAAAAAATCTAAATCTATTAGTAGATCTGATTGGTTGAATTTCCCAAATCCCAGACCTTAAAACTAACCTCAAAAAAAAAAAAAAATCTATTTATATTTGCGCTTAAATTAGCTTACACACTCCGTTTTATTTTCACGGAAAATTCGTTACCTCCGTTAAATTAGCTCAACAAATTTATATATAAAATAATTGAAGAAGATATTTAAAAAAAAAAAAATCAAGGAAACAAAACAAAAAAAATGACAGGAAATTGTTTTACTAAAAATAAACCATAAAAAAACAAAGAGACTATAAAATAATTGAAAAAAATATTTAAAAACTAAAAAAGAAAAATCAAGGAAACAAAAAATAAAAATAAAAATATGACAGGAAATTGCTTTACTAAAAATATCCTAGAAACCAAAAAAAAAAAAAAAGAGAGAGAGAGAGAGACTATAATAAAAGAAATAAATTTTTTATATATATATAAAAAAAAAAGAGGCAAATTTCACGTCCAAGCAATCAACACAGAAAATTTCAAACTTTTTTTCAATAAACAACAACACAGAACAGATTATAATCGTAGATGTCAAAAATTAACATACAAAAACACACAGACAGACAGAGAATTCCACGTCGAAGCAAGCAACATAAAAATTCAAATATTTATACCAAATAAAGAAACTTTAGCTGAAACAAATATAGCCAAAAACAAACCCTCGGAACCATCAGAAACAGAAAGATTATAAATTTATAATTCAAAAACAAACAAAAAAACAAAAACAAAATTTAGAGAGAGAGAGATTTACCAGTGAGAAGATCCTGATAAACTAGCATGGTTGTGGTTTTTTGAGCTTAGAGGAATTGAAATTCGAATGAGAATTGAAGAAAACACGGAGAGAGAGAGGTTTTTGAATTCACAGAGAATTTGAGATTGTGAGAGCGTGAGAGAGTTTCGGAGCTGAGAGGTGGTGCGAGTATTTGCGTATTTATATATAGGTGAAAAAAACGAAGGGATGGGGTGAAATTACCAGATTAGGTCTCAACTCTTTTTGTTAAATTCCCGTGGTATCCCCTATGACTACGGTGCTTGAGTAGGACTGTAGGAGTAGAACTCAAAAACACTTGAGACTTCCGTATTTGGAAGAGGACCAATGTCGTATTTTTACTTTCTTCTAAAAAAGTTAAAAAAAAAAAAAAAAAAAAAAATCATATTTTTACTTTTAATTGTGTTATTTTCGTTTTAATTTAAGAGAAATCTTATTATATATATATATAAAAAAAGTTCAAATTGGAACTAATAATAGCTCATGTCATAAGTCAAATTACTAAAATGGGTCTAACTTAAGATGAGTGTTGAGAAAATAACTATACTTGTGTAAGGTCTCAATTTAATTGATTGTGTGATGTGAGTGGATGTGTAATGAGTCTCATATCAAGTATTTATTGGGTTGAATTGAGTTTTATTAACAATTACAATGAGCCTTAATTGTGATTAACCCTTTTGAGGTATAGTGCAGATGTGGCTAGTATTTTTCCTTCAGTCATTATATCTTGAGTCCAATGGTCAATGATCGTGTTTTTAGTTTATATTTTCTTTTAAAAAATGTATCTTTACTTTTAATTGTGTTGATTTAGTCTTTACTTTTTTAAAAATTAATACTTTTGATTTTATTATAGCCAAGCACAATTTTATTTAAAATTGTGAAAATGTGTGTACGGAATGTACAATAAAAAGCATGTAACAAGATTTAGCAATTTACCAAAGATGACATCATGGCAATAATTGACATGGCTTGTAAACACGACATTATGAGGTGCTTAACTCGTAATTAACTCAAAATAACTAAGTCTTTAATATGTTTCATTATAAGTTGATTCTTTTTTACATAACTCTTTTAATCCATATAATAAATAATAAATGCTATATTTATTTAACATAAATTTACACATAATACATATAATTAAGTAATTAAAAAATTGATTATTTTTATCCCATACAAATAGTCTATTATTGCTATTAATTTCTATCTAATTTAAATTATTTAATATTATTGATGTTATTGATATTTTTATATTATTTTTAATAATAATTAAATTATGAGGATCATTTGATGGAAATTATTTTCAATATTTTATAAAAATTAATAACAACATTGGGCTATTTGTAACTTGAAATCAAACTAACAAAAAAAATCACACAATTTTGCCGCAAAGCCCACAACTGTCCATATGTAATTGAGTGGTGGAGAAAAATGATGATTATATGTGAAAAATAACAGATAACTAGTCTCCTGAAAAAAAAAAAATAAAACAAATAAAACCAGTTAACCAATCACACTCTGTTACATAAAGTAGTTGTGATGGTTTATACGGTATTTGAATTACAGTACTAAAGCTAAAATTTGAAGTGATTTATAAAACACATTTTAATTTAATTTTTTCACCAAACTTTTTGGGACCGCGATTCGAGTGGGTTTTTTCCTTTTTTGGTTTTTGCTTCCGTCAAAAATAGGTATTTGCCGTATTGGTTTTGTTGATTTCTTTTGAAATTCTATTCGTCTAAATGACAAGCGAGTCCGAGTTGAACTTGACCGAGAGATCTGACCAGTAAAAACCGCTAGTAAATCTATCATCTACGTAAATTTGGGCAATTCATTTAAGAAAATCTAGATTAATAGATACTGGACAGTGCTGCAGATATCATTACTTGTGGATGGCTATGTTTTCTTTCTATTAATGGTAAAAGATACAGACATGGCAAATGGGGTCACCTCTAGAATGAGAAATGATTGGTTTTTTTTTTTTTTAATAATTGAAATGATATAATGTTATCCCTTTGTGAATGTGGGTGCATGCAAGTGAAGACTTTTTTGGCACATGCTTATGATTTATCAACTTATTACACATGTGAAGAGATGCTTCAAGCTTGAGTTATCCTTTTAAGAATTATCTCCTGCATCATCAATGTACGTATATCACTATATTACTCCATATAAGATGTCCTACAATATTCAGGAAAAAAAAATTTCTTAGAATATTTTATGTGGTGTGGATCTCACTAATTAATCAATACATATATTAAAACATAAGATCCCTTTTTGTTTTTTGGAGTTATTTTTTTTATTTTTTTAGAAACAAACACACACATAAGGAAGAAAGAAAGAAATTCTAATTGTGATTGTGTCATTTAATAATTGTCAAGAGCTTTGTCGGCACCTCTTGAGATTTTAAACATAAACATCTAAGATTCAAATTTTCTCACCCTCGCTATCAATGTGTCAATAAATTTTATTAATATTTCTAAAACTTATTAAGAACAAAAATAGTGAATTATAAGATAAATAGGTTGGATTTGGGAATGATGGATTACTATCAAGAGACTTTTTCAATTAATTCCAACTAATTATTGAATATGCAAATTTTACAATTGCTCTAGTGATGAATGTATTTTTTTAATAAATAATTCGATAGTTGAAGTTGAGAGAATTTAAACATTAGCGTAACAAATTTTCGCATTTTTTATTAAAAACCAAACAATAGTGTTTAACTTTTATAATTTCCCACGTACTGACCGACATCTTACCAAGAATGACTATTGTCCAAATTAAGAGGAGATTTTGATCGTGTGTATAACTAAGATTAATTCTCTATTTGTATTTTCATATATGCATACTAATTGATGATCCTCCTTTTCATATACTAGATTTTCACTATCTTATGATTGCATTTGCAGGATACCTCGTCAGCAGGATTGACTGACAGGTCGAGGGGAACCAAATCCACCAAGTGTACCAAGAAAGTGGATACTTGTGGAGATGTGTTGACAGTGCAGAGTGGTGGTGATATAGTGGGAAGGACTATGAATATATTTTTGCCTTTCGGTTTGAATTCCCATTCATGTACTTTTTTTCTAGATACATCCTCATGTACTATTACCAGGTAACTAATAAAAAAATTCTTCCCATTTAATCTTTTTTATTTATACATGTTTCAAAGAATAATTAGGTAATCAAAGAGTTCTAGAGGCCCACACTAACAATATCCAAGTTTTGACAGAAAAATGTAATACTAATTAAGAGTTTGTTTGGATACCGCTTATTTTACTAAAAACTGAAAACAATAAAAAATAATAATAAAAAAGTTACTCGCACTGTTCATAAGTTTAAAATCACTGTTTATGGACTATGAACAATGCCAGAGGCGCTGTCCAGGAAAAAAAAAAAAGGCAAACACCTAAAACGCAAAACTCAAACGCTACCTAAGTGTAACCGACAGCATATATACCTTGAAAATAACAAAAATTCTAAGACCATATAATACAACCACAACTCTTGTCACAACTATCTATGTGAAAGACTATGAATGACAGAGAAAGAGTGGTTGTCTATATAAAAGTAACTTGTAACTAATTACAGTCTGTCACGCAAAATAATTGTGGTAAAAATTATGGTTTTTTATGCATTATTAGAATTATTCTAAAAAAATAAGCCTAGCATGTTCTGTACTCCAGAATTACCACCTGATAACTTTCAACAATAATAAGTTAGATTCCTTTTGCAAAAAGATGAGACTCGAAGCCGCTGTAGGGCATGCATGCGTGCAATAATTGATAATTCAACCAAAAGTAGATGAGGGTGAAATACAAAATGGAAAAATTCAGAACAAGTTGAGCTGAGGCTGAGCATAATAAAATGTTAAATGTTAATCGTAGTGGCTGGCTGCGAGTGCGAATATCCATTTCAAGTGGATACATATTCCTTGTTGAAAGCTCAGTGGGGTAAGAATAAAGGTGATACAACTTTGACCTTTGTGTTGTGACTACCATTTTTGACCATCCAATTTAGCCTATATATGCCTACTGATACCTAAGCCAAAGAATGTGACCATCTTCTTCTACACCTTTTTATAAAATTTATTATTCAAAAAAAAAAAAAATTCAAGATTTTTTTTTTGAAAGAGACTTTAAAAAAAACCCAAGATACTAATAGTTTTTTGGCGGAGATTAAGGGTCCGTTTGGATATAGCTGAAAACTGAAAATTAAAAGCTAAAAACACTGTAGAAAAATAATTTTTAAATATGTAAATAGTACTATGAGACCCACTTTTAATTAAAAAATTGCTGAAAATTACGTGAACAGTGCGCACACAGTACGTAAACAGTGCGCGCACAGTAACTTGTTCCCTAAAAACAAAAAAGGGCAACAAGGGAAAGAAAAAAAAAAAAAAAGGAAAAATGCTGAACGCTGGACGTGTTCAGCACTACCCAAACCAGCCTTAAATTTTAAATTTTTTATTTAACCATTAAAAATTTACTAATGGAAGAAAAAAAAAAAAAAAAACCCAAGAATGGGTGAGGTCATCGCAGAGCACATGCAAAATTAGTCACGTGTCTTTAATAGTAGTTTTGACTTTGACATAAAAAAAGAAGGTAAAATACACTTACTTCAACTTTATGCAAATGGAGGTTAAAAAAAAAAAAAAAAAAACTTTATGTAAATGGCCACTTCCCCCAAACTATCGAATAATAATATTAATAATAATAACAACTACCCATGGAAGATAAAATTATAAATATAAATTATATATTGCAAACTACTCAAATAAATATATTTAAACTTAACAAAAATTAAGGAATATCAATCACAAATTTACAATATGAAATCAATGTGTCACTCATAAATTAAGAGTTTTGTAATTCAACTAGTATTTTCTGATGTTTTCAAAGAAAATGTTCAGAGTTCAAATTTTTATTAATTCATTATAACTATCAAATAATAATAATAATAATACTACCCCTGAAAAATAAGGGCCTGGCAATAACACTAAAAAATTTGGACGGTGGTCTGACTTCTTCCTTTCAATTGGGGCAAAGATTTATAAATTTAGGCCTTGAATTTTGCACACCCACTTAAGCCCATAGACCTCAATTCCCAACCCGACCCGTAAATGTTACAGCCACCAAACATGACCCACCCGTGACCCGTTCTAACCAAAACATACCAAACCCAACGAGAAAATAAATAAAAAAACAAAATCATAGCTCAGACCAACAAAATTCTATAATTAAAAAACAAATATTAGTCACAAGGCAAACCACAACGTTAATCTCGTCAACTAAAATCCAACCGTACAAAACTCCCCCAAAACTCAATCCTGGCCGTCCATTATTACCACCACTTAGACAGCGGTTATTACAACCTCTCTAACCATAATCCAACCCACTCCTTCCTAATCCAACGGTCCAACTTCTCTCTCTCTCTCTCTCTCTCTCTTACACACAGAAAACACAAAAACAGAGAGCTAGAGAGAAAAAGCAAAGAAAACACACAGAAAACACAAAGCGAAGAGAGAGAGAGAGAGAGATTGAGAGGTTTTTTAAAAATCAAAACCCGAACCGTTCTCTGCTATTGTCTGATATTCATCGAAGATTTCTCATACGACGTCGTTTTTTTTTTGTATCTTCTTTCAGACCAAAAAAGAAAAAGCGGTTTGGCTTCTAAAACGGTGGCGTTTTGTTTGTTTTTGATTTTAGGGTTCTGAAGCAAAAAAAAAAGGATTTGCGTGTGGATTTTGTTTGTGTTGTTGTTTTTTTTTTATTATATAAAATTTATGGGACTAGGAAACGACGACGTTTCGTTGGTCGACGATGAAGGTGGTACTGATAGTAGTGTTGGTGGTAATGGAGGCAAAAAAGGTTTCGGTGGCTCCGTCTCGTGCTCGATTTGCCTCGAGGTTGTGGCCGATAATGGCGACAGATCTTGGGCCAAGCTTCAATGTGGCCATCAATTCCATCTCGGTGAGTCACGAATTTTTTATACAGTTTTCTTTTTTTTTTTCGAAAATTTCGATTTCGATTTCGAATTTTTGTTGATTGTGTTTTTTTTGTGAGATCTGGGTGTGATTTGGGGGTTTGGGAAAGAATTGAACTTTAATTTGTACCTTTTTAGCTGAGATCAGTTGGGGGTGTTTAGCTCTTTTGATTGAGCTAAAATTGGGGTATGCAAGTTGGATTAGTAGGAGGCTATTGGTTGAGTTATATATTTAGTGGTCAGATCTTTAATTTGAGAAGTATGTGGTTAATTTTGAAAATTTTGATCTATTCTAGTTTCATTTTAGGGATTAGGATTTTTTTTTTTTACTATTTGGTATGAAGAGGGATCATTTTTTTTTATAGTGAAGATTTAGGTGCCAATGAGTTGTTGTAGTTGATTTTCGAAACTTTGATCTATTCTAGTTTTTATTGCGGGATTCGCGTTTTCTCTATTTGTTATGGAGAGGATTCAATTTTGGAGTGAAGATTTTGGTCCCAATGACTAAGGTGGAAGGTGAGGTTGTGGATTGAATACTTAATCGGCTCATTGGGTATGCGTGTAACCTACCAATGAAAAAACCATTTGCAGCTTTAGATTTATGAGAGCGTAAATTTTCAATATGAAATGGACCTTCTCAGTGAAAAAGGTTTATTTCTTCAACTCATTACAAGGTAATTGATAAAACCATTATTGCTGTCCGTTATTCGCATGATCTATTTAACGAGCTATGTGAATTGTTTAAATAATCCATGTGGATGGTTTTATGAGTTGCCATGTAATGGGTTGGAAGGGATTCCTCCAAACCAGTTTGGAGGAGAACTGTGTCCTATGTAGTGATTAGATCTTTAATTGGTGAAGCGTGTAGTTGATTTTCAAGAATTTGATCTATTCTAGTTTTATTGAAGGATTAGGATTGTCTCCATTTGCAATGAGGAGGGATCATTTTATAGTGGAGATTTAATTTTCCATGAATTTAAAGGTATATAGAGAGTGTTGTTATTCAAAATCAGGTGGTATTCTTATTCGGTGGAAATGAGATTTTATATGACATCACACCATGCACAAATTTAGATGACAATAGTTGTAGCTCAAATGGTACCTCCTTTCCTTGAAAGAGTAAGGTGGAAGGTTGAGGTTGTGGGTTGAAAAACTGTCTTACCTATAAAAAAGTGTATACACATTTAGATTCGTGAGAAAGTTAATTTTCACCGTGAAATGGGCCTTTTGGCTTCTCCATTTCAAAGCAAATGGGGAGGATTTTGATCTCTTGTTTGAAGTGGTGGATGGGTAATCATTTGTAATGGATTTTGCATTGTTTAAAATGTGAAGATTTTGTTTAGGTAATGTATGTAGTGGTTAGATCTTTAGTTGGGGAAAAAATAAAATAAGAAGAAGAAGATGGGTGGATTACCGTTTTGGGGAGAAAAGAACCAAGAAATAAAGAAAACAAAAAATAGAAAAGGAAAAAAGAAGAAGAAGAAGAATAATTAGGGGGTTGTGGGGTTCAGGACATGTTACAGCCACACAATAAAGAGAGAAGAAGTGGGGTGTTGGTTCTTACAAGAGAAGAAAGGAACGGGTGTTATTGGGTTCCAGGTTGCACATTAAAATATTGAGAGAGAGAGAGAGAGAGAGAGAGAGAGAGGAAGAAGATGTAAAATATTTATTAAAAAAAAAAAAAGAGTTCCAAAGGAAGTAGATAAAGGTGAGGGGAGAGGACATAGAGAAATAGGCCTGGTAAAGGCAAAAAGAAGATATTTGTCTTCGTTGCTTGGTGAAAACATGAGAGCTGTGTTGGACTGTGGAATGATTGCAGTCCCAAATTGGTCTTATAGAATTTGTAAAGTTGGATGGATTGGGTTTTAAGTGTATACTGTATAGCAACATACCATAACACTGAATTCTATATATTCAATGGTTTATAACTTTATATCAATAATGTTAAGATCTTATGGCTACAGTTTAGTTTAGTTTTTTTTTTTTTTGAAAAAAAAAAAAAGTGCGTTTTGAGCTAGCGCTTTAGAGGCGAAAAACGCTGGAGCCTTGATGCTTTGCACTTTAAGGCCTCATTTGGGAGGAGGGAATGAAATAGAATGGAAAGGAATGAAAAAAATAATTTTAGAATATTCTTTCATTTTCTTGTTTTGGAGTATTAATGGAGGGAATGGAAAGTCCATTCTCTTATTTGGGAGTTTAAGTGGGAGGGAATGGAATGGATAAGAGGGAACGGAATGGATAAGAGGGAACACTCATTCCTCTCTATTCCCTTAAAATCTCAAATTTTCATTCCCCTTGAAATTGGGAAGAATGGGAAGGAATGAAATTTGATTTAATGAATTTTTTACTAAAACTCCCAGAATACCCCTATATATTCAACTCCTTATTTTAAAATAGGGGTCTAATAGTAATATTGTCATAAAATAATTCCATTCCATTTCCTCCATGTTACTCCTAAACAAGATTACTTATATTCCATTCATTTTCATTCATTTCCATTTATTTATTTTAAAACATCCAATCAAGGTTACTTAATTCCATTTCATTTCATTCTTTTCCATTTCTTTCCCTTACTTGAATCTACTCAATTCCGTTTCATTTCATTCCTTTCCATTCTCTTCCCTTATGAACTCCCAAACGAAGCCTAAACATGCCTTTAGCAACACTGTGTATGAGTGAGGTGGAAGGTGAGGTTTTTTGGGTTCAAGACCCATCAAGCATGTGTGTTTAACTTACTTATCAAAAAAAAAAAACATGTGCACCTAGATATATGAGAAATTAAATTTTCATTGATTTGGACCTTCTCCATCTCAAGGAAAATGGAGTATTCTGATTCCTTGTTTTGGGTGGTAGATGGGTTGTCATTTGGTAGTGGATTTTTCTTTTAACTTTTTTTCTTCCATTTTTTTTTTGTGTGGTAACTTTTGGGTTTTTATTAACTTATTGGTTTTTGAGGATCAGGAGAAGAAGATAGATAGAAGATAAGTAATTTTGTGCTTTAAGTTAAGACCATATGAGGATTCTGATTCCTTGTTTTAGGTGGTAGATGGGTTGTCATTTTGTAGTGGATTTTTCGTTTTAATTTTTTTTTTTCTTCCATTTTTTTGTGGTAACTTTTGGGTTTCTATTAAATTATTGGTTTTTGAGGATCAGGAAAAGAAGATAGATAGAAGATAAGTAATTTTGTAGTTTAAGTTAAGACCATATGAGGGTGTTGTTGGATTTGTAATTATTAGTATGATTTGATTTTAATTTTAATTTTTTATAAGTAGTTATGATTTGACATTGGAAATTGACTATTGTGACATGGTGGGTGTGTTGCAAATGATTTGGTGTTGGAGGTTAGAAGAATAAGCTCCCTATTTGTTAGAAGTTTGCAAAAATATGATTCTTATGCTAAGTGCTAAGACAAAAATAATCCCCCCCCCCCCCAAAAAAAAGTATATATATATATATTTATTTATTAATATTATAAGGGCAATCCATCAAAGATCTCCACTTTTGAAGAATTTACATGCACTTGTAAAAAGTTCTCTCTCCAATTTTAAATAAACTACAAAAATATTGTACAAAGCCAGCTACCTTGTTTTCAAAACAAGGTTATGATTTTCAAATTTTATGTACTCAACAACACTCTGAATATTACTTACTTCTGGAGCAGGGGCATGCTATTCCTCTGTTTTCTTCCAGGAAGGGTAGCCTCAGTTATTAAAAAAAAAAAAAGAAAAAGGAAGGGTAGCCTCAGTTTATCTATATGAGGGAGTATATAAACCTTATATTGTCAATCTTAAATTTTTTTTTTTTTTTACATTGGGATGGTAATAATGCAGGCTCCTGTTCTTATGATAGTTGTTGCAATGTGTTGTTGCATCTATTCACCATTACGTGCAGAATACTTAGAATCAATTCCAGCACACTAACTCGTATATTTATTTATTAAAAAGTAAAATTTTGTGTGGTGCACTGGCACATCTTGTGCAGTGCACCTTGCTTGGTTCAAAACGTCTGATGGCTCTTCTTAAACCATGCTAACTGGAATGAACATGGAGTATGTTCTTTATTGGTGCATTTCTCCATCTAGAAAATGCTTGCAACTTCCAATTTCTCTTTTTTATATTATAAATTAATTGATGCAAACTTATTATGCATTTTCTTTCTTGATGCTCTTCTCAATCTAGCACTTGCTTTCGATTTCCAAATCCCTCCTTTATATTATAAATTAATCAAACACACTTCTTTGAAGGATCTCAATATAGTGATACTTTAATTATATATCGGTATTACTTGTGTTTTGTTTTGTTTGATAATTGCCTTTTGTTGACTGCATATTTCTAGTAAGCGGTAAGTATTACTTGTATGTTTCCCTTTTCTTGTGCTAATGACTATTCTGTGATGATTCTTTTTCAGATTGCATCGGTTCAGCATTTAATATAAAAGGTGCAATGCAGTGCCCTAATTGTCGGAAGATTGAGAAAGGCCAATGGCTTTATGCTAATGGCTGTCGTACTTTTCCGGAATTAAATATGGATGACTGGGCCACCCATGATGAAGATCTTTATGATCTTAGCTACTCAGAAATGGTAAAGAGAACAAATTTCCATTACACATCATCCTGCAGCATATAATTCTGATCCTTTTTTTAATACTAATGTTTTTGTTGTCACCATTTCTTATAAACGATTATGCCTCTATCTGCAGTTCACTTATGCATGTCCATTGTGTGTCATTTACTTTTCAATTCTTTTTAGCACCCTTTGTATGTGGAATTTTTTATTTTAAAAATTAACTAACAATATATTTTTTGATAAATAAAAATTAACTAACAATATTGGAACTTGCAAGAGGTAAAACTTAGGTACAATAACTTAGATGCAGTATAAGGTACAATATATTAGGTTCTCCAATTACATTTAAACACATGAATGTATTGAATTTAATTGTCCTTAAAAAAGAAAACATTGTTTGTGTTTCATTGATCATTACAACCATGTGTTTAAATTTAATTGGTGAACATAATGTAGTGCACCTAAGGAATTGTACCTAAGTTTTGCATATTAGAAGAGTGCAAAAAAGGATGCACCACATTGTTTGTGAAGGTTTTTAGAAGAAAAGGAAATAATATCCTTAGGGCAATCCCAACTAGAATTTCCTTGTCAAAACTTTAGCGTGAGAGGAAGTGAGCCTTTTCACAATGAAGCAGTAGATGTTCAATCTTTTCATTTGTTTCAAACACAATGAGGAAACATGAAAAGAACCAGTCGTGCTAGTCATTGTATTAGCTTTCTATGGGTCACATTTCAAACTAATGGTTTAATGTTAGTTGGGACATTTAACAAGTATATCGAAGATCGAATCACTACAACAACCACAAAGCCTTAGTCTCAAATTTTTTGGGGTCAGCTATGGATCCTCAACAAATTTGTTGGTGTTGACCACGTGTATTATTTTCCTTTATTGTATCTTATTTGAAGTCATAGTCTCTATTACTTTATTAACTATCATGTCCTTTTTAACTACTTCTACTAATGTTATTTTGGTCTTCCTCTACCTTTTCCCATTTCCTCAACTTGAATCAACTCTCTTTCTTACCAGTGCATTAACGCTCTCCTCTAAACGTAACTCCTTGAAGAATTGAAGACAAAAAGAACTTAATTGTTTAAATATCAGAAATTTTTGAAGAAAGAACAAGATGTTTCTTGGGTGACTATTTTTTTCTGATATATATAATCTTATTACTTATCAAAAAAAAAAGAAAAAAAAAAGAAAAAGAAAAGATGTTTCTTTGGACTGATCCTTTTGTTCAGGGAGGAATAGGCTCTCACCATATTTTAGCATGGACGGAACCATCTCAAGGAACTTTCCTTTCTTTTTATTAATAGGAGCCACCCCTCTCTTTAAACAGATTTCCTCATTTCTAGTCCTATCTTTCTGTGTAGACAGTGAGTAGATTTGGAAAGAAAAACATGAAAATTTAGCATGATAGAATTACCACAATGGTGATAGAGACAATTCTTTCATTGGTCAAGGAGGAAGACACAAAATATTATTATCAAGAAGGTCAAGAGATGAAGCAAAATGCAGTCTTAAATCTTAAGGTTCATCGGAAGTTAGGAGGGAAATAAAATAGAATCATTAGCAGAAAGCTGTAGTTTGTAAATTTGGAAATCAGTTGTGCTTAAATTTAATTTAGATTCTACACTTTATATCTCCGCTGAAATGGTAGCAATGAAGATTTGATTTTTTTTTTCCTTTTTAATATATAATTCTAGCTTGCATTTTTTAGATGTTAATTTTGTATTCTTTTATTTTCTCTTTCCTTGTGGGTGTTCCTATGCAGAGGAGAGTGATTAATGTACCAGTAACGAAAAAGTTTGTTGATTCAAGTCAAGGAAACGAAAAAAGGTAGAGGAAGACCTAAAATAACATTAGTATAAGTGGTTGAAAATTACATGTAAATTAAGGAGGTAACAGAGAGTATGCTTTTAGATAGGATAGATTAGCAAAAAAGAAATATATATAGCCGACCTTGATCTGTTTGTTAAGGATTCATAGCTGACCTTAAACTTTTGGGCCTACAGCTTGGTTGTTCTTGTTGTGGGTGTTCCTGTGTCTTCTGCCCTTGTACCATGGCTGCACCCTTTATGCTCTTTTAATTAAATTACAACTATCTATCATTTTTTATTATACCAGTGTAATAATTTTATTCAGGGGAGGAGATGGTTTGAAATTGACTACTAAATAATTACAAATCTCATGCTCATAATATCTTAAAAATCTAAAAAAGATGAGAGCATGCTGCCAAAAACAGTCATCCACTCGTAGGGACTGCAACATCAACTGCTTAATTACATGATTAGACTTAACACCATAAAAAATTCTAATATTTCTCTCTCCAAGTGATCCACACCACAGATGAGGGAATAGCCTTCCAAACGTTAAGTTTCTATGGAGATGGAATTTTCCTTGCCAGCATTCATACAACTGAATCTGAACACTATTTTTGTCATTACCCAAAAACCCCAAAGAGAGTAAACACATTTGATCATGTTCCTTGCTACTGAACAATGCAGAAGTAGTTGATCTCCAAACTCCTTGTTACTCTTGCATTTGCAATTCCAGTCAATAATCATAGTTCGATGCTTTTGAAGGTACACTGTAAATATTTTACCCTATGCAGCTGTCCAAACACCCCCCCCCCCCCCCAAAAAAAAAAAAAACACTTATGACTCTATGAGTCACCTTTGCAGTCCATAGACTCCTGGGAAATTAGCTTCTATAGATCCTCTGATATAGAATATCATAGTACAAGTGGACTTCAATATTTTCTCCTTTTTATTTTTATTTTTTATGAGAGAACATTTTTCACCCTTAGTAGAAGTATTTTTGGAACATTTCAAGGAGAACTATGATACAAAAATTTTTTGGCATCCCAATTTTTAAAGTGAGCTTTATGAATGCTGATGATACTGGATGCTGATTTAAGCTTCCAGGAGAATTGACAAATCCTTCATATCCCAATTTCTAAAATGCTGATGCATGGTCCTTTACAAGTCTTGATGGAGGATGCAACTGAGCAGCCAAGTAAATGATCCTTTCTCTCGTCCTTCAATCAGGACTCATGATTCATGAAAGTCAGTTTAGTGTCCTTTATACAGTCTTCGTAATTCTTAGGCTAATTCATGCATAATTCTTCTTCTGTGAAGTTGGACACTTAGAAAATATTTTCCATTAGCAGGTTTAAAAGCTGTTTAGAATCTGCAATGTCCTCCAGGAGGTAGTTATTTATTCCAATATATTATATTTCTCCTGAAATTATTCAAGAGACTGCTAATGATGCAACCATGGCCAGATTGGAAATTAAAATCAACATCTTAGATAATGGTGTTTGATGGATTATATTTTAGATAACTTTGGATATATTTCAACATGCAACTTTTTCTTGATTCCATTCTTAGCACCATGACATTTTTGACTGGTCATTAATGAAGTAAAGCTCTTCTGTATGGGGATAATAGATGTAGAGATAGATGTACCAGAAGTATTCTTTCATTCTATTATGCTTTCCAATTGTGTTTCATTTGGTTTTCTAAATGCTTTTTGCAGTCGTTCGGGATTCACTGGTGTCCATTTGGTAGCTTAGCGCGTCTTCCTTCATCATTTGAGTAAGCATGATCCCATAATTAGAGCTTTTATATGAGTTGTTTTGTTCTTCAATATATATGCTGAAATTCTGATTGTCTCCACCTGCTCCTATTAGAATGTCTGCTTGCATCGCATGAATATGACTGCTTTTACAATTGAAAACTCCTCAGAGAAAGATAAAGGTGCAAAGCATATGAGGAAATAGTTTCACAATCTGGTGGAGTACCAATAAAAAAAAAATCTGGTGTAAGGATAAAGGACAAGGAAGATGTGCAATCTCTATCAATACATTATGATAAAAGGGTGTTTGTCTATCGGCAAATATTCCTAAACTGTCCCTTTTGCCTATGTTTTGATAGTGATTTTTCACCACTTCCTCTGTTTCAAATATCCATTGGTGGCTTGGGAAAATGTTTGTTTACCGCGTGAGTTGGGGGGTTTGGGAATTCGGAATTTGGTGTATTTTAATCAGGCCCTATTAGAGAAATGGCTTTTGAGGTATGGCCATGAAATCACTCATCTATGGTGGAGGGTCATAGCCATGAAAATATGGAGAGGGGAAAGGGGGTTGGTGCACTAGAGTTTGAGAAGGGCTCATGGTTGTGGTTTACGATGGAGTATTAGTGTAGGGTGGGAAAGTTTTGCTAAGCATTTGTCTTTTGTGGTGGGGGATGGTTCTCGTATTCTTTTTTGGCATGATAAATGGATTGGGGATATTCCTCTTAAAATTCTTTATACCCAATTATTTTTGTGTTCAGCCAATAAAGAAGCTTATGTTTCTGAAGTGTTAAGCCCTTTTGTGGGTGATAATGACAGTGTGGAGTTTAAGATTTTTTAGGGAATTCAATGATTGGGAGTTAGCGGCTTCATATTCCCTTTCATTTCATCCAAACCCGGGTTCCTAGGAGTGATGGGTGTGACAGGCTTTGTTGGGGTCTTAATGGAAGTGGGAAGTTTGACGTTCAGTCTTTTTATCATAAGATTCAAAATGTAGCTCTTTCCATTTTCCCTTGGAAGGGCATGTAGAAAGTAAAGGTTCCTAAAAGGGTGGCATTTTTTATGTGGACAGCAACTCATGGTCAGATTTTAACCTTGGATAATCTTATGCTTTGTGGTCGCCTTTTGGCGAATCGTTGTTGTATGTGCTGTTGTAATGCGGAATCTGTGGAGCACCTGTTACTTTTTTGTTTGATAGCTCATTCTTTGTGGACGTATATGCTTCGGTTGTTTGAGATTGATTGGATCATGCCAGGTTCAATTGTGGACTTATTATTTTGTTGCTACCATTGCCTTGGGAAGCATAGCTCCGATATTTGGAATTTGGTTTCAGACTGTTTAATGTGAACTATTTGGACTGCACGAAATCGGCGTTCTTTTGAGGATAAGGGGAAAACTATGGTTCAGTTATTAGATTTATGCCATCGGACCCTCTTTGATTGGTCTCGATGTTGGGGTCTCTCGGATTGATTTAACCTTATGAATTTCCTTTCGTCTATTAGAATATCTTAGTGGCTGCTTTGTGTCTTTTTGTTCACTACCGTGAACTCTTTGTATTTTCATGCTATTCCTTTATTAATAATATTATCTTCTTTCTTATCAAAAAAGATTAAATGTAAAGTTTTGAAATTGTTTAAATGTAAAGTCTTGAGCTGAAGAATTGCTACATTTTTTATTTAGCAAGAAAAGCTGTTTGTTGTGTGGTTTCTTATAGATTCTGTCGAATTAGTTTTTTTTCCCTGACTTGGTTTCTCTTCTTGTATTTGGTGGCATTTCTTCTTTTCTTATTGTTAATTCTCCTCCTTTTTTTCATTTTTTTTTACCATTTGTTTCAGGGAAGGGGAATTTTCGTCAAGTGCATGTAAGATTTTGCCCCCCTTCTTTGCCACAGTTATGTTTAACGTTTATATCTAGAAGAGCATATTGACTGAATGATGATGTCATCATGTAGATCATGATCTACTGGGGCAACATGCTATCTTTGCCGAACATACAGCTGTTTCATCTACGCATCCATGCCCATATATTGCTTACTTTGGACCAATCCATCCCTCATCCTCAAATTCCAATGGTAATGTTTCAGAAGCTTCTAGCTTAAATAATCACTGGGGCCCATCAGTACCTAGTGAGATGCCGACTTCCTATGCTTTTCCTGCCATGGATCCTCATTATCACGGCTGGGAGCACCATTCCTCTTCCTTCCCTACGTCCAGCAGCCGTATTGCTGCACCTGAACAGCCTTCTGTTCTGCCTGGCACTCAAAGGTCGGCAAGGACCAGCTCTGATATACCAAGATCAGGATCTTTTATGCATCCATCATTCCTTGTTGGTCACAGGTATGCATCAATCAATTTGGCAAATGCTGTTGATAGCATACTATCTTCAGTAATTACCTTCTATGTGTCGCAGTGTCAACTTATCAAATGTCACTTATACCAATATATATGTGTGTGTGTGTGTATTAAATGTGGCATGTTTGTTACAGCTCATTTACTATGGTAAGTGAATTAAATTTTTTTTTTCTTTCCTTCTGGTCAAAAGTTGTTTAGAAACTTAATGAATGGCATCAATGATGGATTGCCTGAGATTCTTATCTATGGCAGCTTAGCAAGCATCAGTCAAATAACATATATGGTTGAAAACAGTAAAGAAATTAAAATAATTACTTCATTGACAGTGGAGACACTTCTTTTCTGCAGTTCTGGTGGTAGACCAGGGAGTTCAGTGGGTTCTTCAATGATTCCTCCTTACCCTGGCAGTAATGCTCGAGCCCGTGATAGAGTCCAAGCTCTCCAGGCATACTATCAGCAACAGCAGCCAGGCAATTCAACATCCATGCGCACACCCATCATACCTGGAAGCCGAAGATCCAGCAATCATAGAGGCATGCCTCAAGTAGGACCAGTGGCCTCTTCATCTGACCAAACTGGTGCCTTTTATATTGTCCCACCAGGTTCATCAGGTCGTAACTATCAAGAAGCAGAAAATCCTCTGTCAAGTCGGTACCAATCGTGGGAAAGAGATCACTTGCCGTCATTCTCATTGAACCAGGTTGACAGAGAGTCAGGTTGGGGGTCATATCACCAAGCTGCTAGTGGGTCAGATTCCAGTATCAGATCCAGCAGCTTCCGTCAAAGGCATGGATCCGAGAGGACATCTGCACAAAATCGGTCATAAATTTTATTCCTTATCCTTTTCCGGTGAAGCAAACTACCACTACTATGCTGAAACCAAAAATTATGTATGCTTGAGAAAAATGATATATCATGCTTGGAATCTGTCAGATCCTGGCAGATTCAAAAACAAAAACGAAAAAAAAAAAAAAAAAAAACTGGAGTGGCCCCCATAAAACACGAGCTTTTTGGCCGGCCACATGGTGGTGTGATGGACTATGGCTTCCTCTAGTTTCTTTGCCTTTTGAGGATATAAAATAACATGCCAGGTGGAAACAATAGGATTTGGGCATCTTGCCATTTTCATATCAACTTGAGTGACCCACAATCTTAGACTCTTGAGAAGCCCCGTGGTATATTGGACCAACTGCGCTTCAGGGTTAGTGTTTAGTGGGTCTTTGTCTATTTATGTCCAAAAACATTCCCTTCTCTCCTTTGCAAACGCTTGTGGATTTTTATGAGCAAAGGAAACTTGTATAAAAATCAGTTTGTGCTCAAACAATATATGGGATATCCATTAATTGGCCCAACTTTGTATTGGTGTTGGTCTTATAAAATGAGCTTTTACATTAGCATATTATGCTAAAGAGTAGAATATTAAAACTGTGGGAGGGAGGACCCATATCATGTGCAAGTTATGGGCACATCTCCAATCTGCTTGTTCTCGGATTTTTAAGCCCCTTATTTGGGCTTGTCTACCAAAAAATTGGAATTTTGTCCCAGATTCTGCCCACAAAGTTGTGCGAGGACTGTTAGTTTTTTTTTTTTGTCAAAAGAGTAGGGGGAGCCCTCCCTTCCAATTTTTACTGGTTTTTGTTTTTGAATTTTATACCCAGAGAATTAGGGGATTTATCATATTAGTCTTTGGGCTCCATGCATTGGATTTGTAACATTTGTGCTTGTGATTTAAAAACAGGCTTTGACAAATTCATAGAATGGCATGTGTCCCATACTTAATTCATGACAATTGCCTCAATTATCATGACCAAAACCTAATATTGTGATATCAATCACATCTTAAAGCAGTGGGTAACAGTTAGGGGTGTGCATTCAATTCACAAAGACACAGATTCAGCTCAACCTAACTTGACATTTTGGATTGATTTTTCATGGAGTGACTAATGAGTTAGGTTGAGTCTAAAATTTTTTATGAAGCTCTGGGTTGATTGAGTTTGGATTGGTAAATTTTTAATCCAAATAACTTGAACCCACCTATATTATTAATAATTTGAATATATATTTTCTAGAAATATATAAATTTGTTTGTTTGATATGTTTTGTTAGTTTAAATTTTAGTTTTAATAAAGTTGGAAAATCATTCACAATTGTTTAAATTGTAATCAACTATTGAATAATGAATTTGAAAAGTTGAATGATTAGAGACCTAATAAAATGACCACAACTCAATAGTCTGACCCAAATCGATCCTTCGGGTTGAGTTGCTTTTTAAAGCCATCATAGGGTTGGGTGGGATTTGGGTCTTGTGGGTTTTCTACTTAATATGGTTGTTATGTATATTTCAACTTTTTTTTTTTTTGCTAAATAAAGAAGGGGTCTCTAGTGTGAGCTCATTGACCTTACGCCATATGATGACAATGGGTAATACCATATGTACCACACGGGCCTTGTTGGGATTATCGCTTGAACTGCTCCTCTCTGAGTACTAGGACAAAAACTTTTATCATCAAACCACACCCATGTGTGGTGTTATATATATTTCAACTTAGACTTAGACTTAGACGTGTATTTGTTAATATCCTCAAATATACTTGTTTGGCCTTGCTTATGATAGCTCAACATATTTCTTCACATTTTTTTGTATATGCCTCTTGGTTTAAATTACCTACGCACGAGAATAATCTTTTTCTCATTTATTTGATCTTTATATATTGCAACACGTCTTCATGACATTGCTTGTCGTATCATTGACATCTTAATGTTGAGTATATTAACTTGGACATTGGCAAATTTATTTTCATTTAATCTTCATAAATATGTTTTTTTAGCCTTGCTAAACGTATTTCTTTATCTCACTTCCATATACCTTATAGCCTAATACATGCCCTTTCATTTATTTCATAGCTTTAAATTATTTACACATGAGAAAATTATTACTTTCATTAATTTATTATTTTTATCGCTCATTATATTAGTATGTTTTTGCTTAGAAGAAAATGCTATGGTAATAGCCAATGGACCCATTGGCTTGAGTACTGAATTCGACTACCCCAAAACATACCCTAGTCTAGCACCTGCTAGTTTATCAAATTACAACGCACCAAAAAAAGAAACCCCAAATAATTGGCAACCCATGTTTTCCTTTAGCTAAAGTCTACGTCAAAATAGATTTTTTTTTCTTTGTTATTGTTCTAGATTAACTTAATTAGATACCCACGCCATAAGGCCATGCTTCTAAATTGCTTTCAATTTTCAAGTGTGTCTCGCATGACCGTCGCTTTGAGGCATTAGTTAAAGTTTGATTTTGGAATAATGATATGGTACTTAAAAAAAAGAAAATTTAAAGCATACACCAAACTAAAGTGATATAGATATGATAATTTAACAAATTATGCTTTATCAATGGGATGACAAGAAAAAGAATGAAGTAGATTCGATGATAAAAAATACCTTACTCTATGTAATTTTCACGAAAGTAGTTTACGAAAAAACGTAATTTAACTCATCACCACTCATGTTGGGCAAAGTGGTACCTCCTCTTACCATGAGCGTTTGGGGTGTTCATAAGCTCACTAATATGAGCCCGCGGGGTAAGTTTAAGGTGGAGTTTAGGTATTAGGATTTAAATAAATTAAATAAAAACTCGTATCAAATCTTGCATTACCTACTACATTCTCACATGGGTGCCACTGCCACCCACTATATAAACACCATAGGTCCATATAACTTCTATATAAACCCACATATGCCTTTGAATCTTGAGGTTGATCAGTGCAGCTTTTACAGAGGTTTCAGTAGTTTGTTCATGACTGCTATCCTCTACAAGTTCAACCACTTTTGACTCGATTCATCAACACATCCCACTAGAGCTTCCTCAGTTTCGACAACCTCAACTTCAGCAATTGCAGCTTCACTTCCAATGTCCTTCCAACCCCCCCTTTTTTTTTTTTTTTTGAGAGAGAGAGAGAATGTAATGATTCATTAAAAAAATGGAAAAGCGAAAACATTAATTTATAATAGAAAATTAAAGGGAAACAAAATATAGGATGCAAGATGCAAAGATTGTCAATTGGAAATATCATTGACAGGTAGGTTAAAAGTAAGTGGAAGCCAGAGGAGGTTTTTCCAACTCTATCAGAAACAGTGTGTTGTGTATCTTTGACTGGGGCTTTTCATATTCTGTGGTGAATTCTTCATGAATTAGTTGTAATGCTGGGTAATTTGCTGTGTTGTAGAGGTTGAGCTGTTTTTTGCTAGCTCCACATAACTCATAACTGTGTTTTGCTATTCATTGTACATGTTTTTTGTTTGAAATAAAATATGCTCGTTCATCTTAAACAATAAATTACTTGTTATAAAGTTAATGTGTAATATTTGCATGATTCTTCTTGGTATAAAAATCCCTATTGGGATCAGTTAATGGATGCCCACAGGGTATTTATTAAAGGATTATTTTAGAAAAGTTTTAATACCATTTTCACGGGAATATAATAAGTTGTTATAAACATCAATTATTTTTTTTTCTTTTTTCATAAAAAGTATCTAAAAATATTTCTTAAACTAATTCTAGTTTAATTTTTTTAGGGCATACGTTAACTTTTCTCATTCATACTTTCTACTATATGCAACTTCTCGGAGATTACAAAAAAGGTAAGATGATTTCACATTTTGTAACAATCTATTTTATTTATTTATACCTTGATTATTGTTTATCATTAGGTCAAAACACCAGTTATTTTTTATGTAAGTGGGATTGAAACCTAGGTCCTTTATTCGAAAACATTAAACTTTACTAATCATCAAAAGAAAAAAAAAAAAAAATATATATATATATATATATATATATATATATATATATATATATATATAAACAAAGACCTCATGTTACAAAGTATGAGGTTGTGTCATGTGGTGCATTTTTTGAAGTTCTATTTATTTAGGGTTCTAAATCAACAAAGTTTGCATTTATATCAAATTATTAGTTCATTAAATTAGCCAATAAAGTAAATGTATATATTAATTATTTATCGTTGTGCCTTAATTATTTATATCAAATGAAATTATATGATTACTTTTATAAAAATCTATATAAGAAATAATTTTTAGTTGGAATAATAATAATAATAATAATAATAATAATAATAATAATAATAATAATAATAATAATAATAATAAAAAATTTAGAATATAACATTCTTACTCATGTTTAGTTGCTTTGACAACAATTGACACAAAAGTCATAAAAATTCAATATTTGTGAATTACATGTGTGTGTGTGTAATAGAATGAATATATTTATTTTGTTGTAGCATAATATAATTTTTCTAAGATTTATATGAGAAACAATTTTTTTTTTTTTTATGTGAGAAACAACTGAAACACTTTATCATACAACAATTGAAGCAATGTCCAACAGAAAGGGGAAAAAATTGTAACACAACTAAGAAATTAAAAATAAAAAAATAAAAATTGAAAGACATGCATTTTCTAGTGGGAATGAAACATGCTTATTCATATTAACCACTATATCATGCAGTTTTCAATTTGTGAATACATATATATATATATATAGTGTGATTTCTATATTGTTTATAAAATAACTAAAGATTACAATTTCTTGCAAGGAAATATAATCAAAAAAGAATTATATATTGATAGCTAGGGGATTTGAATCATAAATGTCTCTATTGGAAATTAAGATGCCAACTGTGTGGACCCGAGGACTCGAAGATCTAAAGACCCAAAGACATACTGGGAAGCGTAAGGAGTAGAGGAGAATAAAAGTCAAGGGCCCGAGGATGAAGTGAGATGGTCCGGAAAAGTACGAAAGATAGATTGGTGATGTATAGGGTATATTGCAAATATCTGGGTTGAGGTAGATAACTATGAACGTTGCATTGAATGTTCTGCACCAAGCTTTCTGGCCGCATTGAAAAGGGAGTACCAGCTTTATCCGTTGCATTAATGTGAAAATGACCTGAACAGTACAAAGCACAGAACCAAAACTTTTCTCCATTACCGACTACAAGGGAATGGACAAGTGTCAGTAAATGGGGTTGAGTAAATGAGAGGTGTATGGCTGAGATAGTAAGAGCAAGGGGTATAAATAAGAGAGGAGAGAAGCAAGGAAGGGGTATCAGAACGCCAAAAACTTTGTTGTTGATACCCTCTCTACAAATTCATTGTTTTTGGACCTTGAGTTATAAAACGCTGTTTTTGTTAGGCTTGTACGTGATTTTTGGTCCTTACTCCAACCAATTAAGCTACAAGATTCTTGGTAAACTTATTAAAATATTGAGAAAAAACTAATAATAAATTGTATCGCATATAGTGTAAAAATTTAGCCAGTTAAGCTAATTGAAGCCATGAATATTGTACCGATTTACCTTTAAAACATGATTTTATTCTTAAATATCTCAAAATAAAACAGAAAACCAAGCACCAATTAAAAAGAAGAGGGGTGTAAAGAGTGTACTTTTCATCTGGGCATTAAATAATTAATAATTAAATTAGTTTTGATGTTATCAATTTGATAACTTGTCACACCTCAGCAGGAGAAAAAAAAAAAAAAAATCTGTAATGACTCTCTCTTTTCTTCTTCTTCTTCTTTTTTTTTTTCTTTTCTTTTCATTCTCTATTCTGTTCAATTTATAAAATAACACAAAATCTTTAAAACCAATAATTGACTAGAAATACTTTTTTATATATAAAATAAAATTTTACTCTAACCTAATCTAAATGTATATGTGTGTGAAACTCCCTCCTAAAGATTTGAACCCCGGCCCTTGGCCTCCACACTTCACAAGCACTTATACTTGTGAAGTGATCATCGCACTAAAGGTGTGCGGTAGTACTTAGGTGCTATTCATTAGGTTCCCTTCTTAAGATTTTACCATGTGAATTTTTTCTTCTATTTCAAATCTTAAGAAAGGAACTTAGGAAACAACATGGATTTTTTCTTCTATTTCAAATCTTAAGAATAGAACTTAAAAAATACCACCTAAAGACTAAAATACTGTACTTAAGTTTTGTCAAGTATAATAAGAACCTAGAGCATATGCTCTATAATAATTATTCATTATAATTACTCTTTATCACTAATTTTTAGTAGTCACTATTAGATTCCGATCAGCCCTATAAATTAATTTTTTGTAAATCAAATTTGAAACATCTTATTCGAAAATAGCCTCTGCTCTGTAACTTTGCTCTGTGACTACAGTGACTAAAAACCTAAAAACACTCAACATGTATCAATATGTTATTATAGATGATTATACCGTCATAGTATTTGCAAGTCTTTTTTGTAAAATTTGCTTTATATAAAGATGATTAACTACAGATTTATCATTACTCTTCAATGAATTGTGTTTATGCAAGGATTACAAACTAATCCTAATCATAAGGCTCATAAACTGAAGTTGAATAATCAAAATATTCATTTAAATGTCAATAACATGATAAAATTAATCCATTCATTAAGAACTCTATAGCAAAACCGCCCTAAAAACTTTATCAAGGCATTTTGTGGATCAAGCTTTTTTTTGTGAGTTTAGCAGCCGAGTGATGACACACTAATAACACCAAATAGACCACTCGTGCATACAATTCGAATTGCAGCCTAAAATGAGGAGTGCTTAGAGCCTGAGAACCCGACCCGACCCACTCGGCCTACCAGGTCCGACCACATTCAAAAGGTGGGTCGGGCAAATCTCAGGTAAAATTTTTTTTAAATTACGGATTTCGGTTCGATGTCTCGTGGAACAAAATCTCAAGTTGAATGGGTTAACAACTAGTAAGATCAAACAACAATACAACAAAAAAAGAAATTGATCCAGCAGTACCAAGAAATTTTGGTAGAAAATGTTTGTTCTTAGTTGTGTTGATTATTCACTTAAGAAACATAACATGCACTACAAGACTACAAGACCGTCCAATAATATCCAAATCCAAATGTAATGTAGCTAGCTACATATACTTATATAGTCAGGTGTCCCCATGTCCCCGACATGAACATGCCGAGAGTAGAACTACTAAAAATTTGAGCTCAATCACGATCCCTGGAGTCAATAGATCGGCTTCGATCAGATCTCACCTGTGAACCAAAGTCATAAAACCAATAAAGCTCTAGTGAAAACAGGGCAGAAAGGGAAAAGGAAGGACAAGTAACCAATGCAAGGGCAAAGTCTAAACTTAGGTACCATTCACTAAGGGGAATTGTTCCTAAGTTTCAATTAAATTCAAACACATGGCTTCAATAAATAATACAGTGCAAAAGTGTTATCTTCCCTAAGGATAATAAAATTTAATCATGTGACTTATTAGCCAATGAAAACACGATCAAATTTAATTTGGGAAACTTAATGTCCAGCACCTAAGGAATTGTATTTAAGTTTTACCCTTGGTACAAAATGATATTGGCAACTTTTTTTCTATTCGAGTAGAAGAAAAAAAACAGCAAATAGAAAAACTAAGGAGAAAAATCATACAGAAGCCGATCGGGACCGTGATATACTTCTAACACTCCTGCTGGGACTGCGACTGTCACGACGACGAGGCTGCATCGTGGCAAATCAGTGGGAACAAAAAAAAACAACAAAAAAACAATCAGGAGTTAATAATGGCTTCAATTCATGTTTGTTTGCTGTTCTTAAAACTAAAGATAAAAGCCTTAAGATGTTACTTACAGAAGTAACTGGAGATCTGGATCTTGTTCGAGATCTGCACAAAAGTTCACAAACCACCCAATTTAATATCAACAACAATTTTGCAAAACCTTGATCCCAGAGCCTCAATCCCGGCTCCATTTAGGTTTACCATAATCAAAGGATGAAATAGAAGAGATGGAATATACCACAAATCTTTAGCAGCAACTAATATTAAAAGAACTCAACCCAATTTTCTCATGATCAAATCCTCTTAGTATATCACCTTTATCCAGCAGCACATGAGAACTTAAATGGACCAATAAAAGAAAGAAAAAACAAATACAGCACCATCATGGAAACCCTAGTTGGAAGGAGAACGACATCCACCCCAGAATCCTGACCGCAAGTTATAATAACGTTGAAGAAGTTTTGAATTGTCTACACCACAGAATTGTTGAGTGTACCAATAGCACTCAGTTCACAGGTAATCCAGCTTTTAAAGCGCAACCAATTTGTCAACAATGATCCAGTCTAGCACCCATTGGCAGACCATGCATATAATATATTAGTATTATTATTTTAGCATTGAGGTTTTTCCAGAGGTGCTCATCAACGAAACGGTATTACCTCAGCAACCAAAAGAGTTGCAGGCGTTAGAGTACCACATGCCATCAACATCAAGTTCCTAACATGCAGTCCCCAGGTCGCCGCAAAGATCCAGATCTAGCAAACACACAAGGCAACCCTCATAAACAAAGTATGATGACTGACCAATTTTGTAAACCTTTTCTTAAGAAACCACTTCCTCTTTGAAAAATAAAAAAGAATTTGTGTAGAAAAGTTCATGGAATCTCTGAAGGTTGTTAATTGTCTCAGGAAGAAAGCTTTTACAAAAACGTTGAAAAGAAAGTCAAAAATATCATCAAAATTTGAATGACCCATGAAAGATAGTACTGACTCTGATTTTGTGATACCAAAAAAAAGATTGCCAGTATGATGCTCATATTCTTGTTCTATGTTCAATAAATGAAAAATAAAAACTTAAGGAGGAAGAACCCTTGCTGCATAAAGAAAAGGTAGCAAGGAGAGAAAAAAAAAAAAAAAAGGTGGGGGGGCGGAGAGCAAGGGGAACTAGAAAAGAGCTTGCTAGCCGTAGAACCACTCTATGAAGAACACAAACTCCCCAAAGATTGAGCAATTCACCAATGCTTATTGTTATCCATTACCGCATAAGCCTTTGCTTTTAGATCAGCTAGATGAACATTCATTGGTAAATAACTATGGATGTCTGCAAAATCATCCAACTCAAATCCCAGAGAGAGTTATGAAGTTTACAGAGGAATTACCACCAAAATTTGAAGGAAAAAGGATGAGCCTGCCTCAGAAATATATCTAGCCAACCCCAATCAATTTCACTAAAACCTATATGAGTCGAGATTAAGAAGCAACCCCACACAAAAACCAGAAAACATCACATAAATAATTAATTTTTAGAAGCAATAAGGACTTAAATTGAATTCCTGTGCATAAGCCTTAGGCATGTAAATCAAGAATCATTTGATTAGATAAATTGAAATTGGAGTGCAGCCCCAAGAAAGCCCTGATGAGGAAGACAGAGAAACAAAACAGACCTTGAACCAGAGACTGATGGAGATGGACGTGAATATTTTCTCTTTGGAGATATGCTGCAAACAACATATAAAATCTCATTTCAAATCTTACTTCACAAAAACTATTTTACTAAAAAACCTATTTTACTTAACAAACCAAAAGTTAAAAGCTAACCTCCCACTCCTGCCACTATAGCTACGGCTGCGACTAGGGCTTCTCGACATGTAAGGACTTCTAGAGTAGCTCCGTCTTGAATCACGGCTGCGACTTCTAGAGTAACTCCGCCTCGAATCATACTCTCTCACCTAGACAAAGCATGTAGATAAGTAAAAGCAAAATGAATAAAGAAAACCAGAATTCAGTACATCAAGACACTGTGACATACCCGTACATAAGACCGAGAAAAAGCATTCCGAAATTCAGAATCATCAAGTTTTTTGAGCTACAAGGCAAGAGAAGAAGAGAACTCACAAAGGGAATAATGACGTTTCCTTTAAAAGGATTCTCAACTCAAATCCAGTTCCAGTTGAAAAGAAAAGTAGTGTATTTTAATAAAAAAAGGTTCCTATACAATTAATAATAGTTTAGTAACTTACAGCATACTTCATGTCATCATAGTGTGCGTAATCCACAATTCCTGTCATGCCTGCAAGGAGGGGAAAAAATAATTGAAAATGAGAACTTTTCCAATGCAATGGAAGAACTCTATATCCAAATGAAAACATATGATGGGATGAAGGCAATAAAATCTCTTTTTTCATCAATATGCCACACTACTTGGCCACTAACATTATAGATTCAGCCCATTCAGGACACTGCTATATCTGATAGACATCTAGAAGTCTAAAATAGAAAGGGACTTCTAATTTTAATTAAAAAATTACGTTTTATTAGTAGTCATTCAGAGGAGAACATTTAGCAAGGACAATAAAGCAATGAATACTGAAGCTACCCAATTTGCCAGATAATTTCCAATTTCCAAGTTAGTGCTGTGCTCACATCTAATCACCCATTATGTTTTAATCAGAATGATTATGCTCCAGATGGAATATCAGATCTCTTTATTCAGCTAGAACGTCTAATTCTTCGCTATGCTGAGAATAAACCAATCACAAATTGCTAATAGCATAAAATAGTTCTTTGACCACCCAGTTTTTGTATCTTTGTTCATACTCTTGTATAATAAGGAAAAGAAAGGGACAAAACAGTTAATCAAACTTACCACCACGGTCACGGAATACTTGAGAGAAAAGGACATCACCAGCTTGCCGCATGTGATCCTAATTATTGAATATACAGAAACATTACACATTAACAAACCCGTTTGTTGAATGTTTAGAAATTTACATTGGAAACATACATAATTAAATAGGTGCATGCTTACCTTTAGGTCTTGCCATGAAGCAGAAGGAGGTAATCCAGTGACTAGAACTGCATGATGGAGCCACATAATATCATTACAACACAACTTTGTATAACTGAAAAGAGATGTATTGAAGGCAACACATACCACGATAGTCAGAATGCTTGGGAGCAGCTCGGCTACTGCCACTACCACCATAACTGCCATGGTGATCTGCTGATGACGAATTTCCTCGCCCACCATGTGCAAGTTCAACCTTTAAATGCAAATAAAAAAATTCAAGAAAAAATATTGAAAAAGCAACAAAGAGAAATAGATAAACACAAATACTCAGAAGTAGAAGTAAACATAAATAGGCTGTGTGTCACTAACTCGTAAGCGATAACCATCAAAGTTGTACCCATCCCGGTAATAAATTGCATCTTCAGCATCACGAGAATCTTCATACTGCAAAATGACAGTTTTAATGAACTATATAAGCCCAAAGAAAAAGGTCCATTCAAAATAAATTAAATAGACATCCATAATTGAACATTAATGCAGCTTTGTAAATACCAGAAGTTTGTACAATTAGAACTGACCTCAATAAAAGCATAGCCTGGGGGTCTTGGTGGGAGCTTCAGATCAATGTCAACAACAGGCCCATACTGCATTTGGACATCAAAGACAAAAATACAGAATCAACAGCAAAAAACTCAATATAGCTTCAATAATCATAAGCCCTTCCTTTGCTTATCGTTGTAGATTGGATCCCAGTTCTAAACAAATAATCATATCATATAATTTGAGATAATCTATTGCATTTCCGAGAAGTATCAGAGTCCTACCTCCCCCCTCCCCCAAATTCTGGTTAAATTCTTAAGAAGTATCACATATTTATTGGGTTATCCAAGAAATATTGGAATCTGATACAAAGATGACTCTGTTATAAAAGTACACATTCTACCAAGCAAATAACAGGAAATCGTTGCCTACTAACAGTATATAAAAAATTCATGCTTACAGTAACCCTATGTCAATGTGGCTTCCACCACCAAAACTCTTCTCCCTCTAATGAATAAATAACTCTACACTTCCATACCACTGCATCTCAATGCAACCAACTGGATCGTAATTACAAACATGCACCCACAACCAATACATATTATGTATTAACACTAAGAATATCCTCAAAATAACTCATTGACTAAGGCAAATTCCTCAAAACTCAGTCTGCTTTTCTTTATATGTAACAATTCTGAACGAGAAAAGAAAAGTATATAAAAAAGAAACTATCAAAACCAAAGATTTTAACATCCTACAAAATGCTGAAAACACGGCCAAATAAAAAAGCATCTTAATGCAATTAAGTGAATCATTCAACAATGGTGCACCCACAACCAGCAGGTATTTGTGTTAACAATATGCTTTTTCTAATTTGTAAATTTACATGCACAACACACACACGCAATAGGTTTTAACCCAAGACCTAATCCTTCACCCTTTTTTATGGAGTGAGGAGATGCTGTATGAGATAGAACTCATTGGCTTTGTACTAAGAGGCAAGCATTGTAGTTCAACTGGCACTTCCTAATATTTCTAATGGAGACATCCAGATTCAAATCCCCCCACCCCATCAAAACTATTAAATTATCAAAAACAATATGCTCAAAGCAACACATTCACTATGAAAAATTCCACACACAAAAAATCAATCATTCTTCCGTTATAAGTAACAAATTTTACCGCAAAAAAGAAAAAGGTATGAAAAAAAAATCGAATTTTCACCCAAAAAAATAATCTCTTTGAATGTGCCAAATACTACCAACAAGTTTATCTTTCTTCTACTTAATTAAACGAACAGGGTAAACAGAATTTCAAACTTTCACCAATGACAGTCTAATCTATCAAAACGAAAACCTTTTTCAAGTCCTACCAAGCACCAAAAATTGTGGCTGGACACAAAAACAAACTAATGCAATCAACTGAGTCAATCTACAAAGGTACACACATGCCAATTATATTTCAAATTTGGCTTAGCAATTCTTTAAATACACCAAATTCCACAGAAAATGGTTTCTTTTTTACTTTTCTATTTAACAAATTTTACCCAAAAAAAAAAATTCAATTTTTCACTAAACACAATCTAATCTTTCAAACTAAATTACATCATATTGAACACCAAAAATGTGCTAACCCCACCAAAAAAAATTAAAAATTAAAGCACCAACTATATTTGTAAAAGAAAATAGTACCTTACAAAACAGATCTTCTACTTCTCTCAAACGAGTATCACCTGGGAGATTACCAACATAGATGGTACGGCTCGAACTGCTACTCATTTTTTTTCCCTAAAAGAAACAAAAACACAATTTCAAATTGATTCAAATCATCATTAACACAAAAAAAAAAAAAAAAAAAAAAACTTCACTAATACAAATATCACTATACAAAGTTGTAATTTGAAAAAAACAAAAATTACCCATTTAAGAAAAAGATGCAAAACTTAATCTTTTCCAGGAAAAAAAAAAATACCCATTTAAGAAAAAGATGCAAACTTTAATCTTTTTCCAGGAAAAAAAACAAAGACCCATTTGAAAGCTTAATTTATATAAATGATCCAAACACATGCATGGATTGTGGATCACTGAATAAATTTTATTTTAAAGAAACTGTGAATTAATAAAGAAATAAATCGAAATAATTACCAAACAGATTAAAACATGGGCTTAGAAAAATTAAACTTTAAGAAAAAAGAAATTTAAAAAAAAAAAAAAATATTATATATAATTACCTTGAAAGATTGAGAAGTGGGTCTCCTGGTTTTGGAAGATAATGGGAGCTTCTGGAAGAGTGTTTTTTTTTTTTTTTTTTGGGCTGAATGCTTCTGGAAGAGTGTTTGGGATAAACTATGAAGGCAGATATATAAATAGTGAAAACCGGAAGAGAGTGTTTTTTTTTTTTTTTAAATATATATATATATATAATATTATTAAAAATTATATAATATATGTTAAGATTTACCGTGCGAATGTACCGAATTGCCCTTACGTTACGTGTTTAAACCAACACCCTTTCGGCCTCTTCCTTCTTGCCACATGGTGATCTCGTGTTCTTTTCTTTTATTTATTTATTTATTTTTATTTGGAAAAAAAAAAAAGCTTGGTGTTCTTTTCTTGCCAATTACGCAAAGAGCAACGGGTAAAGTGAGTCTCTTGTCATTATATAAGATTTAAGTTTGATCATTTATCTATATATAAAAAAAAATAGTTAG